>NC_090266.1:213034669-213650562 GCF_040414725.1 Anabrus simplex
ATACTGAAATTTATCCTCCACAGCTGTTTCGGGATCTTCATCTCTTCTTGAGAAGTGACTCCAGAATGGTAAGCACTCCTTTAAATCTCCTCCAAAAGTGCGGAATTCTAACTTCGGCAACTTGAATTTCTTGGTTTGTTGGTTGCTAGACCTACTACCAACACTACCCGCTTCATATTCGGTTTGTTGAACCTGTATTCCCGAAATACGCAATCTAAGGTCAAGATACTTTTTCTAATACTCGTCAGCCCCTTCTATTTTCTTCAGCCTCGTAATCATCTAATAACAAATCTAGCACTTTCGAATCCAGTTCGTTCAAAATCGCTATCTTACTTTCTAACAAGGTGGATAATAATTGAAGTTCCCTAATATTAACATTTTCCTCTTCAGTCAAATCACTAACCTGTTTAGCATTTTTTGCAAACGAAGTCCTTGTCGCTCTCCTTTTTGCTTCAGTAATTTATCGAGGCTTTCACGCTCCATATTCCACGTGGGTACAATGATTCTTTCTTCAAGTTGTAAATGTCTTGTCGCGGTCGCCACTAAATGTTGTGTAATACCATTACACGCAGGAACATATTTTAATGAAGTCTTACAATGGGTCTGCACTGAATTTAATGTTAAAACACTTCTTTATACAGCTTAGATCATACTCTACAAAACATAGCGGCCATTACTACATTCAATTGTTTTTGCTTTTCTTAAGTGTCCAGCACATGGAACTGCCGGCAAATGGCCGACAGTGTCGACAGCAAAGTCTGACGCAACAAACACCACACAATAATTAATGGAGTTCACCATGGTCAGAAGGGTGACGTGTAGGAGATGAATTAATTCTGGAAGATGTCAAGAGCGCGTTTACCTACTGTTACTTGTTAACAAATATTAGGGTCATAATTAAATTAGTAGTAATATTTGCGTACGAACTGACATAGATTCCCTAAATACTGTAGTTTTACTGTACTGTATTTTATTCCTTAGACTCTTAGGCTTTCCATTCTCTACAATAAGTTCTCTGAACGTTTGTTCAACGTTTGAACATAAAAGGAACAAAATTTAAATAAAGGAATTTAAAAATAGAAAATAAATGAGTTCTCCAAAAGCAACTTCCATCAAAATCAGATTTACATAAAATATAAAGTTGGGGACATTGGCCATATTACACCATAGAATAAACTACTTTAACGAATTTCCCTCGTAAATCCACCTCTTCCTACTTTTATTTTTCGTGAATTTAAATTAATTCAGATTCTATTCTTCCGAGTACTATTTTACAAAGTGTCAGTAAGGTAAGATTTAATTAAAAACAAATGATATGTCGGTAAATTGCAGGTGAATGAGGCTGAAAAGCGGAAAAGTGTCGAAATGTCCCAGGCAAGCATCATGTTCATCATTGTTCACAGTAGTTTGTACACGGACCAGTACGACAAAAATCGCCACGTTCATGATTCGGACAAAGGGAAAAATCATCTTGGCTGATGAGAACATATCCAAAATACGAGTCATTTATACTACGTGCTATGCCCTATGTACAGTCGCTCAAAAATGAATGAGCGCAGGGTATGGTGTGTAAGATATTTGCAGGTACACTTTCCTCAGAAACAACTGAGCATATGGATATAAAGTTCGTTATGGACCTCCAAAGGGTTTGTATGTATGTGAGAGGCGAATTATATTTGATAATAGTTAAAATATTTTTTAAAATACTAAATGCGAGAAACGTACATATCCAACAGCTCAACCTTTTTTGAGCGACTATACATTCTGTACACAACGCTCATCGAACGACACGAGCAAAGAACTGCTGTTGTTAAACAAGAATGACCTGTTCATGGACAGTCAGACTCTGAATATATCTGCCGATACCTCCTCCAAACCCTAGACCATGGAGACTTTAATTCTATGACAAGTGACATATTTCATGTACTGAAGCTGAATCTTTAACTCCACGACACTGAAGATCAGATATTATGGACACGGACGGACGTCGATCAGATAAACATTCATTACTCCTCCTTTTGATCTACCAGTTTGGGAACCCTTGATTTACATAGAATGGGATATGACATTTAGTGATACTGTTGTTGATTGACATACGGTACTTACAAGGGACACCCCTGACCTTCATCGCTCTGAACCGCACGAAAACATACTTAAAATGTAGATCGCTCATCATAAAAGCAGTGGTTTGTGACTTTTCCATGCAAAACTCAGCAGTTTCCTACTAGAGCGATTAGATGGTAGCATGTTTTATTTCCACTGATAAGTATAGCTGCAGCAGGAGTGCATCTCTTGGAGTGTTTTGTCCCGGGCTACAGGGAAAACTGTGTACATTTGCATCTGAGGAGAATTAATCCCATGAATGTTGTCAAAATGTTAAAATATTACAAAGTTGTGATATTTTGAATGTGGAATCACAGTCGGTGTCGATGATCTGGAGTTCGCGAATACATTACAATTGATAATAATGAAGAAATAGTGTGAGAATTACACAGAAATGCGTGATGTTACGTTGGAGAGATGTACTGATTTTGAAGGAGAGGAAGAGCCTACACATGTAGATGGTTGTTCAAAAAGTACAAGACTTCCATCTCCATAACAATAGGAACCGTCAAGTCGAAATGCGTAGGAACTGTTTCCACCTAAATGTCGAAGCTCAGTGTATTAGAATATGTTGATGACAGCATACTGGAGAACACTTATGAAGACTATTACAATCGTGGCTTCAAGTCCTATAGTAAAATAATGAGGCGCTATAAGTGAAATAGAGGTAAATCAAATCGCAAGTTCATTTTATATTAAGTGACTAGCAAATTACGAGAAGGAGCTTAATTCAAAGGAAACATGCTGTCAAATTTAAAAAAATAGCATGTAATGTCACAATTTGTTAGATCAAGGGCGTATAAAACTACAGTTCACTATTGGCATCTGCAAATGTGGGCACTAGAAGCGTCTAAAATGGTTGGCCTGGATAATTTCAAAACTTCAAGTACCTTCATCGACAATCTTAAGGCTGAATATGGAATTTTATCCCGGCATATTACAACATTCGCCACACGTAAGGACATAGAAGAAGATAATATTATACGTCAGAAACCACAAGAGTTTGTGGAGGAAGTGAACAGATTTGTAACAGAGGAGAGTATGGACAAAGGATATGTTTGGAACTGTGATCAAGGTTAGCTTCATTATGAAATGTCTTCAAAGTCAACGCTATCTCACAGAGGAGAGAAAATTACAGCCTGTATGTTGCAGACTGAACATAGTTCTACACAGAGCTATACAATTTATGTGGCTTTGTCAGTGAGTGGCAGATTAGCTATAAAACTGCATATCGTCGGTGCGGCAGCAATACCGCATACCTGACGATACATTTCCTATCCATCATTTCCCTTTTCGTTGTTTCTTTGTGTTTATTTTCCTATGCTAATGGATAAAGGAAAATGAATCTTACCATACCTCACTGTAGGAATACATGTTTGCATGACATATTTACGCACTCCTATAATGCATTTAACGTTCATTTTCCTGTACTCATTAGCATAGTAAAATGAACTAATCGAAAAATTTCTAATGGACTGCATATCAATATGTGGCTGAGAGGAGTGACCAGTCTCAAGGAAAATAATGTAGAGGAGGCCACGATATCTATTTTCAAGAGACATAAGGCACTTTCAGTATGGAAGTTTCAAGAAAACTTGAAATAAAATGTCTGGAGTCAGGCAAACGTGGCAAAATGAAGAAAAAATATATGAAACGTTTTCCAACTTGTGTGATACCTGGTCAGGTCACATATATCGTAACCTTCTAGATGCATGTTTTCCGAAAAAAAAGATGTTGTACTTAAGATATTGCCACCCAAATACCACAAAATATTGCCAAACTCTCGCTGTGTACTATAAGCTTTACATGAGAAGAATCGCTGGTTTTGTAAGACTACAATTCGAAGAGCCACAAGTAAAAGTAAATAATCGGCTTTTCATCATTAGAATTCACTCAGTGATATGTGTTGTTGTTTGAGACATCAGTCCACAGACTGGTTCGATTCATCTTTCCATGCCACCCTATCCTGTGCCAATCTTTTCATTTCTAAGTAACTACTATAACCTACATCTGCTCTAATCTGCTTGCCATATTCAAACCTTGGTCTAACCCTAGCGTTCTTAACTCGTACACGTCCCTCAAAAACCAACTGAACAAGTTCTTGTTGTCTTAAGATATATTCTAAGAGTCTATCTCTTCTTTTTAGCGTGCTGGCCTTTGGTCCAGAGGGTCCCGGGTTCGATTCCTGTCCAGGGTCGAGCATTTTAAACTTCATTGATAAATTCCGTTAGCTCGGGGGCTGGGTGTGTGTGCCGCCTTCATCATTAGAATTCATCACAGGCAGGGCCCCACCCTCATAGACGCGCAGGTCGCCTATACGGCGCCAGCTCGGAAGACCTGCACCAGGTCTGTTCGGAAGAAACACGCCATAAATAAAATATCGTATTCTAGTCAAATGTTGCCAAATCGATCTCCACTCAACAATTCGATTTAGTATCTCTTCATTCGTGAATCGATCTATCCATCACACCTTCAGCATTCGTCCGTAACACCACAATTCCAAAGCTGCTATTCTCTTTCTTTCTGAGCTACTTATCGTCCATGTTTCACTTTCATACGCTCCATACGAAAGTTTTCAAAAACATCTTTCTAATTCTTATATCAATATTCGAAGTTAGCAATAATGATTTTCTTTAGAAAGGTATTCCTTCCTTCTGCTAGACTGTATTTTATGCCCTCCTTTCTTCTGCCATCGCTAGTTATTTTACTACCCTAGTAACATATTCATCTACTTCTTTTAAGATTTCACTTCCTAATATAATAATACGTGCATCACTTGCCTTCGTTCGACTGCACTCCATTACTCTTCTTACAATTATTTATTTTCATCTTGTACTCCTTCACTAAGACTCTGTCCATACCATTCAGCAATTTCTCCAGATCTCAGATAAAATCACAATATCATCGGCGAATCTCAGGCTTTTGATTTCCTTTCTTTGGATTGGATTCTCTTTTCAAATTCCTTTTTGATTTCCTTTAACGCCTGTTCTATATAAACAATTGAAAAGAAGGGAGGGGGGACAAACTGCAGCCTTGCCCACTCCTTTCTGGATTGCTGCTTCTTTTCAAAAGCCTCTATTCTTATCATGGCAGACTGAGTTTTATACAGATTGTATAAAATTCTTCGTTCTCGGTATCTGATCCCGATCACCTTCAGAATCTCAAATAGCTTGGTCCAATCAACATTATCGAATGCCTTTTCTAGATTTACGAACGCCATGTATGTTAGCTTGTCCTTCTTATATCGGTCTTCTGAGATCAGACGTACATTTCTTCCGAAGCCAAATTGATCTTCTCCCAACTAAGTTTCAACTTGTCTTTCCATTCTCCTGCAAATAATACGTGTTAACATTTCACCAACGTGAGGTTCTAAACTAATGGTGCGGTAGTTTTCACACTTGTCAGCACCGGCATTTTTCGGAATAGGTATAACAATATTCTGCCGAAAATCGGATGGCATTCTCTTGTATCATGCATCTTACACACTAAATGGAATAACATCGCCATGCTAGTTTCTCCTAAGGCAGTCAGTAATTCAGACGGAATGTCATCAATTCCTGGTGCCTTGTTCCTATTTCTCTTAAATCTCTATCGAATTCTGACCTCAGAATTAGGTTTCCCATTTCATCACTACCAACAGCCTATGTTTGCTCCGTAACCATATCATCTACGTCTTTAAATTGATACAAGTGCCATCTTTCTGCCTTGTCTTTTTCCCTAAAAGTAGTTTTCCATCTGAGCTCCTAATGTTCATACACGTAGTTTTCCTTTCTCCAAAGGTTTCCTTGATTTTCCTGTATGCAGCAACTACCTTTCCTAGGACCATACAACCTTCAACATCTTTGCATTTCTCTTTCAGCCATTCTTCCTTAGCTGTCCGCACTTTCTATCCACTCCATTCTTTAATCGCTTGTATTCGTTTCCGCCCTCCTCATGTTTTGAATTCTTGTACTTTCATCGTTCGTCGATCAACTCTAGTATCTCCTGAGTTATCCATTGATTCTTAGTTGATCTTTCCTTTCTTCCAAAACTTTCTTCAGCAGACGTACTGGCCTCACGACTGTCCATCCTTCCTCTATTGTATTTTCTTCAGCCTTTTCATTTAGTCCTTGTGCAACACGTTCCTTGAAACAATACCTCACACTCTTTCCTTTCAATTTGTCTAGATCCCGTCTCCTTGCATTCTTTCCTTTCTTCTATTTCTTCAGTTTCAAATGGTATTTCACGACCAACAAGTTTTGGTCAGATTCCATGTGTGCTGCTGGGAAAGTCCTGCAATCCAACACCTAATTTCTGAATCTCTGCCTAATCATAACGAAGTCTATTTGATACCTTCTAATGTCTCCAGATCTCCCCTACGTGTACAGCGTCGTTTGTGGTGTTTGAACCAAGTGTTAGCAAGGACTAAATCATGATCGGTGCAGAATTCAACCAGCCGACTTCCTCATCCATTCCTTTGTCCCAATCCGAATTCTCCTACTGTAATTCCTTGGCCTACAACCGCATTCCAGTCTCCCGTCACAACTAGATTCTCGTCACCTTTGATATATTTTATTAATCTTCTGTCTCTTCATATATTCATTCGATTTCTTCACCATCCGCTGAACTAATTGGCATATAGACCTGCACTATTGTGGTGGCATTGGTTTGCAGTCTATCTTAACCTTTCACTATGCTTCTCCTGGAAGCTTACCAACTGCCCTATTTTCTTATGCATTATTAAACCAACTCCTGCATTTCCTCTGTTTGATTTTGTGTTGATAATTCTGTAGTCGCCTGACCAGAAATATACTGCTCTTCCTGCCAACGTACTTCACTTATACCAATTACGTCTGACTGTATCCTATCCATCTCCCTTTTCAGATTCTCTAACCTACGACAGCGATTTAAACTTCTAACATTGCACGCTCTGAGTCGCAGAATGTCAATATAAATCTTCTTAATGATTTCCCCCTCTCATGTAGTCCCCACCCGGAGATCCGAATGGGGGACTATTTTACCTCCGAAATATTTTACCCGGGACTAAACCTTCATCAGTACATTATTGATTCATACAGAGATAGCTGCATGCTCTCGGGAGTTAGTTACGGCTATAGTTTCCCGTTGCTTTCAGCCGTGTAGCAGTATCAACACAGTTAAGTCATATTAAGTATTATTACAAGGCCATATCCGTCAATCATATCGTCCCTTAAGAAAGAATACCGCGTATCTGACACTACTGTTCATGTCCAATAATTTCCTTAAGTCTGGTCACGCCTCCGAGCCACACGTGGATATGCAGTCCATCAGAACAATTTTCGTTGAGTTCCTTTTCCTATGCGTTTGAGTAAAGAAAAATGAACCTTAAATACATCATACTCTAGGATGGGGTTATGTCATGCAAACATGCATTCCAACAGTACAATAAGGTTCATTTCCCTTTACACACGCGCATAGGAAAATGAACTCAATGAAAATTGTTCTGATGGACTGCATATTAGTATGTGGCTGGGAGGCGTGACCAGTCTTAAGGAACATAATGGAGAGGAAGCGCATTGTCAGATACGCGGTGCTGTTTCTTAAGCGACGATATAGACTTTCGCCCTTGCAACTTGCGAAACGCTGCTACCGCCTTTGGATGAACCATTCGTTAGTCTGGTCTCTCGTCAGATACACATCCGATATGGCTGTACCTGCATAACGGCTATCTGTTTCACTGGGATACACAAGCCTCCCCACCGTGGCAAGGTCAAATGGTTCACAGGGGAGGCTCAGTGATATACAATCAATTTTCAGCACCAACATATAAGCCTAAATTGCAATATTCTTGGCAGAATGCAGGTTATGGCATTGAAAATGCAATTAGTGTGACTTTAGAGATTGTACTGCTTGAATACGAAAGGGATGTTGAATGTAAAAATGTGGCTTTAGTGCGATCTAAAGGAGCCTCCGTGGCTCAGACGGCAGCGCGTCGGCCGCTCACCGCTGGATACCGTGGTTCAAATCCCGGTCTTCCCTTTGAGATTTGTGCTGGACAAAGCGGAGGCGGTACAGGTTTTTCTCCGGGTACTCCGGTTTTCCCTGTCATCTTTCATTCCACAACACTCTCCATTCTCATTTCGTAGCATCTATCAGTCATTAATATACATCACTTTGGGAGTGGCGACCCCATCGTAAAAATAGCCTATATATAATTCATTCATTACATCCCTGACCCGGTCAATGACTGTAAAACAGGTTGTAGGTTTTCATTTTCAGTGCGATCTAAATATTGTTCTCTTCCACTCTGCGCCGACCACTTCATTGACATCCCACATCTGCAGTAATAGTAGCACGATCAGGTCAGTAAAATAAATGTCTTTGAAGTATTATAATTACTTTAAGCAATTTTCTGACAATGTGGATGGAAAATGTAACAAAAAACGTCCTGCACTGAATCATGTGTGTGTTTTTAGATTATATGATATTGTATTTTCTTGCGTTACCCAAGTTTTTTCTTAAGGCATGAATAGGTGATTATTATGACGACAGGTTCCCATCGATTGAGAGTTTTACCTTACGAAGCATTTAACCTCTCATTCTTTCAATATTTTTCACCCCTAATGTTTCCTTCTACTAAAAAAGAAGAGAGAACTTCAGCACAGGGCTACAAAGTAAAATGTTTAGGGATTACCGTCCTTTTTGTTTTTGTTTTAGATTTCAACATTCAACTTGAAGGACACACAGTATGGTTGTATTTTATTCATCCTATAATATTCCAACCGATGTTGCCCTCTTCTCAGATATGAACTTGGCATCACAATTTCAAGTTACAATAATCGGCTCAATCGTCTATAGTGAGTTAATGATTATCGATCTGAAACGTGGTATTTGTACGTCGACTGACAAAAATAATTAGAATGTTACAGTAAATTGTTAAATCACAAGTAGTAAACACTATAGCTATACAACTTTGATCTCCAGTACTTAAGTATTTTTCAAGGCAGATATGACATAATTAGAATGAATGAAAGTAATTTCCATGACACAGCCCAAAATATTCCCTGCAAACTTCTATTTAATTGAGCCGAATTTATGACCTTAAAGATAAGAGACAAAACATTTACTTGTATACGACTTTCTTTCTTTTACTATTATTAACGTGACTCAAATTACAGGTGATCACAATGATCCATAATACTATAACAAATTTACAAATAGCCCATAGCAATTATGAACGAAGGGAATCTCTGTATAAATTTATTTCGTTTTAGAACTGTACGTAGTGATGCATGTTTCCATTAACTTATTGTACAATTTATTGTTATTTTCACTTAATATCTTGCGGTACCTATTGATCAGAGTAATAGCAAATTTCTATTTTCCAAGCGACCTCTCCGAGACCTCTGTGACGCAACTCCCTACGACGGGCCTGCACGAGCTGGAGGTACTTCGCATTGAAGACACAGAGAGCCTCAAGGTGTTTCCATCGGTCTACCACTTCACCGTACGTGTCAGCCATGGAAGAAGGAAGCCCCTTACATTGGATTTAATGTATATATATTAAGTTGCTTCTTATGGTTTTAATTAATGACTAGACTCATTTTCAGTATCCATCTCCCATTTGAGATTCTCTAACCTGTGTTTGTCTTGTGTTTAATTTATGGTTTTAAACTAGAGTGGACTGCACAATTTACGAACAAAAATCGTACTTTGTCATGCATTATTATCCATGGAGTTAACTCATAAGTTGAGGACCCTAGTAGCTATAATATTTCCAAATGTAGAAAGAGCTATTCTAATGCGAGACAATTGATCATCTAAATTTATTCACCAAATATAACGACGGAAATACAGCTGTTACTTTTTAAGAAATTTTCGTTTACTTGAAGAACTTTTCTAGTTAATTCACAGGCATAAAGGGACTTGCTATATAAAAAATTAAATCAGAAATGCCAAGCCTTATGTTCCAAAAATATCTTCTTTAATTGCGAATGTATTTATTCATGTATATATGAACTGATTTCAATCGTTGAAGAGTATTGATTAATTAAATTAGTATATAATCATTGTATAAATAATTCTTCCTGCTGCTTATTATAGTCTTCAAAGCTCGTCCTTAGATATCCTTAATGATTCAGGGAAATTGATGAAAGTCATTTTAGGCATGTTACGAATAAGCTATGAAAATATTCTACGTTATTTAAAGAGCAAGATCATTTTAAATGTAAATCGATTCTTAAACCAAACTTGTGTTCATTCCAGAACATAAAAGAAGCGCAGCTTACCTACCCGTACCACTGCTGTGCTTTTGCTTTCCCGGCTAGGCATAATCCCATCGAAGAAGCTCGACACCAGGTAAGAGACGTAACTAAATCTTATACATTGACTTTATTTAACGATATACCCTATGTCCCAGCAGAGAGAAAACACTGAATAGAAATGTAGCTGATTTCATACACACAGAATAAATGTACAGAACATATCTATGGCTTTCTTTTAAAATCTCGTATGCCCCAATGCTCTTCCCACCCGTTATATTCCTTAAGACTGTTTACGGCTCCAAGCCACGTATTTATATGCAGTTCATTAGAATAATTTTCCTTGTGCTAATTTTCTTATGGTCATTTGTAACGAAAAATGGATCTTACCATACCGTATTATAGAGATGTTGTTTACATGGCGAATTTACGCGTTCCTACAGTATAATATATTTAAGGTTCAATTTGTTTTGCCAGCCCCGTGGTGTAGGGGTAGCGTGCCTGCCTCTCCCCCGGAGGCCCCGGGGTTCGATTCCCGGCCAGGTCAGGGATTTTTACCTGGACCTGAGGGCTGGTTCGAGGTCCACTCAGCCTACGTGATTAGAATTGAGGAGCTATCTGACGGTGAGATAGCGGCCCCGGTCTAGAAAGCAAGGAATATAATGGGTAGGAAGAGCATTGGGACATAAAAAGTTTAAAAGAAAGCCGTCGATATATTTTAAATGTTATTCATTTAATGTCGCACCGACACAGACATGTCTTATGGCGACGATGGTATAGGAAATTACTAGGATTGGAAAGGAAGTGGCCAGGGTCTTAATTAAGGTACAGCCAAGGAAAACCATCTTCAGGGCTGCCGACATCGGAAGTTTGGACCCCTCCATCTCCCGAATGAAAGCTCATAGCTATGTGATACTAACCGCGTAGCCAACTCGCTCGAATGTTTAATGTTGCGATATATGCACACTTCCTGACATACAAGTTGTATGGACTCTTGTAAGAGAGAATCAGCGTCAAACTGTGTGTTGTGACCTTTCATAATGAAATACTTCTCGCCTTACTCTTTATGCCGGCTCCGCGGTGTAGGGATAGCGTGCCTCTCTCTTACCCGGAGGCCCCGGGTTCGATTCTCGGCCAGGTCAGAGATTTTTACCTGATTCTGTGGTCCACTTAGCCTACACGAATACAATTGAGGAGCTATCTGACGGTGAGATAGCGGCCTCGGTCTAGAAAACCAAGAATAACGGCTGAGAGGACCCGTCGTGCTGACCACATGTCACCTCGTAAAAGGCTGAACAGCGGTCGCTTAATAGACAAAGGCCTTTCGGGGCTGTTGCGCCATAGGGTTTTGTTTTGGTTTGTTTTACTCTTTGGTCCAATACACACTTTGCCAATAAACTTGCGTAGTTCTGTTGTGTTGAGAATGTGGCAATGAGCGTTTAGTGCAGTTTTTGTCGAATATTATGAGTCAAACCCTTTCCGAAAGTGTCGATGAACAGACGTATTAACCAGCCAAAAGCCTCTACTGATAATATACTCCTTTCTTTAGGGCGCGGACTTACAATTTTCAGCCGGTTACTTTTTGTGTCAGGAAGGTTGCGTGAAGTGGACCACTAAAGCGGTAACAACCTCTCTAACTTCTAAATGGACAGAAGCGCAGCTTTGAATGTAGCAACAAATTATACTTCCCTGCACTATTTACGAAAAATGTTCATACTTTATTTATTAGCCATTGAATTAACTCATAAGTTCAGCACTTGAATTTCTTAAATCTTATTTTTTTACACGTTGCTTTACGTCGCACAGACACAGATACGTATTATGGCGACGATGGGACAGGAAGGGGCTAGGAGTGGGAAGGAAGCGGCCGTGGCCTTAATTAAGGTACAGCCCCAGCATTTGCCTGGTGTGAAAATAGGAAACCACGTAAAACCAACTTCAGGGCTGCCGACAGTGGGGTTCGAACCCACTATCTCCCGAATACTGGATACTGGCCGCACTTAAGCGACTGCAGCTATCGAGTTCGGTTTTCTTAAATCTTGCTCATACGTTTCCCCTCTACGTTTTCTATACAATTTTAACTTACAAATACTGTATTCCTAACACACAACTCAACTTGGCAGGTTCGATCCTGGTTCAGTCCGGTGGTAATTGAAGGTGCTCAAATACAACAGTTTCCTGTCAGTAGATTTACTGGAACGTAAAAGAACACATGTGGGACTAAATTCCTGCACCTCTGCGTCTCTATGAATCGTAAAAGTAGTTAGTGCGACGTAAAGCCAATAACATTATTATTATTATTATTATTATTATTATTATTATTATTATTATTATTATTATTATTATTATTATTATTATCTCACGCACACACATTTAATTTCCTTCAGAAGTAAAGGAATGGTCTTTTCAATATGGCATATAGCTCATATCAACTTCAGTTACTTAAGTCGAAGGAAGATATCCAAAATGGCAGACAAAAATAATTCGTATTTTCTCATCATTGCATACTCTAACTTCTGTACTATTCGCTGTCTGTTGCTGGCTGTTTAAAGGTGCCTAACATTTAGGTTTTAATCATTAAACAAAGTTACTTTTAAATAAGCCATGTCAAGGTAAGTTCTATGTTCTTGATCATGAAAAAGCAATTATAACCACGTCCAATGTTTTAACAGATGCCTAATTTAAATATAAAAGTTGATGTGTTTACAACCGTGTTCTTTGTTAAAAAAGGATTCACTTACTTGGAACCTGAACGATATTCTTAACTCCTTACAGCACTTTCAAGCCGATATGTTTGATTTTCATTTACTAGGCAAGTTTGGTTCCTAGCCTCATATTGTACCAGGAAATTATTTGATAGTAAGGCACGGAGCGTAAAGATATCTTAATCACAGGGCACGCTGGGTGTAGACCTGGAGCTGAGTACAGAGAGAGGTCCTGTCTACAACGAGTTCCAAATTCATGAAACTAAATTTATTCATATAAGGTTCACCTTACAATTGTGCTGGTTACAGTGAAGTAGTTCCCATAGATCATCCTTGATGGACAGCGACCCAACCATGGAAACACGATCCCCCGTGTGCAGCAACCAAACCATGGAACCACAATCCGTTATAGGTAGCAACCAAACCATGGAACCACAATCCATTATACGCAGCAACCAAACCATGGAACCACAATCCATTATACGCAGCAACCAAACCATGAAACCACAATCCATTATGGGCAGCAATCAAACCATGGAACCACAATCCATTACAGGTAGCAACCAAACCATGGAACCACAATTCATTATAGGCAGCAACCAAACCATGGAATCACAATCCATTACAGGTAGCAACCAAACCATGGAACCACAATCCATTACAGGTAGCAACCAAACCATGGAACCACAATCCCTTATAGGTAGCAACCAAACCATGGAACCACAATCCATTATAGGCAGCAACCAAACCATGGAACCACAATCCCTTATAGGTAGCAACCAAACCATGGAACCACAATCCATTATAGGCAGCAACCAAACCATGGAACCACAATCCATTACAGGTAGCAACCAAACCATGGAACCACAATCCATTACAGGTAGCAACCAAACCATGGAACCACAATCCATTATAGGCAGCAATCAAACCATGGAACCACAATCCATTACAAGTAGCAACCAAACCATGGAACCACAATCCATTACAGGTAGCAACCAAACCATGGAATCACAATCCATTACAGGTAGCAGCCAAACCATGGAACCACAATCCATTATAGGCAGCAACCAAACCATGGAACCACAATCCATTACAGGTAGCAGCCAAACCATGGAACCACAATCCATTATAGGCAGCAACCAAACCATGCAACCACAATCCATTACAGGTAGCAACCAAACCATGGAACCACAATCCATTACAGGTAGCAACCAAACCATGGAACCACAATCCATTACAGGTAGCAACCAAACCATGGAACCACAATCCATTACAGGTAGCAACCAAACCATGGAACCACAATCCATTACAGGTAGCAACCAAACCATGGAACCACAATCCATTATAGGCAGCAACCAAACCATGCAACCACAATCCATTATAGGCAGCAACCAAACCATGGAACCACAATCCATTATACACAGCAACCAAACCATGGAACCACAATCCATTATAGGCAGCAACCAAACCATGCAACCACAATCCATTATAGGCAGCAATCAAACCATGGAACCACAATCCATTACAGGTAGCAACCAAACCATGGAACCACAATCCATTATAGGTAGCAACCAAACCATGGAACCACAATCCATTATAGGTAGCAACCAAACCATGGAACCACAATCCATTATAGGTAGCAACCAAACCATGGAACCACAATCCATTATAGGTAGCAACCAAACCATGGAAACACAATCCATTATAGGTAGCAACCAAACCATGGAACCACAATCCATTATAGGTAGCAACCAAACCATGGAACCACAATCCATTATAGGTAGCAACCAAACCATGGAACCACAATCCATTACAGGTAGCAACCAAACCATGGAAACACAATCCATTACAGGTAGCAACCAAACCATGGAACCACAATCCATTATAGGTAGCAACCAAACCATGGAAACACAATCCATTATAGGCAGCAATCAAATCATAAAACCACAATCCATTATACACAGCAACCAAACCATGGAACCACAATCCCTTATAGGTAGCAACCAAACCATGGAACCACAATCCCTTATAGGTAGCAACCAAACCATGGAACCACCCCTCGTGTGCAGCAATCAAGCCATGGAAACACGATCCCTTATAGGCAGCAACTAAACCATGAAACCACGGTCCCTTGTAGATAGCAATGGGTCGTCGTTGATTCTTGAAGGTCCCGGAGCGGGGTAACCACTTACTGATTATATTACGCGAGTGTCCACATTTACAGTAACTGGCCCACGAGTATAGGAATGATTCACATAAACCACAGCACTTTGCGAATTGTAATCGTTGACTCAGTTCTAACTTAGAACCCAAACGTAAAATTTGAAAAATAAGTCGCACTTGGAAAACTTGTGGTGGCTTTCCACAAGAAAAAATAAAGTTTGACGTCTATCACTTGCATAGAGTCTTTATGCAAAATTAATATTTGCACTGTCCATTGGAACTCATCACAACACAGTTTATTCCTATTCACGTCGAAAAATAGAACGTCTGATGGAATAACTGTACTCTTAGAATTATAATTCTAAAGGAACTGAATGTTTGTAGCGACCTACCAGAAGCACAGTTCACTTGGAAATTTTACTTGCATTACATGAATGTCTGTGAATGCACTTGTGTCTGTGTAGTGTAAACCACTCGGAAAAAGCACTAGCATTCCTAACTACTACATTCTATGCGAAGCAATTATTATTATTATTATTATTATTATTATTATTATTGTTACCGTGTTTTGGTGGTAGGTAGAGGTGTAAGAAGGTGCGGGCGTGAATGGGTCTCAAACTACGGAATCAAAGTTAATGTAAAAGTTAACAAGGTTATATTTCCTTTTCAATATTAAGTAATAACAAAGAACAGGTACTTAGTAGCCGAAACACAACTTGAAATGTACAATTACAGGGATTACAGAGTTTGGGCTTCGAGCCCTGAGTTCACAATTTTTGAGCAACTAGCCCAACTTTCCGATATACAAATTTTAACAAAGGGGCAGAAGACCCCAATCAACCCCTGGAGCACTTGCTCCAAATTACACAGTAAAGCCTCCTCGAGGCATACAACACTCCGTTTCCAAAAGAGCCACACGCTCTTTAATTTAAGCCTCTCCTAGGCCACACCAAACTCCACCTTCAAGTTGTCCTCAACGGACATAAACACAGGGGTAAAATACCCAATCTACTGAGGTCTATTAAATGAAAAGCAGGTTAATTAAATGACCTCTAAAACAATTTGAGAGGAGGCGAACTTGCACTCCTAATACACTTTGATTTTAAAACCTACTTTGGCACTAGGCCGTTATTACAAGGGCTAATCCCATACTACAGAGGTGACTTAATAGCAATTTACATTACATTACGGAAGAATTGGTTGAGAGAATAAGTTCACCTCAAGACGATGTGAGTGGGAGCTCGAGAGGGTTAAGCACTCTCTATCCCGATATGTCGTTTTAAAATAGAATAGATACCAGTTGTTTTTACATTTTAGGAAAAGGTTACATGGTTGAACGCTTAGAACCCGCCCCGAAAGTTAAACTGCTGAGCAAGAAAAGAAAGAATTTATTAATCGGCCATTACCTTATTGTTGACCGCCGTCGAGGAAAGAGGCGCTTCCCGCCTCCTGGTATGTACTTAATACACTGAAAGATGGAACAGAAGTGGCCCGGAGACCCTAAAATCAGCAGTTTATATACTCTCGCGGAAGTTTCTAGGCGTTAGGGGAATGAAAACACCCGCCCACAATGTTTTTATTGGATAGGACCCCGCAACAGATACAAGTTGGGGGAAGATACACCAGATTGGTCAGAAATTACTAAAAGAAATTCGGGATTGGATAAATCTAAAACAAGGGGAAAAAGAGGGGTATACAGCCAACTTAAACAAATAACAGAAAGAAATTTAACAAGAAACAAACTTTTGAAATAAAAATTTCTCCAACAAAATAGTTCTTTGACTCCGCACTAGGGTGCGCTATTGTTGATCTTCAGTAGTGTCCTCTAGAAGAGAAAGTTCACACTTCTTACTTCAAGCGAAACAAAAACACATCAAAAGTGACACAGTTCAAAAACTCAAAATTTTCCACGTGGTGACATCTTCTGAGAAAGTAGAGAATTAATAGAGTAGATAAAGTTCAACCTTCCTCCAGAAGAGGAGTTTCAACTGGCGCAACTTTTAAATAAACGGTGTAGAGGTGTACCGCCCGGTACAGACCTCCCCCCCCAAAAGTTCCTCCAGGGGTGACACATGAAATCAGTTTGAAACAAAGTCCAAGTAATGATGTTGATACGAAGATAGATAGCAGAAGCATTTACAAGATTTCTTAATTCAGTTTCAAAATGTTGTTGTTGCAGGTGAATGAAAGTCTTTAAGTTTGTAGAATTTGAATTTCTGAAGATAAACTTTTAATACTTAGAAGTGAAGAAAAATTTTTTGCACGGTCCACCAAATATTGCTGTTGAATTCCCAAATGTAGTTATCTCTTATAGTAACTGTCCATGTAGTTGATGTTGATGAAGTTGGATGGCCGGACCGGCCGTTGCAGCTTGCGTCCAAAAGGCGGCCGCTCGGACCCCTCAAGTACCCTGAGATACCGCTCGCCCGCACTATGAGGGGAGCAGAGGTGTTGAAGCACGCCGCGCCCGCGGTGAACATATACAGGCTGCGGGCAAGTAGCAGGTCGTGCGCCGCACGTCAGCCTTGGCCGGGAGGAGAGCTCCGGTTCGCCGTGCACATGTCGTCCTCGCTGGAGAGGAGGGGGCCCATCCCCCTCCCCAGTCGCTGCACGGCGCTGCGCGGCTGCGGGGGCGCTGAAACATTAAAGCTAGGCGGCAGAATTGTGTTGGACTATCATCTTCTTTGAGGGTACAGGCTTGTGGAGAGGTTGAGGGGCCAGCGGCGTGTTGATATCCATGGCATTTACTATTATGAAGCCACAGTGTAAGGTGGAGCAGGAGACGGGAGCGTGGTAATGGCCGTGGCAAGAACAGGATGGCAGTTTAACGGATCGGGGTGGGTTTTACAAAAGGCTTACATCTAAAACCCAAAATATTATAGAAGGGGCAGAATGCCTTAAAAGTGAAACTCAAAAAAAAATATAACCTTCATATCCTTTCAAAATAATATGAAGCAAGTTAACACAGAAATTACACCGGTTTCACCTGGGACAGGTGAACTCTAAATATCCTCTCGGTGGCTGGATTACTTAGCAATAAGGTAACCGGCGTAAGAAAATCGAGAATGATACAAGGCCCATGAAATCTGGGGGCAAGCTTGCCCGCGGGAACAAAATTTTTGACCATAACCTGGTCACCTACCTTCAAAGGGGTGGGTCTCCGTCCACGATCATACCTTTCCCTAACCTTTTCATGAGACACTTTAAGATTGGCTTTAGCCTTCTTCCAAAGATCTTTAATATTGTCCGGATCTATTGTCTCGGGTAGAATGTCACTCAGAGACCAGAGGTTAGAGAGCGGCGTGTTGGGAACAAACTTGAACATCAATGAAGCTGGAGTGAACTTACGAGATTCATGAATCGCCGAATTCAAAGCAAAAGCTAACCAATGCAGGGACGTGTCCCACCTGGAAGGATCTTCATGATGATAGGCGATAAGTGCGGACCTGAGATTACGATTAACCCGTTCAGCCAGAGATGGTTGAGGGTAATAAGCAGAAGTGGTTACATGAGAGATGGACAAGTCAAAACAGAATTTACGAAAAAGATTTGATGTGAACGCCTTAGCATTATCAGATACAATATATTGGCACGGACCAAAAGAAGCAAAAATAGAATTTAGACAGGTAATGGTGGACTGAGCGGTAGCCAGCTTAGTCGGAAATAACCAAGAAAATCTGGTAAAACCATCTACACATACAAATATGAATTTGTTGGCATTTCCCTTCGACTGGGGGAAGGGTCCTACATAATCAATATACAGGCGTTCCATGGGGCGCGACGCTTGATGAGAAGACAAAAGGCCTACTTTAGTGGACATGGTGGGTTTACTGATCAAACAAGATTTACAAGCTTTTACAAGTTCCCGAATTTCACCGTCCATACCTTTCCATATGAACATTTCACGAATCTTTTCACGAGTTTTAAAGATTCCAAGATGCCCCCCAAATGGGGTCTCATGATAGTATTTGAAGATCATAGGTACAAGAACCGCTGGAACAACAACTTTCATCACCTTATCATGCCTCGAAGGGCAACATAGAACACCATTCCTCAGAACATAAGGGACAGCATGTTCCCCAGAAGAAAGGGTTTCCATTATCGGAGCCAGCGTCGGATCTTCACGTTGGTATTTCTCAATATCCCTAAAAAGCATGGGAGCATCTGTTAAGATGGCATTAACACCAGATAGTATGGACTCGGAAGGTGATGAACTGTCGACCGGTTCGTGGGTCTCTACGTCGTTATGAAACATACGGCTGAGTCCATCAGCAACAACATTTTCGGTACCTCTGATATGTCTAACATCAAACTGGAAGGCGGAAATACGAATAGCCCAGCGGGCTATACGACCAGTACGACGCGGCCTACCTAAGACCCAGCTTAAGGCTTGGTTATCTGTCTCCAGGTCGAATTTAACGTGTTCCAGATAGAGACGGAACTTTTCTAAGGCAAATAAGACTGCCAAACCTTCGAGCTCATAGATGGAATACTTGGCTTCTTGAGCCGACAATGTCCTAGACGCATAGGCGATGGGTCGCCTCCCTAGTTCAGTCTCTTGAAGAAGGACTGCAGCTACTGCTGACGACGACGCGTCGGTTTGGACGATGAATTTCTTCGAGAAATCAGGCATAGCAAGTACAGGGGCATTACAAAGAGCTAATTTAAGGTCTTCAAAAGCGGCTTGTTGAGAAGGTCCCCACTCGAATTTGATGCCTTTCCTACGAAGAAGGTTTAAGGGCGCCGCTCTATTAGCAAAGTTAGGAATGAACTTTCTGAAGAAATTCACCATACCAATGAACCTGGCGATACCTTTAATGTCCTTGGGAGGTTTAAAATCACGGATGGCCTGTGTTCTAGAATGATCAACTGCTACACCATCGGGTGACACAATATGCCCTAGGAAAGACATAGAGGGCTTAGCGAAGGCAACCTTGGACAACTTAACAGTTAACCCAGCCTTACGAAGGCGATCGAGAACTTCTCGCAGATGATCTAGGTGTTCTTCAAAAGTCTCTGAAAATACTAAGACATCATCTAAGTAGTGATATAAGTACTCGAATTTGATGTCGGAAAAGACCCTATCTAGTAGCCTAGTGAGCACGGCTGCCCCCGTGGGGAGCCCGAAAGGCACGCGGTTGTATTCGTATAAATTCCAGTCCGTGGCAAACGCTGTAAGGTGTTTAGACTCTTCGGCAAGGGGAATTTGATTATAGGCCTGATTTAAGTCCAAGATGGTGAAGAACTTGGCCTTACGAAACCATGAAAAACAAGAATGAAGGTCGGGAAGGGGCACAGATTGTAACACCACCTTCCGATTGAGAGCCCTGTAATCAATGACAGGCCTGAAACCTCCTTGGGGTTTCGGTACTAGAAAAATAGGCGAAGAATACGCTGACTTAGAGGGCCTAATAATACCGTCCTTCAACATCTGATCGATGATTTCCTTCAGAGCCTTCATTTTAGGTGGAGATAGCCTATACGGTGGAAAACGGACAGGAATCGAATCCGTAACCTCAATTTTGTATTCAATAAGGTCAGTGACACCAAGAGTATCAGAGAACACCTCGGGAAACGACTGACACAGTTTGCGAATACTATCAGCCTGCTCCTCAGGTAGATGTCTAAGGTCTAACAACATCTCATCCTGGATAGGCGAAATAGAAGAACATGACACAGAATTACACTTTAATAGTGGGATTTTACAACTAGAAGCAAATTTGAATGTGCACGACCTAGACTGCAGATCGAGCACAAGACCAGTGTGAGAAATAAAGTCAGCTCCCAATATAATGGGGCAAGACAATTGCTTGGCCACAAACAATTTGACTTTCCATGTAAACTTAAAAACACGAATTTTGACCAGTAAGGAACCTAGAATTTCTAATGGAGATGAATTAGCCAAAACGTATTGAACAGGAGAAGAGACATAGTCAGGAAGTTTACAAACCGTTTTCAATTTAGAATACCATTCAGCCGCAATAATCGAACAAACACTACCTGAATCTAAGAGAGCTGTTATAGGCTCGTTATTTACCTCAATCTTAAGAAAAGGAACAGGTGCGGGGGTATCCGCCGCAATCCTAAGACATTCTTTAGGGCATTCAAAAGATGAACTTGAAGGCTGATCGTTCTCTGCATTTACAATCTGTTTACTAGGGGCTAAGTCTCGGGAAGATGGATTAGTCGACTCAGCCGAAGCCACTAGTCACTTTTTATTATTGGCATAGGTGGAATTTGCACCAGAAGTTGAGCAGGAGGGGGTGCTATTTGAGTTTGGGCAATTCTTGGCGATATGTGAGAAGGCCCCACATTTAAAACAGCCTTGTGCTGAACCAGCTCCATTATTTGCCCTACTACCTTTGACTACTGGACATTTATTGCGAAGATGGTCAGGCGACCCGCAAGCATAACATTTACGGGGCGTGACTGGTCGGCGAGGTGGAGGCCGAGTGTTACTAAAGGAAGGCGGGGGTTCTTTCGCTACACGCAAAGAATCGGCGTATCTAACTCCTTCCGCTGAGACGGCCAACGCTTCAAGTTCAGCGAAAGTTTGCGGGCACGCCGCAAAACACAAGTATGACCTATAAGATGGTGAAATGCCTTCCACAATAGCTTGTACAATTTGATCCTCAGGGAAGTGAAGAGCAAACACCCTAGTATAAAACTTAATATCTTGGATGAAGTCTGCCAGGTTTTCATCCAAGCGCTGTACCCGATAATAGTATTTCTGAATAAGAGATGACCTCGCGCGGGCAGGAATAAAATTTGCAAGCAAATGTGCATGGAAATCTTCGATAGATGACTGTTCAGCTATGGCTCTTACTATTTTATCTGAGAGAACACCAATAGCATAAGGATAGATTATTTGTAAAATTTGACAAGGGGAAAGCGAAAATACGAGGGCATGATCCTGAAATTCAACTAAAAACCTTAAGAAAGAAATAACTTCACTGGTGGTGTTGACCGAAAACTTAGAGATACCTCTTAGCAACATTGCCAATGGATGAGGCAAGCTGCTAAACCCGGGTGACATAGTAGGTAAAGGTTTCAATGGCAAGGAAGTCAATTCAGAACGGATGTTACTCAATGATGCACGACGTTCAGATTCGTTGTCCAATGGGGCAGGGATAGTTTGAGCAGCAACGGTTATCCTATTAACTTCTCCCTTGGGAGGCGCTTCCTCACTACCTGGATTCACTATGGTGGGTTGATCAGATTTGGGAGGAACTTTCCCAGTTAACAATTGAGTGACCTTACTAGACAATTCGGAAATATTTTCCAGGAGCGTACTAGCTTCCTTCCTCTGAACATCATTCAGTTTTAGAGACAACAGATCGTTAACCCTATTCGAAAAATGATATAGCCTGCCTTGCACACGCTTAATTTGATTTGGAGACGGATCATTTTCATCAAAAAAACTAACTACAGAAGCTAGCCCAGTAATATTCTCCGTGATCGTGGAAAGAGAGTCGTCAATTTCTTTCTCTCCCAAATTGGGGATGGAAATGGGCAAATCAAGGGACTCCCTAAGCTTGTTAGTGTCTACTGCAACCGTGCCTCCAGATTGTACATTTCTAATAGTCAATTCATAGATCAACTCCTCCTTGCGCAAATAGTTAAGAAGGAGAACATCGCGAGGGCCGGGCATGATGACAGAACAACTTGGAAAAAATCAAAAAATTCCAGCAACTGAGAAAATGGTTAGAGTTCGGAACAAACAATGTTTAGCCGTCAAAAGGGGCTAAATTGAGACCCATTCAACCACGCTCTGCTACCACTTGTTACCGTGTTTTGGTGGTAGGTAGAGGTGTAAGAAGGTGCGGGCGTGAATGGGTCGCAAACTACGGAATCAAAGTTAATGTAAAAGTTAACAAGGTTATATTTCCTTTTCAATATTAAGTAATAACAAAGAACAGGTACTTAGTAGCCGAAACACAACTTGAAATGTACAATTACAGGGATTACAGAGTTTGGGCTTCGAGCCCTGAGTTCACAATTTTTGAGCAACTAGCCCAACTTTCCGATATACAAATTTTAACAAAGGGGCAGAAGACCCCAATCAACCCCTGGAGCACTTGCTCCAAATTACACAGTAAAGCCTCCTCGAGGCATACAACACTCCGTTTCCAAAAGAGCCACACGCTCTTTAATTTAAGCCTCTCCTAGGCCACACCAAACTCCACCTTCAAGTTGTCCTCAACGGACATAAACACAGGGGTAAAATACCCAATCTACTGAGGTCTATTAAATGAAAAGCAGGTTAATTAAATGACCTCTAAAACAATTTGAGAGGAGGCGAACTTGCACTCCTAATACACTTTGATTTTAAAACCTACTTTGGCACTAGGCCGTTATTACAAGGGCTAATCCCATACTACAGAGGTGACTTAATAGCAATTTACATTACATTACGGAAGAATTGGTTGAGAGAATAAGTTCACCTCAAGACGATGTGAGTGGGAGCTCGAGAGGGTTAAGCACTCTCTATCCCGATATGTCGTTTTAAAATAGAATAGATACCAGTTGTTTTTACATTTTAGGAAAAGGTTACATGGTTGAACGCTTAGAACCCGCCCCGAAAGTTAAACTGCTGAGCAAGAAAAGAAAGAATTTATTAATCGGCCATTACCTTATTGTTGACCGCCGTCGAGGAAAGAGGCGCTTCCCGCCTCCTGGTATGTACTTAATACACTGAAAGATGGAACAGAAGTGGCCCGGAGACCCTAAAATCAGCAGTTTATATACTCTCGCGGAAGTTTCTAGGCGTTAGGGGAATGAAAACACCCGCCCACAATGTTTTTATTGGATAGGACCCCGCAACAGATACAAGTTGGGGGAAGATACACCAGATTGGTCAGAAATTACTAAAAGAAATTCGGGATTGGATAAATCTAAAACAAGGGGAAAAAGAGGGGTATACAGCCAACTTAAACAAATAACAGAAAGAAATTTAACAAGAAACAAACTTTTGAAATAAAAATTTCTCCAACAAAATAGTTCTTTGACTCCGCACTAGGGTGCGCTATTGTTGATCTTCAGTAGTGTCCTCTAGAAGAGAAAGTTCACACTTCTTACTTCAAGCGAAACAAAAACACATCAAAAGTGACACAGTTCAAAAACTCAAAATTTTCCACGTGGTGACATCTTCTGAGAAAGTAGAGAATTAATAGAGTAGATAAAGTTCAACCTTCCTCCAGAAGAGGAGTTTCAACTGGCGCAACTTTTAAATAAACGGTGTAGAGGTGTACCGCCCGGTACAATTATTATTATTATTATTATTATTATTATTATTATTATTATTATCATGAAAAGTCTGTTGAAAGAAAAACAATAACGGGGCGAGTTGGCCGTGCGGTTAGGAGCGCGCGGCTATGAGCTTGCATCCGGGAGATAGTGGGTTCGAATCCCACTTTCAGCAATCCTGAAGATGGTTTTCCGTGGTTTCCCATTTCCACACCAGGCAAATGCTGGGGCTGTACCTCAATTAAGGCCACGGCCGCTTCCTTCCAACTCCTAGGCCTTTCCTCTCCCATCGTCGCCATACGACCTATCTGTGTCGGTGCGCCGTAAAGCAACTAGCAAAAAAAGGAAAGAAAAACAATATATCACTTTCACTGCCACAATTACTCGACTCGTTGGCTGAACGGTCAGCATACTGGCCTTCGGTTCAGAGGGTCCCGGGTTCGATTCCCGGCCGGGTCGGGGATTTTAACCTTAATTGGTTAATTCCAATGGCACGGGGGCTGGGTGTATGTGTTGTCTTCATCATCATTTCATCCTCATCACGACGCGCAGGTCGCCTACGGGAGTCAAATAGAAAGACTTGCACCTGGCGAGCCGAACCCGTCCTGGGATATCCCGGCACTAAAAGCCATACGACATTTCATTTCACTGCCACAATTGATATAATATCTAAATGAATGGTTAAACACTTGCTGTACGAAAAATAAATTCTCTGAATATTCTGTTATTCACATCGTAATGTTAAAGTCGAGTTTAAGTCAAGTTCACATAGAAAAATCACTATCATAGCTTCTAGAATACACGTAAATATTAGTTATACAAGTCTTAGAATCATCTTCTTCAATTTTTATAAGTCCCTCAACGAGGTTCACCTTACTGAAAATTTATAGGTACCGTAACGCCAGAATTATTCTATGTTCCACAACTCGCAAGTCACTTAGGCATAATCTCGCCCTGCTGGCTGACTCCATATCATGCGACGAACCAACATCTTTTTTTCTAGTTGCTTTACGTCGCACCGACGCAGATAGGTCTTATGGCGACGATGGGACAGGGAAGGGCTAGGAGTGGGAAGGAAGCGGCCGTGGCCTTAATTAAGGTACAGCCCCAGCATTTGTCTGGTGTGAAAATGGGAAACCACGGAAAACCGTTTTCATGGCTGCCGACAGTGGGGTTCGAACCTACTATCTCCCGAATACTGGATACTGGCCGCACTTAAGCGACTGCAGCTATCGAGCTCGGTCGAGCCAACATAATCGTGTTGCCGGTGTGAACTGCCGTGACACGACCAACAGTTGTGGCTTTTTTGTATAGATCTAGCTCTGATATAATGTTTTATAACATCTTGAATATCTCCGTAATCCCTGGGTCGATTTGGGAGAAATTCACCTGAGGAGATATTTGAAATATGCACTATAAGATGCAAATGGTTTTGAATCGATACCCCAATTGGTTTAGGATATAGAAATTATTCTTGGATGGATGTTTCCAGACCGTATGACGCAATCTATCCTTGACACCGCGCTGTCTGTGTGATTACGAAAGTAGCGTTGTGCGGGTTGACTACTTGCTACTGCGAGACTTTGTTAGTATGAGTGCTAAAATACTCTCGCTAATACTTTATAAATACTTTATGGCGTATTTTATTTAAGAAATACCTGATGTACGATCAATCCCGGTACAATATACAGAGTGCCAGGAAATGTTCTCCGCAGCGCCTACGTGCTGCTGCGCGAGGTGGCATCAGCATTTAAGTTGGCAGCACGGCTGCTGCCGCTTGTACCAAAACAAAACCAACAAACAGTAAACTTTGTACTCACCACATCAATTCATAACAGATGCTGGAAGTGTTGTCTTTGTGTTTGAATACAGACTTCAACACATCTACACATAGTGTCGGAGACTTTCACTAAAGTGTCTTGCCTAATGGACTGCACATAATTAATGATATTCACTTTAAGTTCATCAATCATTTTTCGACTGTTAAAACCGTAGGCTTGCCTGTTCCCGGTAGATCGTGAACTGAGCCGGTTACACGAAATGTACTTACCAAATCCCGAACGATATCCCGGTTTGGACACTTTGAATTAAGAAACCGCGCCTGAAATTTTAGTTTTACATTTTCTGTAAACCGATCGCCTTCGCGAAAAGCGTATTCCACTAAAAAGCTCTCTCTTCAGTAGTAAACGTTACCGCTTGTATCCTGTTGCACTATTCAAATAATCTATCTGAATGCTCGCTGACGATTTCGACAGCCCACAGCTGTGGTGGCCTTCCCTGTACTGCTATCCTGTTGACCTTGGCCTCTCGGCGAGGGAGGGTGACAGGTATGACACCGTGCTGCCCAACTAAACTGCTGATGTTCCCTCATGCAGCAGCAGGTAGGCACTGCGGAGAACATTTCCTGGCGCCCGTTACTTAGGAGAATGTGGAGCCTGTCTGATAACACTGTATTAATGCCGAAGTACATCCGATATAGGCCAGAATATAGAGAAACTGGTAGGTTAGTTCCTTCCTGCTTCTCTCTCGGTTACAGGACGTCTCAGACTGTCTTTGCGAGAACGGATAACATCATATTACACTATACTGACAATGTTTGATGTACTGAAGAATCGGAAACCAAAACTGAAATCGAGGCATCCCGTTCCATAGTCTATTACCGTAACAAATTGATCACATAGGTGGACCTCAAAATCGTACATTTTTAACCATAAATTTATCTTTCCCATCATCTTGCTATGCAGGTCAAATGGTTAGACACCGCCTTCTGTGGTCAAGGTTGTGAATTAAAATCCTAGCGATATCGGTTGGCATTTAAGAGTGCTAAAGTTTGAAATTAGAAGAGTCAAACCTTCCAGAAGCAAGTTCTAATATGGTGTGGACACATTAGAAGAATGGATGACGAAAGGAAGTCGCAGGAAGTGTCTGAGGCCAAGCCCGAAGGTACACGAAAAAGTGGCCTTTCCAGGAAGAAATGGGTCCAGTACGTCGGGCAGATGGCAGAGAGGAAAGGAGAAACTGTGGTGCAAGTTAGGCAACTCGCTGAGGATAGGAAGGAGTATAGAAATTGGTTGGCATACCCAACATCGAGAGGTAAATTGTGACAATGTAGAAGAAATTTGAGACTCCCGTAACAGTATACTTTAATACGCGTTAAAGAACAAGTTTTCAAGCCAAAATTCCGGCACTGTGGTGTATTATGAGACCAACAGAGATGAAGGAACATTAAACGAATAGCATAATTATTACATTATCTCCTTATTTCAGTTTCCAAGGTTTCATGTTGAAATAAATGCTGACATACAATATGCTAATAGTATTACAACTGTATTTAAGTCTTTAAGTCAATTTCTGTAAGTTAGCTACCCCAAAATATGCTGGCGAAAGAAACCTCCATTGATTAGCATTGACTAACTTTAAGAAGTCCATCAGTAAGTAACACATTCTTAACATATTACAGTATTGTAACAATTCTGGTTATTGATCGTCTTATAGACTTCGTTTTGCGATTGGTGCTTGCATTAGCAGCAAATCAAAATAAATCCTAATGTACCCTTGGCTATGCATTCACACTCTCAGTTTTCGACTTGATACGCGTACTGTAAGTCAGCCAGCAAATTTTAAAACTTGGATACTCGCCAAATTGTGATAAACTACCGGTAATTTATATCCCGGTATAGGCAGATTTATTACTTCTGTCCGAACGGTGAAATAAAAACCAGTCGAGTGCGGCAGTTTTACAATTTCCACTCACGTGTGTCTGATTTTGATACGTCTCAATCAATATCAAAAGAATGCTACAATGTATCGGACCGTACAAGCAAGAGTCGCCCTCGGAAGATGCGTTACGTTCTTGTTCTCTCACAACACGGACTAATGTAATCCTGCCCCGCGAGAAACGAGAGAACACAGCCCAAGTATCGTAGACTACACCAGGAGCTGATATGCGAGCGTTTCGTATGCGCCGTTCTTGTACCCAAGGGCACATGTTGTAAAATATTTTAATGCTCTCTTCCTCAAACGTCCATTTCGGAATAGAATGTATAGTCTTAAACTAGAGTGGACTTGATAGTGCAGTGATATCAAGTAAAGCCGGCCGTGGTTACATTTCGGTTCAGATGACATTTTCAAAATAAAACGCTTTACCATGTAAAAGTGAAGGTCCTGCGGCTATTGTTCATGATAACGCTAGAGGATTTACGTCGCACAAACACAGACAGGTCTTGTGGCGACGATGGTATAGGAAAGGGCTAGGAGGGGGAAGGAAGTGGTCGTGGCTTTAAATAAGGTACAGCCCCAGCATTTGCCTGGTGTGAAAATGGGAAACCACGGAAAACCATCTTCAGGACAACCCAAAGTGGAATTCGAACCCACTATCTCCCGGATGCGAGCTCACAGCTGCGTGCCCCTAACCGCACGGCCAACTCGCCCGCTGTTCATGATAACGATAGCCAACCAAAAAATACAAGCTTTCTTACTTCCTCATAACCTATACGTTATATAAGTTAGTCCGGCTCCATGGCTGAATGGTTAGCGTGTTGGCCTTTGGCCACAGGGGTCCCGGGTTCGATTTCCGGCAGGGTCGGGAATTTTAACCTTAATTGGTTAATTTCTATGGCACGGGGACTGGATGTGTGTGTTGTCTTCAACATAATTTCATCCTCATTACGACGCGCAGGTCGCCTACAGATGTCAAGTCAAAAGACCTGCACCTGGCGAGCCGAACATGTCCTCGGACACTCCCGGCACTAAAA
This sequence comes from Anabrus simplex, assembly GCF_040414725.1. Taxonomy (NCBI): domain Eukaryota; kingdom Metazoa; phylum Arthropoda; class Insecta; order Orthoptera; family Tettigoniidae; genus Anabrus; species Anabrus simplex. Next base: position 213,063,860 of record NC_090266.1, read on the forward strand.
GCCATACGCCATTTCATTTCATGTTCTTAATCAGAATTTCAAAAGTACAGATGCTGGGTTGAGTGGCTGAGACGGTTGAGGTGCTGGCCTTCTGGCCCCTACTTGGTAGATTCGATCCTGGCTAAGTTCGGTGGTATTTGAAGGTGTTCAAATACTCCAGCCTCGTGTCAATAGATTTACTGGCACGTAAAAAGGAACTCTGCGGGACTAAATTCCGACACCTCAGCGTCTCCGAAAAGCGTAAAAGTACTTAGTGGGACGTAAAGCCAATATTATTATTATTATTATTATTATTATTATTATTATTATTATTATTATTATTATTATTATTATTATTATTATTATTATTATTATTATTATTACTAAAAGGGCAGATCTGCGTGTCTTGTAATTATACACTCATGACTCACACGGTGGGCATGAACCTCACAACCAGCCTTCTTTGAAATGTTCTTAGCGTGGATTAATATTTCATTTCTTAAACAACTTTCACTCTCAACTATATCAGTGTGTTTCAGCGCCAAATATAACACAGAATGATACTGAGCAACAGCAACGGGTTACATACGCGCGTATAAATTATTTCATTAACAGAGCAGTTAAGAGCAAAAACAAGACTACAGATTAAGTCATTAAGGGAAAACTACGAGAAAAAGTAATTTGGCTGAATTACAATTACCTGAGAAAAATGTTACTCATATACAAATTACAAATTACTTCTCCAACAATTAATCAATAAAATTAAAATTACAATTACTTTACAGAACGCTAGTCTTAAGGAAATGAACTCTCTTTTTTTGCTAGTGGCTTTATGTCACACAGACACAGATAGGTCTTATGGCGATGATGGGATAGGAAAGGCCTAGGAGTTGGAAGGAAGCGGCCGTGGCCTTAATTAAGGTACAGCCCCAGCATTTGCATGGTGTGAAAATGGGAAACCGCCGAAAACCATCTTCAGGGCTGCCGACAGTGGGATTCGAACCTACTATCTCCCGGATGCAAGCTCACAGCCGAGCGCCTCTACGCGCACGGCTAACTCGCCCGGTGAACTCTTTTTCACATGGGACTTTAACAATACCAAAGTTCGCAAAGGGAAACACGTTATTCATTGTGTGTGTGTGTGTGTGTGTGTGTGTGTGTGTGTGTGTGTGTGTGTGCGTGCGTGCGTGCGTGCGTGCGTGCGTGCGTGCGTGCGTGCGTGCGTGTGTGTGTGTGTGTGTGTGTGTGTGTGTGTGTGTGTGTGTGTGTGTGTGTGTGTGTGTGTGTGTGTTTTTTTTTAGCATAGAGACAGTAAATGGCTATAATCACTTGGTGAGACTAAACATGATAGCTTTAAAAATACAACAACTGATTCTTAAATTTCTCATCGCTAAGCCTCGACCTCTTTGGGGGAACGTATCTTACATTAACTGAAAATACGCCCTGCAGGAGCACTTGAAGAATAAAAGCAAAGTCATCTCCGTACAGGTCATGAAGGCCCTGGGATGGGTGGAAAGTAAAGGCTTCCACTGTCCGTAACCTCGGCATTTGATGGGATGGACAGGTTAGCTCTACGCCCCGGCCGCCTTTGCCCCCAGGAATTAACCTGGTACTCATTTTTTATGTAGGCTGAGTGAACCTCGGGGCCATGTGCACCTCCGGAAGTGGAAATCTCTTTTCTTGAATTTTCGACTTCCTGGCTAGGAATCGAACCCAGGCCCGTGCGGGTGAACCGAACACGACTTTACCGCCTCGGTCAGGACTTGAAGGAATATCTGTTTTTAATTTTAAGGACATTGTTGCGATAACTGTAATATTTGGAAGTACTGGAAAGGTAAGAAAATACGTCTTCCTGAAGTGGTGAAGCTACTGGTTCTGCTTTAACCAAACTGAAAAGTCATCATCATTTCCTTTTTTCCTATTTCTGCTTCCAAGCGATGTATATCAATTACTATAGAGTAACGATTTTTGGAAGGTGACGATTAAAATTTTATTTCAAGAAGTAAATTACAAGTAGTCCGCCTCTGTGGTGTAGTGGGTAGCGTGATTAGCTGCCACCCCCAGAGGTCCGGGTTCGATTTCCGGCTCTGCCACGAAACTTGATAAGTGGTACGAGGACTGGAACGGGGTCCACTCAGCCTCGGGAGGTCAACTGAGTAGAGGTGGGTTCGATTCCCACCTCAGCCATCCTGGAAGTGGTTTTCCGTGGTTTCCCACTTCTCCTCCAGGCAAATGCCGGGATGGTACCTAACTGAAGGCCACGGCCGCTTCCTTCCCTCTTCCTTGCCTGTCCCATCCAATCCTCCCATCCCTCCACTAGGCCCCTGTTCAGCATAGCAGGTGAGGCCGCCTGGGCGAGTTACTGGTCATTCTCCCCAGTTGTATCCCCGACCCAAAGTCTGAATCTCCAGGACACTGCCCTTGAAGCGGTAGAGGTGGGATCCCTCGCTGAGTCCGAGGGAAAAACCGACCCTGGAGGGTAAACAGATTACGAACGAAATTACAAGTAAAATTTACTTTTTGTAAAACGTTACAAGTAATAAATACTAAAAATGTAATCGTTACAAGTAGTAACCCGATTACTTTTACTCTGAGTGCAAGTATACTGTCGAAGGATTGGAACTACATTATATGAAAGTACATGCGTAGGTGTCTTGTGCAATGACAAGACGAAGTATAGGCTGCGTGGATTGTTCAAGACCGCCTCCTGGGAACATAACACGTGAAGGCCTATCAGGCGAGTTGCTACTTAAGACAGCATGGCTACACCCAGGAACATTCAAGCTTTATTCGCAGGTGGAATATCCTCCCGAACCAGTAGAATTCGCCTGTTACTGGCCACATGTTTTATAGGTAGACTGTTGTAGATACCCGGACTAGAAAGCCAAGAATAACAGCCGAGAGGATCCATTGTGCTGACCACACGACACCTAGTAATCTGCAGGCCTTCGCTGAGCGGCGGTCACTTTGCAGACCATGGCCCTTCGAGGCTGTTGCACTGCAGGCTTTTTCTACGTCGGCTTACGTTTCAATCTTATTACAAATTCTTTTGGTTAAAATTCATGTTTTTTTTTAAATTGGGAGTGAAATTCGAGAAGAAAATTCCAGTATGTCACACTCAACTTATAACATACAAACAAAATTAAGGCACAAAATGGAAGCAGTTCTTTTCGGATTTTACCTGTTATCATTTGACATTCTCACTGTCATTGAAAACTACATATCCATATGCACTATTGAAAAATTCTCGAGTAAGGAAAATATCTACAATAAAAGTGATCGCGATAAACGTGCAAGTTAGCGGATTTTTTTTACGGAGATGTTTATAGGTCATTTCAAATATATATATGAGGCTCTCACAGCAGAACTCAAGCTGGACAGTCTTTGCCAGATGGAGGTTATAATACTGATTGATAGGCCTTTCACTTGCACTGTCAAGTCCAGTCACCCCGCACAGAAAGTGCGTGCGGACAGCTAGGTTCGAACAAAATACAGCTCGCCACACAACATACGATGACTGTTCCTTGTTTCGACTCCAGAGAAATTCTAGTGATTTACACAGTCAAATACAGTGACCTATTAAACACTTTATTATTATTATTATTATTATTATTATTATTATTATTATTATTATTATTATTATTATTATTATTATTTCGTATGGCAGAAGGATACAAGTTTACAAACAATGATAAACAATTATTTGCAACTATATACATATTTTAGTAGTCTTAAAACATACAGAATGAGACTTAGATCACATGATGTATTAGTGTCAGAGTTGAATGTCCAACACTGACAACTATACATCAACAGCTCAACAGTGCTAACAGGTAGGAAAATACTCCTCACAACAACTATTCCGATTACACTCACGGTAGCTGCTCCAGTCACTGAATCTACGACGTTCCTCGGTCCACAGAAGTACACACACACAGTAGCCCGCCCCGTACACGACGATACCCTGGTGGAAGCTAACAGCCGTCTCCAGTCCAGCTATTCACTCGACACTCCGACGCAACAACTCCTCGTTCAGACTCCGGTGGGAGCCACACCTCTGTCATCCTCAGCCCGGCCACCGAACCCCATCACACCGAGTCCAACACGGACTCCAGCTCTGAGTCCCACACTGACTGTTCGTGGCTAGCCTACATTTTAAAGCTCCGGTGATGTGTACCGGAATATTTGCGAAGTGGCGGGAGATGGAATATTCTCGATGCATCTTCCATAACCGCACGACCGAGCTCGATAGCTGCAGTCGCTTAAGTGCGGCCAGTATCCAGTATTCGGAAGATAGTAGGTTCGAACCCCACTGTCGGCAGCCCTGAAGATGGTTTTCCGTGGTTTCCCATTTTCACACCAGGCAAATGCTGGGGCTGTACCTTAATTAAGGCCACGGCCGCTTCCTTCCCACTCCTAGCCCTTTCTTGTCCCATCGTCGCCATAAGACCTATCTGTGTCGGTGCGACGTAAAGCAACTAGCGTAACCGCACGGAGAAACTAGACGAAGAGAACAATACACGGAAAGCCCAATCATGACCTCCACGCCGGCTGGGATCTCCCTGGTCGACCGACTCGCTAGTGCCTTCCAGGAATTACCAAAGGTGTCGTCGCAATTGCGAACAGTCTCAATTGCGGGCACGAAGTATTTCGGAAGAGTGCCAGCTCATTCCAGGGTTTTCCTGTGTCAGTTGCGTCTTTATTGGGGACAGTCTCGACTGCAGATAGTCTCGATGTGTCTCGATTGCTGACACTATTTCCTACAGATAAGCTTTCGTGAAATAAAGCATCTATATTGTACTTTTATTGCTAGTGCAAGTGCGTAAAGGTCCATTGTTAGCACGTGCCCTTCTTTTTCTTCTTAGAGCCCCTCGCTTATTTTAGAGGTAGGCCAGCCGTGTGGCTCAGTACATGAAGTTAACGACAGGGGTTCGGAAGAGCCACATTCGCCATGAACTCGCACGGTTTACCATAGTCGGCCTTTAAAATAATGAAAACATAGTCCCATAATTAGCTGTTTTTCTTTTTTCTGCTTTGTCAGAACAACTGTTTGCACTTTTTAAGAAATGTGTCGTTTTTACTACTTATTATGCACGTATTAATTTAGGCTTATAATTATTTATCATCTATAACATTCGTCATAATTTAAAATGCACACTGCTAATAACACACTCTTATTTACAAAATACGTTCTAAGAACGAACGACACTTTCGCTTACTCCATTCTGAGGAAAAATGACATTACGTTCAAAAACCTTTCCAAGTTACCATCCTCATTGTACTTCCTCGTGCTTCGATCAGTTCTTTCATCCATTTTACAGTACTTTTTTTTCTCTTAGTTCCTTCCAAATTTAAGTCCATCCGCATAACTGAATGATCTGAATTCTCTGCTTGCACCATACAGGTGCCTTAGGTGAAGCCTTCCAATTTTACTATTGATTTTATGATTCCACTCTTCAATGGCATTGTTTGTTACGTGTCTAACGTTAGAACAGTTTCACTTCTCCAGCGGGATAGACTCATTCTCAACCATCGCTCAACAAAATATTCAAAGAATTCTTTTAACTTATGCGGCGGAGCTTGACTGTGAGTTCGAATCCATCCACTCTTTACATCTTCGGGCTTCAGGAAAGCAAATGCAGCGAATTTTCTTTCTTTATATTTTGTCAGATTTCTTCGCTTTTCTTGTAAAGAGTAGTCATTCATATCAATATTTCCTTAACTAAAGAACTGGCGAAAATTAACATTCTGCCATGCAGTGGCGGCGATAAGGACCCCGAAGGGGGGCTCATGGCTTCTTAGGGGCCTATGACTGCTTCTTAATCCAGTAGCTGAAGAGTGATATTGATATTGATAAAGATACAGCACACAACACAATATTATTTGTATTACAAACCAAACCAAACCAAACCCCATTGGCACTACAGCCCTTGAAGGGCCTTGGCCTACCAAGCGACCGCTGCTCAGCCCGAAGGCCTGCAGATTACGAGGTGTCGTGTGGTCAGCACGACGAATCCTCTCAGCGGTTATTCTTGGCCTTCTAGACCGGATTATTTGTATTACAGAGGGTTATTCCACACTTAGGCCTTCGTAGTGCAGAGTTTCTTTCATCAATAGGAGTACGGTAGTTACTTCTGAAAGAATGTGGGGTTACCCAACATTTTCCAATAATAGCCATCCCTTGCTGCCACTCACAACAAACAACAAGGCTTTTGAAGTAATTAGCCAGTTCTGAGAACCCAATAGTCAGCGAAGATACGATAACAAGTACATCCTCCTTATCTAAACTCTTAACATTGAAGTTTCGAGACTGTTTATAACACTCGGCAGTCATTGTAGCTACGTAGGTCTACGATGGACGGTTGAGTTGTAAATAGTAGTAAATTATTTGGTCCTAGGAACGAGATTATTTCTTAATATTGCGACGGTCAGCATGTTTTGGATACAATAATTGGAATATGCATATGCAACCCACTATCTCCCGAGTACTAGATACTGGCCACAATTAAGCGACTGCAGCTATCGAGCTCGGTGGCCAAAAATGCATTCAGCAGGTTCTGATCCGGAGCCCCTCAACTGACGTCGGTAATAAACATCATTCGAAATTAAATTAGGAAGAGGAAGGTTTCTTCCAGAATCAATTGCAATTGCCTCTCGTTCTTCTGACTTCCTGTACTTCTTCCCTGGCTCGCCTTTTCCTCCGATAGAAAAAGTATCAGTTCTCAGTTTAAGCAGATTCATACTCATCAAAAGGACCTTCTCCATTTCCTCAGCAGAATGTGATGATAGTTTCAATTTCTCAGCATTTCATTTTCATTTGCTTTATCTTCGTCACATGTACTACACGTATTATTACGTGGATACCTAAACGATATGCTGAATTTTGAAACAAAAATGTCCCGATATTTTTTCATAGGAAACACTGTTTTCTGGATATTTCTCTCAATACATATCATGCAGTTTCTTAACACTAAGTTCTTCTGGCAAATATACTATCTTCGATTCATTCTAGTTATATGGGTCTTTTTAGTAGACAATTCACCTCTAACATGTATATGTAGTCATTTTAATACACTTTAAGCAACAAGCACTAGACAAAACAGCAAAAATTACAAGTACGCCTGCATAGTCACAGTATCAGGAAACAGCAGCTGTTAACACACGGCATGCACACGCACTGTAGTGATTCCTACGGACTGCGATCGCTCTTTCGTGGTTCCTCTGAGACTCTGATCGCTCAAATTTCAACTGTGTGTTACTCGGACGCTAATCGTTTATGCTTAGTTATATATAACAAGGTGATAGACTCGCATACTAGTTACCTACAGGTAGTTATATCTCTTTTTTTCACTTTCGGTGACCCTGATAATTTTCCCCCTGCACCCTTCAAATAACTTTTGCAACTATGCCAGCTTCTGAATTAGATAAGGATTAAAATCTTTATTATTCGACAAATCTCACCGGATATATACAAGTTTTTGCCCTTAATTCAAATAAGCACATATAGGGCTAATCAATCTCAATACATAGTTTACCGGGCGAGTTGGCCGTGTGCGTAGAGGCGCGCGGCTGTGAGCTTGCATCCGGGAGATAGTAGGTTCGAATCCCACTATCGGCAGCCCTGAAAATGGTTTTCCGTGGTTTCCCATTTTCACACCAGGCAAATGCTGGGGCTGTACCTTAATTAAGGCCACGGCCGCTTCCTTCCAACTCCTAGGCCGTTCCTATCCCATCGTCGCCATAAGACCTATCTGTGTCGATGCGACGTAAAGCCCATAGCAAAAAAAAAAAAAAATACATAGTTAATGTAATAAAATGGTTTGGGTGATAAATAATTAAAAGCAAAAATCGATTACGGAGTTGAATACAAAAATAATTATATTTAATTAATAATAATAATTGATGATGATGAATGCTTGTAACTGAGTGGAACAGTTACAAGTTTTAACATTGTTCGGGTAAACATAATCAGGCTATGTGTATATATAATTGCTGTGAGATGTTGGGTACGATAAGACCAAGGCAGGTTGCATATGTTCAAGAAACAAGGCGCAGCTGATCCACCCGGTATATTTGATTTTAACTTACAAAACATAAAGTTTTACAAGACCGACCAACTTGAAGAGTTGTTTCATTTCACAATCTTTAGACATCGTGAAACCATTTCGTCCTTCAAGTACAGACTGAAATCACGAAACCGTGTATAATTTAGTTGATCAGACTGTGGTGCCTCCTCTCAAGAGCCGCTCCACGAGCTGTCATTCCGACCTCATCTAAGCTCATCTCGCCCGCTTTGACACTCTCATTTAATTTCCGTTGCGACAGGCACGCCCAGCTCAACCACACGTAGAATAAAATTTGAGAGCCTTTGTACAGTTTGATGTGTCCACAAAGGACAGCAATGACAAGCCACCTATTAGTTACTTAAAATATCTTATTCTCATTTACATTATATCCTTTCATATAGCAACTAATAATGTTTTAAATTAGCTCTCTGTTCACGGCTCAGGTTAGTGGGCATTTGAGGATGTTTAAAAGTGGCGAATCCATTTCGTTGGCTTCCTACACGTTATCGAATTTCTACAAGACAACACTACAACATTTCGACGTCCATTCAAATCGTTACCAGTCAGAATGGACGGTAAACAAATAACGTTATTATTATTATTATTACTATTATTATTATTATTATTATTATTATGTTTTGACTTGTTAATGTTTATGGTTATGATCGTGAAAATTCGTATAATGTACTTATGTAAGAAATATCTGCATTAGATATCCTTTTTTCAAATAAAATACATCTTGTTCAGCTTAAAAGAGCTCTTGCTGAAACAGAATTTCCATCTTCATTCATGAAAGGTCATTATCCCAAAATGTATTTTTTTGTATTTTTATTAGTTTCTGGATAATTATATACATTTAACTGTACCTGTTCTTCCAAGTGTACTTATACCCGATGACAAAAATATCAGATCTATTAGGAAATCCTTGGGAGAGCCCGTAAAGTTTTTCTCAATTACCTCAAAACGGGAATGAGAAGACTCGTGCAAAGCAAAGCAAAGCAAAGCAAAGTCACCTCCGTACAGGCCATGAAGGCCCTTGGAGGAGTGGAAGGTAAAGGTTTCCACCACTGTTAACCTCGGCACGTGATGGGGTAGAGTGGTTAGCTCTACGCCCGGCCGCCTTTGCCCCCAGGAATTAATCTGGTACTCATTTTTGCTGTAGGCTGAGTGAACCTCAGGGCCATATGCACCTCCGGAAGTGGAAATCTCATTTCTTAAATTTTACGACTTCCTGGCGGGGATTCGAACCGACGTCCTTCCGGGCGAACCGAGCACGCCTTTACCGCCTCGGCCAGGCAGCCGAGAGCACTCATGACCTTTCTCAAATGTCCGATTCAATTAGAAAAAAGGAAAATTACGTACGGAAATCGGCGCAATATTACAAAAACTACTGCTATCCCGAAGACCATCAGATAGTGCGCTTGAGAATGAGTGGCCACTCACTGAAATCTGTTTAGTCGTTTTCTCACACTTTCCTTGCCAGAAAGTAGTTCATGAAATTATAAATATAGATTGCTAATATAAGTCTTCTCTGCCTTGAATACTCATTCTCATTTAATATCTTGTATATCATGTTGCAGAAAATTGTCCAGAGGTGTGCAGCCACCACGACACCGACACCCCTGCAGCGTTCTAGACGTCAAGCAGGAGATTTATGGAATATATCTGCCACAGGGTGGGGCAGAATTCATCCACTTGATCCCATCACGAACAACAGCGACTTTTCAGGACCAGAAGTGGACGGCATGTTTCATCCAACAGCAGCTGTGTTGACACCTGGAACGCTAGAGAAGTTGTGTGGGACAATAGTAAAGAATTACCGTGACGTGAGATGCTATCCAGTGCCAGATGCATTCAACCCTTGTGAGGATCTCATGGGGAACTGGTGGCTGCGTATTTTCGTTTGGTTGGTAGCCCTGCTGGCACTACTTGGAAACCTGGCGGTGCTGATAGTGATGTTGAGCTCACGATTTCGAATGACAGTGCCGAAATTCCTTATGTGCAATCTGGCCGTCGCCGACTTATGTATGGGCGTCTACCTTCTGCTTATTGCAATAATGGATTCCAAGTCTATGGGCCAGTATTTCAACTACGCCATTGACTGGCAGAGTGGTGAGTATTTCAATATAGTCAGTAAAACTATGTGCCAAACCTAGTTAGGCGCTAGCCTCCTCTTGTCTGTGTTGTAGGATCGCAACTCGACACTATCTGTCGGCATTTAATGACCATGACAAGTGAGAGATGTATGTATAAGGGGCAGTCTAATGAAAACACAACACCCGATAAAACGTGACCATGGAGTGGTTTTATTCAAAAATAATTATCAAAACCGTTATTACATTTATCCTACTGGGAGACGAAACGATCATTTCCAGTTTTGTAGGAAAAGGTAGGTCGCTGACAGATCCACAACCGCATCCGCTCTTGCACTTCGTTGTCCGAATGAAACCGACGTGCACGAGTGTTTTCCTTCAGATCACCAAAAATGTGAAAATCATAAGGTGAAAGGTCAGGGTAGTACGGAGGATGTTGAAGTGTTTCACAACTAAATCGGATGCGGAACCCACTGCGCGCAAATTTTGCGGAAATGGAAGTGATCTTTGACAATGGCTTGCACGGAGCCATGGCTAATGCCGACCAGAACATGAATGTCTTCCTCCATGATTCGTTGGTTTTCCCGGACAAGGCCATCAATCCATCCTATCACATCAGGAGTAATGGCTAGATGGGACTGTCCTGGGCACGCCTCGTCTTGCAGTGATGTGCGTCCTTCTCGGAATCCCCTATGCCACTCGTGCACACTCGTCATGGACATGCAGTGTTCGCCATACCAGCAGACATGCGAAGATGAGTTTCGCGTACTCCAGCACACTGTCACCAGAAAACGAACCACATTTCTGTGCTCCTCTTTGCTTGTCTCCATTTGTAAAGCTGGACGAACACACTACACCAGTCCGCCCACCAACAAGGACATAACCCAACAACTGCCTGCACCTGTGAGTTGTCACTATGCAGTTCTCCTACCACATCGATGGCAGTATCGATACGTAGCAACAGTGTTGCCACCTTTCGAGCAGGATGTGCGTTATGGTGGGTGTTCGGTTTTCATTTGACTGCCCCTTATAAAACACTTGATTTACCGGCACATTATAGCACCTGAATGGGAAACTTTTCGTCCCGCAGCGTTAATTAGTCTGGCTCCGTGGATGACTGGTTAATATGCTACTTTTACGGTTTTCAGAGGTGCCGAGGTGCCGGAGCCGCACATCCCAGCCATTTAAATGAAAAATGATTAATACAAAATATAACTTAAGATACCTAAGGCATCCTGGGTTCAATTCCCGGCCGAGGCGAAGATTCTAACCTCCATTGATTAATTCCTCTGGCTCTAGCACTAGGCGTATAGCCGTCTTCAGCTTTAGATATCATGCTAGGTAGGAACCCATCTTCACAGACGAGCAGATTACCCAAGGGAGTCAACTGGAAAGACCTGCACCAGGCCTCTCCCGAGACCAATTACAATTTGCTTTACGTCGCACCGACACAGATAGGTCTTAAGGCGACGTTGGGATAGGAAAGGCCTAGGAGTGGGAAGGAAGCGGCCGTGGCCTTAATTAAGGTACAGCCCCAGCATTTCCCTGGTGTGAAAATGGGAAACCACGGAAAACCATCTTCAGGGCTGCCGACAGTGGGGCTCGAACCCACTATCTCCCGGATGCAAGCTCACAGATGCGCGTCCCTAACCACATGGCCAACTCGCCCGGTCTCCCGAGACCACACACCATTAAAATTTGGCGTTACTTTCGTCGATCAACGAAGTCACTTTATTATTATTTTTATTATTATTATTATTATTATTATTATTATTATTATTATTATTATTATTATTATTATTAATTCGTTGTGCCCAACTGTGGAACGCGTTTGAACTTATTTTGCACAATATTTCTTCTTCTTTTCTTCCCAATATCTCTTCATTTTTTCACTGTGTTCCTTTCTGCGTGTTTCTGTCCAGTCTGTATTTTTTTCTTGTTGGTTTCTCTGCAAATTTATGTTTGTTTACTAAGCCTCTAAATTTCATTCTATCTTGAATGGTTTCGTCCTCCATACCCATTTCTTGTAGATCTTCATGAATTTCTGCTAACCAATTGTTGCGGATTTTCAGGGTTAGAGCTAGATTTAGAATTTTCTTTGTCAGCCTGTTTTTATCCATTCTGTGTAGGTGACCGCAGAATTTTAGTCGTCTCTTTCTGATGGTATCTGTGATTTTTTCTGTGAATTGAAAAATTTCGTGTGGTTTCTTTTTCATCCAAATTCCATTTTCGAACTTTAGTCCTAGGATTTTTCTGAGAATTTTCCTCTCTTGTTTCTCAATGCTTTTCATTTGCGACCTGCCGCCAATGATCAGTGTTTCAGATGCATAAAGTGCCTCTGGTTTGATGACTGTATTGTAGTGTCATAATTTTGCATTTCTTGATTTACATCTTTTGTTGTATCTGTTCCATGTGATTTTGTAAGCCCTTTGCAGTTTAGAAGTTCTTTCTTTGTTATCTTCCTGATTTAACCCTTCTGGCTGAATAATTTCACCTAGATACTTGAATTTGTCTACTTGGGAAATTATTCCACATTTGGTTATTAATGGTTGATTGTCGAATCTTGATTTAGTTCCTTCCATAAACTGCATCTTTTCAAATTAAATTTGAAGTCCGGTTTTTGTGGCTATTTCGTGTAATTTTTCTTTTTTGCTAGGGGCTTTACGTCGCACCGACACAGATAGGTCTTATGGCGACGATGGGATAGGAAAGGCCTAGGAGTTGGAAGGAAGCGTCCGTGGCCTTAATTAAGGTACAGCCCCAGCATTTGCCTGGTGTGAAAATGGGAAACCACGGAAAACCATCTTCAGGGCTGCCGATAGTGGGATTCGAACCTACTATCTCCCGGATGCAAGCTCACAGCCGCGCGCCTCTACGCGCACGGCCAACTCGCCCGGTTGTAATTTTTCTATGGAGTGGATTGCTTCTTGTCTGTTGTTCGAAAGGATCGTAAGGTCATCTGCGAAAGCTGAGCAATCAAGGTGAATTTTGTCTTTAAGAAGTCTGCCAATTCAGGAATCACTTTTTCCAAAACTAAATTGAATAGTAGTGGAGATAGTCCATCTCCCTGTCGGACACCAGTTCTGATTTCGAACGGTTCAGAAATTTCTTCCAAGAGCTTAACTTTTGATGTTGTGTTGGTCAGAGTTTATTTAATCAATTCCCTCGTTTTCCTGTCGACTTGAAATTCCTCTAGTATGTTGAACAGGGTCTGCCGATCTATGGAATCATACGCCTTTTTGAAGTCAACAAAGGTGATTACTGTTTGTTTGGTTTTGCGAATATGTAGTATGGTTTTTAGGTTTAAGATTTGTTCTGCGCAGGATCTCCCTTTTCGGAATCCAGCCTGATAATTTCCGATCAGGTGGTCTGTTTGTTTCTCTAATCTATTAAGTAGAGCTTTAGAGAAGATTTTATATACGAGTGAGAGGAGAGAAATTCGTCTGTAGTTATTAATATCTGATTTGTCTCCTTTCTTGTGAAGTGGGTGAATCAATGCACATTTCCAATCCTCCGGAATTTCTTCAGAAAACCAGATGTCCTGTAAGATTTTTTGAATACTCTGGGCCAGTTTGTCACCACCAATTTTCAACGATTATTTTCAGCGATTATTCCATCTTCTCCTGGTGCTTTTTTGTCTTTTAAATATCTGATTATTTGTTTGACTTCTTGTAATGTGGGGGGTTCTGAATCTGGATTAGGTGTTGGTTTTTCATAGGTGAATTGTTCTTTCGGAGATTCACAGTTTAATAGGTCCATGAAATGGTTTGCTAGGAGTTCACAATTTCCCTTATTACTTGTTTCCAAAGTCCCATCTGTACGTTTGAAACAGAGACTAGGTGCCTGGTAATTGGATAATTCTTCTCTGAATGTTCTGTAGAAGTTCCGTGTATTGTTTTTCTTGAAATCTTCTTCGATTTCTGCCAATCTGTTTTGATCATATTTTCGTTTTTCAGATCTGATGATTTTTGAGGTTTGTTTCTGTGTTTTGAAGAATTCATCACAATTTTGATCAGTTTTATGGGAACTCCAGTTTAGCCAGGACCTAATTCTGACTTCTATGGCCTTGTCACAGGTGTCATTCCACCACCTGTGTTTGCGTTTCCTTGGGGGGTTGCTGATCTTTTGTGAAGCTTTCAAGAGTGTGTCCTTGAGTTCTAGCCAGTTTGAAGGAGCATCGTTGGAGATATTCGCAAGGAAATTGTCTGAGTTCTGTCTCAGAAATTCAGGGTCGATTCTTGGGTTTCTGATTGTTTTGGTTTTCTTCCTGTTGGATTGAAACTTTACTTTAACAAGGATAGGTGGTGGTCGGAGTCAATAATTACCTTTTTGACTTTAACGTTCATAATTTTTTTTGTTTTTCTTGGAAATAGCCACATGGTCTAGTTGAAATTCTCCTAAATGTATGTTCGGGGATCTCCATGTCATTTTCTTTTGTGGAAGTGCCAGGAAATGGGTTGACATCAATTTTTGATCGAAATTCTCGCACAAGCTAAATAAACGTTCTCCATTTTTATTGGTTCTTTTGTGAGCAGGGTAAAGTCCTACAGTGGTCCTAAATTTCTTCTCTTTGCCAATTTGTGCATTGAAGTCCCCCAGCAGAATTTTGACATGATGTTTTGGAATTTTGGCTGTAGTTTCTTCTAGTAATTCCCAGAAGTCATCTACCTTCTGTGGGTCTTTTTGATTGTAATTGTTTGTAGGTGCATGTGCATTGATTAGTGTATAAGCTTTGTTTCCTGATTTGATTGTCATTAGCGAAATTCTTTCAGAAGGAGATGTAAAGTATAATACCGAATTTGTGATATTTTTCTCACTGCAAAACCAGTGCCAAATTGTAATATTTTGTTAGGGAGGAGGGTAGCTGGTTTACCTGTATAAATTCTATAGTTTCCTGATTCAAAATTATTTTCGTCACTGTACCTAGTTTCTTGGAGTGCCAGAATTTGGATGTTGAGTTGGTCTAATGTGTCTGTTAAGTGCTTCAACTTTCCAATTTTGCGAAGCGTGTTGATGTTTAAAGTGCCAATAAAATGTTTTTCCTTTGGGCGAACAGATTTGGGAAGCTCCGATACATTCCCGCATGATGTTCTCGGTCCCCCAGAATCCGATGACCGAGAAAACCTAGTATGAATACTAGGGCCTGGGGTAGTAGTATCATTAACTAACGTTGCCATCATGCTAGTAAGTTGAAGATAATGGGGAGATTGATCTTTGTCAATCTCATAGTTACAACCAAGGTATTGAGCCTCAGAGGTTGCCTCAAGATGTTTTCTGGCTGTGCCTGTTTTTGGTCCGCGAGAGGTATTTTATTTCCCTCAAGCCCTCCGGACAAGTCCGGCGAGACTCCCGATCCGCCATCTGGGACGCGCCCGATAGGGGAACAGGCAAAAAAAACACGGGATTATTATTATTATTATTATTACTATTATTATTATTATTATTCCGGAGGTAATGATTGCTTACAGTAACGCAGTGATGTATTTTAAATGATAATAATTGTATTGATTTTACGTCCCACTAAGTATGTTCACACTTCAAAGACGACGATGTGCCTGAATTTTGCCCCCAAGGGTTCTTTACGTGCCGGTAAATCTACCGACTGAGGATATGGGCCGAAGCTCTACATTCGGGAGATGAATGGTTTGAACCCCACCGTCGGCTGTCCTGAGAAATGCCGGAACAGTTCCTATTGATGGGTCACAGCTGATTTCTTCCACATCCTTACCCGATTTCATTCACCACCATTCTTTTCATCTTCTTAAGCTCCTCAAGTGAGGTTGACGACAGGAAGGGCATCCGGTCGTAAAACGTATGACTTCACTTCCCCTCTTCTCCGACCTCGTATCAGAAAACGGAACTAACGGTTGGCATAAATACATACATGCATACATACATACATACATACATACATACATACATACATACATACATACATACATACATACATACATACTGGAACCTGGGTTTCGATGCCATCTCGTTAAATAAAGCCAAATGAACCCTTTGCATAATATGTGACAAAGCCCCATTGCCTTTGCGAGGTTCAAACGCACACCTCATCGCGCCCTGTTATAGTCATCCGGCTTCTCGGGGTCGCGTTCAGTTAGAGTCTAGGAAACCAATATCCTAGTTACAGGCTTAAAGGGGGCGGAGAAAAATTAAGAATGCTCTATTCTAATGCAAAATAAATTCTTCAAAATTTACTAAACTAAGTTTTAATGGCTTTAGTGAAAAACGAAATGAAAAGGAAAACATTCTAAAACATTCATAGATATAGCACATTTGGTCATTAGGACCGTGGCTCGGAGTATATGACCCTCCGGAGTGAAATTCCAATAATTACAAGATGATTTCGAAATGTTTTTGAGACGTGTACATTTCCCGTTAGTAAACTGGTAATGAAATGAAATGGCGCATGGCCTTTAGTGCCGGGATGTGTCCGAGGACTTCGGCTCGCCACGTGCGGGTCTTTCGAGTTGACGGCCGTAGGCGACCTGCGCGTCGTGGTGGTGGTGGTGGTGGTGGTGGTGGTGGTGGTGATGATGATGATGAAATGATGATGAAGACGACACATACACCTTGTCTCCGTGCCAGGGGAATAAACTAATTACGATTAAAATTCCCGACCCTGCCGGGAATCTAACACGGGACCCATATGACCAAAGGCCAGCACGCTAACCATTTAGCCATGGAGCCGGACGGTAAACTGGTAAAATATCGTAACTATGAATGCATTAGCGAACCCTAAATATTACTCTCCCACCGACTCTGGGAAATAAAGTTATACATAAAGAAGAAAGAAAAATGAGGATATGTCAGTGGTTAATGCTTACCCCATTAACACCACAAAAACAATAATAGAAAGAAAAACACGCATAAATCGTAATGGCAGATGAAAATTCTTGGGCCGTTGGACAACGAACCGAAGATCTTATGCAATGTCGAGCCAGAACTCGCCCACAAACAAAACACATGACAAGACAATGTGCAACACATGCAGGATAAAACAAAAAATTTAAGCACTGGCTGGGTGTACATCTCAAGCTAGGTAAACGAACCAGAGCGTGACTTTACTTTGGTTTCCCGAGTATTTGATCTGCTGCCATCATGATGGCTCACTGAAAAAGAAACCCTATATATTTTATTTTTCAAAAATCTACATGCTCCAAGTCGAATTATGGGAAAATGTACTCATCTCATTACTGTATTGTGTACTCCATTTGAACCTCGGTGAGGCCCATGCTGGATTTCCTTAGCACTTATTCACGACAGCGTTGGTCCTTAGAATATCATAGCTCCAGAACTGGGTTGTTGTCAGCTGGTACATGTTTCGAGCCTGGTTCTCCACTGATGAAAGTTGTTGCATTAACAGACATGTTAGAGACACGTTCTAGTAACTTCTCAACACCGCACACGTTGATATCAAAACTATCGTCCCGCACTGAGTTTAAGCACAGTTATGCGTATTTCGGAGCGGTTTAACCTTTGAATTTCCTTTTACTTTAATTTTTAATAGTTAGCTAGCCCGCACTAGATTGCTTTCTCTTATATCGTTGGCACAGTTTCTACCACTTGCTGCACTCAGACTCTTACTGGTAATAAATAACAGTCCCGTCTCTAAATGTTATAGGAATTTCACTAAATTACGTCGCACCGACACAGATAAGTCTTACGGCGACGATGGGACGGCAAATGACTAGGAGCGGAAATGAAGCGCCCGTGGCCTTAATTGAGGTACAGCAGAAGCAATTGCCAGGTGTAAAAATGGGAAACCACGGAAAATCATCTTACAGGATGCTAAAGTGGGGTTCGAACCCACACTCTCCCGAATACTAGACACTGGCTATCACACAAATACGGCGTAAAAGGTTTCTAAATAACTCCGTGCATAATCTGGCACAGAATGTCTGTTTAATATTTTAGTTCATCACCGCACAAAGAAAGTGAACTCCCGCGATCGGCTATGCGATCCACACGAGCCGATAGCAAGAACACAAGTCTGCCGTGATATGGGGTGCTTTTGCTTACAGTAAATAAATTAGACAAAAACAAATGAGAGGCAGGCTGAGTGGCCCAGACAGTTGAGGCGCTCGCCTTCTGACCCCAACTTGGCAGGTTCCACACCGGCTCAGTGCGGTGCTACTTGAAGGTGCTCAAATACGTCAACCTCATGTCGGTAGATTTACAGGCACGTAAAGGAACACCTGTTGGACTAAATTCCGGTACCGCGGCGTCCCCGAAAACCGTAAAAGTAGTTAGTCGGACGTAAAGCCAATAACATTATTATTACTAACAATGAGGGTCGCGCATTCATCCCTCCAAATTGATGCATCCTTTATCTCAGGATATTTTGACCAAGACGGTACCACCTGAAGGTAGCCCATGATCCTACATGACGATTAATATCAGGCGGAGTGAAATACGATCGTTGATTAATTGGTAAATCCCATGATATTATTCTCGTTCGGGGATTCCATACTTCTTGTGGCTTAGGGACGACGTTAGCGCCTGTTTTGTCTATTATCAATTCAATCAAGTCAGTCAACACTGACCTGCATTTAGGGCAGTCGCCCAGGTGGCAGATATCCTATCGGTTGTTTCCGTAGTCCTCTTTTAAATATTTACAAACCGAGCTCGATAGCTGCAGTCGCTTAAGTGCGGCCAGTATCCAGTATTCGGGAGATAGTGGGTTCGAACCCCACTGTCGGCAGCCCTGAATATCGTTTTCCTGGTTTCCCATTTTCACACCAGGCAAATGCTGGGGCTGTACCTTAATTAAGGCCACGGACGCTTCCTTCCCACTCCTAGACCTTTCCTATCCCACCGTCGCCATAAAACCTATCTGTGTCGATGCGACGTAAAGCAGCATGCAAAAGAAATTGCAAAGAGTTTGGAAATCCGTTGAACATCTCCCTAGGTAAATTATTCCAGTCCCTAACTCCTTTTCCTATAATTGAATATTTGCTCCAATTTGTCCTCCAGAATTCCAACATTATCTTCGCATTGTGATCTTTCCTGCTTTATAAACACCAATCAAACTTATTCGTCTACGAAAATGTTGCAGCCCTGAAGATGGTTTTCCGTGATTCCCCATTTTCACACGAGGCAAAAGCTGGGACTGGCAGTAATTAAGCCCTTTCCTATCCGTCGTCAACATAATACCTATCTGTTACGGTGCAACGTAAAGTTTAAACGTAAAGTTTAAAAAATTGCAAAGTTTGGGCTGGTAAGACTTTAGAGAAAGAAGACGAGCTGTTCTGAAATCACCCAGAACAAGTCAAGCTGCTTTTCTTTGGATTTTGTCCAGTTCTCGAATCAAGTTATCCTGGTGGGTGTCCCATACTCGTTGAGGTCTTACCAGAGACTTATATGCCATCTCCTTTACATCCTTACTACAACCTCTAAATACCCTCATAACCATGTGCAGAGACGTGTACCCTTTATTTACAACACCGTTTCTGTGATTAACCCAATGAAGATCTTTCCTTATATTACTGTAACACCTAGGTACTTACAGTGATCCCCATATGGAATTCTTACCCCATAAAGGCAGTAATTAAAAATGAGAGGAATTTTCCTATTAGTGAAATGCACAACCTGACTTTTAACCCTATTTGTAATCATACTGTTACGAATAAAACTCCATTTGTTTCGTTATTCTAATTTATTCCAGGGTGACCTAATAAAAGCACACATACACACACATGTTCAAACACACACCGTTCTAACCAGTTATGAATGGCCACACTTACTAATTACAAGTCTATTCGCAAATCCCTCTTCCTTACGGCACAGTAGGAGGACGAGTCCGCTCGTCTACCTGCGGACGTTTGAGCCTCACTTTCACTTCCCCAAGTCCAGTAAATCAACTCATACAGCAATTGTGTGTTTACCGAGCTCAATAGCTGCAGTCGCTGAAGTGCGGCCAGTATCCAGTATTCGGGAGATAGTAGGTTCGAACCCCACTGTCGGCAGCTCTGAAAATTGTTTTCCGTGGTTTCCCATTTTCACACCAGGCAAATGGTGGGGCTGTACCTTAATTAAGGCCACGGCCGCTTCCTTCCCACTCCTAGTCCTTCCTGTACCATCGTCGCCATAAGACCTATTTGTGTCGGTGCGAAGTATAGCAACTAGCAAAAATAAAAGTAATTTTGTGTAGACCGCTGGATTTGAGCACAGTGCCACTGGCTACACAACATACGATGACTGTTCGTTGTTTCGATTCCACAGACAGTCCAATCACATGCAGTGCACAACTAAACAGCTAATTGCTTTACGTCGCACCGTCGGTGGCGACGATGGGATAGGAAAGGCCGTGTACATCCTCTCGTTTCCTTGCTAGATCGAGGCAGTACTGGTCGACAGGGGCAGGATGATCGTCATGTGGACCGAATGCTAAATCCACCGGGAAGTTCAGTTCTCTCTCCTAGCTGGTGTGCATCCAGTTGCCCCGTGCACTGAAGATCGGTACGCTGAGGGGAAATGTAAAAGATGACAATCCGTATCTCTCTGATGTTCGCTGGCTATTATTCGTAAGTGATTCTCACTGGTCCTATGGAATAGTTCCACCATTCCGTCCGATTGGGGATGTAGAGGTATGGTCCTTGTCTTCCGGGTACCCCACTAACGGCACAGCTTTTGGAAGACCGCTGAATCGAAGTTCCGTCCCTGATCGGAATACAGCTCCAATGGTACGCCGTATCTACAGACGAACTCGTTGACGATGGTTTCCGCCACCGTAGTCGCCTCCTGGTTCAGAAGCGTAAACGCCTCCGGCCACGTCATGAAATAATCAGTGACGACGAATATATAACAATTCCCTGTGTTACTGGTAGGGAATGACCTGGGCACATCAATTGCCACTTTCTCGAGGGGCGCGCCCACGTTCATTCGGCACCTACGTCTCCGACTTGGTCCCTGGCTGGAAGAACACGCATTACATCTAGTGCAGAAGTCTTCCACATCCGATCGGCACCCTACCCAGTAGAACCACTCTCGGACCTTTTCCAAAGTCTCCTTGACTCCGCCCTCCTGAACTTCCGCTACCATACTGCGTGGGATGACCACCTGTTCCCGGAGAGTCCTCCCGTCGTTCCTTTCAAGACGCGCTATAGCAGTCCATCCGTAGTCACCAGCCAGTCCCATTGCGAGCAGTACGACTTAGTTTTGGGGCTGGCTGAGGTCACTGACGTTCATCCACCCAGGCTTCAGTACGCCAGCGATCTTCCACTCTGCCAGCAGTCCATGACCTCGTCATCCCTCTGCGCATTAATCGAGGCGTCGCGACTCTGGTTTCCTCGAACTCTACGGTGGACCTTCGGCATGGAATGCCGTGTTCACCTTCCCTCTTGGAGCAGAATTTGCAGCCTTCTGGACAAGGCCTTCAAGACAGAGCGTTGGCACTGGAATGTAGGTGACCCTTGCGGTGTTCGATCACATAATTGTACTGCTGCAGTCTCTCCAGCCATCGTGCGAACTGTCCTTCTGGGTTCTTGAAATTTAGAAGCCACCTGAGTGATGCATGTCAGTTCTGATGTGGAATTCTTGGCCATATATGTACTTATGGAAATGCACGATGGTCTTCACAATGGCCATCAACTCTTTCCGGGTGACGCAGTAACTTATTTCCGGTTTGGAGAGGGCCTTATCGAAGTATACAACTACCCAAGCTTCGTTGTCCATGACCTGAGACAGGACGCCACAAATACCAAATTCGCTGGCGTCCGTATCGAGCACAAATTGCACCCCAGCTCTGGGATATGCCAATACCGATGCAGTACATTCTGCGTGCTTCAGTTGTTCAAAAGGTTTTTGGCATTCCTCTGTCCAGGTGAACCGTTGGTCAATCTCTCTAAGACGATTCAATGGCTTGGCAATGTTGGCAAATCCCCTAACGAATCGACGGTAGTCGGTGCAGAGGCCCAGAAAGCTTCGAAGCTCAGACTTGTCTTTAGGAAATGGCCACTCCCTCACTGTCATGGTTTTCTCAGGATCCGTTCGGACTCCTTCCTCCAAGACGATATGGCCGAAGTACTGTACTACCTTCCTGAAGAGCTGGCGATTCTTCGGGCTCAAATTCAGCTGGACTGCTCTCAATTTTCCCAGAATCTCCCTCAAATTCTTCAGGTGCCCATAGAAGGTGCTTTCGAAAACGATGACGTCATCCAGGTAAATCAGGCACCTCTTCCAGTGTAGCCCTCTCAGCACAGTCTTCATCAGCCTATGAATTTTGCCGGGGCGTTGCACAACCCGAATGGCATTACCTTTAACTGCCAGAGACCTTGTCCAACTGAAAATGCAGTCTTTTCTCGGTCTTCATGATGAATCTCTACTTGCCAGTAGCCACCCTTCAGATCCAGTGTAGAGAACCACTTTGACCCTGTTATCATATCCAGAGTGTCATCAATCCGGGGTAGCGGAGAGCTGTCTTTCTTTGTGACGTCATTTAACCCTCTGTAGTCGATACAGAATCGAATAGAGCCATCCTTCTTCTTCAACAATACTAACGGGGAGCTCCAAGGGCTTCCCGAGGGTTATATTACTTTCTGTTCTTCCATTTCTTCGATCATCTTGTCTACTTCGTATTGCTTCGCGAGCAGAACTCACGAAAATGGACCTTGATCGGCACGCTGCCACCCACGTCATTCCGATGTTCTACGAGTTTCGTCCGGTCTAAATTGTTGCTGTCCAGGGAGAAGACGTCTTGATATTCCAGCAGTAGGTCTTCCAGCTTCTCTCGTTGCACGCATTCTAGGTTGTCGGTGGATTTTTCATACACCTTCCGCAGGGCCTCTGGCAAGTTCCGCCCTGCTCTCGCTCGTGTGCTGGCCAATCCGACTCGATGGCTTGACAGCGAGCAATACATAAACGGGCTCACAAACTCCAAACGTTGTGCCTTGGTGGATGGCAACGTCGTAGTCATTCAAGTTGGTCAGTCAAGCGTAAGGCTGATGAGAGGTGCTGATCAAGGTTTTGGCGATCAGTAATCCTTGTGTTTGACCCTTGTGATGAAATGAAATGTCGTATGGCTTTTAGTGCCGGGATATTCCAGGACGGGTTTGGCTCGCCGGGTACAGGTCTTTCTATTTGACTCCCGTAGGCGACCTGCGCGTCGTGATGAGGATGAAATGATGATGAAGACAACACATACACCCAGCTCCCGTGCCATTGAAATTAACCAATTAAGGTTAAAATCCCCGACCCGGCCGGGAATCGAACCCCGGACCCTCTGAACCGAACGCCAGTACACTGACCGTTCAGCCAACGAGTCGGACACCCTTGTGATATTCCAGCTCCACAATGGCCGTCAAACCTCCAACAGCCCCATCCACATCCACAGCCGTAGCCACCTCGGTCCTTGCTGGGATAGTCAGGTCCCCTCGCAGCTTAACCTGGCGCAAAGTATTGCCTTCCTACTGTATGCTAGTCGCATGGCAATTTCTTCATCCCCATACCGAAGCGTGTTGGCACTCATATCCAGGATGATTTTATGTTCGTACAAAAGGCCAAGTCCGATTATTATCTCGTCCACGATGTCCGCAACAAGAACCCGGTGCTTCACTGTCCGCCGCCCTACGGAGAATTTCATCGCTGTCTCGCCATGGACAGGCGTCGTCTCTCCTATGGCAGTAGCCAAGCTGAGGTTCACCGGCAGGGGTCGAATTCTCCACCGCTGCGCAACTGTTGGCTTCACAATGTTCCTCGTTGCTCCAGTGTCAATCAGCATGCTCCGCACTATCTCGTCGATGACTCCGTCTACCATTAGGTTGCTACTATCTCATCGCAGTCTCGTTATGCGTGCGTGGGCTGCTGGGGCTTGACGAATTTCCTGAGCCAACATTTTTTTTTTTTTTGCTATTTTGCTTAACGTCGCACCGACACAGATATGTCTTATGGCGACGATTGGATAGGAAAGGTCTAGGAAGTGGAAGGAAGCGACCGTGGCCTTAATTAAGGTTCAGCCCCGGCATTTGCCTGGTGTGAAAATGGAAAACCACCGAAAACCATCTTCAGGGCTGCCGACAGTGGGGCTCGAACCCACTATCTCCCGATTACTGGATACTGGCCGCACTTAGCGACTGCAGCTATCGAGCTCGGTGAGCCAACATTCAACCCCCAAGGCAGGCTAATAGTCATTTTCCTGACTGGTGTATTTCTCGGCCGTCGGGACGTCAGATGAAGGTTCCCGTCTTCGGCGGTCTTCGCAGTTCCGGGTTATATGACCCTTGGTACCAAAATTCCAACAGATGATAGGTCTTCGAGTTACCCAATGGCTCGAGCGTTGTTCCGTTGCCTCGTTCGCTGGATTACACTTAGCTTCATAGAACCTTCTCGCGGAGATTCGTCCACTTGCAGGCGGAGCACCCTAGTTTGTAGTTTCGATGCCTGCTTTGCAGCCTCGAACACCAACGCGTGGGCGAGAGCGTCTCCTAGGGCCTTGTGGCGGGCGATGGGCCTGTTGAGTATATGGGTCGCGTAATCCGTCTATGAAGGTCTGCCTGCGCAGCTGTTCGAGTAACTCTTCTGGTGCTGAAGGATAAGCCAGGCGAACGAGACGGGCGACATCTGTCTCGAATTCCTGGAGTGTCTCCGTACTCTTCTGAGTTATGGTACTAAGTTGGGTCTGGTACGCCTGTTGTAGGTGGCGATCTCCATGACGGGCGTCCGTATGGGCTACTGGCGCGGTGTAGTTTTTCTCAGCGCCTTCTGATAATGCCTGTAGTACACTGAGGTCTTCCACTCTCAGAGCCACGACGAGGGCAGTAGCATTTTCCCCTTCACTCCAGTGGTTAGCGGAACAGGTCACCTTGAACTGCCGCAGGTACGTACTCCATGGTGTCTTCCCGTCGAACGCTGAAGGCGTCACCTTGGTCGAACTCGGTACTGCAGTAGATTGCACATCCACATAGACCCCGTCTCGTACGTTATCGCGTAGCGGGGTGACTTCTCGCTTCAGGTCCTGGCAAATAGCTTTGAATATTTGATCGACAGTAGCTATTTTATCATCAACCGTTCCTATCTTTTCACCAGTTTTCTCGTCAATTTCCCGTTAGATCTTATTCATCTTGTCTTCAGGTTCGTCTTTTAAATATTTCTGCCTGCAGGATATCATTTATCTCGTGGTGACCCTGCTCGATCTGTCTCTGTAAGTTTTCTACCTTCTTCTGGCCTTCTTCCATCGTCTCCACCGTCATTCCATGGCCTTCTTCTGTCGTCTTTTGACCGTCTTCCATCTCATTTCGATTTTCTTCCCTCTTCTCCTCCGTCTTCTTACCATCCTATCGAAGAGCGCATTTAACTGTGCCTCCATTTTCATGTGGCCCCTGGTCTCAACTGCCATGCAGTAATTAACAAAATATGAAAATGAGGTTTATATGAGTGTGCATTCACTAAACACCGGCGTTCTGGAATGTTCCCGACGGCGGTCAAAACCTGCAGTATCTGGGGCCTCTTCCACGAACGAACTTTGCAACTTCTCACTTTGCACTTTGCACTTTTCAGTTCAGATTTTGTTCCACCATCACTTTTCAGATTTAGCTTGCAAAGTTAAAAGTGAAAAGTAAAAAGTTAGGAATATTTTCACTTTTCAAGCCTATTACGTTCCTCCATTGATATAGAAATGCAAAGTGCAAAGAAATGAAGTGAAAAGTTTTCATAAATCTTGCAAAGAGACGATTCCCTTTTCATCTGTTAATTAACAAGTATGTACACTAGTTTCTCGGCGTAGATTTTGGTTTAATGATATGTAAACACGTTACGACGAGAGCTTTTGTTAGCATCAAGTGAGGACAGTGATGAAAAATCCAATAAGAGAACGTACAAAGACAGAATTAAGTTTTATAACCTCACTTCGACGGAATTTCGGGAGTGATTTCGTATTACCCCAACACAGGCTGACTATATTCTTGAAACGATCGGTCATTTACTGAAACATGCAACAAAAAAGAAGACAATTCCTTTCCGAAAAAGAACAAATTCTTATATGCTTACATTGGTTAGTAAAACGGTGCCCAGCTGCACGGTGTAGCATAAGGCATGGGACATCAAAATTAATTATTTGCAGAACTGTTACCAAAGTCGTAGATGTTATAGTAAATGTAATATTTCCTAACAGTACGTTGGCCTTATAATCCACATAATATAGCGACGGGATTTCTAATGAAGGGTGAATTTCCTTCTGTATGTGGATGTGTTGACGGTACTCTTGTTAATATTGATCTGTGTCATCATTTGAGAGGTTATTTTTAAAGTTGCCAAAAAGGATGTCACAATTCTCCTTGACAATTTCCAGCACAGCCAGCTTCTTGTAATAACCTTTCTTCCCCATGACGAAAACTTTAACGGTATTACAATTATACCGTCAAGTTCGCCGCCCAAATAAAGCATTAAAATCATAGAGTGTTAGGCCTATACAGTTTGCTCATGGAATAAAGCCGATCAGATCTCTCATTCGCAAAGACTTTTCATTATGCGAAGAAATTGAAAAGTACAACCTAGATCATGGTGGAAGAGAAATACTTTGCAATTTGCAAGAATTGAAAAGTGCAAGGTTGAAAAGTTGCAAAGTTCGTTCGTGGAACAGGCCCCTGGTCCGATGATTCACGATGATTACAATGATGTATCACACATAGGGTCTATTCTTACTCCTGGCACGATTTTGTTACGAATAAAACTCCGACTATTTCATTACTCTAATTTATTTCGGGATGACCTAATAAATGCACACATACCCACACTTGTTTAAACACACACAATTCTAACCAGTTATGAATGGCCGCACTTACTAATTACAAGTCTATTCACAAATCCCTCTTCCTTACGGCGCATTAGGAGGTCGAGCCCACTCGTTTACCTGCGGACGTTTAAGCCTCACTTTCACTTCGCCAAGAGCAGTCAATCAACTCATACAGCAGCTGTGTGTATACCGCTGGATTTGAACACAGTGCCACTGGCTACACAACACACGATGACTGTTTGTTGGTTCGATTCCACAGACAGTCCAGTCACATGCAGTGCACAATTAAACAGCTCAACAGTATTCAAATGCAGGACGATACTCACAACAGCGAACATTAACACAGGTCCATTTACCTTCACACTCGCGATAGCGGCTTCCCTCGCTCGGCCTCATTCCACAGAAATACACGAATACACAGTACAGTCTTCCGTTCTGCCGTCTCCAGTCCACGCACTCACTGGTCTCTCCGACTCCACAACAACCGCTGGCTCTCGGGGACCTTGTATTTATTCTTCGATGTTGGGCCACTAGAACATTCAGGGTTCGTCTGTAGATCGAACTTTTCCGATATATCTCCCAGAAATCGCATTTAGAAACTAGATGAAGGGAACAATAGAGGAAGGGCAGTGGCATGTCCTCGGACGGGCTGGGAAGTTCCCCGAGCTGGCTTAGTCATCCCCTTTCAGGTAATACCGAAGGGACTGCGTCCATCTCACAATATTGTCGAGGTCTTTTTGCAGTTGCTCACAATCTTGTAACTTATTTATTGCTCTATACACTATAACATTATCCGTAAATATATTTACCTCCGATTCCAATTCTTTACTCATATCATTTACGTATAAGAAAGCACAAAGTTCTAATAATACTGTCTTGAGGAAGTCCCCACTTAATTATTACAGGTTCAGATAATGCTTCACATACTCTAATTATCTAAGTTCTGTAATCTAGAGACATAGCCACCCATTCAGTCACTCCTTTTTCTAGTCCAATTGCACTCATTTTTGACAGTAGTCTCCCAAGATTTACCCTGTCAAATACCTTGGATAGGTCAATCGCGATACAGTCCATGTTACCTCCTGAATCCAAGATATCTGTTATATCTTGCTGGAATCCTACAATTTGAGCTTCAATGGAATAACCTTTCCTAAACACGAACCGCCGTCTATCGAACCTGTTATTAATTTCGCAAACTTGTCTAATATAATCAGAAAGAATGCTTTCCCAAATGAAATGAAAAGGCGTATGGCTTTTAGTGCCGGGATATCCCAGGACGGGTTTGGCTCGCCAGGTGCAGCTCTTTCTATTTGACGTCCGTAGGCAACCCGCGCGTCGTGATGAAGACGAAATGATGATGAAGACAACACATACACCCAGCCCCCATGCCATTGGAATTAACCAATTAAGGTTAAAATCCGCGACCCGGCCGGGAATCGAACCCGGGACCCTCTGAACCGAAGGCCAGTGCGCTGATCGTTTAGCCAACGAGTCGGATATTTATATGACTGAGGAAAATATTCCGAAAATTCGTGCTTCTTCAGCATTAAACGAGGCTCTTGATTTTAAAGCCATAAACCATGACATTTTCATCAATAATAATCCTGATATACGTGCATTAGGTGACAGGAGCAAGATATTAAAATGGTTAAATTTGAAAAGTATCAGTAACTTCCTGTTTAGTCCTGCTGGTGACTCGAAAGTGAACGTCCATGACAAAATAGGAACTGTGAACAAAATAATCGATGACATTGAAAGTGAAGTTGATGACTGTATCATTACTGTTAAATTATAATTTTGCAAGGAACAGTTAAATTTAGCCTTTGCAAAGAGAGTGTCTCACTCCTGTATACCAATAACATGGTTCGCTTCAATATTTTTCGCATTTTCTGGGGCATATAAGAAGATAAGCCAATCAACGTTCCTTACAATGCCACACCCTGTGTATTTATAGTACAGTATTTTACTGCAAAACTACGGACATGAAATTTAGGTATAGATTATTCACATTGGAATTACTTGAAAAAGAAACTAAAATTGTTAAATGAACATGAAAGATTTTTCAACTTCTTGTTGGATGAAGTCTATGTAAAACCTGAGCTTAAGTATAAGGGAGGAAAGGTAGAGTTTGGTTTCTTTTAGTAGTAAACGTGGAGAAAATAACACTACATTAGCTACAACTGTACAATCTTTTATGTTGTCATTCATTCTTTTAAAACATAAAGACGTTGTTGGTTTGTTTCCATGTACGAACCTAACGTCGCATTTCTTAGAATAAATAACTTTGCAAGTCCTTAAAGTATTATCAGTTACAGGTTACAAGGTAGCATGAATAATTTCTGATAACAACAGTGTTAATGGGAAAATGTTTGAAAAGCTGTGCAAAAGCAATTTACAAACCACTTTTCAAAACCCATTTTACGAAACACAAAAGATGTTTGTAATGTTTGATGCTGTTCATTTATTTAAGAGCTTAAGAAATAACTGCCTTAATCAAGCTGATAACTCACAAACTTCCGTGTTACCTGACTTTGACAACCCTGAGTCAGGCAAAAAAATGTTTTGCTAGTGTAGGTCACCTTAAATAGCTGTACTGAAGAGAAGAGAATAATGTATTAAGCTTGGTCATGCCCTGAACAAAAAGTGCTGTACCCGACTTCTTTAGACAAAATGCAAAACTTTGTTCTCAGCTGTTCGATGAGAAAAATGTCGGGGCATTAAAACACTTTGATAAAATAAAAATTAAATTAAATTTAAAAGCACAGCTGTATTTTTAGAAATAATTCCTCAGTGGTCGAAGAATGTTAATGTTAAGCATGCTTTCAAAGGCGATAGATTTAACGACCCTCATTGTAAGGCAATATTTTCAATTCATGACGACAATGTTTTATTTCTGCTCAAGTTTTAACATGGTTAATTAGGTGGGATAAACTGTTTGTTCAAGGGGATACCACACAAATAACAGAGAGTCGTCATGGAAAACTTCCTAATGAAACTCAAACAGCCTTAGTTCACACTATAAAACCTATTTTGGAGTTAGTTAATTTCTTGAAAACAAGTGTATAGGATTCAAGTATGTATTGTATGGGAAATTTCAAACTGACGAATTAGAAGCAACATTTGGGCAGTACAAGGAAATGCTACCATATTAAAGTGAAGCAAGTCCTTGAGTCAGAACAAAAATTAAAAGCCCTAACGGTAATAAACGTATTCTCTGCTAAAGGCGCAGCCATCCCTGTTAGTGATATTTCATTAAGTACGTATATGGATTGCAAGAGCTCAGATTATAAAAGCTTCAAACCTACAGACATTTCACATTTTTAAGCTGTGCTAATAGAGTTTAATGATGTTATTGTGTCTGAAAAATTTTGTTAGGTTAGTTTATAATGGTGGATACATTTATAAAATAATTATGAAAAATTGTGTCTGTAGAAGTTTTCACGACATTTTGTTGTTAAATAATGATAATATTAAAGCCAGAGGACAATAAGCGATAAATTTGAATCGATGTTTTTACGTGGGGATTCTCAGAGACATACATATTCCGCTTCTGAACAATGTTCTGGAAAATGAAAACGTCATATTTGAAACATGCAGTGATTGTAGAAATAGTTTTAAACATTTCGTTGAAAATTGTATACGGTATACATTTTTTGTAATATATTATTGAATAACTATAGAACAGTTATCGTAGACAAACTCATGACTAAAAAGAAGAAATCCTCAAGTAAGGATACCCATAAATCGCTAAAAAAGAAAAAATGATAAACTTAAACCTTAGGAATTGTTAGATAAGACTTAAACTGAAGCCTAATTTCTAAGGTTCCAGACTACTGTTATGAATTGCTATCATCTATTTGCCTAGTAACATTAAAACTATTTTATACGTATTATAGGTCTTAATCTTTTACATGAAACCGTGTTCCGTTACAAATGACAGATGTCAGCATAATTGTACTTAAAGTAATGTACATAAATTGCCCCGCAAGTTACCCCCACTCCCGCATAAAACTCGTGTAGTACATAAGCCTAAATAATACCACAATTGAAGGCGTGTTCAATTATATCGTTAAGGTTCAATAAATGAACAATATCATGCTGACAGTGAGAGCGGACCGTGCACTGCCATGCTGAACGTGGGCCACTTTTGTGACGTCACGGTCCGGTGCGTCCTTGGATGATTCTGATTAATCCATGTCTCATCCAGAAGAAGAAAAGTCTGCCATCATCAGAGGCCCGTAGAGTATGCACTGTAAACAAAAACTTTAGTCTGGCAGCAACAATGTCGCTTCCTTCTAAAAGTAATTTCCTACCGTCATTGGTTAACTTGCATTTGAAACCGAGGTATTTCAATAACGTGTACATGGAAGATACAGAGGCCTTATAGTTTTTTTTCACATTCATTAAGTATAACAATTCTCCATTATCGTACAAGTCAAATATTGTTAAGCGTAAAACATAGTTGTAAAAATCACCGGGCGAGTTGGCCGTGCGCGTAGAGGCGCGCGGCTTTGAGCTTGCATCCCGGAGATAGTAGGTTCGAATCCCACTATCGGCAGCCCTGAAAATGGTTTTCCGTGGTTTCCCATTTTCACACCAAGCAAATGCTGGGGCTGTACCTTAATTAAGGCCACGGCCGCTTCCTTCCAACTCCTAGGCCTTTCCTATCCCATCGTCGTCATAAGACCTATCTGTGTCGGTGCGACGTAAAGCCTCTAGCAAGCAGTTGTAAAAATCGTCCAAATTTGTTGCACGTTTCTGAACAGTGCGATGTATCCCTGGTGACGCCCTTATTCCCTATTTAAACATTCTTCCTGCCCTCGGAAAGAATATTAGACACGGTGTGTACACACACTGCAAGCTTGAGCCATCAGCTCCCGACTTCGAGAAAAAACTGTATTGGAAAGCTTCTTTAAAAGGCCATACACACGGTAAATTATACTTCTCGCCTGACTGTGTAAAGATTTACGAGTAATACCACTATCAAGTGTTCAACTCCTATTCCGCTTGCTAGGAGACATTCTGAATACAAAACTTCGGCTTACAACATGTTTTAAACTTCCACCACACTAACCTCATATCCGTCAGATTTTATTGTTAACATTTTTATCACACAATTTGCCTAGTTGTGTAACATTGAAACTATTTTATACGTATTATGGGTCTTAATCTTTTACATGAAACCGTGTTTCGTTACAAATGACAGATGTCAGCATAATTGTACTTAAAGTAATGTACATAAATTGCCCCGCCGGTCCCTCTGGCCAAAACGAAACTCTTGATGACTGGAAATAAATATGTTTATTTACAGTGTACTCTATAGCGACTTAGCCGAGACAGCTTCTCCAAAAACACTTCCCCAGCGAACCCCAATATTTCAGCACCTTATCTTTCTCATTTATGTGGGAGAAGCAGATATTGAAATTACCCCTTCAGTTCAAGGGCTGATGGTATCTCCAGAACGTTTGGTCGTAGAATCACGGGGTTTGGACGGGCAACTTCAGAATTTTTAGCGCAGTCACATAGCATCACTATAACAATTGAATCTGTAATAATTTCCGTGCGCGGAAAGAAATGCAGATATCGAAAACCCAGCGCGTTCATTTATTTATCTAGGTATAGGTGGCCATACAGGAAAAGATTTTTTGGCAGGCCTCGCTTTCGGGGACAGATCCGACAGATTATTTGCGAATGGACCACAGCGATTATGATAAGCTGTTAGGTAAGCACGTATGGATTTTTCTCGCTATTACGTTAAATGTGTGATTTGTAATACATATACATCATGACTTGTTTTGCGTAGCTATTACTGCTGAACAGTCTAGTTGATAGCGTATTTATTGTAGATATTGTAGCTTCTAAGCTGAAGAAGGAGGATACTGTAATGCGACAAAGCATATTACCTGAAGAACGCTTGTTTGCCCCTCATGTTTTAAATGCCAGAGACACGGCCGCTCTTTGTACATTTCAATAAATTTCTCTAGCAGTGCCTTTGTCCACACTATGCTTTCCTTAAGGGGTCCATAGACATGCAATATTATTGCGCAAAATGGATTGTACAATATATCGTTAGCTGCCCACAGACGTACAATTGCACAACAATCGGGTTTGTGCAATAAATAGAATCGTGTGTAGATAATATTGTTGGTTGTCGGTCATAGACGTACAATATGCGTGGCAATATATACCGGTAGTCAGTCCATGCCGGTATTTTGTTTGGTGAACACACTTTTCTGTATCAGGAAGCCGCTTCACTTCCTTCCGGAAGTATGTACGCAGTGAACTGATGTTTTAAAATAACTTCTTGCTTGTCGGCGTTGGGATATTTTTCGCGATATTTCTCATAAGCACCTTCTTCTATTTACCTTTTTTAACGCGATTACTGTAATCCTTGATCTTAACGTCCCATAGAGCCGAAATGTCATGGTACATACACTCCGATAAACTCCAAAATAAACATTTTTTACCACCTGTTTGTCTGCCATCACGATACGTTCTCCCCCACTTGTTGATACCAACTGGCGGGATGACGAGATATTGCACAATATTGCCAACACACGGCACAGTATTTTGCGATTTGCGCAATATATTTCAAACTTTTTTTGATTTCGTACAATTTATTGCACAACCCTTCAATATTAAATACACACTATCAATTATATTGCACAAACCCCGATATTGCGCAATAATATTGCACGTCTATGGGCTCCTTTACAAGAGGCTTGATCTGTGAGGCGAGGTCTTTCAGTTGAGGTGCTGACTGTGTAGCAGATAACGCCTCAAACTGATCTCACTCACAGTCCTAGCCTGTCGTAACGCGTCACAAAAGGCCTCGTCTGTCACAATTCCTTTCCGTGTATGGCCAGCTATTTGCTGGCACGGGCGAGTGAGCAAATCTGGCTCCACCCTCCTGTTCATAGTCCTGTGTTTGGTGTAGGTATTCGACTAGACTGAATGTTACGTGCTATCGCTGTGCACTCAGTACATGTTTGTATCGAACAATAAGGAAATCATCTCAACGTATCTTCAGTGAGTAACATGCTGACAATATGTCTTTACAAAAGTTAGTTTTAATTTAGTAAGATTTTCACTCTTGTATCATTGCCAATGTGCAACTAAAACCCCAACTGTATCATATTTTATACAAACTCATAATGACATAATGTGATCTGAAAACGAAACCCATGAAGACTAGAAATAAATATGTTTATTTCAGTGTAATGTATAGCGACTTCGATTGTGAAAAGGAACTCCACTTTAAATTCAAAGGCTACACAAACCCTACCCTACAAGTGTGTGCCGGGAATAGCTGACCGCAAATGGGGGTGCACTTAAATGACTTGGTGTTTTGTATTTCCTGTATAACACCATATAATGAGACGATCTGCTTATTTCAGGTTACGGCTGCCAAGTGGCTGGCTTCCTCACGGTGTTCTCCAGCGAGCTGTCCATCTACACTCTTACAGTAATCACTGCAGAGAGGTGGTACACCATTACCTACGCCATACATCTTAACAGAAGGCTCAAAATAAGCACTGCTGGAAGAATTATGATCCTAGGATGGATATACTCTGGTGCTATGGCAGTGCTACCTCTCGTTGGCGTCAGTGGCTACTCGAAAACGAGGTATCCTTAAAACAAATTACATAAAAAGAAACCATTCTACAGACATCAATTTCAGGAGAGTTTCAAATTTAGCTCCGTAACTTTATTGTGGCGCACTTAGAGTCATAGGTAACTGGATTAACAAAGCAGTATAATTTCCATTGACTTTGAACTCGATACACAACTACTTTCATTACGTTAGAATATTAGTAACGTTTTCGTTTGTTTCTGAAACTAAACTAAAAACTCAAATACTCACCTTTATGCATATGCATAATAATCATCATAATATCATCATCATCACCATCATCATCATCATAGATGAGTAGGATAGTTGTTTTCCTTCTTCTTCTTCTTCTTCTTCTTCTTCTTCTTCTTCTTCTCCTTCTTCTTGTAAAAGCCGTAATTTTCATATCCTAAAAGTTATTGAAATTTACTTAATCGTCTGTCACAGGTGACATTACTAGTCGTGTCGTAAATAAACCGATCGGTCAGATGATATTCATTCATATTTATATATTTATTTATTTATTTATTTATTTCATTTATTTGTTTTTCTATCCCACATATCCAGAGAAGTGAAATGACCGTTGTCCGTGATATACTGATATCGATTCTTCCTCATTATTTTCAAGCAGTTTTGTTTCGTCTGGTAAATGTTCCACTCGCAAGCAATTGTGTTATCCTATTTATTCGCTTCGTCTGAACTTTATGAAGTTCGTTCAACTCTATGTATCAGGAGGTGTTCAGGAGGTAGTTAAGTGTAAAATATTAATTTTTGCGATTAATGAGATGAGTATTCGTTCCTATGAGTTTTAGAAGAGATACCTTAATATTGCTTTAAAAGACCAGTATTTATTTTTGAAAAAATCCAAAACAAGGCT
This sequence comes from Anabrus simplex, assembly GCF_040414725.1. Lineage (NCBI taxonomy): Eukaryota > Metazoa > Arthropoda > Insecta > Orthoptera > Tettigoniidae > Anabrus > Anabrus simplex. The sequence continues at coordinate 213,099,225 of NC_090266.1, forward strand.
ATGCATCACACTCCCCTTCGCCAGCTATATCACACGACCGTGCTTCTTGCAGTTCCGCTCCTCCATTTATCAGCAGATGTCGTCTATTAATTTAGAAACTGCCAGTAATTTTGACAGGTGAAAACCACTGTACGTTTTGTGAAGATTGACGTAGCAAATGTAATTTACCGCACAATTTAAATAGCGCTGGAAAACGCTAAAAATAAAGTGAAATTCTGGGAACGTTACATAATGTCAGCTTACATCCAATACACTGAAATGAGAATATGCTATGAAAGCTGTTTTTAACATTTCGACCGAGCAAGTGGCAACGCGGTTTGCGTTGCGTAGCTATCAGTTTGCACCCGGGAGATGGTGTGTCGAACCCCACTGTCGTCAGTCCTGAAGATGGTTTTCAGTAGTTTCCCATTTTCACATCAGGCTAATGCTGGGACTGTACCTTAATTAAGGCCACGATCACTTCCTTCCCTTTCTTATCTCAACGTCTCCATAGAACCTATCTGTGTCTGTTGCGACGTAAAGCAAACTGAAACAACAAAAAGTTCGAACAAACTGAAAAACGAAAGCGTAAGGGCAGCTTTGTATCAGTTGTGGATATCCATTCCTACACACTTCACTGCAAAACAATCATATAATTACACACCAAAGCTAAGACAAATAAATGCGAGAGTGAAATATTCCTATTCATTGATTTTCTACTTTTGTATTATTTTCGAATATATCTTCGTATATTCAATTGTTAAAAAGAGCTTTCCATCGTCGATTCATCCAAATCATTGTGAACGATGGTCCAGCCTTCTTGCAATCTTCTCAATAAATAAACAAACCATTGCAGAAAGTTCTTCATTGGAGTGATCACATAAATGGGATTGTAATTAAAGCGTACAGATCTCTGCACATGGTTATGAGGGTACTTAGGGGTTGTAGTAAGGATGTAAAGGCAAGGGCATATAAGTCTCTGGTAAGACCCCAACTAAAGTATGGTTTCAATGTATGGGACCCTCACCGGGATTACTTGATTCAAGAACTGGAAAAAGTCCAAAGAAAAGCAGCTCGATTTGTTCCGGACGATTCCCGACAAAAGAGTAGCGTTACTAAAATGTTGCCAAATTTGGGCTGGGAAGACTTGGGAGAAAAGAGACGAGCTGCTCGACTAAGTGGTATGTTCCGAGCTGTCAGTGGAGAGATGGCATGGAATGACATTAGTAGACGATTAAGTTTGTGTGGTGTCTTTAAAACTAGGAAAGATCACAAAATGAAGATAAAGTTGGAATTCAGGAGGACAAATTGGGGCAAATATTCGTTTATAGGAAGTGGAGTTAGGGATTAGAAAAACTTACCAAGGGAGATGTTCAGTAAATTTCCATTTTCTTTGAAATAATTTAAGAAAAGGCTACGAAAACAGCAGATAGGGAATCAGTCACCTGGGCGACTGACCTAAATGCAGATCAGTATTGATTGATTGATTGATTGATTGATTGATTGATTGATTGATTGATTGATTGATTGATTGATTGATTGATTGATTGATTCATTCATTCATTCATTCATTCATTCTCTGTTCTTTTTTGTACATAATCCACATTACAGTTGGATAGGAAAACCAAGTTAACATACCTTAAAAACCTATGCACTACTGAACCAATGTAATCGTTCACCTTTTCCTGATTTTTTGTAGTCTAGTGAGATATGCTGTCCCAAGTGATTTTTATTTACCCACATTTCGTACAAAGAAATTGTATGCTGAGAATCGTTTCTGCGCCTGAGTAGGTGTATCTTTCTTAAATCATGTTGCTTTTCCTGCTACAATATCCTGTCTCTCCTTCAGAAATTTTCCACCATCATTACATCTCTCGTATGGAGAACTTCTTCTTCTCTACTTCTTCTTCTTCTTCTTTCACATTTCTCATATCCTGGTAGAGTCGTGGGTGCGAAATGTGTCCCATATGAGAATTTGACCTTGTTTTACGGCCGGATGTCCATCTTGATGTCAACCCTTTGTGGGAGGAAGTATTCACTATTGCATGTTTCTATGGAGGTTGGTATTGTGTGTGTGTGTGTGTGTGTGTGTGTGTGTGTGTGTGTGTGTGTGTGTGTGTGTGTGTGTGTGTGGAGACAAACAAAAATACTTAATACTCAAGTAATAGGAATCAAACATCTTCGGATGAAACCGGTCGGGAAACGAACCCAGGACCCTCTGAACCGAAGGCCATGGCGCCGACCATTCAGCCAAGGAGGCAGAAAAGGAAATATTCCTCCCATAGAAGCTAATGAACCAGTAAACTCCTCCTTATCGTTTAATGAACCCATCACCTTTTCACGTGTCGGATACTCCTTGTGGTCATAAGAACGCCATATAGGGCAGTGAATGGAGTCCTCTTTAAGTGATATAGATCAGTTGATGTTTGCTATCGACCATATTCTTTGGTGTGTGGAATGAAGGTTCCAGTGTTTCATCTGCCGAATCTTTTACTGAGAATGTGCTTCGGAACATATGTTGCGAACAATTCGCTCAGACAACCCACATGCATGAGTGGTTGCTTTTTTTGTGCAGATCCGACAGTCACCTGTATGAAGTAGCGCAGCCAGGATCTACCGATGGGGCTTTATGGTAACAATATGATGATAGAACATAATGAAGGTGCTTGTCCGTGCGTGGAGCGCGCATGCATGAGTGTCATTATAAGGATACTGGTACAAGTGAATTATGTTGATATTCAAATTGCAGTACCAGTACATTACAAAATCTTACATGAATATACAGAACAAGAACAATATGATCAAAGAAAATACTTTTACGGCGAATGATATGTTCAGGTTACAATCTAAAATCCAACTTTTGAGCCTTCTTAGAAAATAGGTTGAAGAGATCTGTTGGTTTTACAGTTTTCTCTCTATGAATATTCAAAAGACTTTCACTTGTTTATTGTCAGTTTCTGTTCATTTTCCTTTGAAAAATTCCATCGAAAGGGGGGGGGGGGTCTAACACCCAGTCACCCCTCTCCCTTGGCTACACCCATGCCTGTATGTGTTCACTTTCGTGATTACTGAGTTTTTTTTAAATAACTTTAAACATTATCCACAAGTCTCTTTCATTATTTTAGTGCAATGGTAGTAATGAAATTAGTATATTAAGACGGATAACGAAATAATAAACGTATCTTAACATCAGTCGAGAAAGGCAGAGAGAAGAGAGCCAACCCTTCGAAAAATGCAAGCCCGAACGATTTGGACGTGCAGATAGAGGCACGCAGCTGTGAGCTTGCATTCGGGAGATACGGTAATGGGTTCGAACCCCACGGTCGGCAGCCCTGAAGATGGCTTTCCGTGGTTTCCCATTTGCACTCCGGGCAAATGCTGGGGCTGAACCTAATACTGTATCAATCAATCAACCAATACTGATCCGTATTCAGGGTAGTCGCCCAGGTGAGAGATTCCCTACCTGTTGCTTTCCTAGACTTTTCTTAAATGATTGCAAAGAAATTGGAAATTTACTGCACATCACCCTGGGTAAGTCATTCCAATCCATAACTCCGCTTCCTATAAACGAATACTTGCCCCAACTTGTCCTCTTGAAATCCAACTTTATCTTCATATTCTGAACTTTCCTACTTTTAAAGACACCACTTAAACGTATTCGTCTACTAATATCATTCCACGCCATCTCTCCACTGACAGCTCCGATCATACCACTTAGTCGAGCAGCTCGTCTCCTTTCTCCCAAGTCTTCGAAGCCCAAACTTTGCAACATTTTTGTAACGCTACTCTTTTGTCCGGAATCACCCAGAACAAATCGAGCTGCTTTTCTTTGGGTATATTGCAGTTCTTGAATCAAGCAATCCTGGTGAGGGTCCAATACACTGGAACGATACTCTAGTTGGGGTCTTACCAGAGACCTATATGCCCTCTACATCCTTACTACAACCCCTAAGTACCCAAAGTACTCTCAAAACAATGTCTAGAGATCTGTACTCTTTATTTACATCCCCATTCATGTGATTACACCAATGAAGATCTTTCCTTATATTAACACATAGTGCTTACAATGATCTCCATAAGGAACTTTCACCTCATCAACGCAGTAATTAAAACTGAGAGGACTTTTCCTATTTATGAAACTCACAACCTGACCTTTATCCCCGTTTATCATCATACCATTTCCTGCTGTCCAACTCACAACATTATCGAGGTCATTTTGCAGTTGCTCAAAAACTTGTACCTTATTAATTACTCTATACCGAATAACATCATCCGTAAAAAGTCTTATCTCTGATCCCAATTGTTTACTCATATCGTTGATATATATAAGAAAACATAAAGATCCAATAATACTGCCTTGAAGAATTCCCCTCTTAATTATTACAGGGACAGATAAAACTTTGCCTACTCAAATTCTCTGAGTTCTATTTTCTAGAAATATAGCCGCACATTCAGTCACAATTGAACTAGTCCAATTGCACTCATTTCTGCCAGTAGTCTCCCATGATCTACCCTATTAAATGCCGTAGATAGGTCAATCGCGATACAGTACATTTGACCTCCTGAATCCAAAATATCTGCTATATCTTGCTGGAACCCTACAAGCTGAGCTTCCTAAACCCGAAATGCCTTCTATCGAACCAGTCATTAATTTCGCGAATATGTCTAATATTATCTCAAAGAATGCTTTCTCAATGCATACATGCAATGCATATCAAATTGACTGGCCTATAATTTTTAGCTTTATGTCTAACACTCTTTCTTTTATACACAGGGGCTACTATAGCAACACTCCATTCATTTGGTATAGCTCTTTTATGCAAAACAATAATCAAATAATTACTTCAGAAATGGTACTATTTCCCAACCCATTGTCTTTAGTATATCTTCAGAAATCTCACCAATTCTAGCTGCTTTACTAGTTTTCAACTTCTGTATCTTATTGTATTTTTTTATCATAGGTAAATTTTAATACTTCTTCAGTATAAGCAGCTCATCTATGTGGACATTATCCTTGTAACCAACAATCCTTACATACTGCTGACTGAATACTTCTGCCTTTTGAAGACCCTCACATTAACACTCCCCTTATTCATTAATGATTCCTAGAATGTCCTTCTTGGAATTTGTTTCTACTTTAAAGAACCTATACATACTTTTCCATTTTTCACTAAAATTATGCTTGCTATCATGTGATCCTTTCTTGACTTCTTTGCTAGATTCAATTTCTAGTAAGTTCCTTCAATTTCTCCTTACTTTCACAGCCATTTCTAATTCTGTTTCTTTCCAACTTGCACCACCTTCTTAGTCTCTCTATTTCTCTGTTATAATATAATGGGCCTTTACCATTCATTACCACTCTAAAAGGTACAAAGCTGTTTTCACATTCCTCAACAATTGGGAACATGCATCATTTTCAAAAATATTTTTTTTGAAAAGTACACCAATGAAATAGTACGTAAACGTATTACTTTGTGATATGTTGCCTTGTTTTCTACCATTAAAAAATTATTTAATAGTGCCTTTCCGCAAGGCGAGTGAAACGGCCTCTGACGTAAGCGGCGCGCTGTGACGTCACGATCCAGTACCGCATGGAGCTCTACCAGCCGTTGTGCATCAGCCGTTGCTAAAAGCCGATTGTTTATTATTCATGATCGCGAATAACTTCAAAATGACAGAAGAAAGGTTCAAAACAGCACAATCAGACAATCTATCATGTGTAAATGTCATCATTCTTGAAAAATAGTGACTTTTGTGGCCGCAGAAATTCGTGGATAACAAGCAAGTTTGTAAGTGGCATCTTTTATATACGTGCAATGTACTGTAACCCATAGTATTAGGATAACAACGAACCTGGATAGATATCACATCACTTTCTAGACTGATTCCCCTATTAAAGAATAACATTACATTTTCGGGCTTTCAGCATTAGTAAAGTAAGAAATCGGATTTCAGCACTAACATAAACATATAGGTAGCATTATAGTACTAGTCCGCTTCTGTGGTGTAGTGGTTCATGTGTGCCACTCGCGGAGGCCCGGTTTCGATTCCCGGCTCTGCCATGAAAGTTAAAAACAAATAGTACGAGGGCTGGAACGGGGTCTACTCAGCCTCGGGAGGTCAACTGAGTAGAAGGGTTTCGAATCTCACCTCAGCCATCCTCGAAGTGGTTTTTCGTATTTTCCTACTTCTCCTCCAGGCACCTAAGGCCACGGCCGTTTCCTTCCCTCTTCCTTTTCTATCCCTTCCGATCCTCCCATCCTCCAACAAGGCCCCTGTTGAGCATAACAGGTGAGGCCGCCTGGGCGAGGTAATGGTCCTCCTCACCAGTTCCATCACCGTACTCAAAGTCTCACGTTCCAGGACACTGCCCTTGAAGTGGTAGAGGTGAAATCCCTCGCTGAGTCCGAGAGAAAACCAACCCTGAAGGATAAACTGATTAAGAAAGAAAGAAAGAAGGAAAGAAAGAAAGATCATAGTACTATAGGGCTATAATCTATCATTCCCCCCAGAATATATATTTATGGTTGGGACAACTGGCCTACCCACTTCCGGGGCCCATGAAAGAGAATTAAATATCTTTGTAGAGGGAAAAAGTTAAACATGATAAAGATAAATATGACTTCATCTAGTTTTCACAAGTCGGGCTGAGTGGTTCAGACTGTTGAGGTGCTGGCCTTCTGATCCCAACTTGGCAGGTTCGATCCTGGTTCAGTCCGGTGGTAGTTGAAGGTGCTCAAATACGTCAGCCTCGTGTCGGTAGATTTACTGGCACGTAAAATAACTCCTGCAGGACTAAATTCCTGCACATCGGCGTCTCCGAAAATCGTAGAAGTAGTTAGCGGGGCGTGAAGCCAGTAACATTAATTACATTTGGCTTTTAACAAGCTGAGCATATCAGGAAAGAAAAGTGTCCTGGTGACATTTTAGTCGCTCAATACAGGAATGTCTTTGGGTGCTGTGACTTTTACTTTTTTTGTTTTGTTTTGTTGTTTGCTTTACGTCACACCGTCACATATAGGTCTTATGGCGACGTTGGGACAGGAAAGGCCTAGGAATGGGAACAAAGCGGCCGTGGCCTTAGGAACTGCCTCAGCATTTGCCTGGTGTGAAAATGGGAAACCACGGAAAACCATCTTCAGGGTTGCCGGCAGTGGGGTTCAAAACCCACTATCTCCCGGATACGAGCTCACAGCTGCGCGCTCCTAACCGCACGGCCAACTTGCGCGGTATTTTTACCCTTCGGTTTATTGACTTGGCTTGTATAACCTAAACCTTAGGCTAAGTTGGATAATATTTTAAACACCTACACCACTATTTTCACCTTTGTGCAATTATGTTATTTATATCATTAATATTATGATAATTATTATAACTGAGCATTGTTAACTTATAAGACCCCAACAGACAATCATTGGTTTTGTGTAGAGTTATACATTTGTTAAATTCACGTTGTTTCCTTTCATGATGTACACGCCTATTCTTTGTTACATTATAGAGTATTTAGATATAGCCTAAATTTCTTTACCAATTAAGCTCTTCAATAAAGACATACATAACTGACCCATGCCAAGATATATTGGTAGAATTAGAGCTGTCAAAATGGTTCATAATCCCTTTGATTTATTATCTTGACATGGATCACCCAAAACATAGGTTAGGTTTGGAGAATACTTTAATAATCAGCATTATTTAATGCACTGTTTATTACTTTCATATTCCAAGATGTAATTGAAGCATTTAAATAAAGCATCATTCATTAAAATTTAAAGTTTTACCACTAGAACAGCTGACATGGAAAAGTGATTTGAAAATTCAAACAAATTCATCTTACGTTAAAATCTTCAAAAAAATAAACTGTAGACTTTTCCGATATATCGCCAGCATTTCTCCAGCTCGCCAAAATCCATTTCTCCCTAGTTTTAGCGTCTTTGGAACGTTTATAAACAATTTGTTTGGTATGGTATGCGATGTGCTATTGCACATCGGAACTCTACACCATTTATAAGTTTTCTGCCTCACTGTCTGCGCAGGATTCATTTTAAGTCTAAAATATACCACTCAGATTATTATCCAATGTATAGACCTCGAATTTAACCATACTAGACACTAACGTAAAGTAGAAATACGCGAAGTGTATCCTGCTTCTCACAGCACACTATGTGTTATTTCGTCTGCTAATTCAGTCAACCTGTACGATGACGTCAGGCCAGTGAGATCGCGTACTTGCGTGACGTGACATTTTCGTAGATTTTTATCATGTTTGGAGTTATTATTTGTACATTCTGATCACATTTTTGAATTCTGCATGCAATTTTGAATCAGATTAGCATATTTTTAAATAAAACCCCGGATCATGCATGTTCCCTATTGCTTTAAACCAATCCCAGAGTATGTTGACATTTTTATTTACAGTTTTCCACAGATTATCGTTACTTTTTAAAATTCCCTCGTGCCTGTTTTATCACCCACATAGTGCCTGCCTAATAGTCCTACTTTTAAGACCTTCCTTTATATCACATTTATTTTAAACTACGACAAAAAATAGCTTCGTGATCACTAATACCATCTATTACTTCGGTTTCTCTATAGAGCTCATCTGGTTTTTACCAGCACCACATCCAGAATATTCTTCCCTCTAGTTGGTTCCATCACTTTCTGTATCAACTGTCCTTCCCATATTAACTTATTTGTAATTTGTTGGTCGTGCTTCCTGACGTTCGCATTACCTTTCCAATTCACATTTGGTATATTAAGATCACTCGCTACAATGACGTTCCTTTTCATATCGTTCCTCACATAGCTCATTATCTTATCAAATAGTTCCGAATCGGCGTCAGCGCTACCCTTTCCCGGTCTGTACACTCCAAAGCCATCGAGTTGCCTATTATCTCTAGAGATGAGCCTCACACCTAGAATTTCATGTTTTTCATCTTTAACTTTTTCGTAGCTTACAAATTCTTCTTTCACCAGAATGAATACTTCCCCTCCTACCATTCCTATTCCATCTCTACGATACACACTCCAGTTCTGTGAGAAAATGTCTGCATCCATTATATCATTTCTCAGCCATGATTCAACTCCTGTTACAATATCTGGTAAGTTTATATTTATTAAATTAATTATAATCTTTTCTTTTCCTCCCTTTCAATCAGGATCTTTTTCCGACCGCAAATCGGACGTCATGTTTCGTGGCCACGTGTAGTACACCACTGCTTGTAGACACGTTGAACTGTCCGATGCGAAACACCAACAATTCCAGCAAATTCACGCTCCGTATGGCTATAGGCACGGCCAAACACGAATGCCCATTTTTGCCGCTCTGGTACAACTTTACGCCTACCCATTTTGACGTACATTCACCGCTTGAAACATCAATGTCTCACTGATTGCTACTGCCTTATGCAGCCATGCCTACTTGACTTCCACATCACTGTACGCTTTTCGCCGATCGCTAGACCACCCCGTTTCCCTGAATGTACCTCCCTATAACACTTCTAAACAAATTTTCTAACTTATATGTATAACTGTGATTTAAGTGAAGGCCATCTGAGCGCAGATCCCTATTTCCTACTCACCCATTAGGATCTAAAAATCTCACTCCCAGTTACCCACATACCCACTCCACAGTCTCATTTAAATCCCCAATCACCTTCCCTCCTACACAGTATTCCACTGATAATAATCTCCGCTTCCTTAAACTTCACCCCTTCTGCATTTATCAGATACCACACATCCACAGCTATGTCGGCACCTATACTTGCTTGCCTTACGTTGTTGGTACTAACGTGAAACACTACCACCTACTCCTTTCCATCCTCCTTCTCTTCTACTTTCCTCAACACCTGCCTTAACCTAATTCCTGGATGACACTCTACCCTGGTTCCCTTTCCTCCACACACACTTTCCCCATATGTCTAACAATGGGATCCCCCACGATCAGAGCCTCAAACTTACCCACCTAATTTTATCCCCTCCCCTCCTGGTGAGCCTTATCTTTCCTGACAGCTGCAGAAGCTACTTCCTCCTCTCTTTTCTCCCTCTCATGACATTGTTCCACCTGTCTTTTCCTATCCTATCCTCTACTCTAAATTTGCCTTTCCTACCTTTTCCTTTCCTCCTACTTCAACAGTTCTCAGCAACAGTTCCCTGTTCCTCATCTTCCCTTTGTTGTTCTACCTGCAGTGACTCGTACCGATTTCTCACAGACACCTGTCCATGAAATCCAATGCTGAATAGAGCCCTTAGACTGCAATGTGCTTCCCATTAGAACATTAGACCACCTGTCTTCTACAGTTCCCCCCTTTCCTTCCCAACCCTCTTTTATGTCTATTGTATCCTGTACATTATTTGAGGGAGTTCTACCTTCCTTCCTGTCCTCTTATAAAATTCTTACTATCTCCCTCAAACTCTCCAACTCTCACCTCATACTCCTTAATGTCTGGCCACACCCACAGTTCCTACACTTGCACTCCTTAACCACTCTTAACGGAAAGAAAAGAAAAGAAAGAATAAAATAATTTATTCTGTACAAAAAAGATGAAGGGAGGGAATTATTGTCTAGGATAATACACAATCCTAATCACAACTACAGAATTCTAGTAAGAGAGCTTCTGAAGATACTTCTACTACACAAATATTTCATAATAATTAGTATAAGAACGCTAATTTCTAATAAGATACTGCAATACACTACAGCAATTTTAAACTACGTTAGACATATCATAATTACAATAGGTTATCACTAAGCACAAACAGAAATGAAAATTGCAACTAAAGTTTGAAATTCGCGAGAACTACTCAAGGATTACCAGCAAATCTAAATGCGTAGATAGATTATTATTAGTAGTACTATTTTATCCTACTATCCTCTAATAGAAATGAAAACTGCCGTTTGGTTAAAGCTGAAGTACCGAAAGGGTTACCGTACGCAAAGATACACACCAATATAGCAGGCAAGATACTGTCTATTATAATGTATCTACACTACAATTCTCAACTGAAAGCAACTGGTGACGTTGCACGCTGCACTGTACTCATGTTATTATTATTATTATTATTATTATTATTATTATTATTATTATTATTATTATTAACAAGTATATCGCAATTGGGAAATATCTCGGTGGCAATGGTCACTTACATTGTAATAAAATATAGTTAAAACATAATTATCCAACAACAACAACAACTACTACAAGTACAACAAGCAATTCCATGGAAACCAAATATTACAAGAAATACTACTATTTTAACATTCTAAATCCAGCATCGTCATATACGAATTCCCACACAACTTAAGTATTTCCAGTGGTTAACACTACAGGTGTCCGCCTCTGTGGTGTAGTGGTTAGCGTGATTAGCTGCCACCCCCGGAGGTCCGGGTTCGATTCCCGGCTCTGCCACGAAATTTGAAAAGTGGTACGAGGGCTGGAACGGGGTCCACTCAGCTTCGGGAGGTCAACTGAGTAGAGGTGGGTTCGATTCCCACCTCAGCCATCCTGGAAGTGGTTTTCCGTGGTTTCCCACTTCTCCTCCAGGCAAATGCCGGGGTGGAACCTAACTTAAGGCCACGGCCGCTTCCTTCCCTCTTCCTTGTCTATCCCTTCCAATCTTCCCCATCCCCCGCACAGCCCCTGTTCAGCATAGCAGGTGAGGCCGCCTGGGCGAGGTACTGGTCATTCTCCCCAGTTGTATCCCACGACCAAAGGTCTGAAGCTCCAGGACACTGCCCTTGAGGCGGTATAGGTGGGATCCCTCGCTGAGTCCGAGGGAAAAACCGAACCTGGAGGGTAAACAGATGATGATGGTAAGTTGAGCTTACTACTAGCTTAACATTACAAGTGATAATAAAGTGAAGTTAAAACGTAACTACCCACCAACACCAACTACAACAACAAGAGTACAACAAGCAATTCCATAGAAAGAAAATATTACGAGAAACACTACTAGTTTTACATTCTAAATCCAGCAGAAAATCACAAATTGCTATGGTGATAATGTGGCACTACTCAAACGAAGAACATGATCTGAGTGTTCACGATCAGCACACCGTACGCCTGACCCCACTCCAACAGGATGTCATCTGAACTGCGCGTAATCACGGTGACTTAAGGATGTACGCTGGCCCTCTCTCCTCGCGGAAGGTTGTATAACCGCTCTAGCACGGCCACACTACTACTACTAATACTACTACTAAACGTTTTCATTCCTCCCCTGAAGGGGGAGGCGGGCCTCTTAGACGGTGACGCCGTCTCTCAGGTCGGGAGATTTGTTAGGGTGAAGGAGATGTTCGGATTAGGTGAGGGGGTTGGCGGCCGTGGCCTATACTAGGAACTGTCCCGGCATTCGCCTTAGTGCAGGAGAATGGAAAACCACGGAAAACCATTCTCAGGACAGCCGACGGTTGGGGCCAGCCGTGAGGTCCAGCACTGTGTCCCAGGCCCGTCTCCCGAATGTAGAGGCGTAGAGCCACGGTAGAGCCGTGGCCACCTTTCCTCTGCTCGGTTGGCCGGTCAGAGTACAGAGCTGTTGGACCACGGACAAGCCGTGGCCTCTTAAGGGACGAAATCCAAGGGCCGAAACCCACTCTGCATCTACCGACCACGGCCACAGAACCCGGTAACTAACAATACCTGCGCGTGGAGAAGAGTGGTACGGCACAGTGCAGCTAGGGAAGAAGTAGGGAACTATGATAAAGTGGGACAGGGAAGAAGAAATATGGTTTGGCCGGCACATAGAATTCGTATTACCTATACATCATGACGTGGTGGATTTGCTATGTGTAAACATGTCCTGGTGGGCGTTTTCTATACTACTCTGTTTGAATGTTACAAACCAGCATAACATTGCAATAAATGGCATATGACCTAGAAGTTATGCCTAGGTAGGCAATATTCCCCGTTAACAACAATAATTGTAATCAAGACCATTCTATACCATATCTGACAAATAAAATGGAAAAGAAGAGGACAACATTCAAGGCATTGTTCCTTCCCATTACCATAAAATAGAGAGGAAGAACATCTTATGAAAACAGAGAAACATATTATTACGTATAAAACACCGTCTGTCTCTGTTACTCTAATTTATTTTAGGATGACCCAATGAATGTACACAGACACATATTCAGCTCGCCCCTGCGCCGGCCGACCGACCGGCCCCACTTTGAGTGAAAGACCTTGTATTTCAATCAATCAATCAATCAATCAATCAATCAATCAATCAATCAATCAATCAATACTGATCTGCATTTAGGGCAATCGCCCAGGTGGCAGATTCACTATCTGTTGTTTTCCTAGCCTAATCTTAAATGATTTCAAGGGAATTACAAATTTATTGAACGTCTCCCTCGGTAAGTTATTCCAATCCCTAACTCCCCTTCCTATAAATGAATATTTGCCCCAATTTGTCCTCTTGAATTCCAACTTTATCTTCAAATTGTGAACATTCCTACTTTTAAAGACGCCACTCAAACATATTTGTCTACCAATGTCATTCCACGCCATCTCTCCGCTGACAGCTGGGAACATACCACTTAGTCGACCAGCTCGTCTTCTTTCTCTCAATTCTTCCCAGCCCAAACTTTGCAACATTTTTGTAAGGCTACTTTTTTGTCGGAAATCACCCAAAACAAGTCGGGCTGCTTTTCTTTGGATTATTTCTAGTTCTTGAATCAAGATATCCTGGTGAGGGTTCCATACACTGGAACCATACTCTAGTTGGAGTCTTACCAGAGACTTATATGCCCTCTCCTTTACATCCTTACTACAACCCCTAAACACCCTCATAACTATGTGCAGAGATCTGTACCCTTTATTTACAATCCCATTTATGTGATTACCCCAATGAAGATCTTTCCTTATATTAGAACCTAGATACAATGATCCCCAAAAGGAACTTTCACCCCATCAATGCAGTAATTAAAACTGAGAGGACTTTTCCTATTTGTGAAACTCACAACCTGACTTTTAACCCCGTTTATCATCATACCATTGCTTACTGTCCATCTCACAACATTATCGAGTTCATGTTGCAGTTGCTCACAATCCTGTCACTTATTTATTACTCTATACAGAATAACATCATCCGCAAAAAGCCTTACCTTTGGTTCCACTTCTTTACTCATAAGAAAACATAAAGGTCCAATAATACTGCCTTGAGGAATTCCCCTCTTAATTATTACAGATTCAGATAAAGCTTCGCCTACTCTAACTCTCTGAGATCTATTTTCTACAAATATAGCAACCCATTCAGTCAATCTTTTATCTAGTCCAATTGGACTCATTTTTGTCAGTAGTCTCCCATGATCCACCGTATCAAATGCTTTAGATAGGTCAATCGCGACACAGTCCATTTGACCTCCAGAATCCAAGATATCTGCGTTATCTTGCTGGAATCCTACAAGTTGAGCTTCAGTGGAATAACCTTTCCTAAAACCGAATTGCCTTCTGTCGAACCAGTTATTAATTTCACAAACATGTCTGATATAATCACAACGAATGCTTTCCCAAAGCTTACATGCAACGCATGTCAAACTTACTGGCCTGTAATTTTCAGCTTTATGTCTATCACCCTTTCCTTTACACGCAGGGGCTTCTATGGCAACTCTCCATTCATTTGGTATAGCCCCTTCAACCAAACAATAAGCAAATAAGTACTTCCGATATGGTACTATATCCCAACCCATTGTCTTCAGTATATCCCGAGAAATCTTATCAATTCCAGCCGCTTTTCTAGTTTTCAACTTTTGTATCTTATTGTAAATGGTATTGTTATCATATGTAAATTTGAATACTTCTTTAGCATTAGTCACCTCCTCTATCTGGACATTATCCTTGTAACCAACAATCTTTACATGCTGCTGACTGAATACTTCTCCCCTTGTTCATTAATGATTCCTGGAATGTTCTTGGAACCTGTTTCTGCCTTAAAGTGCCTATACATACACTTCCATTTTTCACTAAACTTTGTATGACTGCCAATTATGCTTGCCATCATGTTATCCTTAGCTGCCTTCTTTGCTAGATTCAATTTCCTAGTAAGTTCCTTCAATTTCTCCTTACTTCCACAGCCATTTCTAACTCTATTTCTTTCCAATCTGGACCTCCTTCTTAGTCTCTTTATTTTTCTATTATACTAAGGTGGGTCTTTACCATTCCTTACCACCTTTAAAGGTACAAACCTGTTTTCACATTCCTCAACAATTGCTTTAAACCCATCCCAGAGTCTGTTTACATTGTTTACGTTGCTTACGTTGTTAACTGTATACCTTTTCTTATTCTAGACCAAATATCTATTATTTAAAGAATGATGCGTGTTCCTGAATGCGTGTAGTACTTTTAATATTGCAGTCGGAGAATATTCCTCTCTGAGCCAGCTTATTTATTCCCATAAGAGAAAGCAACTGTTCACCTAAATACACGGACCCGTGCATAGTCAGTACATTGGTAGCATGCTTATTAATGGGAGAAATTTTGATCTGGGAAAGCCGTAGTAGAAGTCAGCCAGAGATTTTCTATTTCTGTAATATGCTTTCATTTCCCTGTCGCACTGAAAATCAATTAACACTAATTGGAGTTCAACTCGAACTTTATCACAGTCATCATAATACGATGCAGCAAATATGAAAATAAGGCACTAATTTGGAAGATATGAAAAAATTCAAGAATCTGGCGTAATTTCACCTTGCAGTGTAGATATTATATAGAAATATTCTCCCAGACATGTTTTATGTTCATTTAGGGTCAAATAATTGGCTAATTTGAGATAGTGTGCTACATGTCCATGTCCTAATTGTTGATACCATAAGAGAAATTCATCTTAAAGCCTTAAACCTATTACATACCGGTAACTCAATAATAACTTGTCCTTTTCCCTTAAGTGGCACATTGAAGGTTTTCTGAAGGTATTCAGCTGACCAGTCAGATTGGGCACAAATACAAGATCACAAGAACTCTAAGCTCTGTAATTAAGTCATGGCCTCCCCCTTCACCTCCGCGAACATTGCTATTTCATAACGATTTTCAAAGAGGTGATCAGATTGTTTCCTCAGACTTCAACAGTGTACATCCCAGTGGAGAGGGGTGGAATGTTTATAAATTGAAATGCTTTAGCCGAATTTGATCGTTGATCACGCATATACGCGTATATATAACTTTATTTTTAAAAATTCCTGTAACGGAAAATGTGAGGAAACAGCTAAACAGATTTCAAATAATAATAATAATAATAATAATAATAATAATAATAATAATAATAATAATAATAATGGCATTTGCTTGACGTCCCACTAACTACTTTTACGGTTTTCGGAGACGCCGAGGTGCCGGAATTTAGTCCCGCAGGAGTTCTTTTACGTGCCAGTAAATATACTGAAACGAGGCTGACGTATATGAGTACCTTCAAATGCCACCGGACTGAGCCAGGATCGAACCTGCCAAGTTGGGGTCAGAAGGCCAGAGCCTTAACAGTCTAATCCACTTAGCCCGGCACAGGTTTCAAAGGGTGACCCCTCATTTTAAAGCGTACAGCCTGAAAGCTCTCGGAAAAATAATAGTGTTTATAGAATTCAAATTTCCTTACTTATCTCCCTCATTTTCTTTAAGTAATTCCAAAGTCTTCCGCGAGGTCCCGTCGTGCGCGGCTAGGTACCGTGCGGCAGCTTATGGCAGCTCCGTTCACTACACACCGTGTGGCAGGATAATCGCTCCTAGTGCTCAAGGTGGAAGAAAATGGCCAGACTTAAACAGTAGCTTGCTAGCATGCTGTTAAGAGGGTGGCGTAAAGTTACTATGAGTTGTGGCTTGGACCTTTCTTGTTACGAACTTACGGGATTACCTTCACCGTATAACAGTTAATATAATGCCGCAAGAACCACTAAAATCGGCCGGCTAGAACGGCAGAAATAATATTTACATTATTAAGCTTAGATTTTTAAATGTATATACAAGTAGATGGACATGAGATCCCAGAGATCTGACTGCATTCGTAGTTTGAAAGACGACGCTCAACAGATTACAATTCTGGTGAAAAATACAATAAACGTAAACTGCATTATTTAGGCCACCTTACATTTTTCAGCCAATTGCCGTGCAGCTCCGTTATTTTCAACTATGGTCAAAACACTGCCAATTGCAATTGATGCTAATAATTCCTACAACAACCCAAACCACCGACGCAGACACTGCCGGTTCTGCTAGCGGAAGGCCCATCTGAGAGAAATTGAGCCGAGAGAGTTTCAACGGCTCAAACTAGATCGCAAAGACTGACGGCTTAGACGTCCAGGTATCTTGAAACCACGATATTTTGCAACATTTTCTGCAAAACCCGTTAGTTATCTATATTGGGCGAATCATTTAAAACCGCCAACATGAATTATTCCGGAACAAAATACGCAACTACTGAGCTCGATAGCTGCAGTCGCTTCAGTGCGGCCAGTATCCAGTATCCGGGAGATAGTGGGTTCGAACCCCCACTGTCGCCAGCCCTGAAGATGCTTATCCATGGTTTACCATTTTCACACCAGGAAAATGCTGGAGCTGTACCTTAATTAAGGCCTCGGCCGCTTCCTTCTCACTTCTAGCCCTTTCCCGTCCCATCGTCGCCATAAGACCTATCTGTGTCGGCGTGACGTAAAGCAAGTTGTAGGAAACAAATATGCAACTGATGCTGTGTTTTCATAGAATAGAACTACAGACAGGAACTCATAGTAGTCAACAATGGTCACATAGTGATTTCCCAGCAAGGTGCTTTTATTATTATTATTATTATTATTATTATTATTATTATTATTATTATTATTATTATTATTATTATTATTATTATTATTATTATTATTATTATTATTATGTCCGCCTCTGTGGTGTAGTGGTTAGTGTGATTAGGTGAAACCCCCGGAGGGCTGGGTTCGATTCCCGGCTCTGCCACGAAATTTGAAAAGTGGTACGAGGGCTGGAACGGGGTCCGCTCAGCCTCGGGATGTCAAATGAGTAGAGGTGGGTTCGATTCCCACCTCAGCCATCCTGGAAGTGGTTTATTATAATAATAATAATAATTATTATTATTATTATTATTATTATTATTATTATTATTATTATTATTATTATTATTATTAATGTGGACATGATATGTGGGCGTTTGGGATTACACCGTGTCAAGAAAACAAGATAAAACTCTATGTTTCGTAGATAACTTTGTTCCGCATCTTCAAAAGAACGTGTGTACAGCGGTTATGCCTACCCACAAACCCCCATCCCTTTCCCGCCGTCTCACATCATCGTCTAGTTTTCTCCACATACTTTCTTTTCATTCTTCAGCTCTGCTCTATTCTATCCTGGTGTCTTTCGTTGCATTTTATTTTATTTGTTTCTATTTTTTCCTTCTACCACATTCGTCCCTCATTCATCTGATGTTCTCTCTGTTACTCCTCACTAGGGATAAGCGCGACTGAAGCCTGGAATCGAGAGCGTCGACTCCATCGACTCCGAACACCGGTCTCGGTTCGCATGAAGCCTCTCGACTCCAAGCGAACTTGACTCTCATTGCGGGGCCGCTTGCGTGTCGATGCGCGGAAAATAACATGAAATATCATACATGTTGCTGCTCATTTGCCCATTGGGGATTTTAAGAGTATTGTAGAGTGAAGTACGATATCGTCAACGAAGACGACGAGCGTAATTGTGTAGTTGAAATAAAATTAAACGTGTCATGTCAGGAATCAGGAAACGTGTCTGTGCTAGTATGGGTTTAACTGTTACGAATACATTCTTCAAGCATAAGGCTATTCACCGCTACACATGGGAGGCTAGGGGTACCAGATCCATAATAGACTATATCTTAACAGACTTCGAATTCAGGAAATCTGTTAGGAATGTACGAGTTTTCCGCGGATTTTTCGATGATACAGACCACTATCTGATCTGTAGTGAACTAAGTATCCCTAGGCCGAGGGTAGAGAAAGTGAAATCTGTCTGCAAACGAATAAGGGTAGAAAATCTCCAGGACGAGGAAATTAGACAGAAGTACAAGGATATGATTAGTGAGAAGTTTCGAACAGTAGACAGTAAGCAGGTTCACGATATACGAAGTGAATGGGTGGCATACAGGGATGCTGTAGTAGAAACAGCAAGGGAATGCCTAGGAACAACTGTGTGTAAAGATGGGAAAAGGAGAACATCTTGGTGGAATGACGAAGTGAGAGCAGCTTGTAAACGTAAAAAGAAGGCTTATCAAAAATGGCTCCAAACAAGGGCCGAGGTAGACAGGGAATTGTACGTAGATGAAAGAAACAGAGCGAAACAAATAGTTGTTGAATCCAAAAAGAAGTCATGGGAAGATTTTGGTAATAACCCGGAAAGGCTAGGTCAAGCAGCAGGGAAACCTTTCTGGACAGTAATAAAGAATCTTAGGAAGGGAGGGAAAAAGGAAATGAACAGTGTTTTGAGTAATTCAGGTGAACTCATAATAGATCCCAGGGAATCACTGGAGAGGTGGAGGGAATATTTTGAACATCTCAATGTACACTGACTGACAGAGCAAATGCAACACCAAGGAGGAGTGGTTCGAAAGGGATGCAAGTTGGGGAAAAAACAGAGACGGCACGGACGAATAATTGATGTTTATTCCAAACCGATATGCAGGTTACACAATGCGCACGGCATCGACTCAGTAGTATGTAGGACCACCGCGAGCGGCGATGCACGCAGAAACACGTCGAGGTACAGAGTCAATAAGAGTGCGGATGGTGTCCTGAGGGATGGTTCTCCATTCTCTGTCAACCATTTGCCACAGTTGGTCGTCCGTACGAGGCTGGGGCAGAGTTTGCAAACGGCGTCCAATGAGATCCCACACGTGTTCGATTGGTGAGAGATCCGGAGAGTACGCTGGCCACGGAAGCATCTGTACACCTCGTAGAGCCTGTTGGGAGATGCGAGCAGTGTGTGGGCGGGCATTATCCTGCTGAAACAGAGCATTGGGCAGCCCCTGAAGGTACGGGAGTGCCACCGGCCGCAGCACATGCTGCACGTAGCGGTGGCCATTTAACGTGCCTTGAATACGCACTAGAGGTGACGTGGAATCATACGCAATAGCGCCCCAAACAATGATGCCGCGTTGTCTAGCGGTAGGGCGCTCCACAGTTACTGCCAGATTTGACCTTTCTCCACGCCGACGCCACACTCGTCTGCGGTGACTATCACTGACAGAACAGAAGCGTGACTCATCGGAGAACACGACGTTCCGCCATTCCCTCATCCAAGTCGCTCTAGCCCGGCACCATGCCAGGCGTGCACGTCTATGCTGTGGAGTCAATGGTAGTCTTCTGAGCGGACGCCGGGAGTGCAGGCCTCCTTCAACCAATCGACGGGAAATTGTTCTGGTCGATATTGGAACAGCCAGGGTGTCTTGCACATGCTGAAGAATGGCGGCTGACGTGGCGTGCGGGGCTGCCACCGCTTGGCGGCGGATGCGCCGATCCTCGCGTACTGACGTCACTCGGGCTGCGCCTGGACACCTCGCACGTGCCACATGTCCCTGCGCCAACCATCTTCGCCACAGGCGCTGCACCGTGGACACATCCCTATGGGTATCGGCTGAGATTTGACGAAGCGACCAACCTGC
This sequence comes from Anabrus simplex, assembly GCF_040414725.1. NCBI lineage: Eukaryota > Metazoa > Arthropoda > Insecta > Orthoptera > Tettigoniidae > Anabrus > Anabrus simplex. The sequence continues at coordinate 213,119,823 of NC_090266.1, forward strand.
CCTTCTCAGCCCGATCACCATACCCCTCGTAAAGTCGTCTGTCTGCTGGAAATGCCTCCGTTGACGGCGGCCTGGCATTCTTAGCTATACACGTGTCCTGTGGCACACGACAACACGTTCTACAATGACTGTCGGCTGAGAAATCACGGTACGAAGTGGGCCATTCGCCAACGCCGTGTCCCATTTATCGTTCGCTACGTGCCCAGCACAGCGGCGCATTTCACATCATGAGCATACCTCAGTGACGTCAGTCTACCCTGCAATTGGCATAAAGTTCTGACCACTCCTTCTTGGTGTTGCATTTGCTCTGTCAGTCAGTGTAAAAGGAAATCATCCTTGTGGTGTTGCGAACAGCCAAGCTCATGAGGAGGAGGAAAATGATGATGGGGAAATTATGCTAGAGGAAGTGGAAAGGATGGTCAATAAACTCCATTGTCATAAAGCAGCAGGAATAGATGAAATTAGACCTGAAATGGTGAAGTATAGTGGGAAGGCAGGGATGAAATGGCTTCATAGAGTAGTCAAATTAGCGTGGAGTGTTGGTAAGGTACCTTCAGATTGGACAAAAGCAGTAATTGCACCTATCTATAAGCAAGGGAACAGGAAGGAGTGCAACAACTATCGAGGTATCTCATTGATTAGTATACCAGGTAAAGTATTCACTGGCATCTTGGAAGGGAGGGTGCGATCAGTAGTTCAGAGGAAGTTGGATGAAACCCAGTGTGGTTTCAGACCACAGAGAGGCTGTCAGGATCAGATTTTCAGTATGCGCCAGGTAATTGAAAAATGCTACGAGAGGAATAGGCAATTGTGTTTATGTTTCGTAGATCTAGAGAAAGCATACGACAGGGTACCAAGGGAGAAGATGTTCGCTATACTGGGGGACTATGGAATTAAAGGTAGATTATTAAAATCAATCAAAGGTATTTATGTTGACAATTGGGCTTCAGTGAGAATTGATGGTAGAATGAGTTCTTGGTTCAGGGTACTTACAGGAGTTAGACAAGGCTGTAATCTTTCACCTTTGCTGTTCGTAGTTTACGTGGATCATCTGCTGAAAGGTATAAAATGGCAGGGAGGGATTCAGTTAGGTGGAAATGTAGTAAGCAGTCTGGCCTATGCTGACGACTTGGTCTTAATGGCAGATTGTGCCGAAAGCCTGCAGTGTAATATCTTGGAACTTGAAAATAGGTGCAATGAGTATGGTATGAAAATTAGCCTCTCGAAGACTAAATTGATGTCAGTAGGTAAGAAACTCAACAGAATTGAATGTCAGATTGGTGATACAAAGCTAGAACAGGTCGATAATTTCAAGTATTTAGGATGTGTATTCTCCCAAGGTGGTAATATAGTAAGTGAGATTGAATCAAGGTGTCGTAAAGCTAATGCAGTGAGCTCGCAGTTGCGATCAACAGTATTCTGTAACAAGGAGGTCAGCTCTCAGACGAAACTATCGTTACATCGGTCTGTTTTCAGACCAACTTTGCTTTACGGGAGCGAAAGCTGGGTGGACTCAGGATATCTTATTCATAAGTTAAAAGTAACAGACATGAAAGTAGCAAGAATGATTGCTGGTACAAACAGGTGGGAAGAATGGCAGGATAGTACTAGGAATGAGGAGATAAAGGCTAATTTAGGAATGAACTCGATGGATGAAGCTGTACGCATAAACCGGCTTCGGTGGTGGGGTCATGTGAGGCGAATGGAGGAGGATAGGTTACCTAGGAGAATAATGGACTCTGCTATGGAGGGTAAGAGAAGTAGTGGTAGACCAAGACGACGATGGTTAGACTCGGTTTCTAACGATTTAAAGATAAGAGGTATAGAACTAAATGAGGCCACAATACTAGCTGAAAATCGAGGATTGTGGCGACGTTTAGTAAATTCACAGAGTCTTGCAGACTGAACGCTGAAAGGCATAACAGTCTATAATGATAATGTATGTATGTATGTATGTATGTATGTATGTATGTATGTATGTATGTATGTATGTATGTATGTATGTATGTATGTATGTCAGAAAGTATCGGAATAGCAGACCACGGACATTTAATTTCACGTCTTTATTTGTCGTGATCAGGAAATTGATAAACAGATATCGATGGTAAATAATTATGAATTGCACATGAACCATTAAACAAATCTAATATGGGTAAATCCTCTAAAATAATTCGAACATGGATTACACCACTACAAGCCTCCGTGGCTCAGGCGGCAGCACGTTGGCCTGTCACCGCTGGATTCCGTGGTTCAAATCTCGGTCACTCCACGTGAGATTTGTTTTTCTCTGGGTACTCCTGTTTTCCCTGTCATCTTCCATTCTAGCAACACTCTCCAACATCATATCATTTTATCTGTCAGTTATTCATCATTGCCCCAGAGGAGTGCGACAGACCTCGGCAACCGGTACAATTCCTATCCTCGCCGCAGGATGGCGGCTTCATTCATTCCATTCCTGACTCGGTCACTGACTGGAAAACAGGTTATAGGTTACCATTATAATTCAAGGACCACGTTAAGTCATGTTGCATTGGTAGTAGTAGTAGTATACACAAAAGCCCCTTTTCGCGACAGCCCTGGTAGGCCTTGGCCTACCAAGTGACCCCTACCCACCTTGAAGGCCAGTAGATTACGAGGTGACGTGTGTTCAGCACGACGAATCCTCTCGACCGTTATTCTTGGCTTTCTAGACCCGGTCTCTACCCCAACGTGATCACGAAACCTGAGATACAGGTAAAAATCCCTGACCTGGCCGAAATCGATCCCGGGGCCTCCCTAGACTGCGGAGGCGGCTATTATGACGCACAATGTTTGGTAAAATATTTGTTGTAAAATCATACTGTAAGCACTAGCTTCTTTTTTTTCTCTTTTATGCCCCAGGCCAGGGGTATTAATCATTTACAATTAAAAACCTAACTCGGTCGAAAATCGAACCCAGGACCGCCGGGTGATAAGCGCACGCGTTGCCCCCTGCACCGCGGAGCTGAACTGGTTGGAATCAATATTGGCGATTATGTAAAGGTATACTGTCAGATTATTATTACCTCTACAGTTATCGTCATCATTAACATCATCGCCGCCAAAATAGACCTACAACATGAACACTAACGATGGTAAAATCCCGAAACAATATTTAATGTTTACTGGCTAATAATCATCTTGTATTCACCGTATCACGAGTTACCAAGGGAGGAACGTGGAACTATAATTCCAAGCAGTTCCGACAGTAGTTGACAGGTGGCGTTGCTGCATCAGTGGAGTCGACACTGGAGTCGAGAGTGTCGGTTCCAAAGGTAGCAGTCTCGACTGTTCGCGACTCCGTTCGCAGCCCATCCCTCCTCACGCACACACGGTGTGATGAACATAGAGTTAGTAAATGATTCATTTACTAACTCTATGGTGATGAACATAGAGTTAGTAAGTGTTTCATTTACTAACTCTATGGTGATGAACATCTTAACTGGAGCTTAATGTTGTCATCTGCCGCTTGGAGCGCTATGCCAGCACACAGCGAGCCGCCTGGTGACAAAATAGCGTACCACTACAGCTCCAACAGTAAAACAATCTTATATTCAAACCCTTATTACTGTAGAAGACTTCCTCGTGAACAGTCGAGATTTTCTTCGGAAGACGCGGAGCAAACTTCTCTGTGAAACGTAAAGAGTTTCTCCTTGTTTTGTTGACGCGGCATAAGCCCAAAAGTCCGTATCGTCGTTGCCGGGACTAAACCTCCTATGTGATAATATTTTTGGAGATATACTGACCCGCAGCACATACAATATGAAGAGCGAGAATACCTTGACAATATTCACAAAATATTGCACCTTAGATGACAGAACCTTACCGGCCAAAGTTCTAAGCTAAAATAGTTCACATAGGAGATGATATCATGTCTACAAGTACGGGCCGTGAAAGCATCAATGTTGTTATTATTATTATTATTATTATTATTATTATTATTATTATTATTATTATTATTATTACTATTCGATACAGCCATCTATGGGCTACGAAAACACAACAGCCTCTCATTTCTGCATTTCTCCTTCCACGTGTTTTCAACTTGGTTTTTTCCTTTCCTGCTCGAGATCCTTCCTCTGACTTCTTAGCCGCTCTTCTGCAGACATCTTAGAGCTTTCTCGGGTGGGGAGGGGGAGGGGGCGGATCCTTCACCCCTGCGACGTTTGTCCAAAAACTCAATCGATCCAGACATCTTCCATTGCAATTCTCGCCCTTTTCAACTCCTGGCGCACTTTCTGAAACCAGGGGATTTTATTTCCACTTCTCTTCAAGGATGAGAATTTCTTTCGCCAACATTTTGGTCCTCATTCCCAGTTAGAATATCTGAAATCAAAGATAGATTTTCAATGCAGTCACCTGAATCAATAACGTGTTGATCCTTCACGAACCCTGAGGCACTCTTTAATGCGACGGGGCATGCTCAGTACCAGATCATTGACTAGGGAGGTAGCCAGGAGAAGGGGTTACTGGGGGGTTAGAACCCCCCCCCCCTCCCAATCGCCCGCATGGGATATTTACCAAAAAATAAACAAAACATACAATAAACTATGAACTAAATAAACATTCAGAAACATAATTGTAAAATCAATAGAACTGTAATGCACTTATATCAGTGCGCTTGTAATGATAAGTCACGTACATGCACCTTAATTGTGTTCCACCATTATTTTGTAAATATAAACCCACCCAACCTTCGGCCGATCCTGGCTACGCTACAGTCATTGAACATTTCTTGAGTCAGATGTTCCTGCAGTCTAATGGCAGTATCTCTAGCGCCTGAATTGTTTGTGGGGGATGTTGACGGTTGGAAATTGTTATTTCAAGAAAGATCCACACATGCGCTATGCAGTTCATCTCCGGAGAAGACGCTGGCCAGTCCATTCTGCGGATTCCACGTACCTCCAGTTATCTATTCACTGCTGTTACACGATGTGGACGAGCGTTGACATCCTGTAGCGTAAACCCATATCCTACAGTCTCTGCAAAATTCACCTGCTATGGGTCGCAGAATGTTGTGTTCGTACACAGCAGCTGTCATGTTTCAATGAATGTGGACCAATGGTGTACGGTGACCGAACATGATAACTGCCCAGAATAGTGCTGAACCTCCAAGCTGGTGGTGACGTTCTACTGAGAATGATTCGTTGTAACGTTTCCCTCTTGCCCTCCATATGCACAGAGAGTTCTCATCAGGGTGTAAATCAATTTGCAATTCATCAGTGAACAACGCACTGGACCGTTGATCTCGTGCCCAAGTCTAATGTGTTCAAGCCCATAGAAAGCAAGCCACCCTGTAATGTCGTCGAAGTGGAGGAGTCCTCAGGGGTCCTTTTACATACAGTCCCACATCATGGGGTCTATTGCGAACAGTTTGGGTACTTACAGTAGGGTTGCCATGATCTAAACAACGTACTTATTCTCTGACCATAGGTAAATGAAACATAAATATTAGACATTGATGGGTAAGCTGCAAATATGCTTAACGTTTCTCGTTTTCGTTTTTTTATTAGTAGGCCGTGTAAGTTCATTGTCACTGTGACTGTTTCCTTGCAAACATTTGAACAACTGAGAAAAATAATAATAATAATAATAATAATAATAATAATAATAATAATAATAATAATAATAATGTTATTTGCTTTACGTCCCACTAACTTCTTTTGCGGTTTTCGGAGACGCTGAGGTGCCGGAATTTAGTCCCACAGGAGTTATTTTACGTGCCAGTAAATCTACCGACACGAGACTGACGTATTTGAGCACCTTCAAATAGCACCAGACTGAGCCAGGATCGAACCTGCCCAGTTGGGGTCAGAAGGCCAGCGCCTCAACTGTCTGAGCCACTCAGCCCGGCCTGGGAAAAATAAAGAGGTGTTACCTTTGCATATGATACTTTCTTAAAGTTGAGGAAGTTTGGAGCAGATTTGAATGCCATATTAGTCCAGAATGTTTAGGAGCAAACGTAATAATAATAATAATAATAATAATAATAATAATAATAATAATAATAATAATAATAATAATAATATGATCAGAGCTATGTATGAGGGTATTTTGATTTGTCTCCATCTACGCTGACTGTTTATCAATTCGAACGTTCCGTTTTCTCTACTAGATGGCAGAAAAAATAATCTCTGTAGGGCAATCTATGGCTGAGTTTTAATTAATTTTGTCGGATAAACTCCAGATGTGCCACCAGAGATCTTCTGCATGTCGACATCGTTCGACATGAAGTGCCGAATGGATTTTCTTGAACAATTTCCCTCTGCGTGTTATTAATTTTCGATAGATTAAAACTGTAATGATCATTATTATCAATCTATTTACTTTGAAATGCTACTGGAAATGTGGCTTTCTTCTTTATGCATGTCTGCCTGATGGTAAAACTCTTCCAAAAAAGAAAGGAATATTTACACCACTGTGAAAAGGTGCAATTGTATACGCTCAAACACTTCAATATTGCACAGTTCTCCTTATACTTAGAACTTTGAAATTCAGAAAGAAGAACAAAATTCACATACAGCATATTAAACTCAGCAGATCTGTTCACACCATTTTGTGCTGCTAATTTGTGACGATATTGCGAAGTAAAGAACACACCACAGAACTTTTTAACACTGAATTATCAATTCCTAAATTATCCTCGTGTAGCCAGAGATTTGTTTTCAAGCACCTCTATGTAACTGTGTAGAAATATTTGGTTAGCCGAGATAATACTAACTTTTTATCATGAATCCACAATCATATACTAATAGTTACTCATCCATGCGATGAAATCTAGAGGTTGGTTTTTCTTTCCTCCCTTATATCAAGATTCTAAAAGATTCGCTGCAACATGAATTACTTCACTGTACTGTACAAGAAAACATCTGCCTCTTCTACTATCTGCGTATGACGAGAAGTCACGGCAGCTTGTAGGTACGGCACGAGTAATTGATACTACACTCTTAGCTACAAACAACAGTTGTGGCAGAGAATGAATCCATGCATATCCATTATCAAACTGTTTATTATGCACTACATAGAGTAAATGTGTATCTAAGGCGCATTTGCCCTACCACCTTGAAATTTCTCGGCAGCATCGCAATTCGCAAGAGTCTCCGCGGACGGAACAGATGTTTATTGTCAGGACTTGAGACTTGAGATAAGCGCATGCGCGGTAGCCATGCTTACCCCTCGCACCTCTTACCCCGCATCCATGCCAGACGACCATAGTATACACCGGTTCTAATTGCTAATTTGTCTGCTGGAATAATCGAAAGTTTACTTGAAGGAGAACTATATCTACTCCTCTAGAAAGAAACTAGCCAGAAGAGCACGAGCATGATTGTGGTTTCGGGCAGAGTTCGTAAAACATGTCATGTCTCATTAAACTGATGTCATGTTTCACTCGGTGACAATTTCCAGTCCTGAAAAATTCTCTCTCTATTCATGAGCATTCTGTCGAATCTAATTAGAGAACCTGCCCAGTGACTTCACAGTGGAAGCCTTAGTGGCTCAGAGACAGCATTACTGAATGGCACGGCTTCGTCCAGATTACAACTATGAACGTATCTTTTCCCTGATTTATTATTATTATTATTATTATTATTATTATTATTATTATTATTATTATTATTATTATTATTATTGTTCTTCTTTTATCCTCCAGGGTCGTTTTTTCCCTCGGACTCAGCGAGGGATCCCACCTCTACCGCTTCAAGGGCAGTGTCCTGGAGCTTCAGACTCTGGGTTGGGGGATACAACTGGGGAGGATGACCAGTACCTCGCCCATGCGGCCTCACCTGCTATGCTGAACAGGGGTCTTGTGGGGGGATGGGAATATTGGAAGGGATAGACAAGGAAGTGGGAAGGAAGCGGCCGTGGCCTTAAGTTACGTACTATTCCGGCATTTGCCTGGAGAAGAAGTGGGAAACCACGGAAAACCACTTCCAGGATGGCTGGAAACGAACCCACCTCTACTCAGTTGACCCCCCGAGGCTGAGTGGACCCCGTTCCAGCCCTCGCACCACTTTTTCAAATTTCGTGGCAGAGCCGGGAATCGAACGCGGGGTGGCAGCTAATCACACTAACCACTACACCACAGAGGCGGATTTTTAATATTATTATTATTATTATTATTATTATTATTATTATTATTATTATTATTATTATTATCATTATTATTATTATGTACTAATTATATCAATAGGAAGTATGTTGTGACCATTTCTTCATAATGACTAGGATAAATGCATATATATATAGGGTACGGTACCCTAAATATGGTAAAAACCCCAAATTTGATGTCATTCTGAAGCTTATAGAGTATCGTATTAAAAGTAGTTGTAATTGGGTAAGATACGGTACTTACCTAGGGGCTCCTGGCCGAGGCGGAAAAGGCGTGCTCGGTTCGCCCGGAAGGACGTGGGTTCGAATTCCCGTCAGGAAGTCGTAAAATTTAAGAAACGAGACTTCCACTTCCGGAGGTGCATATGGCCCTTAGGTTCACTCAGCCTATACCAAAAATTAGTACCAGGTAAATTCCTGGGGGCAAAGGCGGCCGGGCGTAGAGCTAACCACTCCACCCCATCACGTGCCGAGGTTACGAATGATGGGAGCCTTTACCTTCCACCCCTCCAAGGGCCTTCATGGCCTGTACGGAGATGACTTTGCCTTCTTTTTTTGCTTTTTTGCTTACGATACTTACCAATTGGGTTGTATGTAATTAATCACAATGATAAATATGGCCTAGGGAAATAAAGATGATGTATCATATTTTGGACTGAAAATATTAAGACTGATATAACTTTTCAAATGGGGCAAAGGATGTAAAAATTTATATAATCATGCACTTAAAAAATTCTGGCTTTTAGGACACCTCGCCCTAGGTTTGAGAACTGACAGAATCCGACGGCAGCTGGAATGAAGTGTAGTAATAATAATAATAATAATAATAATAATAATAATAATAATAATAATAATAATAATAATAATTTTGGCTTTACGTCACTCTAACTTCTTTTATGGTTTTCGGAGATGCCAAGATGCTGGAATTTAGTCCCGCAGGAGTTCTTTTACGTGCCAGTAATTCTACCGACACAAGGCTGGCGTATTTGAGCATTTTCAAGTATCACTGGAGAGAGCCAGGATGGAAACCGCAAACCTGGGCTTAGAAGACCAGCGATCTACCATACGAGCCACTCAGCTTGGCGAAGTGAAATAATATTTTCGTTAACAGTGAGTGGATAATCCTTCCTACAGTATCTCTAGGGTCTACTGTGTTGAAGTAGATAACATCGATGTTTCAAGATATATTATAAGGCGTCTAGAAGCACCGTATAACCCTGAATCTTTGGTACTACTTTAGCAAAGTGCAGTATGTTAGGACAGTAATCAGAAAACATCTAAACAGGTTTGCAGAAACGACACATTGAAGACCATTCAGGCTACAAAGTAGCACTTATTTTGTACGCAAAGGGGTTTAATGCCCCATTATATCCCGCCAATTTTTTGCTAAGAAAAGGTACATGTACGGAATGTGGGATGCGACACGTAGTTGCACGAAAAGAAGACAAAACTTGAAGAAAAGAAGAAGTGGGTATTAACAATGTAAAAGCTTTGAAGAAGTAGTAACTTAAAAGTAGTAGTTGTAACAATAATAGCACTTCATTTGTCTACTAAAGGGTTAGTATTTCATTTTAACAAATAAGAATATGCAAAATGTCGGGATGAAACGAGGTATATATTTGTTCATAGAATTGTATTCAGATGGTATTCACCTTCATATGCTGTTGCATTGCATAAATGTCCCAATATTTAAGCGTCGACGTTTCTCTGTTGTTTCCCAAGTATGATCCTCAACCGACGAGTGGAAACTTCAGAATCGGAAAACCAGCATCGCAAGAATAATTCCCTCAAAGATCGTGGATTTCTCATTGTCATTTTCATGCATCACTGCTTCGTATCATTGATCTCTAATTACAGTACAGTTGTACAACAGGACTTGTGTATGCTGACTTTAAGCTGGAAATTAGCAATCTCAGTATTCGGGAAGAATAAACAACGAATATCTTCTTACTTACATGACTTCATAAATTATATTTCTGTGAAAACTGGTTCAAAGTCATGGGAAATATAAATCCAAGTTTTTTAAGGCTAGTACTAATACACTGACTGACATGGAAATTGTTACCCCCATATATAGCCAACCATTAGCAATGAATCAAATCACATACAGTAGAGCACTGTTGATAAAATATCGATTGTGCACAGACCAATTGGCGTAACCCTCCCGAATTTCCAAATTGAAGTTATGTGTGAATCAAGTAGTCAACACTGTAACACACATTCTGGTAAATTGGTGTAACCCACAACACATTCCTTCAATGTAAAAAAAGAAGAAGAAGAAATTTGATGGCGTAACCCTGCACATGGCAAGGCCAGGGAAGCCACTTGGCGTAACCAACTAGTCGTAGGTTGTACCAATCAATTGCGACCGCTAAGTTTCTCGATCTCACAAGCCCACACAAGCCAGCTGGCGGCCTGTCTTTGTTTTGATTAGTGTGTCAGATTTAGTTGTCACTAAAATTAACTACATAACTCAGTAATAGTATTTTTGACATATGGTATACAAAAATGCTGATTAGTGTATGATATTAATTGAGTTTCTTTGTTAATTTGGATGTTACTTCTGTGAGGGTTACTTATTTAAATAAATCAGAATAGGAAATTAGAGTTTTATAATAGTTTTCTTAGTGTTAATGATCATTCCTTCACATAATAAATAACTCCTCATCGGAGGGTCTGCCTTACAAGGGCTGCACTCGGTTAGAAATAGCCACACGAAATTATTATTATAATAAATAACTTACCGTTGTTGTTGTTATTATTATTTGTTCCAATTAGTTTAACCCAAAATATACATTGTTGTAACCAATACTGAAGTTGTATTAGTCCCAGTCAAATGGCGTAACCATCAAATTTCACGTAAAAGAATTAATTTCAAGAAACTATATGATCCCACACTATATATTCCAGCAAACTACAATTTTAAATACATTATAGAATTTAAATAAACAAACTAGTGCAAACTGTTTTTTACTCTCCTGAAAAATTTGCTTTTTGTCGCTTACGCCAGTTGGCCTGTACACCATCGATATGTATGATGAATAAATCATTAACGAGAAGTCACAGAAACATCGCAGTAAAGAGTGTTGTAGGGCGCAGTAGTTGCCATTACCCAGTGTATAAAAGAGATCATAGAATAGAGAACTGTACGTGTTTACAAACCAGATAGGTACGCCATAGCGTCGTACGCTAGTCGAGTATCACCACGTAGACCCATTTTTTCGAGGTCGCATTGTCGGAACACATGAAACTGGATGGTCGGCTCGTAGTATAACCTGCCATACTGGCCGTGCAGCCACCACTATAGACAGGTCGTACGTTACGTATTTGTCCCACCAGACGTTTTATCCACCGACATGCGGTGGTAGAGAGTAGCGCCTCACCCAGAAGATCCTGCATTCTGTGGGAGTCCACTGTATTTGCTGATCTTAACAAGATCGATTTGTCGCCGTTTGAATGAGTCTGGACCACAGCGCAGTGCCCTATGCGATGCTTAACTTTGACCCTTAAACATCGTGCGACACATCAATGGGGCAATAAACGTCGAAATTGGACGCAAAAATAGTGATGCATATTTTTCTGATAAACCTCAATGCAGATGATGGTCACATCATGGTTTAGCACCACGGAAGACAACACAACAATCCAGCACTTACTAATCAACGTCATAATGTATGTCCCGGACACATAGTGTTTTGGTTTGGGATGCCATCATTACGACTACTGACCACCAATTATGTTTGTTGAAAGCAAGGAGACATCAGAGCGATACATTAGTGAATTTCTGTGGCCCCATTTCCTGCCATTTTTGTGCAACATTACGAATGTCATTATGCGTCAAGATAATACCCATGCCCATTCAGTTCACAGCGTCCAACAGACTCTACGAGATGTGAACATCATTCTTTGTCCTGCAAGGTCACCAGAATTGTCCTCAGTTGAACACATTTGCGTCAATCGCCTGTACAAATATTTTTCGGAAGAAAAGTTGAGTGTGCCACATAACTCGGGACCGGGTTTTTTGAAAATCGATATGCGCATATCCAAATGCATATTTAGTGGGTTTATTGGATTTATTGCATATTCTAAACATAACAGCATATTTCAGCATATACATTTGAAGTTAAGCATAGACTAATTTAAAACATCTCGAACAAAATTTGTTTCGCCGGCGTGTTGGACATCCCTTGTAAGCAACTTTCTGAGCAACAGGTAACGAGATAACGTTATTGTACGCAAGCATGCTGCCCGGATATTTCAACAAAGGGATGGGGTGCGACATTCCTTTCACCGTCTGGGCAGCCAGTAGCCCGGAGTTAGTTTTGTGAGGAGTTTCTTCAGTTAATGTGTTACTTTATTCTTAGTCCGCAATATCCTATACTCAAGTGCCTAAAGAGAAGATCTGCAGAAATTATCTATTAAATCAGTCGGTGTCAGGTAATAGTGATTGTCACCTATTGTTAAGCATGCTTGAAAGAAGTGATATGTGAAAAGAAATGTCAACTTGAACAATATGCGAAAACGACTGCACATATTACGGCAAAGTAGAGAAAGAAGAACAACAAACTACAACTATGTCTTACGCATTTAAAACTGAGGCCTCCACTTAACACATCTTCAGCTTATCCTTGTAAGGCTTTAGTGTGCAGCAATATTCCACGAAATAAATTAAACAGTCTAGTTCTACAATCATTCCTGAAGAAATATTGTGTAAACCAAAATATCCCAGGACTAAAGAAGATTCAAACAATTAGTACTTTAGTAGTACAATCAGGGTGTATTTTCCAGATAAATGTTTGAAACCTTCGGTGCCCGTGTAATTATAATGAGGTAGGAAGGTTATTTTGACAGGCAATAGACGTAATTTTTCTCCAGAAAACATTTAAAAACTTGCAGTTATCAATTGTAATTCTTCTTCTGCAGTGTATAAAGTGAGTGAATAAAACTGGCTTATTCGTAAGTGCGTATTTATCCATTTTAATGCATTTTTTCTACATTTTAGTGCATAATCGCATGCATATTTTTATCGTTTTAGTGCATAAAGATCCGGTCCCTACGCATAACACTATCCGCAAGCTGTATGAGGGAATGAATCGTCTCATTGCTGCGTATAGGCCTACTGTCAGAAAAGAAGATCCCATCCGACTGTGTATTGTGTTTTGTGAATGTAGAACAATGCGCATCCTATGCATGAAGGTTTGCTGGTTTGTAATATGATCTATCAGCTTGTGATGCTTTCATGAAGTTTTAATTAGGGAAAAGGGTGTATCATTTTCCATGTCCATCAGTGTAATTAATATTGATAAGTGCGCCACGAAAAATAAATTACCATAAATCTGCATCACTTCATTGTATTAAATTATTACTGATAGTTTCAACAAAACATGCCATTCATAAACAAGTTCCTTTGCATAGAAAATGACTAACTCGTTATTTTGTTACCAGCATCTGCCTGCCCATGGAGAACAGTGAAAGGAGTGACCTGGTTTACCTGACTACCCTGCTGACGTTCAATGGATTGGCGTTCGTGCTGATTTGCGTCTTCTACGTGCGCATGTACTGCGCAATTCGTGGAGGACAGGATGCCGTGACCACTTTATCCCGGTCGGATATGACTGTTGCGAAGCGAATGGCTCTTCTGGTCTTCACAGACTTCGCTTGCTGGGCACCAATAGCTTTCTTTGGACTCACAGCATTGTCGGGTTATCCTCTGATTGATGTAACTCGTACCAAGATATTACTTGTCTTCTTCTACCCCTTGAATTCTTGTGCTAATCCATATCTCTATGCTCTACTGACTAAGTCATACCGTCGAGACTTCTTCATCCTGTTGAGCCGCTATGGGCTCTTCACTCAACGTGCCGCACACTATAAGGGTGCTACAGGAACTATTCCACGAGGAGGTATTGGAGGCTTTGCTGGGACCTGTGGAAACCGTGGAGTGGGAGTGATACCGGAGTTCGGAGCGCCAAGACATCGTGGCTCCCTTTTGACCACACTCACGTCCGTGGACAGCGCCAATCCCCGACCTGGCTCTCTCACAGCTGTGCCCGAGGCAGAATACAAACTTTCTGCTGTAGAGCTGGCTCCTCTAACTGGGAACAAGCACATTTCAAATCACATGCAAAGGAAGGATTTATCGGATGATCATCAAATTACGTCTGCTCTGTAAAACTATTGATCACCGGCCTGCAAGAATAAGAACCAACCTTCTATTTTCTCCACGTTTGTACCATTCATTTATGAATACCGTCATCTGTACAAAACCATCTAGTCCTAATTACCATCGAATAAAGCTGTTACATTTTTATAACCAAACCAGGTGTCATTTCTTTTCCCTCCAACCCATGTGGTTCCCTAGCTGGAGTTCAAAGTGAGCCGAAAAGAAATGTTTGGACTAATAGGGGACAAATCATAACCATGCTGCAGACTTGGCATTAGAAGTAGCGTAGTAGATCAGGGTTCACAAACAACAAGCAAATCCTACTTCTTAACTGACGTTAAACAGAGTCTTCAATATCGCCGAATTGAACTACGAATATGCGATAATTAATTCACCAAATTTCGAATAAAAAATAAATAAATAAAATGATGAAGCTCATACATGAAGAATAAATTAAAAATTATGAATTAACATTTTAAAATGAAAATACACATATCCTTGAACTATCTAGCTTTAGCCAAAATGACAACATACTTATAAATAACGCCCTATTGTGCAGTCGGTGAGTCTATCTCTTAGCTGACAGCCAGCACCTGATGAAACTATGGAACATTTCAGTTTTTAACACATTTTCAACCAAATTTAAAAATCAAACAATTAAAAAGTTTATCTCCTGGTTTTTCATCGATTATAAGGAATTAGGAGCCCTCATATTTCCTTCCATACATCAAATTCCGCATAGTTATATTAAATTTACGCAAAAATCGCAAGTATATTTCAATAGTACTTGACAATATGTGCTACAACAGAAATTAGATACTTCATGTGATACAAGAGGAATGATATATTTCGTGAAAAAGTAGCCATAAACTAAGTTAGATCAGGAATTTCTTTAGATACTACGAGACGAGGAAATGGGAAAGAATTCAAATGCAACCCCTGCAGACGGATTGGCTTTATGATTACATATATGTCGACTATCAATCGTCTCAGTTTCTGCCTGCCTTCATCTACTGAAAATGAAAACCTACAACCTGTTTTCCAGTCATTGACCGGGTCAGGGATGTAATGAATGAAGCATATATAGGCTGTTATTACGATGGGGTCGCCACTCCCAAAGTGATATATTAATGACTGATAGATGCTATGAAATGAGAATGGAGAGTGTTGCTGGAATGAAAGATGACAGGGAAAACTCGAGTACCCGGAGAAAAACCTGTCCCGCCTCCGCTTTGTCCAGTACAATACTCACATGGAGTGGCCGGGATTTGAACCACGGTATCCAGCGGTGAGGGGCCGACGCGCTGCCGTCTGAGCCACGGAGGCTCGCCTTCGTCTACTATCTGTGCAAAAGAAAGTAGTCAAAGGAACCGTTCACACGCTGCCATCTTAAAACAGGTATTGTGTAATTAATTGATGGTCATTAAACTATGCAGTATTCGACTAGTTTCTCCACCATTCTCTCATCGTATCAAGAAAGTACCATTCTCTGCGAACTCTCAACTAACCATTTTTCTGCTGTTTCACAGTCATTAATTAGGTACTTGAGCTGAGTTGAGCAATGGAAATTTCGTTTACATGTTACCCTGCTAAGAAAGGAAGGACATTTCGTGCATGTAAATAATCGGTGACAACCAGAGTGAGTACAGACAAGTTCAGTCCAGACAGATCCACACTGACGACTACACTTTCTCCAGGGTCAATTAGAGGATTTTAAGACCTTACGGAAATAAGGATGTAACCAACAAATCAGTAATTTTTCAGGAGAGAGGGAAAATATTTTCGGGTTTTATTTCATTGTATACACTCCTTGAACCAATTGCATACGCAAGTCATCTATTAAAACTTTATTTTATTGTTAAAGCTTCAGGTTATGAAAATGTGTACGAACTGGAAGAGATGCAATGGAAAATAATCTGCAAGTATGTCTTACATTTGTATATAACAGAAGCGAAATCCTCTACATGCATTTGGATCACAAATGATAGCAAATAATATTAGTGTAATAATAAAAATAACAACAATAATAAAAATGTCAAGAAAATATTTCAAAATAAAGATGTGATTTCGTCTATGGCCTTTATTTAAATGACCTATTACGCCTGCCGATGTACCAACACAACCACTGTCCACCATCTTGACTGATGTACCATCCTTACACCACGGAGGACAAAGTTCTGCCGGCTATAAACCAGCTTCAAGTTCAAATGTAAGCCGTAAGATGAAAACACAGCATAAAGGCGGGATGACATACCCACATTCTACTGAAATGTCACTTTTTAAAATTGTGTTGGTTACATCTTTATTCCGGGTTGTGGTCGTCAAACACAAGTAGGCCTGTTGTATGGATTTATATACGTAGAAGAAGAAGATGAGCCTCTTCTCCAGTTCGCAATTGTTTTAAATAATATCCAGTGTCTGTGTACAACATTCTCACTTCCAACGTAACTTGAAAACAAAACACAATAATCTGTACAACAGTACTGTAGAAATCTTTCGGCGACAATGAAGTCATTAATGGTCAATGAGAAATATTTTACTTCAATTTTAATGGAAAATGTGAAACTGAAGGTACATTTTCTGAATCCTTATATCTGCGTTTAGTCACATGATTGATGGATATCATGCGCTCACTGTATACATTCAATAAGAGATCGAAGGAAACAACACCACTTCATTTTGTCTTCAAGATAAATTTAACGATATAAAAAGCTGGATCCAGTTTGCGGAGAAAGGAGATGAAAAGATAATGTTGCATACTTTGTAATCCGCCAATGCCTTGTTCAAGGTACTAGCAAATAGCTCCAACTATACATTTAATATAATATGAATACCCTGACTCGCCGAGGGGTTAGTAAAACTCTTGGTGTATTTCATAAAAAAAGTGTGTGTTTAAGAAAGAAATTGCAGTACTCGTCGTCGTGAAGACATGGGAACAGAGTGCATGTGGAGTCATTGCTGAGGGTCAAGCTGCAGTAAATAAACCCAATGTGATATGAAAATACTAGTTTCAGTGCAATAAACGTAAGTATCTCACTAGTAATATCGTGATGATGTGATATTAAGATACATTTAAGCATGAAGAACAATATTAATCTTCACTACATGATTTAGTTTCTAACAAACATCTTCCCATGTTAGTCTTTTGAATGTAAGTATTTACGGCGCATGTAAATAAGTAAAGAGATGTGGATTCTCATGAAATAAGGTTAAAGGGTGCTCTTGGTTGCACTTTGACGTCGTGTTAATGCAAAATTGAAACCTAGGAAGTAAGCAAGAATACGAATTCAATACGTTTTGAGACATCGCAATGGATCTCTAAGGTCGATTCATCAAGAAGGTTAAAGATACTCTAACCCTGGGTTTGTTTACTTCGGGTTAATATTTTAACTCGTTCTTGCAAGTCCGGCGTTTCACAAAACTATTTCGGCAGAGGGTTAATTACATCGTATTAACCATCGTCGGAAACATCCGCCGTACCAATCAAGGAGGTTATGACTGAAAATTAGAGGTTATGAACACACTCATTGCGCCGTTCTTTTATTTCTTTCATGCGCAGTATTTGTTCTCTTCCACAGTTCCGTGGTAGCCTGTGTTATTCTTTCATAACAGGACGGATAGAGGAGATCGAAAAACTGGAGGAGTTTCCGAAGAGAAACAGAGACTCATTTTTCTACTTCGAAGGGAACATTACTCAATGAGTTAGTCTCTAGTTGTATAATGTAAGAAGACTGATAAACCACGGAAAAACATCTTCAGGGCTGCCGACAGTGGGGTTCGAACCTACTATCTCCCGAATACTGGGTACTGGTCGCACTTAAGCGACTGTAGCTATCGAGCTCGGTGCAGGAGAACTCAGTAGCATTTCCCGCGTGACAGTGCGATCTGGCAAACAACTTGAAACTGTTCTACAAAAATAATGCTATAGCTACAGATACGAAACCATTCTGCTGACGATAACTTTCGATACCCAAACGTTGTCTCCGACTGTTAAATGAAAAGACCCTGTGCCGTAAAATCTTAATGCAATCGATACATGCAGTAGAGGAGAGAGAGAGAGAGAGAGTCTCTTTCTGGTGTGTATTTAAACATCTCGAGAGTTACTTCCATGACCTACCGAGGACGAATTTATACAGTCTTTACCTCTTCAGAAATTGTTCATCAGATTTTAAAACCCATTCCTCCTTATAGCCCTACTTCTATTAGGAGCACAATTTAACACATAGATAAAGTAACTCCACATCCCACGCATGATTTAAAGGGGCCATTTTGCTTTTAGCCTCCAGTTAACCGTTTAACCGAGGTGGACGGAAGTATTAACTTAACTTAACTTTAACCCTACAATTAAAAGTAACCCTCCTTGATGAAACAGAATTAGCAGTCAAATTCTGAGTTAAAATTGTCTAACACGAGGTTAAGGTTTAATCGGGTCTATCATTTGCGTTCCAACTGCAAACTTCTGGTTATCAACTAAATGAATTGTCCCTCATCATTAAAAAGATGTAAAAAAAACAAGCAAGTCAGAGAGTAAGACAGATTAGTTGCAACGTAACATTATACAGATCCAGTGAACTCTGACCCAAACAATATCTTCCCAACAAAACTTACTAGTAGAGAGGTTGTTATTTTATGGTGAAAAAGCTCAATGTTGAGAGTGTAACTTAAGATATATACATCTCCACATTTGTGCCAGTTCCTTCTGTACCCTTGTGGTCATCTGGAATGCCGAAAAGTTCTCTTATATATAAAGAATGTTAGGGGTATACGTGCAGATATTTCTTGTAGCAATTGACAACGATGTGGCGAACCACTATACATATGTTAAGGGTATACGTGCGGATATTTCTTTTAGCAATAAAGAACGATGTGACGAACCCCTATATACAGTATCAAACCTTTAGTAATCCTCGGAAGTTCTTTTCGAGAGCAAAGGGATACAATGTTTTAGAACAGGCAATACTCCTTGTTCTTGTGAATGAATAGCTTTCCTTCGATAACAGGCAAGTTACGCGCCATCCGCGCCAAAAAGGTTTCAGTTTATGTTTAAGAGGACATGTACTACTGAAACAAATGAACGCAACCGATGCAATGCCACGGGGTGTTACGTAACATACTTGCCAAACTGGTTTTGTGTTTAAGAGCAACTGAACTACGATAACAGCTGAAGGCTACTACTACGATACGCCAAGTTACGTAACATTCTCGCTAGACTGGTTTTGTGGTTGTTAGTATTTGGTTTCCGTCTTAGGGGCCTCAGACAACCCTGGTCATCGGTTTCGGACCCTGGAGATGTATCGAATTGTCAGCATTAATAATGCTCTTTTGTTGTTACGTCCTTTAGGAGATTGGGATATCTGCGGCCATCAGCCCCATGGTCTATTGAGTATGGAAATGACCTAAAAACCTATGTCGGTGCGGGATCTGTACGAGCGTGTGATATAATCACTGGAGCGTTAGGTTGGGATGGGCGCGCCGGGACGTGAAATACGCTACGGTCCCCGTTTTACATTGTGTAAAAGTAGAAGAAAGAAGCAAAATCGCGTTGACGTGTATGTAAACAAAGTTCTTTGCGTCAACGAAAGCATACATGGAATAGATGTCCAAATGAGTAGTATTGGAATTGAATTATCGAAGCACATTGAACGTTTTGATTCAAACGAATAATGGACATATTATACAAATAAATAAATTAAACGTACCTACATTTCGTGCTTCCTGCCGGGATGAGTGGCTCAGACGGTTGAGGTGCTGGCCTTTTGACTCCAACTTCGCACGTTCGAACCTGGCCCAGTCCGGTGATATTAGGTGCTCAAATACCTCAGCCTCGTGCCAGTAGATTTCATGGCACGTAAATAGAACTCCTTCGGGAGTAAATTTTGGCACCTTAGCCTCTCCAAAAACCGTAAAAGTAGTTATTGCGACGTAAAACAGATATTATCATTATTATTACCGGTATTATTATTATTATTATGGAAGCTCTAATTAAACGGCTAAATTACTCATCATTTTACCTATAGGCACTTCCTGTCCAATAATAAGCCTTCTATTACAAATACACTGCGGCACTTTTAATAATAGTGTTATTTGCTTTACGGCCCGCTAATTACTTTTACGGTTTTCGGAGACGCCGAGGTGCCGGAATTTACTCCAGCAAGGGTTCTTTTACGTGCCAGTAAATATACGATACCTCCTGTGGATGGGGGCGCAGACGATGAATACACCTACGGTATGTCCTGCCTGCCGTAAGAAGTGCCTAAACGGGGGCGACCAAGCGATGAAGGAACTGGAACAATAAGATTGCTTGTGATTAGTACCATTAAATGAGGAACACCATGGGTCGATGTTACTTGCGATTAGAACCATTATGTGAGGAACACCATTGGTCTAAGCGTTGTCTGTGATTAGTACCATCATGTGCTCTCCACCGATGCGGGTGAGTGGGTGCGCGACATCACGGACTGGCGTCCGTGCGGGAGGATCCGCCTGGCGCCGCGCTAAATTGCGTTGGTTCCCCCGTATTCATCTCGGGTATGCGTTACCTATGAGTAGTACCACTATATGAGGAGCACCATGGGTCTGTATTGCCTGTGAGTAGTGCTTGTATGTGATCAACACCATGGGTCTGTGTCACCTGTGGGTGGCACCATAATGTGCGATACACCATGGGTCTACATTGCCTATGATTAGTACCACTATGTGAGCAACACCATGAGTATACGTGGCCTGTGATTAGTCCCACTAAGTGAGGAACACCATGAGTCTGCGTTGCTTGTGAGTACTGCCCTTATGTGAGGAGCACTATGGGTCTGTGTTACCTGCGAGTGGTGGCATTGTGTGTGACATACCATGGGTCTGCATTACCTGTGATTAGTACCACCATGCGAGGAACATCATGAGTCTACGTAACCTGTGATTAATACCACCACGCGAGGAACTCCAGGAGTCTGTTACCTGTGATTAGTACCACCATGCGAGGAACGTCATGAGTCTACGTTACCTGTGATTAGTACCACCATGCGAGGAACATCATAAGTCTACGTTACCTGTGATTAGTACCACCATGCGAGGAACATCATGAGTCTACGTTACCTGTGATTAGTACCACCACGCGAGGAACACCAGGAGTCTATTACTTGTGATTAGTACCAGCATGCGAGGAACACCATGGTACTGCTTTACCAGTGATCGGTGATTGGACCTCTTTGGACAACGAGCATCATCTCAGAACATAAGGCATTGTTAACTGAATCCACTGATTGTTTTGGATACATGATCATTTTTTCATCATCATTCGTTTCATAATTTTATAACTTAGTCAGTGGATACATTTTGAAGTTTTAATTGTCGTTTCATTTCGTTGCACCTCGCACCATTAGGGGCCTATGATCTAGCTCTTAGGCCTTTTTAAATACCAACGATCGTCGTCGTCATCATCATCATCATCATCATCATCAAATCTACAAACACGAGGCTGACGTATTCGAGCACCTTCAAATACCACTGGATTGAGCCAGGATTGAACCTGCCAACTTTGTGTCAGAAGACGAACGCCTCAACCGTTTGAGCCACTCAGCCCGGCGCGGCACTTTCATAGTAGCTCTTTATCCTTCTAGCAATTTTCAAAAGCATGCATGCAACTATGGTCTTTGAAATCTTTGGCATGAATAACAATTCCATTTAATCTACGGATAGCGTTTTCTTTTCAGAGTCCACAGTTCTTTCGTTGACCTGAAAATCTTATGAAAATAGTATAGACAACTCGCATTGTCTGTTATCAGAAATTCAACATAGACTGACACAGTATTAGCTCTGAAATGGTGCGTCCACCCACTATTCATTAACTCATATAACCATTTCCCTTCATTTTTATCAGCTAGGATCACTCAGTAATTATTTTCATTATTATTATTAATAATAACAAATACTTCGTAATTGGGAAATATCCCTGTGGCAATGTTCACTTACATTAGTGTGATAATAAGGTAAAGTTAAAACATAATTACCCAACAACAACAGCAACAAAACAAAAGTACAACAACAAAAAATAAGCAATTCCAAGGAAGGAAAATATTACAAGAAATATTACTAGTTTAACATTCGTAAGTATATCTAGTTCTTAACATTACGGTCACTGACGTCTTATAAATCACACACCATTGCACAACACTTCATTAGCATGTATGCGCTGGTACGGATATTCCGCGTCACCTACTGTTTTAATTGTCGCAGCCTGTAGTAAAGACTGAAATTCTACCGGACATAGTCCTGAAGCTTGACAATTTTAAAACTAATTATCCTTAGGTATTGTTTATGAATTACGTTATATTGTTTTTACGAGTACAAAATAGCAAGGTACAAGAGTGAATACGTCCGTAAGGATTACGTGCACTTCTCACAGAGTACCCTAGACCGGTTTCCGAGTACAGAAAGTGGTCTGGCATGTGCTCCTACCACCCGTACTTGCCCAGTGGCTAGGGGGAGGCACAGCGACATGTGCTGGCCTTCGATAACAAACAGGTTCAACAACTCCTATGCTCTGCTACTGTACTCTGCCACACGAGAGCTGTATGACATAACCAGCGTTTCCTACTACGGCCGTTCAAAACAAGTTAAAAAGTACATAGCACATGTTCTGAGATGTATGTTTCTTTACCGGCTAGCAAAATATCTCAAATATATCAAACTTTTAGTAATCCTCGGAAGTTAGTTACGAAAGCAAAGGGATGCGATATTTTTAGAATAGGTAATATGCCTTGTTCTTGTGAGTTAATGGCTTTCCTTCGTTAACAGGCAAGTTACGCGCCATCCTCGTCATACTGGTTCCTGTTTATGTTTAACAGCAAATTTACTACCGTAACAGCTGAACGTAACCGATGCAATGCCACGAGTTGTTTCGTAACATTCTTACCAAACTGGTTTTATGTTTAAGAGCAAATGAACTACGATAACAGCCGAAAGTTGCTACTACGGTATGCCATATTACGTAACATTCTCGCCAGAGTGGTTTTATGTTTGTTAGTATTTTGTTTACATCTTAGGGACTTCAGACACCCATGGCTATCGGTTTCGGGCCCTGGAGACGTATCAAATTGTCGGCGTTTATGCTGATTTCTTTGCTGTAACGTCCTTTATGATATTGGGACATATGTGGGCATTAGCCCCATGCTCTAGGGAGTATGGAAATGACCTGAAAACCTGTGTCGGTGCGGGATCAGTACGAGCGTGTGATATAATTATTCAAGCGTAAGGTTTGGATAGACGCTCCGGGACGTGAAATACGTTTCGATCCTCGTTGTTCATTCCGTAAAGGTAGAAGAAAGAAGACAAAATCGTGTTGACATGTACGTAAACAAAGTTCATGCTTTGTTTTACGTCAACGAAAGAATGCATGGGATAGGATGTCAAATGAGTAGTGTCGGAATTGAATTATCGAAGCACATAGAACGTTTTGTTTCAAACGAATAATGAACATGTTATAAAACTAAATACATTCAATGTACCTACATTTCGTGCTTCCTGCCGGGCTGAGTGGCTCAGACACTTGAGGTGTTGGACTTCTGACCCCAGCTTCACAGTTCGATCCTTGCTCAGTCCGGTGGTATTTGAAGGTGTCCAAATACGCCAGCCTCATGTCGGTAGATTTACTGGCACGTAAAAGAACTCCTGTGGGACTAAAGTCCAGCACCTCGTCATCTCCAAAAGCTGTAAAAATAGTTAGTGGGGCGTAAATCAAAATAACATTATTATTATAAGATTATTGATAAAAGTAACCGAACTCATACTACACCCATCCAGATATTAATTGAGAACCGGTGCTGGAAGTTGCCTTCACTTACTGCGCGAGGATCTTCCACAGCCCATGAGTGAGTGTTGTGCATATTACACATTCCTTGTCATGTGAAAATTGCCTCATCTGTCATGAATACACTCGAGAGAAAGTCTGGATTGCGTGCTAGATCAATTAACCAGCGACAGAAATCCATTCTTGATTAGTAATCATCACCAAACTCGATAGCTGCAGTCGCTTAAGTGCGGCCAGTATCCAGTATCCTGGAGATAGTGGGTTCGAACCCTCACTGTCAGTAGCCCTGAAGATGGTTTACCGTGGTTTTGCATTTCCACACCAGGCAAATGCTGGGTCTGTACCTTAATTAAGGCTACGATATCTTCCTTCCCGATCCTAGCCCTTTCCTGCCATTGTCGCCATAAGAACTATCTGTGTCGGTGCGGCGTAAAAAAAGGTAATCAGCTGGTGAGAGACACTGCACCCGTTGAATATGGTAAGGATGCATTCGCTCTTCATACAGTGTCCTACGCTCCGTCCAAGTTGGTACACTAACGACACGTGTGATACTACGGGTACTGCGCCCGGGATCATCGTCTACCATTGTCAGGACCTCTTCTTCCACGTCTAGGATTGCACCTGGCCTTTCAGGCCCTGTCTTTTCATAGTGTGATATAACACAACCAGTATCGCGAACACGCTGTACTACAGCAAGTAACGTTGTTGGATTCGGCACCCGTTTGTTGGGAGAACTTTCCCGATAGATTCGCGCAGCGCGACCCGTATGCTATTGTGCCTCACTATACGGTAGCAGCATATTCGTAGTTTTCATACACTGACATTATTCAAATACTTCCACTACTACTAGTACTATTGAAATTAAGGTCAGGCAGGCAGCTCATAACTTTAGTCCGGTTTTATGAGGGGGGCGGGAACACGTCTAAACACATCCCCGTCGCTGGGAACAGCAGAGCACATAATTGGCACGTGATACAGCTAGTGCTGTCACCGAACTGCTTACGTTGAATGTTCTTCCACAGTGTGATTTAATTATCATGAATTTTTGGGAGAACTACTCGCCGTATGCAGAAACAACCCCGACCTCATTTCTGCATTTCATTATAATGCACAACATAGCGCAAACACAGAACTTATTGGACGTCCGGTTCGTCTGCTAAACATCTCTAAATACTGAACCCATAATTCTACGGTGAGAAAATTTTTTATTTGTCTCAAATATTTATTTGGTATTCAGAAACTACTGTATGTTTGAGGGCAGCCATTTTGCGCTCCCAAGAGCCCGATGTTGCGTGGGGAGGTTCTTCCTTTCCGGCGAGCTCGTGAATTGCCGGGACACCTCGGCGGGGCTCGAGTGCCCGACAATTCTTTAAATTAATGGAATTCTGCACAACGAGGGATTTTGACAATGTAGTAAATAATGAAATAAATAAGCAAAATTATTCATACACCCTCCGTGAAGGTAGAGACACCAGGGAAAATTTTAAGTGCAGTTAAGCCCAAGTACATGGTAGCGTGAGACCAGCAAACTAGCTACACGTGCCAAGGTCATGGGCAGAAGAAAACGCGCGAAACGCACGGGCAGAAACAATTTATTTCTCCTGTTGTGAGTGTAGGAAAATTATAAAATTAACATCGAACATAAGTGCAAGTCTGTCCGGAGTTCTGGGACAAGTCTTATCAAAATTGGTCTATTAGAAGCAAATTTGGCAGATTTCACAACCAAGCCTCATAGAGGGGATAGCGTCCTTCCGGAAATTATAAAAGAAACCCCCCACCGTAGATTTTTCAGTGTCGATCTGGAACTTGAAGCCGCGGGAGCTTGTGCCCGTCGTCATTAGAAATTCGCGCCAGATTGACCGACAATAATTCAATACATGTTCGTGGCTAAGGTCCATATACTTAGTTAAGAAGAAAAGTGATTGGAGGAGTTCTGAACGTTTGCAGACGAATTGGGAAGGTGTAGGCTGGTTGAAAAATACACAGCAGATTTTATTTTTATCATTTCCTGTACTCTTGTAAGTGAAGAAGGTCTGGGGGAAGCGATTCAAAATAGTTCTACTCCCTTATCGGCCGAACACCTGTTCTTATTGAAACAACGGGGAGAGAAACCACTCTGGGAAACGCATCAGACAGTTATAGTCGACTGCAGAACTAGGGAAGTTCGTGGTGCAAGTTACAGAGAAAGTGCATTATTTATATGGTAATTTTAATCTCGTGTGTGTGAAGGGTAGTGTTTGGATGAGTGAGTTTTTGAAAATGAAAATGTTATCTGTGAAAATGAGTGGCTAAGTACGAGGTTGCTGGTGATGATGTAATCAGAATGCTGAGAATGTCACCAATGTGCAGGTCTGTCTATTTTATATTATGTTGTAGTTAGTTAGTTAGTTACTGTCTGTCCTAAACAAAATTTCCAGATGATTGTCGGGTGATATTCGTAATTATCAGGCGAAAGGCGTTGTAAATTTTTGGTCAGCGTGTGGAAATTTCAGTGTGTAAAGTTCATGTCAAGAACGGTAAATGCGACGCTTAAAATTTTGTGTTGAGATGAGATATCATTCAAAGTGCGGATTTGTGAACGTTATAAGTGTAAATTTGTCGTGGCGAATATCGTAATTTCAGGTGTCAGTTGCATTCAGAAATGTTGGTCAATAATAATAATAATAATAATAATAATAATAATAATAATAATAATAATAATAATAATAATAATAATAATAATAATAATAATAATGATAATGTTTACCGCGGGATAAGGAAATTCCTCTCTGTTAAATTACATTTAACCAGTTATTTTTACAAGGATCGTAAGCATATTTAGATAATGTCAATAAAATTTGTTAGAGTCACAGTCGTTAATGGGAAGGAAATTTTGAGACATCGTGTATACTTGAATTGCGAAAGGTCGATGTGTGCTCTTGGATTCTTGAGGCTCGAGAGTCTTAATAATAGTAAAGTAAAAGATGTGTTTAATAATGGTTGTCGTTTTCACCAGGGGATCGATGTATGAAAAAGGATCTTGAAGGAAAAGGAATTGAGAGCGATGAATTGATATGTATGTGGAGACGAGATAGATGGAAGTAATACCGCTGGAAAGCGAGGAGAAAGAGTGTTGAGACAAGCTGTATTATTGTAGAGGAAGTATTTAGGAACAGGCTGTGTGAGGCAGGCTGTATTGTTTTCCGCAATCAATCCGAATTTGAGATGACTATGATGTGAAGCATTGTGAAATTTATAGAAAGATTCCAAGTGAAAACGACTCTTGTAAAATGTTAAAGGCTGGGTAGTACACATCCAGTGATCTATGTTACGTAAAGCCCGCATGGATGATAAGATAATGAACGATCTTCAGGATCAAAGAGCACTTTGGACACACGGTTGGGTTATATTTAATTTGTTCACTGGAGAGGTCATGGATAAGATGGTTGGAATTGATGATAGGCGATCTGAGAATTTCGAATGCGGTGGTGATGATTATTATTTTGAAGGCATCCACTAAAAGGGTACACGTGTGTTGGGAATTTTCATTTGCTTCCCTAACACGTCAGTGCACAGGCTGAGATTGTGTTCGAGGTGGAGAACCGTTCGTCACGTCTATTTATGTTTGAGTTCACATATTATAAGGAGGTAGACACTTACTGTATTTTTCGAGAGGCAGACACTTGCTGTATTTCGACTTGCATTCATTTGATAATAGAGACGTGGGTTCCGTCGTGCGTATTTTGTCTGACCAAATTTAGTGTTGAATATCAGAGTTTGTTTGATATTGCTGTTCGCCTGATATGTTAAGGGAGGCGTAGTACGACCCACTTTGACGCCCGACGATAGGATTAGGACGTCAGATGTTATTCTTGGAGTCACTGATGATGAGACGTCCTAGGTCACGCCCGACGATAGATTTAGGACGTCACGTGTTTATTCTTGGAGTCACTGATGATGAGACGTCCTAGGTCACGCCCGACGATAGAATTTGGAAGGCATCATGTATATAATGATTAGGTTTAGGGTGTACAGATTTCAAGTGAGCCCGACGATAGGTCTGGGATGGTAGCTGTACACACTCAAGTCTCGGTTTAGATGTTTTTCTTTTGTTTGTTCTTTTGTGGAAGTGGCCTGGAGGAAGGTAGCTGTTACAGTACGATATGAGTTATTGTAGAGGGTCTATGCGAAGCTCTCATTGAGATAACGGGACTGCTATCAGACGAGTTGAGGGCTGTCCAAGTGTGGGACATCGACCCGATCTAGATTAAATATTTTTACTGTGTTTCTTCGTGCGTGCTAAGCGTTAATGACTTCGAGATGTTAATTTATTTTTACGGACTTTATTGTTTCCTCGTCTTGACGTCCGTTTTCGTTGATAGTGTGCATATTGACACTCTGTGTTTTAGAATGAGACTTGAGTTGCGAATGCGGTTTCGATTCGTCAGCCAGTATTTTATATTATTTTCATCTTGTCGTATTTTCATTCTTAGTCATAGTTAGAGTAAGTAAGTAATCACTTTACCAGTAGTGTGTTGGGACAGACAGTAAATAGAGAGATCTGTACTGGTAGCATTGTTTTTCAAGGGAAAGAATTCCTTAAAATTGTAGTAAATTTTAGCGTGGACTGGTAAATTTATTAAGCATAATAAACCCATTTCTAACCTGAAAATCGGTTCAATAATAATATTTTCAAGTGACTTTTCACTTTTTGATTAACTTCAGTGTTTGGCATTTCTTCTAAATGCATGATTAGTAAGTGTTTCCTGCATTTCGCAGTTTTGTTCCTTTAGAACGACTTAACGTAAGATCCTCCCGGATCATGTTGTTGTTGGTTCCTTCCGAACAGCTGTTTGGGGTGATGCACGTTTAGCATCGGGATTACCTTATCACTTAAGGGTGTCATGAATGACAAATACATGGTGGAATTTTACTTCAATTGTGAATGATGCCATTAACTTGTAGAGAACACCATGCTTTCCCATAATATTTCGCAACCTATCCAAAGCAACTGATAGTCAGTTTGGTTCGATTAAGGGTCCCTTCGGCGGATGTTCCGTATCCGTGAAGGGTATTTGACTGGTGGATAACCTTAATTAAGAGAAAATCAGGCGTTCTACTTGTTGAAAGTCAGATTTTCCACGGATCGTGTGGATTAACTCTCAGTTCTTGTTTGGAATAATAGGTGCCCGGGTTTTCAGGTCTTCCCTTTTTCAGTTTTTCAGTTTCGCTGTCCACTAACATATTAGCTTCTCCGAAGCAACTCTTCGATATTGGAAGAAACGAAGTGACGTTATGTAATGTGACTGTGTTTGGAACTTTTCAAAATCAATAATTAAATTCTTTTATATTTTTGTGGCAAGAATGCATATTAAATTAACGATGTTATCGTGCTCTTTCAGTTTAATAAAAGTTAGTAAGCACATTTTTGCTCCCCATTTCAAGTAGTTAGGCTTTCTTCTGAACCCCATCGTTTGGTTAAGATCGTGACCGAATTTCTTCCCGCAACGACCCAAGATTTAAGAGTTCTAAATTGTTCTACTGTAGCAGCCGTGGCCGACCAACGATGGAATGGTAAGTTCAAGGGTTCAGTAGAAGTGACGCACCAACTGTGGGGCTTAATGTCACGATAACGATGAGGAGCCCAAAGTCACGATAACGATACGATGCCACGATAACGATAATGAAATTATCCATTGAAAATTAATGTTAGAAAAATATAAAATAATGTTGAGGCCTAAGCCACATTATAAATAATACAAGCGGGTGAGAACTATGGCTGAGCCACAGTTAAACGAATTATGCCCAATGAGAGTGCTAGATATTAACACGTTTAACGAGGAGCGTAACTACTTGGTAGATAACAATAATAATAACAGTCACAATGCATTTTAGGAAATCAGTACTTAAAGCTTTATTGAAGCTTATGTCATGTTGCCAATATAAATTTTGGAAGTGGTAATGCTGAATTACATTCAAAGTTTATGCGTTAACATGTTCGTTATTTACTTAATTTACGGAAGCGAAACTATTTGGGATATTTATCCGGAATAACTTATTAACTTCAGAATTTTCTTTTTATTAAATAATTTGTGATACCAGCCATGTAAACAAAATTTATAAGACAACTGTTGGAATGTTGTCAGTTTCGGTATTAAATTATAATAGCGTTTGTATGTGAAAACGCAGTAGATAGTGAATTCTTTCCTTAGTAGTTTGGAGTATTCTGGTTGCATCAACAGCCAGCGTACTCATTATTGTATTCTTTGTGGTATTGTGAGATGGAAGGTCAGGTGACCGTGGATCTGCTAAAGCAGATGATGGAGGACATGAAAGTTCACAATGAGAGTTTAAATACTAAGACAAATGAGAACTTGAATAGTAAGATAGATAGTTTGAGGGAGGATGTGAGAGTTCAGAGTGATAGTTTGAATAGTTTGAGGGAGGACACGAAAGTCCAGAGTGAGAATTTGAGAGAGGACATGAAGGCTCATAATGAAAGTTTGGATGGTAAGATTGAGGAGTTACAGAGTCGTATCGAGGATACCCAGGCTAGGTGTAAAGAGTCGAGTGATGAGTTGAAGGCTGGATTGAAGAACGTAGTTCAGGAGACATACACTATTTGCACCGAACTTAAAGAGGAAGTTAGGGGTGAGATAGGTAAACTCAACCAGCGTTTTGATGATAGCCGAGTGGAAATTAGGGATGAGATTGATAAACAATTTGCGGAAGTGCAGGTCAGTTTAAAGAACGATTTCGACAAACAGTTTTCCAAAATCCATGACAGTTTAAAAACCGATATGGACAAGCGTTTTGACGAAAGCCACGACATGTACAGTAGGTTATGTGATAGTCAGGATGAGATGAGGAAAGAACTTGACAAGCATTTACTGGAGAGCCAGGCGGCGCATAAGCAGCTGATCGACAGCCAGGTTGAATTTAAGGACGACATTACACAACAGGTCGTAGAGATGCGGATCTCCAGTGATAAGGAAAAGGGGAAAACGCTAACCATAATAGAGGAACAACGTCAAATATTATCTGCGGACATTCAGTCACTGAACAACAAGGTAGATAAAATTAGTGTGGAATTGGAGAGTCAGGTATTGTCAAAAACCGAAACCATGGAGAAGAAACTGTTGCAAGTTAATGAGGAAGCAATTAGTAAACTCCAAGCGGCTAATGAGGACTCCGAAATTTTAATTAAAGAAATTCAAGAGGAGTTAGTTGAAATGAAAAATGAACATACCAGGGAATTGAATGACAGGCAAATTAGTATAGAACAGGATTTAAGGGAAATCACGTCAGCCCAGGAAGAGACAGACAAGAAAGTTGGGTTCATTAAGAGCGAAGTGAGCAGTTGGATTAGCAGCGTGGTAGATATGCAGTCCAAGGTGGACAAAGTATTAAGTCAAACCTCGACAGCTGTTAACTCTGATCTCAGTGGTCAATTGCCAAATATTAATCATGTGAATAATAACGGTCAGAGCTCGAATGTAGATACCAGTCGATCTCAAAGCTCAGGGGTCACCAACGTTATTAACATGATCAAGCTACATGAGGACCAGCCTAAGAAATTTAATGGAGGTCCACATACCACGCCGAAGGGGTTTCTTAAGGATCTCAGGGAGTACATCCGGGACGCCAAGATTCCTGAGGAACGTCAGTTGAGGGTAGCTGAAAGATATTTAGAGGGGGCACCACTTTTATGGTTTAAAGGCTTCCGATACCACTTTGATACCTTTGATGAATTCCAGAGGGCGTTTCTCAATAAATTTTGGAGTACGGAAATTCAGCAGAGTCTTAGATTAGAGCTATACTCACGTCGTTATACTGCAATAGGCCCTACAAAGTTCAGTGAATACTTTATTGCACAAATGGTAAAGTTCAGAGAACTTGAGGCGCCGCCCTCGGAGCAAGAGTTGGTACAGGCCATCCAGAAGCAGTTACCTCCCGAAGTACAAAGGATGCTCATTGCATCAAAGGTAGAGACCCCCATGCAGGCAGAAATGATCCTTAGACAATTGGATCATACCCATAATCAAATAGCACCCAGAGGGGGACGATCGCACGAGCAACATGTAAACACTGTTAGCCAGGTTCCAGAGGGAAGTCCAGAGGCACCTGAGCAGGGGAAACCACAGTCGACTGAGCGGAGGCGTGAGTTTCGCAATAACTGGGAACCCTCGCATCCACGAAATGAGGATTGGAAAAGGCGTAGGGGTAATTGGAATTATCCACAAAGGAGGAACCCTTACTGGAGGCGATACGATGGGGACAGAGAAAACCAGAGGAATTTCAGGAATGGACTTAATAACCGCAGGGACTGGGGAAATAATCGAACCCAGAACTTCCGCCGTGATGAGGATGAACGGTACCGTGAACGTGTTCAGTACACCGACGGGTTAAGGAAGGACCACGAAAGGAAAAAATGGCAGGGGGCTATACAGCGCCAGGACGTCAACACCGATTGTTTCGGGGCTGAAAGTCTGGAATTCCAGAAGGCACATAGGCAAGACCAGCGAAACTCCGGTCTGAACCCGTTTGCGCCGAATTTCGAGCAAGAGTCAATGTCGACTCTTGATAAAAAAAAACTTCAAATTCCCAGTAGGAGATTTTTCAGAGTCTCTCATCCCAGATTCTGAAGGAGAGACGTCAGATGAGTGGGTGATCGCACAGATAGATTCGTGGATCATTACCTCTGATGACTTGGTGGAAGACCACTTAAAACAGGAGAGCAATCAAGTAAAGAAACTGCCTTTAATAAATGTCCGCATCTGTAATTTTCATGTCAAAAGTTTGGTAGATACCGGGGCCAGTATCAGCATCATCTCCCAAGCTCTTTTCGACGATTTGAGACAACGAAATAAATTGCCAATTATTCCGGTGTCAAATGTAAAAATTCGAGGGGTCATTCCTGACAAAATTGCTGTTTGTAAGGTACAAACTTATTTGGACGTGCAAATTGGAAATTCAACTTTCGCTCATGCATTCGTAGTCATGTCCAAAATGCACTACAATGTGATTTTAGGGGCTGATTTTATCCGTGAGACCAACGCAGTCATTGATTTGAGCAGGAACCAGATAAAGTTCAGGAAAGAAGAGGGAGCAGAAGTCATTACACTAAACGAGGAATTGGGAGAAGATAGAACATTAGAATATGGCGAAGAGGAGGCCCAATGTGTAGACTTTGTAAATTCATTAGAGGGAGTCGCTGGTGAAATTGACAGTGTAGATGACGAAGGGATTCATCATGAAGAGTTACATGACGTCTTGGAAGCTGAGGTTGACACTGATTACGAGGCCTTAATTGGGTTAAAGGTCGCGGAATGCCCTGGTACTGTAGAAGAGAAGGAAAAACTTAGAGCTCTCTTAATGGAATATATATCTGTGTTCGATTCCAAACCGGGTCTAATCCCTAATTTCACATATGCACTAGCTGTTACGGATTGGACACCGTTTAAGAGGAGACCGTACCCTATACCGGACAAGTATTATGCTCAAGCTGCAAAAATTATTAAGGAAATGGAGGAGAACGGGCTAATTTCGAAGCAGCCCACTCCATATTTGAATCCGTTGGTCGGGGTTCAAAAACCGGACGGGTCTCTGCGCGTGTGTTTGGACGCTCGTGCCCTCAATGAGCGCTTAGTCCCCGAGCATGACCATGCCCCTCCTATTAAAGAGGTTATTAAACGTTTTAGAGGAAAATCACGTTTTATTAGCGTAGATTTGACGTCCTCATATCATCATATCGGTTTGGAACTCAAGTCTAAATTGTTTACTGGCTTCCTTTTTGACCAACAGACGTATGTCTTCAATCGTCTCCCATTCGGATTAAAAACCGCCGGTGCAGCTCTCATACGAGCCCTAGATCGATGTCTAACTGATGAAGTTAAAGCCGCTACAACTCGGTATGTCGATGACATCTTGCTAGCTTCATCCAGTTTTGAGGAAAATATCAGGGATTTGAGGAAACTCTTAGAGAATTTGAGGGCATCAGGTTTCAAAATCAACTTGAAGAAATCACATTTTTGTCAAAAGGAAGTCCTATTTCTCGGCCATGTCATTGATGGTGAGGGAGTTCGCCCGAACCCGGTGAAGCTCCAAGCCATAGACAAGTTCCCAAGACCACTCAAAATTAAGAATGTCAGGCAATTCCTTGGAATGTGCAATTTTTTTTCAGACCATTGCATGAATTACACGGAGGTTGTAGCCCCACTTCAGAGCTTGCTTCACAAGAACAACAGGTGGAAATGGAGTCCCGAGCACGAAGAGGCCTTCAGGAAGACCAAAGAGCTCTTGCTAAACAGCGTTAAGCTAGGGTATCCGGATTTCGAGAAACCCTTTATCGTACAGACTGATGCATCGACCGTAGGAATCGGGGCACTCCTATATCAGGAATGTTTGGACCAGCCTCATAATAGGAATTACTTATCCTTCTATAGACGAAAGTTGAGATCACACGAAGTCAAATACAGCGTGACCGAATTGGAAATGTTGGCTATTGTTCAGGCATTGCAACATTGGAGGAAAATGATTTATGGTTTTCACATAATCATTAAAACCGACCACAAGGCGCTGACCTTTATAATGAAAACAGCTGTCGCTAGTGAACGAGTGGCTAGGTGGGCCCTGTTCATACAACAATTTGACTTCGAAATTGAGCACTGTTCCGGAAAATCGAACATCTTGGCAGACCTGTTAAGCCGAAACCCTAATGAGGAAGAACACGCCGTGAATCATTTGGACTTAGTTCAGGAAGACCACGATTTCCTATCAGAGTTGAGACAACTGGGAGACTTGCAATTGAGAGATCCTTTCTGCGGAAAAATGATTTCTTTCCTCCGAGGGACACTTCCGGCTGACGATCCACGGTACTTTGCCATCCAGAAATTGTCAAATAACTACTTGTACGTGAATAACATGTTGGTAAAATTCGTGGACAGCAATCACGTGAAATCCCGAATTTTGGTACCACCGCAGCTTCGAAAGGGATTAATCTGGCACGTACACAGGGTTATTGGTCATGGAGGGATTGATAAGGTTGTGTCAACCATCCAAGAAACGTTCACCTGGGTAAATCTGAGGGAAAATGTCAGAGACATCATCATCACATGCGATACATGTCAACGGGTTAAGGCAAACCCTTATCTGATCAGGCAGGCGCCTATTCCTCTCTTACCTTCGCAACCTAAAGAGCTGTTCGCGATGGATATCTATGGGCCGCTCGTGAAAGGAAAGCGTGGGAACAAGTTCGTGCTGGTAACCATCGATGTTTTCTCCAAGTATACGACTCTGTTTCCCATGCAAAAGGCTAACACCAAGCTAGTCTTGAGATGTATTTCCCGAAATATCATTCCGGAAATGGGCACGCCGAAATTCCTCCTAACAGATCATGGTCCCCAGTTCACCTCTGCACAGTTCAAAACTGCCCTTCAGAATATGGAAATTCACCACATCCTGAGCAGCGTGAGACATCCTGAGGGAAATCCTAGCGAAAGGGTAATGCAAGTAATTGCAAAATTCTGTAGAATTTATTGCGCCCAAGAGCATTTCAAGTGGGTTGATGTGCTACCCCTGATAGTAACTTGTGTAAACAACACCATACACGAATCTATTGGGAGGATTCCCTCTATCGTGCACTTCAATAGGTATCCTGTGAGATCCTGGCATGGTGTCATCCAGTGTCCCATCGATCCCCGCCCGTCACAGGAATTATGCATTCAAAGTACGGCAGAACATCTACGTCGGCAGGCAGACCGCCGGTTGCGCAGGGTGAGGAAGCGGAGATTCCACCGTCCCTTAGAGGAAGATGAATTGGTGCTTGTTAGGAGACCCATGATGTCAAAACCGCAGGAAAACATCTATGCTAAATTTGCTCCCTTATATGTGGGGCCTTTCAAGGTGGTCAAAAGTTTCAGGAACAATTCCTACAGAATTCAGAGTCTGGATGGCAGCAGCGAAGCTATATTCAATGCAGCCAACTTAAAGGTTTATCATAGAGCCGAAGAAAGAATTCCACTACAGGATGACGCAGCCTTACCAGCTGGGGAAATGGTCACCGAAGGAGAAGAAGAAGAAGTACAACCCGTAAATATGATCGTCACGTCGAGAGGAAGACAGGTCGAGGCACCACTCCAAGGACAGGCAAGCAGTGGGAGTAAAGAAGAGGAAGACGCTGAATGTTTACAATGTTCATTCTTAAGAGAAGACTTTGTTGATGACATCTGTAACGCAATCCTATTGTTGGAAGAAGAAAACAGGGAAATACGTGAAAGTAACAGAGCCCTACGTCAAGAGTGAGATCGGCTGGGAAATTTTACGTAGAATCATGGTTCATTTGTATCAAAATTCCCATGTACAATTTAGAATTTTGAAGGAATATATCTGTTTAAATATTTCCCCTTTCTGGGTAAACATTTCGTCGTTGTAGGTGGATTATGAACCCATAATTCTACGGTGAGAAAATTTTTTATTTGTCTCAAATATTTATTTGGTATTCAGAAACTACTGTATGTTTGAGGGCAGCCATTTTGCGCTCCCAAGAGCCCGATGTTGCGTGGGGAGGTTCTTCCTTCCCGACGAGCTCGTGAATTGCCGGGACACCTCGGCGGGGCTCGAGTGCCCGACAATTCTTTAAATTAATGGAATTCTGCACAACGAGGGATTTTGACAATGTAGTAAATAATGAAATAAATAAGCAAAATTATTCATACACCCTCCGTGAAGGTAGAGACACCAGGGAAAATTTTAAGTGCAGTTAAGCCCAAGTACATGGTAGCGTGAGACCAGCGAACTAGCTACACGTGCCAAGGTCATGGGCAGAAGAAAACGCGCGAAACGCACGGGCAGAAACAATTTATTTCTCCTGTTGTGAGTGTAGGAAAATTATAAAATTAACATCGAACATAAGTGCAAGTCTGTCCGGAGTTCTGGGACAAGTCTTATCAAAATTGGTCTATTAGAAGCAAATTTGGCAGATTTCACAACCAAGCCTCATAGAGGGGATAGCGTCCTTCCGGAAATTATAAAAGAAACCCCCCACCGTAGATTTTTCAGTGTCGATCTGGAACTTGAAGCCGCGGGAGCTTGTGCCCGTCGTCATTAGAAATTCGCGCCAGATTGACCGACAATAATTCAATACATGTTCGTGGCTAAGGTCCATATACTTAGTTAAGAAGAAAAGTGATTGGAGGAGTTCTGAACGTTTGCAGACGAATTGGGAAGGTGTAGGCTGGTTGAAAAATACACAGCAGATTTTATTTTTATCATTTCCTGTACTCTTGTAAGTGAAGAAGGTCTGGGGGAAGCGATTCAAAATAGTTCTACTCCCTTATCGGCCGAACACCTGTTCTTATTGAAACAACGGGGAGAGAAACCACTCTGGGAAACGCATCAGACAGTTATAGTCGACTGCAGAACTAGGGAAGTTCGTGGTGCAAGTTACAGAGAAAGTGCATTATTTATATGGTAATTTTAATCTCGTGTGTGTGAAGGGTAGTGTTTGGATGAGTGAGTTTTTGAAAATGAAAATGTTATCTGTGAAAATGAGTGGCTAAGTACGAGGTTGCTGGTGATGATGTAATCAGAATGCTGAGAATGTCACCAATGTGCAGGTCTGTCTATTTTATATTATGTTGTAGTTAGTTAGTTAGTTACTGTCTGTCCTAAACAAAATTTCCAGATGATTGTCGGGTGATATTCGTAATTATCAGGCGAAAGGCGTTGTAAATTTTTGGTCAGCGTGTGGAAATTTCAGTGTGTAAAGTTCATGTCAAGAACGGTAAATGCGACGCTTAAAATTTTGTGTTGAGATGAGATATCATTCAAAGTGCGGATTTGTGAACGTTATAAGTGTAAATTTGTCGTGGCGAATATCGTAATTTCAGGTGTCAGTTGCATTCAGAAATGTTGGTCAATAATAATAATAATAATAATAATAATAATAATAATAATAATAATAATAATAATGATAATGTTTACCGCGGGATAAGGAAATTCCTCTCTGTTAAATTACATTTAACCAGTTATTTTTACAAGGATCGTAAGCATATTTAGATAATGTCAATAAAATTTGTTAGAGTCACAGTCGTTAATGGGAAGGAAATTTTGAGACATCGTGTATACTTGAATTGCGAAAGGTCGATGTGTGCTCTTGGATTCTTGAGGCTCGAGAGTCTTAATAATAGTAAAGTAAAAGATGTGTTTAATAATGGTTGTCGTTTTCACCAGGGGATCGATGTATGAAAAAGGATCTTGAAGGAAAAGGAATTGAGAGCGATGAATTGATATGTATGTGGAGACGAGATAGATGGAAGTAATACCGCTGGAAAGCGAGGAGAAAGAGTGTTGAGACAAGCTGTATTATTGTAGAGGAAGTATTTAGGAACAGGCTGTGTGAGGCAGGCTGTATTGTTTTCCGCAATCAATCCGAATTTGAGATGACTATGATGTGAAGCATTGTGAAATTTATAGAAAGATTCCAAGTGAAAACGACTCTTGTAAAATGTTAAAGGCTGGGTAGTACACATCCAGTGATCTATGTTACGTAAAGCCCGCATGGATGATAAGAGAATGAACGATCTTCAGGATCAAAGAGCACTTTGGACACACGGTTGGGTTATATTTAATTTGTTCACTGGAGAGGTCATGGATAAGATGGTTGGAATTGATGATAGGCGATCTGAGAATTTCGAATGCGGTGGTGATGATTATTATTTTGAAGGCATCCACTAAAAGGGTACACGTGTGTTGGGAATTTTCATTTGCTTCCCTAACACGTCAGTGCACAGGCTGAGATTGTGTTCGAGGTGGAGAACCGTTCGTCACGTCTATTTATGTTTGAGTTCACATATTATAAGGAGGTAGACACTTACTGTATTTTTCGAGAGGTAGACACTTGCTGTATTTCGACTTGCATTCATTTGATAATAGAGACGTGGGTTCCGTCGTGCGTATTTTGTCTGACCAAATTTAGTGTTGAATATCAGAGTTTGTTTGATATTGCTGTTCGCCTGATATGTTAAGGGAGGCGTAGTACGACCCACTTTGACGCCCGACGATAGGATTAGGACGTCAGATGTTATTCTTGGAGTCACTGATGATGAGACGTCCTAGGTCACGCCCGACGATAGATTTAGGACGTCACGTGTTTATTCTTGGAGTCACTGATGATGAGACGTCCTAGGTCACGCCCGACGATAGAATTTGGAAGGCATCATGTATATAATGATTAGGTTTAGGGTGTACAGATTTCAAGTGAGCCCGACGATAGGTCTGGGATGGTAGCTGTACACACTCAAGTCTCGGTTTAGATGTTTTTCTTTTGTTTGTTCTTTTGTGGAAGTGGCCTGGAGGAAGGTAGCTGTTACAGTACGATATGAGTTATTGTAGAGGGTCTATGCGAAGCTCTCATTGAGATAACGGGACTGCTATCAGACGAGTTGAGGGCTGTCCAAGTGTGGGACATCGACCCGATCTAGATTAAATATTTTTACTGTGTTTCTTCGTGCGTGCTAAGCGTTAATGACTTCGAGATGTTAATTTATTTTTACGGACTTTATTGTTTCCTCGTCTTGACGTCCGTTTTCGTTGATAGTGTGCATATTGACACTCTGTGTTTTAGAATGAGACTTGAGTTGCGAATGCGGTTTCGATTCGTCAGCCAGTATTTTATATTATTTTCATCTTGTCGTATTTTCATTCTTAGTCATAGTTAGAGTAAGTAAGTAATCACTTTACCAGTAGTGTGTTGGGACAGACAGTAAATAGAGAGATCTGTACTGGTAGCATTGTTTTTCAAGGGAAAGAATTCCTTAAAATTGTAGTAAATTTTAGCGTGGACTGGTAAATTTATTAAGCATAATAAACCCATTTCTAACCTGAAAATCGGTTCAATAATAATATTTTCAAGTGACTTTTCACTTTTTGATTAACTTCAGTGTTTGGCATTTCTTCTAAATGCATGATTAGTAAGTGTTTCCTGCATTTCGCAGTTTTGTTCCTTTAGAACGACTTAACGTAAGATCCTCCCGGATCATGTTGTTGTTGGTTCCTTCCGAACAGCTGTTTGGGGTGATGCACGTTTAGCATCGGGATTACCTTATCACTTAAGGGTGTCATGAATGACAAATACATGGTGGAATTTTATTTCAATTGTGAATGATGCCATTAACTTGTAGTGAACACCATGCTTTCCCATAATATTTCGCAACCTATCCAAAGCAACTGATAGTCAGTTTGGTTCGATTAAGGGTCCATTCGGCGGATGTTCCGTATCCGTGAAGGGTATTTGACTGGTGGATAACCTTAATTAAGAGAAAATCAGGCGTTCTACTTGTTGAAAGTCAGATTTTCCACGGATCGTGTGGATTAACTCTCAGTTCTTGTTTGGAATAATAGGTGCCCGGGTTTTCAGGTCTTCCCTTTTTCAGTTTTTCAGTTTCGCTGTCCACTAACATATTAGCTTCTCCGAAGCAACTCTTCGATATTGGAAGAAACGAAGTGACGTTATGTAATGTGACTGTGTTTGGAACTTTTCAAAATCAATAATTAAATTCTTTTATATTTTTGTGGCAAGAATGCATATTAAATTAACGATGTTATCGTGCTCTTTCAGTTTAATAAAAGTTAGTAAGCACATTTTTGCTCCTCATTTCAAGTAGTTAGGCTTTCTTCTGAACCCCATCGTTTGGTTAAGATCGTGACCGAATTTCTTCCCGCAACGACCCAAGATTTAAGAGTTCTAAATTGTTCTACTGTAGCAGCCGTGGCTGACCAACGATGGAATGGTAAGTTCAAGGGTTCAATACCACAAGGAAATAATTTTCCTCGCTAAATCACACGCATTTTTCTAAGCAATTTGTACGTACTACAGCTCTTATTCACCTGGGGCATCGTGTGTTTGCGGCTGCCTAGTTATACGCCACCTACCCTGTACGTGGTCATCAGCCCCATGCTCTAGTGAGTGTGGAAATTACCTGACAATCTGTGACGGCGTCGGGTCTGTACCATTGTGCGGTATTATAATTATTCGAGCGTAAGTTTGGGATATGCGCTCCGGGACGTGAAATATGGTATGATATCCGTTTTGCATTGCGTAAAGGTAGGAGGAAGAAGTCAAAATCGTTTTGATGTGTACGTAAACTAAGTTTCTCACGTCAGCGAAAGAATGCATGGGATAGAATGTCCAGATGAGTGGTATCGGAATTGAATTGTCGAAGCCCATCGAACGTTTTAGTTCATACCAATAATGGACATGTTCTTTTGTTTTTTTATATTTTGGCTTTCGGTCTTAACGACCATTTAGCCAGGTACAATTTTGTATGTTTCTACTTAATTATGAATTGACTTGATGAAATGCACTAACTGTTAATTACGAATTGACTTAATGAATTGAATGTATACATTTAAGACGAACACAAACACCCAGCCCCCGAGCCGGAGAAATTAACCAGACGAAGTTAATAACCTCGACCCGGCCGGGAATCGAACCCGGTAATGGACATGTTATAAAAGTAAATAAATTAAACGTACCTTCATTTCGTGCTTCCAAATGAAAAGAACATGTGCAATGGTAAACTAAAGCATTACTGCTGCTTTTTCAGTGCTTATTAAACGTATCAAAATAAATGTTGGCAGGCTGAGTGGCTCATACGGTTCAAGCACTGGTTTCATGAACTTGGCAGGCTCGATCCTGGCTTAGTCCGGTGATATTTGAAGGTGCTCAAATACGTCCGCTTCTGATTGGTAGCTTTACAGGCGCGTTAAAGAATACCTGCGGGCAACATTCCGACACCGCGCGTCTCCACTGGAACGTAAAGAACAACATTATTATTATTATTATTATTATTATTATTATTATTATTATTATTATTATTATTATTATTATTATTATTATTATTATTATTATTTTACTATTATAGTTGTTATTATTATTACAACTGTATTAGTCTATTACTACTTTTATTATGAAAACGCCACACTCAAACACCGTAGCTCGTAATATGTCAGAAAACACTAAAGAAAATAGTGAACTATCAAGAAGTCCTTATTATTGTTAATCTTATAATTACGGACATGTCTCCGAAATTACTGAAACATGTACTTACAAGTTGTTTTACGTCGCATCGACACATATAGGTTTTATGGCAACGGGGGATAGGAAAGTGGTAGGAGTGAGAAGGAAGTGGCCGTGGCCTTAAGTTAGGTACCATCCCGGCATTTGCCTGGAGAAAAGTGGGAAACCACGGAAAATCACTCCGAGGATGGCTGAGGTGGTAACCGAACCCGCTTTACTGAACTGACCTCCCGAGTCTAAGTGGACCCCGTTCCAGCCCTGGTACCACTTTTCAAATTTCGCGGAAGAGCCCGGAATTGAACCCGGGCTTACGGGGGTGGCACCTAATCACACTAACCACTACACTGCAGAGGCGGGCGAACATTTACTTCAACGTCCGAAGTTACTGTTCTATTACTCCATAGTAAATGCTCGAAATGCCTTCCGTAGGCTCGACGACAAGCTTCCATGCGGCGACACCACGAAGTTCTCACCCGCCTCCACCCTCCACGTCAGCTCTCACAGTTGAGACAGCATCCCAGATTCGTTATCGTAGAGTTGCTTCGTAAGCAATTTCCACTTGGTACGCCAAGTTTTAGAGGTGCCCCCAGAAATAAGAGTCGAATGGATTTTAATCGGGGGACCTCGATGGCCAGCTGACGGGACCATATCGACCAACCAACCGATTCGGGAAACGGCGATCTAGAAATCGATGTACGTCCATACTGACATGAGGAATTGCCCCGTCCTGCATGAACTACATCTGCTGACGTACTTGTGGTGGAACGTCGCCCAGAATATCTGGCAGAGAAGACTGCAGAAAATGGAGGTAACTGGAGCCAATTAGTCGTGCAGTTGCGCCAATGGTCCAAAAGGCTTATCTCTCAAAATCCCGGCTCGAAGATTTATAGAAAACCTGTGCTGGAGATGACCTTGC
Source organism: Anabrus simplex (assembly GCF_040414725.1). Taxonomy (NCBI): domain Eukaryota; kingdom Metazoa; phylum Arthropoda; class Insecta; order Orthoptera; family Tettigoniidae; genus Anabrus; species Anabrus simplex. Next base: position 213,162,889 of record NC_090266.1, read on the forward strand.
TGAATGGTATGACGGTTTCTTTCTGTCCATGTATCGGCACTGTGAAAATTAATGAAACCCTCCCCGATAAAGGATGCCTCGTCTGCAACCAACACGTCGTGCGGAAAATCTGCATTACGTTCACATGTTGCAAGAGCCAGGTGCAAAATTCAGCTCTTGTTAGGTAATCCGATTATTGAAGATATTGAAGTCTTTGGCAGTAGTATGGGTACAACAGCTGTTCACACAATGTACGGTGAACAGTACAGTTAGATGTACCTACTTTCCTTACCACCTCCATCTGCTCCGCAAACGAGGTGAATATCAACTAACTCGGCACAAGTAACTGTTTCCAACATGAAATCAACTGGCTACAGTGATGTTAGCTCTACAACTGCCCCACGATTGAGCGCCAGTGGAGCCTAAATCCAGTGCCGCATTCATTTGTTCACGCTGAGTGTAACGTCACTTGGATTGTCGGTGTAACAGCTGCGTCAGTTCGTTTCCCATCTGGTTGGTATACGCAGAGTTATCAGTGTGTTGAGGTTAAAAAAGAGTACATTTAAAGTAAACAACAAGAATACACTTTGGAATAATCAGTGGAGCGAAGTCATATGTAATAATAATAATAATAATAATAATAATAATAATAATAATAATAATGGAAATGTACAGCCTGTTTCCAGTCATTTGACTTGTTCAGAAAAAGGAATGATTGAAGCTCCCATCTAGCGGCGAAGATAGGAATTGTGCCAGCTGTCGAAGCCTGCCCCAATCTTCTTGGGCAGTGATTAATAACTGGCGCATGAAATGATATTGGAGAGTGTTGCAGGAATGAAAATTTACAGACAAAACCGGAGTACCTTGATAAAACCTGTCCCTCCTCCCCTTTATCCAGCACAAATCTCAGATGGAGTGACCGGGATTTGAACCACGTTACCCAGTGGTGAGAGGCGGATGCGCTGCTGCCTGAGCTACGGAGGCTCATATTATTAATATTATTATTATTACTGACTACTCGCTAATAATGTTTGCCCAGAAAACACTTCGCATCTTTTATAAGTATGGACCTGAACAGTTGTATAATGTCCTAAATATGATGACATTTTGAAATTGGCATTCTGTCGCACCGACACAGAGAGGTCTTATGGCAACGATAGGACAGAAAAGGGATAGGAGTGGCAATTAAGCGGTCGTAGCCTTTATAAAGGTACAGCCCCAGCATTCTCCTGGTGTGAAAATGGGAAACCACTGGAAACCATCTTCAGGGCTGCCGACAGTGGAGCCCGAACCCACTCCCTCCCGAAAGCAAGCTCACAGCTGCGCGCCTCCAGCCGCTCGACCAACTTACTCTGAGCTCTAATGCCGGGCTGAGTAGCTCGGACGATAGAGCGCTGTCCTTCTGATCCCAACTTGGCAGTTTCGATGGCGGCTCAGTTCGGTGATATTTGAAGGTGCTCAAATACGTCAGCCTCATGTCTATATATTTATTTGCATGTAAGAGACCTACTACGGTACAAAACTCCGTCACCTGGACGTCTCCGAAAACCATAAAATAAGTTAGTGGAACGTAAAAACATTGTTAGTAGTAGTAGTAGTAGTAACATTATTATTAAGGAGGCTCTAATTAAACGGGTCAAATGCAGTAATCATTTACCTATCGGCACTTCCTGGCCAATAATAAGCTTTATATTACAAATGCCCGGCGGCACTTCCATAGTAACTCTTTATCCTTCGAGCAATTTTCACGCATGGATGCAACTACGGTTTTTGAAATGTGTCTCATTAATAACAATTTCACTGAATACATATAGCATTTTCTTTTCAGTGTCCACCGTCCTTTCATTGACCTGAAAATATTATGAACCTAGCATAGACAACTCGCATTGTCTATTGTCAGAAATTCAACGTAGACTGTCACAATAACAGCACAGAAATGTTGCTCCCACTTTTCATTCTTTTTATTACTATTTGCTTTACGTCGCACCGACACAGATAGGTTTTATGGCGACGATGGGATAGGAATGGGAAGGAAGCGACCGTGGCCTTAATTAATATACAACCCCAGCATTTGCCTGGTGTGAAAATGGGAAACCACGGAAAACCATTTTCAGAGCCGCCGACAGTGGGTCTCGAACGTACTATCTCCCGGATCCAAGGTTACAGCTGCGCGTTATAACCACACGGCCAACTCGCCCTGTCCACTTTCCATTAACTCATTAACCATTTCCCTTCAATTTTGTCAGCTTGGATCACTGAGTTATGTCATTGACGTCTTATAAATACACACAACTGCACAACACTTGATTCGCATCTATGTGCTGGTACGCATATTCGACGTTACATACTGCACATAACGAGTACAAATTAACACTCGGCGGCAACATGAGAAGGTACAAGTGTGGATACTTCGGTAAGGATTATGTGTAGTTTTCACACAGATTACCCTAGACGGGTTTTCGAGTAAAGCAAGTGGTGTGGCACGTTGAGTCAGCCACCCCTACTTGCCAAGCGGTTAGGGGAAGAGCACATCAACATGAGTTGGCCTGCGATAACAAACAAGTTCAACAACCCCTGTACTCTGCTAGTGTACCTCCACTACACGAGGACAGAGTAATATAACGGCCGTTCAAAACACATTCGGTCCTGAAATATTTGGCTCAGTTAGGTAAAACTAAAAGGACAAGATAAGAATTCTGAGATGTATTTTCTTTATCAACTAGCAAAATATCAGCACGAATACCCCCTAACACGCTGTATATAATAGTCTATGTCAATATTTACGGTAAGTACCCAAATCATAATATAAGACTGCTACTTCCTTGATGTTAAATGTGTCACTTATCCCTCCTTGTATAATTTTAATATTATGAAGTCGTTTATTATTATTTTGACAATTTGAAGTTGAAGCCATACTTTTCAGTGTCGACTTAGTTAAATGTAACAAAAACTTTTCAGTCTGTCAAAAACACTGAAATTACAATATAAAATTATAACGCTATAAACATACCTGTAAAAATACACATTATATACTAGTGTGTAGTATAATTTGAAGTTATAATACTTTTCAATTGGTTGATACCATTACAAGCAAAATAGCAATTTAAAGTGTGTTATTTTATGAACAGCAAGAATACAATTTATTTCAATTCGGAAAATCATTTAATACATTAACGGTACTTAAAATAAACAGTATATAGGAATAAGTGAAATCGACTATTTTTTGTGGAAATGGTGAGTAAAAAATGGCATTTCCTGTCGGCACTGATGAGTCAGTACTCACCTAATGCGAGTCACGTCCAATATTTCTTCACAGCTACGCATATCCGAATCAGATTTACAGTATGTGTCTCTATTATTCGTACAGGCTTCAATTTCTTATCAAGTCTCGTATATTCACATTAACGATTGGAATAGTGAAATAAAACGTACATTACGGATAAAAACATGGTTTGTCAATGACAATTCGTTAGTGAAAACCATACTTATTTACATACAGGCAAGAAGATTCGATATTAATGTGCCGGCATCGACAAACGGGTGTACCAGTTGTATTCGTACACATGGACATGATGATGCCCACCGTTTGGTTGCGATGCACGGAAAAGTCTCAGTGACGGCATACGACTGGTCCAGTGCGATAGTCTTCTTCCTAGTGTATCTGTGGTGGATATCGGTAGGAGTGCAGATTTAAGTACGGAGCTCAAGAACACTGTACTTAAACTGACACTTACAGGACATTCATTTCGAAATATTGAACAGCTGGTCAATAGAACACATTCTACGGTGCAATATGTGGTTGATACATTTAAATACAAAGGCAGTATTAAGAACACGCCAAGGAAACCCAAGAGAAAGTGTTTAACTGAAAGGAAAGAACGGCTTGTTTTTCGGCTTATAAAGTCAGATTCCAAATTAAGTGCGCCAGTATTGAGGCAACTCACCGAGGAACGAACTGGAAAGAAGATCAGCAACTCCACCATCCGTAGGATCCTGTATCGACATGGGTACTATGGAAAAATCCATCGGAAAAGGCCATGTGTATGTATAAAAAGCATACGGCATACATTCGTTAATGAGCATATAAATAAGGAGAAAGAATTCTGGAATTATGTTATCTGGTCTGATGAGACAAAAATAAACCTTTCTTGGGTCAGATAGCATCCACAGAATATGGAGAAAAATTGGTTCGGACAATGATGTGGCGAATACACTCCCAACTGTAAAATATGGTGGTGGGTCTGTAATGCTTTGGGGCTGTATGTCAGTCAGAGGTGTGCGTAACATACATTTCATCGACGGAATAATGAACAAGGAGGGCTATAGTGCAATCCCATGGGCAAACGTGAAGCAGAGTGCCGAAAATATGGGGATGCCACTTGTGTATATATTCCAGCATAATAATGAACCAAAACACACGGCTGATATTAATAAGACGTGGTTGATCTGGAACATTCCTAAGCAGCTTAGAACACCTTCCCAGTCTCCGGATTAAAACCCCATCGAACATCTTTGGTCTACGTTGAAGAGGAACCTCCGTAGGCAACGTTTGCGTACGAAGTAGGAACTTATAAGTGTTGTTCTTCAGGAATGGCAGAAAATCAGTCCCGACATGTGCAATAAATTAGTGTATTCTATGCGGCGACGATGTCAGGCAATTAAAAAATCGTGAGGACATTCCACTAGATACTAACATGTTCCAGGAACACTTTATTTTTATTTTTTGTTTATTTCAAGTGTTCAGTTTGCTTGTACGAATAGGAATGATACACGATTATGGGCGCACTTTTCTTTATTAGAAGCTGTATGTTTGGTTAACGTGATTGCAGATAGATACAGTAGATATGTGTTTTCCGAAGGCTTTGTTGAATGTATGTTGAGTGAATAAAATCCTTTTCAGTTTATTATTTACTTGCAGTGCGTTGAAGTACCAAAGCAAACAGCCCGTACGAATAGAATAGGTACATACTGTATGTAGTGAGGCATCATAGTCTCTGATTCACTGTGTTATAGGCAAGAAAAGTAATTTAAAAGCACGATGGTGTTTCTCAGATAACTTGTTCGCAGCAATTTGGTTTGCGCAGCTCGACTTTTGTGCCGATTGCCAACAAGAGTGGTGCGAGGATGAGAAAATAGCTGACCCCATAAGTGAATCATGTCATAACATCGATGTGAAGGATAACGTAGGCCCTATTTTGAAATATAAGTCAACAAAAGGACTATCATTGCTCAAATCAACGTTTTAATTTATGTGAGTGAGAACATATTTTGCATCGTATATTTTGCATCGTATAATACCAGTAGAGTAAATAGTAGCCGAACAAGTGAATACATTTTATTACTGAGAAGACGGAAACTTTTACACAACAGCCCCTTTAAAGTAAACTCCTTCGTAAGTGGCACACTTCTGCCATCGTCCGTACCACTTTGAGAAACATTCCTGCAGTCCGTCTGTGGTACTTCCCCTTGAAGGTCGACACTGAAGCAGAATGCCTTTCTTCTTAACAAACCTGGCTCAGTCCGGTGGTATTTGAAGGTGCTCAAATACGACAGCCCCGTGTCGGTAGATTTACTGGCACGTAAAAGAACTCCTGCGGGACTAAATTCCGGCACCTCGGCGTCTCCGAAGACCTTAAAATAGTAGTTAGTGGGACGTAAAGCAAATAACATTATTATTATTACTTCTTAACAAACCCTTAAAAACTGTTTTTCTGTTTCTTTCGGTAACAGGTAGTAATTCACTGGATCAAGATACATTTGTCTTTGCCACAAATGAGGCATTTTACGACGCACTGCGTCGCGACGGTATCTAATAATGGCAACATACGTCCCCTGAGTGACAGTTTCACCTTCAGGAATGAAGTCCCTGGAATCGAACAACACGTCGAGCATACATTTCTATTTTGCCTGGGACCATAGGCTATGTCCCACGCAGGCAAGACAGAGCCAGCCAAAATTCTGTTACATTTTGACTCTACAATAGTATATTATTTTTTTGCTAGTGGTTTTACGTCGCACCGACACTGATAGACCTTATGGCGACGATGTGATAGGAAAGGCCTCAAGAGTTGGAAGGAAGCGGCCGTGGCCTTAATTAAGGTACAGCCCCAGCATTTGCCTGGTGTGAAAATGGGAAACCACGGAAAGCCATCTTCAAGGCTGCCGACAGTGGGATTCAAACCCACTAACTCCCGGATGCAAGCTCACAGCCGCGCGCCCCTAACCGCACGGCCAACTCGCCCGGTACACGTATATTTAAACTTGTTTTGTGCAGGTCTGTGAAACCACAGACAAGTAAAACTGCCAATGTCAACTTTGAAACAGAGCAAGAATTTCACCCGACTTCATAAAGAGAGTTCTCTCCGATCGACCGAACACGATTATAAATATGAAGTTAAGAAATAATGGCCGAAATATCAGATGTTATTAAACAAATAATTGAATGTTTCATCCAGTGAAGTAAACGTCTCTAGATTCCTCAAATCACGTCAAAAAATTAAAAATCGCACTTAGGTAGATACAGATGTGTTTACGAAGTGTAAATTTGTTAATTTGCTTGAAAAGATATAAAAGGTATAAATAGTCATAAGTACAACATTTTTACTAGCTGAGGCTCAACCAGAGGTAAAACCTATTGTAATTTTTTGGCAAAAAATACGTGGCAGAACTACCTAACGTCTGTGCTTCGTAATAATAAAATAATTGGAATACTGTGTGTCTGACGCCACTTCAAAAACACATTGAAATGTATGAACAGTTCATGCATTAAAGAAAGTGGACGAGCGACATGTGGAAGTTTTATAGTGGTAAGAACGTAACGCATCCTGCTTCTGTCTTTTTTTTTTTTTTTTTTTTTTTTTTTTTTTTTTTTTTTTTTTTTTTTTTTTGCTAGTTGCTTTACGTCGCACCGACACGGATAGGTCTTATGGCGACGATGGGACAGGAAAGGGCTAGGAGTGGGAAGGAAGCGGCCGTGGCCTTAATTAAGGTACAGCCCCAGCATTTGCCTGGTGTGAAAATGGGAAACCACGGAAAACCATTTTCAGGGCTGCCGACAGTGGGGTTCGAACCTACTATCTCCCGAATACTGGATACTGGCCGCACTTACGCGACTGCAGCTATCGAGCTCGGTCTTCTGTCCTTTCATAACTGGCATTCCAGCATGCTGTTATGTGCATAGGATGGTTCACTGTACCAAACAGCTAAGTGACATATCCCGTGAACTCCACGCAGTAATATATCAAAATGGTGAATATATCAGATATCCGTTTTTATTTTTTTTATTATTATTATTATTTTATTTTATTTTTTTTGCTATTTGCTTTACGTCGCAACGACACAGATAGGTCTCATGGCGACGATGGGATAGGAAAGGCCTAGGAATTGGAAGGAAGCGGCCGTGGCCTTAATTAAGGTACAGCTCAGGCATTTGCCTGGTATGAAAATGGGAAACCACGGAAAACCATCTTCAGGGCTGCCGACATTGGGGCTCGAACACACTATCTCCCGATTACTGGATACTGGCCGACTTCAGCGGCTGCAGCTATCGAGCTCGGTTCAGATATTCGTACAAAATAAAGAGTCGTGATTGAATTCCTCACAATGGTAGAAGTTAGTCCAATTCATATCCACTCCCGACTCAGAATGTGTATGGAGATAATACATTTGACATCATTACATTCATAAGATGGGCGAAATCACAGCCGTCTAGAATAATTACAAGCCAGAATGTTCTGGAACGCAGAGGGCCGGAGGCAGAGAAAGCGGTAATCGTCGAGTTTGAGTTCACGTGGTGCCTGTGTTTATCAGTGATTTGAAAGAAAGGGAGCATAGTGTTATTATTCAATGGTTCTTCGTAATATTTTCACGGATTCGGATATCTCATTTAACAAGGTAATCTGTCACATCAATTTACAGGTTATGACTCCAACTGCCGAGAGAAATAATGTGGGCTAGATTGTACATTGAATTTTCGTGCCTTTCAGATGCCCTGGAAATATTGTGTGCCTATGTGCTGGAGAAACTATCATATTATAGCAGCTGGTTACGTTACCGTGTTCAGGTTTTTCAGATAAAATGGGATATCTGGGATCCTGTAAAAGATTCAATTGGTTGCCTAAAGCATGCCTATAAAAATTACCAGACAAACATTTTGCGGTAGTAAAGGTAATCCTGTCAGTTGATGGTAAAATCTCGAGGAAGTCTCACTTAAATGAGTTATTTTAAAATTCCGCTGAAGTCTGATAATGCAATGACATCAATGCAGAAAGTATCCAAATTTAGAATGATTGATTGGTAAACTAATTGTATTTTACGAAGTTTTCTGTCTGTACATTCTCCAAAACCCATAATTATTTTACAGAATTTATCACTTTTGCATCTAATTCTTTCCTCTCTACTTCAATGCCCCACATTTTCTGCCCCAAACAATGCTCTTGATATCACGAGCGCATTTAAAATATGTTATGTACCTTGTATTCAGTATTAGGCATTTTCCTCTCTAAACACCTTGTGCTAGGTAAAGCGGCCAACCCTTTCATTTTAGCATGTCATATTTGCCCCTTCCACATCCCATTCGATGCCATTATAATTCCTGTACTGTATTTACAACTTCTAGTTCTGCAGCCTCTAACCTCCATCCCCTTTCATTTTTCTTTAATTTATTTCCATTTTCACATATTATTACTTTTGTTTTCTTAATATTTATTTTCAAATTCCATATTCTGCAATATTCAACAGTTTTATTGAGACTGTGTTGCATACCTCCAAGTAGCTGGGATAGGCAGGGAATACGTTCAGGACGCAATTCTCTCTCAGTCTCGGCCCGGAGAAGTCAGGGCTGAAGTGCTCCAGGTGTCCAGGTCTTCCTCTCAACTGCCTTCGTTCACAGGGCCCGACGGTCTGGATTCATAAGGAACCTACACCAATCCATAATTTAAAACAATGATGTCCTCTTCACGAAGATATAAACGTGCGTTTTCTACTTTTAATATGTACTAGCCTACGATAGGAAAAACGTACCGATCAAAAGCAATGTCTCTTCCTGTCACTTCTATTATTGCACCCAAACACACAACAAAAACCCATTATTAAAAAAACGTATTACTAGCAACTAGCACGCACCGCACCCTAAACAATATGGCTGCCAGTTTCATGGAGTGGTTTGACCTCATGAGAAGTCGCGGCAGCTTATAGGTACAGCACGAGTAACTGTCAGTTACAAACATTCGCCGTGACAAGCAGTGCGAAATCTCTGAAGGAGATGCATACTCAGTACTTATAATTGTAGTAGGCTAAATGTGTAACTAAAGCACAATTGCACTACCACATTGAAGCTTCAAAACACCTCATTTCGCAAGAGTAACCGCGGATGGAAAGATGTTTATTGTCAAGCCTTGAGACTTGAGATAAGCGCATGCGCAGCAGCAGTGTTTACCACTCGCACCCGTACCTCGCATCCACGTGACTTCTCGTCAGACGACCATAGTACCTGATTGTCGTCCTTCCTGCATGCCGTGTCTCGGTGAATGAGAGCGCGGTCGCCGTCACATCGTTCCTGTACGCCCGTACAAAACCCATCAACTTCGATGATTGGATCATCATATTGAAAAACAAATATAAAAACACCAAATCTTACCCCATTACAGTAAGTGCTGTATATGTTCTCCCTCAGCTTGTAGACAAGCGTTGTAGGATGTGACGATATTCCTGTTCACTCCCTGCAATTCAGCCTTATGAATCTTGAGACTTCGGTCCGAATCGCATTTAAAAATCTACAGCACACAAAAATACGCAGTTCACCTCTTCATTCAGAAGACATGAAACTCACTAAACGGATCAATTACTGCCAGCAGCGGATATTAAGAGGGGGGGGGGGGCGGGGTCACCCCCACCCCCACTTTGTGAAGAAAACATTAGATTTTTATTCCATTTTAGCCGGCTGAAATTAGGAATGATTTTAAAAAGCAATTTCTAAGCCCTATTGTCTTAGGCTATCAGCTAATTCTTTCCTTTTCTCTTTAATTTTTAACAAAATTTTTAGCGGAAATACGCACAAAATGTCGGTCGTCCCGGCTAACCGATTTGTATAGCCATAGTAAGTAGCGGAGACTTTGCATGTGGTGTGAGGAAGGTTAGCAGGGGCTATTTTTTTTGCCAAGGTCATCAACACTGTGGTATGATTCACCCGCTTGCCGTGCGCATTCGTCAGTCTGGTAGACTCTTTAGTGCCTGTTACTTTCTTAGTGTGTAGTCAAATACTGAATGATTTTTAATTGTATAATGACGCCGTACTTCTATTTAATTACGTAAATGTGCAATATTGTTCCTTTGACCGACTCGTTGGCTGAATGGTCAGCGTACTGGCCTTCGGTTCAGAGGGTCCCAGGTTCGATTTCCGGCCGGGTCGGGGATTTTAATCGCTTCTGATTAATTCTTCTGGCTTGGGGATTGGTTGTATGTGTCCGTCTCAACACTTTCCTCGTCATATTCAGACAACATACCACACTACCAACCATTACAGAAACACGAAATAGTGATTACATCCCTCCATATAGGGTTGGCGTCAGGAGGGGCATCCGGCCGTACAACAGGGCCAAATCCACATGTGCGACGCAGTATGCATCCGCGATCCCACAGGTGTGGGAAAAGCGGTACGAAAAGAAGAAGAATGCTGTTCCTTTGGTGAAAGTAATAATAATGTTATTGGCTTTATGTACCACTAACTACTTTTACGGTTTTCGGAGACGCTGATGTGCCGAAATTTAGCCCTGTGGGAGTAAATCTACCGACACAACGCTGACGTATTTGAGCACCTTCAAATACCACCGGACTAAGCCAGGATCCAACCTGCCAAGTTGGGGTTAGAAGGCCACCACCTCAACCATCTGAGCCACTCAGTCCAGCGGTGAAATTTTTATTGTATAGTACTGAATCAAAATCTCAAAAATCTATTATTACCGCACTTAAATTGGTCAACTGTCAATCTTTACCTCTGTCGAAATTCGCTCAGATAGCATAAAAAACATGATTTTGTAAGGTTTTTTTTTTTTTTCTTCAATTTTGATGTATAGGTTATAACCACCACCCCCCACCCCCTACATACAAGTCTCTGGTAAAACCCCAACTAGATTATGGTTCCAGTGTATCGGAGCCTCACCAGGATTACTTGATTCAAGAACTGGAAACACCCCCCCCCCCCAAAAAAAAGCAGCTCGATTTGTTCTGGGTGATTCCTGACAAAAGAGTAGCGTTACAAAAATGTTGTAAAATTTGGGCTGGGAAGACTTGGGAGAAAGGAGATGAGCTGCTTGACTAAATGGTATGTTAAAATTATAAAATTTTATTTACAACCACCTATTCAATACATTACAATATACTCATTGGATTATAGGATAATAGGATAATAATAGGATAATTAATGCAATCATAATCTGTAAATGAAAAACAATCATGGGGTTATTAAAGTATGACAACAGACATTGTGGACATTAAAATACACATTAATGAGTGAAGCGTGGATTAAATAAAAAATTGTGAGGTTGGAATTCCTTCAAATTTATTAAAAACAAGAGATAAAATAGAGTGCCTTGAATCATCACGAGGCCAAGTTGAACCAGTCAAAAGGCATATAACAGCAATACAGACTAAGGTTTACTATTTTGATCATTTTTAAACTCAGGGCCCTGACCTAGCCTTTGTGCATTAATTGCTAATGATGTTCGCTATGCCGAACGAAACATGTCCCATTATTTAAGATACTTCATGATTATACTATAATCCAATGATTATATTGTAATGTATTGAATAGGTGGTTGTAAATAAAATTTTATAATTTTAATATATCAACTTCAATACAATTCCGTTATGAGATTAATTACATGTAAGTGGTATGTTCCAAGCTGTCAGTGGAGAGATGGTGAGGAATGACATTAGTAGACCAATAAGTTTGAGTGGGGTCTTTAAAAGTAGGAAAGATCACAATATGAAGATAAAGTTGGAATTCAAGAAAACAAACTGGGGCAAATATTTGTTTATAGGAAGGGAAGTTAGGGATTGGAATAACGTACCAAGGGAGATGTTCAATAAATTTCCAATTTCTTTGAAATCATTCAAGAAAAGGCTAGGGAAACAACAGAGAGGGAATCTGCCACCTGGGTGACTGCCCTAAATGCAGATCAGTAGTGATTGCTTGATTGAATATACGGAGTTAAGGCAGATAAGTTGTGGCTTGTGGTTGCTTGGGTTTGAATTATTTGATAAACTCACCAACAATGCAATCATGCTTACCGGGAATAACATTTGAAGGCATACTGTGTATCTATTTGGTAAATGGATTTACACTGTTATTGTGTGCTTTAATCTTAGATACTAAATACCTACGTCCTCACTCGTGATCAAACTCCCCCGCCATTTATAGGTTAGCTATTATCATCGGATACCTGATAAGTTTTAAATACTATTTTCAGAATTTCAGTAAACAAGGAAAGTCATAAACAGTAAAACATTGTGCAAAATAAAGCGTTAAATTTCAAAATAAAAATCTCTTTATTTTCAAATGAGGTGTCTACCTCGGTGGCAAATGGTACACTAAAATACATTATTGTCAAGCACTAAATTTTAAATTAACAAGAGAAGAAGAAAATTTTCCTAGAATACAATATTATACAATTCATGCTAACATTTTTTTCTATTAAACACACAGCTCATCCTTAATAAATTTATATTGTTTACAAAACTATACTTATAATATCTCCTGTACTTACAAACACAGTCAACTCATATACAATATGTGGAATTACAACTGGTATAAGATTAAAATTTACATTACATTTATTTACTTATTCATTTTTTACACATTTTGGAACCTAAGTAGAATAACAACCAGCTGCGTCTTAATCAGAGTCCCTTTTGCCACCACTTTTCAGAGTTCCTGAAGGGCCTTCACAACTACCGTAGTGGTCCCAGGGCCCTCGAAGTCCCCACTGTACTTCATCCCTACAGGCAGTCTCCTAATTCGGCTGTCCAAACTCCTTAGACCAGGGGATGGAATTAATTTATTCACACACATTTTTGTTTACAATAACCTGTGCTGGTCGAATGCCCTCTAATATTTCATTTATTTTCTCTGTTGCTCTTTATCCTCTTCTTGAATATCTGTACAGATTTTTAAAAAGGATCAAACACTACCCCTGGTGAACTGTTCCACTCCTTTACGCCCTTCCCAATGAATGAAAATTTACCCCAATCGCTTCTGCTAAAATTCCTTCTAATTTTATACTTGTGGTCAGTCCTGCCAATATAATTATTTTCCAACTGAAGCATCTCACGGATATCTCCCCATGCTTCTCCTCCTGTATAGGCTCTATATAATCCTATAAGTCTAGTTTTCTACCTTCTCTTACTTAAAGTTTCCCACCCAAGTTCCTTTAACATTTCTGATTCACTACTCTTTCTCCTGAAATCCCCTGTTACAAATCTTGCTGCTTTCCTCTGCACACTACCTATTTCTTTTATTAGGTATTCTTGGTGAGGATCCCAAACACTGTTTGCATATTCCAATAATGGACGAACCATACTTAAGTAACTTTTCTCTTTAATTCTTTGTTGCATCCTTTAAGTAGCCTCATTATGACATGTAACGATCTGTATGCTTTCCCAACAATGTCATCCACATGACCCTTCCAATGCAAATTACTTTCAAATCTCACAGCTAAGTATTTGCACTTGCCATCTTTTGGGATAACTACTTCATCCAAATTATATTCAAATTCAGTTTTAAAACTCCTGTTTGTAAATATTGTAACAGTTGATTTGCCTCCATTAACCTTCTTATTATTTTCTTCAACCCATTGTTGGATACTCTCAAGGTCCCTTTGTAATTCTGAACAATCCTCAATGGTATTTATTTCCCTATAAACCATTATGTCATCTGCATACAATCTGACTTTTGATGTTATATTATTCCCTAAATCATTTGTGTATATTAAGAAAAGTAACGGACCGATTATACTACCCTGTGCAATTCCCTTCCAAACTTACTCTTCCTGTGATACATTATTTCCTACTTTGACTTTATGAACCCTTGAATTTAGAAATGTTTTTATCCAACGTATAACCCTTACATCCAATCCTATCTCCTCCAATTTCTTTAATAATATTCCATGTTCCACTCTATCAAAGGCTTTGGAAAGATCTGTCATCATCATCATCATCCTAAACCATCTCCAGTTTCCCGGGTGTGGTATATGAGCCTCCTCCATCTCATCCTGTCCTTGTACCATTCTTCCTCCACCAACTTGTCCCAATCATGACCTCTCAGCATTACATCGCTCTTAACTAAATCTATCCATTTCCTTCGTGGCCTTCCCACGGGTCGTCTTCCTTCTACCTTTCTGTCAAATTCCTTCCTTGCAGTTCTGTTTACTGGCATCCTCTTCATGTGACCAAACCACTTCAGTCTTGATATCTGAATCTTATTGAGGAGAGAGTCATCTATTCCTACTTCTTCTCTAATTTTCTCATTCCTAATCTTGTCTTTCCTGGTTTTCTGGATCATAGTGCGTAGGAATTTCATTTCAGCTGCCTGAAGTTTGGAATTATCTCTATTGGTTAGTGTTGTGGTTTCGAGACTGTATGTAAGAATTGGTGTATAATAGGACTTGTACAATGTCATTTTTGTTTTCATGGGTATTTGCTCATCCCACAGCAGGTGCCTTACCTGGTGGTAGAATTGTGTTGCCTTATTGATTCGATTGTTCACCTCATGTTTTGCTAGGTTGTCATTTGATATAACGCTACCCAAGTATTTGAAAACTGGAACGCTGTCCAGTTGAGCTTCATTTAACATGACTATTGGTTCTGCTCCTTCCCCATACACTTTCATCACAACCGTCTTGGTCTTGCTGATGTTTAAACCATATTTCTTAAACTCCTCATTCCAGCTTTGTATTCTCTCTCCCAATTCATCTTCTGAGTCACTCCAGATCGCAACATCATCTGCAAATGTGAAGGCTTTGATATCTCCATGTTCTTTCCTTTTAATAGATTTCATTACTACATCCATTACAATAATAAATAGAAGTGGTGACAATGAGCTGCCCTGCTGCACTCCTCTCTTTGTTTCAAACCAGTCCGACAAACCACATCCTACTTGAATACAGCTTCTGTTCCCACTATACAACATTTTCACTTTGTCTATGAGGCTGTCTCGCACTTGAAGTTCTTTCATGCACTGCCAAATTCTTTCCCTTGGTACACTATCGTATGCTTTCTCAATGTCCAAAAATATTAGGAATAAAGGCTTGTTCTTCTCCCAGTATTTTTCCATTAGCATCCTAATTGCAAATATAAGGTCTGTAGTTGACCTTCCTGGTCTGAAACCATACTGCTCTTCTTCCAAAATTGGTTCAACAATATCTCTGATTCTGGTCTCTATTATTTTTTCCAATATTTTCAGGACATGAGACAGTAGTGTGATACCACGGTAATTAGTACATTTTTGTCGGCTTCCTTTCTTGAACAGAGGTACAATGATGCCCATCTTCCAGTCCTCAGGAATAGTATTTTCCTCCCATATCTTGTTGAGCAGTCTATAGAGCCATTGGATTCCTGGAACTCCCGCTGCTTTCAGCATATCTGCACTTAGTTCATCTACGCCCACTGCCTTTCCTTTCTTCATGCTCTTGAGCGCATTTTCAACCTCAAGCCATGTAATTGGTGGTTCAGTTGTGGTTCCTCGACTTGGCTCTCCTCTATCCGTTGTTATGTTTTCTGTATCTCCATTCAGCAGCTTTTCGAAATAGATCTTGAGTTCTTGTTTAATTTCTCCCTCTTCTTGTGCCAGAGTTCCATCTGTGCCTATGCAATCTAACTGGCCTCCTGAATCCAACTGATCTGATATGTCCCGCTGAAATCCCACCAGTTGTGCCTCACAAGAAAATTTCTTTCTAAATCCATACTGGCTCCTCATGAACCAATTTTTATCATCACATATCCCTCTGATGTACTTTTGCTATTAAACTCTCCAGTATTTTTAATACCATACTGGTCAGGCTGATTGGTCTGTAGTTTTCCAGTTTCCTTTTATCACCCTTTCTTTTATAAATTGGTATTATTATAGATTCCTTCCATTCCTTTGGTATTACACTATTATTTATGACATAATCAAAGAGAAATTTTAAATAAGGCACTATGAACCACCCCACTGTCTTTAATACCTCCCCAGTAATTTGATCACTGCCTGCTGCTTTTCCTTGCTGAAGCAGTTGGATTTCTCTGAAAATATCTTCATTTGTGAATGAGAAGCTTCTTTTTTTCCCTATGTGTCTCTCCCTCTCTATCTTCTGTTTCGGTTTCCAACTCCTGACAATCTTCTACTGAATCTCTGAATTTCCTACTAAATAGGTTTGCTTTCTCAGCATCTGTTAAATAGTGTTCACCCCCTTCTCCACCATTGTAGGAATTTGGATTACTTTTCCTTTTAGATTCCTGATATATGAATAAAAGCTTTTTCCATTTCCCTTTGTGGTCATTACCCTCTTGAATTATGCCATTCATATAATTTTCTTTTGCTTCCTTTTTCACTCTATTCAGTTCCCTCATTAGCTGTTTTCTAGTTTCTTTACTCTCCCTACCCTCTTTGATTTTCCTGTTTACTACTCTATATTTTCTTTTCAATTTTCTTATTTCCCTTGTATAATAAACAGGGTCCGAGGTCATTTTACCCTTCTTAACAGGTACAAATCTCTTCTCTCCTTCCCAAATGATTCCTTTAAATTTAGCCAAAAGTGTATCCACATTACTCCTTCACTTATCCAACAACTGAATTGTGATTTAAGGTAAGTTCCACATTCATCAACTTTAGTTTTTCTGTACAATTTCTTGTCTTGTGTGACCCTCTTATTAGGCCTTTTTGGTACCAGCCCTACATCCATTATTACAGCCTTATGGTCACCTATTCCTTCAATTACCTCAGTTTTATCAAAAATTTCCCATGGTTTAACCAAGAATACATCTAGTAAGTTATTGAGACGAGTCGGTTCTTGTACTACTTGTGTAAATCCTCCCTCCCAAATTAACTTATTTGCCAGTTTCTGTTCATGGGCTCCACTTGCAGCTCCATTCCATTCAACTTCAGGCAAGTTTAGATCTCCCCCAATTATTACCATATCATTATTATTGTTTTTATGAGTATAATCTATTATCTTCTCAAATATTTCCTTGTCTCTTTCCTCTCTTTCAGGCCTATATGTTCCTATAATTCCCACCTCCCTCATATTATCACAAACTAATTTTATCCCTTATATTTCATCCCTCTCATCGGTAAACCATTCATGCAAACAATAAGCTTCCTTCACCAGAATAAACACTCCCCCTCCCATTTTATCTCCTCGGTCTCTACGACAGACTGTATACCCTTCTGGAAATACTTCTCTGTTACCCACCCCTTCTCTCAACCACGATTCCACTCCTATCACCACATCAGTCTCATAAGACTCCATCAATGTATTGAATTTTAATTATTTACTACATTCTGACAGTTTACCAAGAGCAATCTCAGACCCCCTTCCTCCCTAAAACTTGATTGTTGCAACTGGATAACTTGAAATTCCTTACTTTCCTGAGTTTCATTTTCTAGTTGACCGAGCCAGCTTGAATTACAACTGGCTCTTTCTACTAGTTTTCCTGGTCAGTATTATAACTCAAGGGAGTTGCCTTATTTACAGTACATATCTTATGATTAATAAAATCTAGAACAATATTTGCAATCTTTTGTTTACCTGAATTGTTTAGATGAAGGCCATGCTTTGTGTAACAGTGTCTCTTGATACTGCTGCTATCAATTACCTGTGTATTATGAAATTTTTACTAATTTTAACCATATCTGTATTAACTTTGACCACTTCAATGTTCACATACGAGTCTCTATTCAAATCATGCCCGTGGGGCACGTTCACTACAAAGATGTTAGTATGAGTCAGCTTACCTAGTGACCATTTAAATTGAGAAATTACATTCTTAGCGCCGTTGTGAGCTACGTCGTTCGTCCTGCCGATGATCATTACTGCATCACAACTTCTGAGATTTCTTGCTGCCTGCTCCGTGTTTTCCAATACCTTCTTGATTGGGGCCCCAGGATAGATGATAGCCGATACTGCAATATCTTCATTGTTCATTTCCTTCGCAATTGCCCTTGCCTGGCTATCACCAAATATAAGAATGTTCGACACTTTCGCTGGTGCACTGTGTGGGATTTTAGGCCTAAATTTGCCGCGTCTCGCAACGGAATTTGCGCTATACGTTTGACTGCTTTCCATACGGGTAAGTCCTTGCGTATCACTTACTTCCCTCAGGGCTGAAAATCTATCTTTGGTATCAATTACAAAGTTGTCCTTATTTAACGGTACACTTTTCCTCCTAGAATCTGAAGCAACTTGACACCACGCGCTAGAATTCACAGAGCCACCTGTGTTCTGAGTGTTTACCGGTACCGGTACTTTTGATTCCAGTAAACGTACCTTCTCCTTTAAAATCTCATTCTCCGCTTTTAATGCTTGTAAATCCTGTTGCAATAAAGAGAGAATTACAAGTACATTATCATTACCTCCATCCTCCAAGGAATGAGACGCCAGCGATTCGTTGACCATTGTAGGCCTAGGTTTGTTACCGCTATTCAAATTGCACTCTCCACAGCTCACACAGGTCCAAGTATCTTCATTTTTAGCAAAACCAGCACTACTATACACTCAAAATGATACCAAATTAAACACTTTTCACACTGGATACCATTCTTCACTCGCTTCTTGTTTACAGCACACTTATTCCCGATTATTTCGCAAGAGAACCGGGAGGTATCTTCACTTACATCCTTTGCTGATGCCATCTTAAAATGCCAAAAAAAAATTTAAAAATTTATTTATTTATTTATTTATTTATTTAATTATTAGATACAGCCTATGGAGGGCCATTTTACCCTAATAATAATAATAATAATAATAATTTTAAATAAGTATAAAAGATAAAGGTATAAACAACAATATTAAGTAACAACAATAATTAACAATTTTAACAGTAACAATGTAACAACAATGACAACGGTAACTGGTGTCGGTTTCAGAAATTAGGAAGAAGAAAGGTCAAGGGTTGGAGGGACGGAAGAAAGTGAAAACCTGGAGAGGACTTCAAAGGAATCTTTTAATTTTTTGTTTGAAGGATGCAAAAGGTGTGAATATGTCGATATTGGGTAGTGAATTACCAAGAGTAGGGAGACGGTGGAAGATAGAGCGTTGTTGTAAGGTTAGGCGCGGATGGGACACATGATGGGTACGCCGGTTGCGTGTAGGGCAGGGAGGAACGTGTATAGGGAAGTACGCTGGAAGAGAATTACATTTGGTAAAAATAATGTAAATGTATTACGTCTTGCTGAATGAATAACAAGAATTTCACTTCTTTAATGGAAATACTGTCATTCTCATCCAAGGAATTGTACATCGTAGCTTGTATGTTTAAACCCTGTATCTTTGTAAATTGCAACACAAAAATTATAACATGTCAGTTTTCTTTGAATGTTTAAATACACAAAAACAGCTCATTATGAGGGATGAATTAAATAACGCCTCACTCAATCTACTGTAAAATTGACCCCTAACTAATTCTCCGTTATAAAGAATCAACACGTAAGATCCTAACACAATATTTTTTTCCATTTACAGTAGTTGTGTTTCCACAGTGGTACTAAAGAATATAAAAATGCATTAGTTTATGGATAGACTGTTATCTTTCAGGTCTATGCTCAGATCTGCGTCCTTCCTGTTCCCTGCTCCTGGCCTTTTTCCTAACTTATTTGGCCCAATTTTATGGCTGACGGCAACCGTATGTGGAGGGATGTATTCACTATTGAGTGTTTCTGCAGTAGTTGGTAGTGTTGCATGTAGATGAAGAGAAATATTTCAAGAGACACAAACATTCAGTCCCCAAGCTAGAGAAATTCATCATACACAGTTAAAATCCTCGGCACGGCCAGGAATCAAAATCGGGACCCTCTGAACAGCAGGACAGTACGCTGACAATTCAGCCAAGGAGCCGGACCGTTTGTATCTCTGAGTGACTGTAAAAAAGAAGAAGAAGAAGATGAAGTTGAGTACTCAGCCAGAAGGCTGGTTGGATTCTCAAGAGATACACCATCAGCTGTCATAGATGGCCTAGGCGTCGCTGAAGAGATATACAAGGAAATGAGGAGTGAGGGAGTTTACATTGCTTTCCGCTTTTTTGGCCAGACCCGGTGTTTACAATTCACTATGTCTTCTGGTATAGGTTAGACTTTTTAAAAAAATTTATTGACATGTGGTTCATGGTGTGGGTTACTGTAGATACGTTCTACTTTGTAAACCATGGGCAACAGCTGAGTGGCCTAGTAACCAGTCGTAAGATTTGGGATACCAGTTGCTATGGAGTGCGAGGGGGCATCTCGGAATAATCTGAGTCATGGACCTCC
Organism: Anabrus simplex; assembly: GCF_040414725.1. Classification (NCBI taxonomy): domain Eukaryota; kingdom Metazoa; phylum Arthropoda; class Insecta; order Orthoptera; family Tettigoniidae; genus Anabrus; species Anabrus simplex. Next base: position 213,183,362 of record NC_090266.1, read on the forward strand.
TTGTGCTCAGGTGGCTAGGACTATACAATCCACCGGTGGTTCCCAGCCCGACAGACAAGAGATCATCACTGGGACTATGTGTAAGTAGGGTAGCATCCTGCTTCACAGAATTTTCACTGAGCTGCTCAGAACGTTTTAAGCAATCTTCGGACCTACGAAAGTAACCGAGTCCCACCTCCATTTGACAGACGAGGGACTCCTTGGAAACAACTTCATGAACGAAAGGGAATTTGATGGGGAACTATCAGTATTAATGTGGCTTATGGAAGAAAAAGTTAGAACTGGCTGAGTCAGCAAAGAGGATGCATCTGGATGTGTTAGGAGTTAATGCTATACAGGTAAGGGAACAGAATGAGAAAGAGACATGATATTATAAAGTGTTCTTGACAGGTACTAAAAAGGGAAGGACAGAGTGTGGAGTACGACTGTACATAGGGAATACTATTGCACGCAACATAGGAGTTTTTTTTTATTACAGTGGGCTTTACGTTACACTGACACAGATAGTCTCATGGTGACAATGGGACAGGAAAGGGCTAGGAGTGGGAAGGAAGCGGCCGTGGCCTTAATTAAGGTACAGCCCCAGCATTTGCCTGGTGCAAAAATGGGAAACAACGGAAAACCATCTTCAAGGCTGCCGACAGTGGGGTTCGAACCCACTATCTCCCAAATGCAACTGCGCGACCCTAACCGCACGGCCAACTTGCTCGGTCATAATTCATTTTAGGCACATAAATGAGTAAATGGTGTGGGTAGATTTGGTAGTTGCAGGAATTAGGACAAGAACTGTCTCAGTTTATTCACCATGTAAGGATGCAGATGAGGAGGAAGTTGATAAGCTTAAGAAGTATTGAATGACAATGTAGTCAGGGTCAACAGCAAGGATAGGATAGTGCTAATGGGCAATTTCAATGCGAGAGTTGGAAATAGAACTGAAGGGTAAGTGAAGGTAATGGGTAAATGTGGAGAAGATATTGAAGCTTATAAGAGTGGGAAGCATTTACTGGACTTCTGTGCTAGTATGGGATTAGCTGTTATGAATATATTCTTGAAGCACAGGGCTATTCACCACTACACATGGCAGGGTCGGGGCATCAGATTCATAACAGACTCCATCACAGCTGGCATTAAATTCAGGAAATTTGTTAGGAATATGCAGGTTTTCCACTGACGTTTTGGTGATATGGACCACTATCTGACCTGTAGCGAACTAAGTATCTCTATGCTAGGATAGAGAAAGTGAAATCTGTCTGCAGACAAAAAGTATATGGATATGATTAGTGCAAAATTACAAACATTTGATAGTAAGGAGGTTCAGGGTATAGAAAAATAATTGGTGGTATACAGGGATGCTGTAGTAGAAACAGCAAGGGAATGCCTAGGAAGAACTGTGTGTAAAGATTGGAAAAAGCAAACATCTTGGTGGAATGATAAGGAGTAAGCGTAAAAGGAAGGCATATCAGAAATGGCTCCAAACAGGACTGATGCAGACATGGAGTTATACATTGATGAAAGAAAGGGGCGAAACAAATACTTGTTGACTCCAAGGAGAAGTTGTGGAAAAATTTCAGTAATAACGTGGAAAGGCTAGGTCAAGCGTCAGGGAAACCTTTCTGGGCAGTAATAATCTTAGAAAGGGAAGGGAAAGAGGAAGTGAATAGTGATTTGGGTAAATCAGGTGAACTCATAATAGATCCCAGGGAATCACTAGACATGTTGAAGGAATATTTTGAAAATCATCTTAATGTAAAAGGAAATCTTCCTGGTGATGTCACGAACAGCCAAGCTCATGGACAATGCTATTGGTAAAATTATGCTTGAGGAAGTGAATAAACTCCATTGTCACAAAGCAGCAGGAATAAATGAAATTAGGCCTGAAATGGTGAAATACAGTTGGAAGGTAGGAATGAAATGGATTCATAGAGTAGTAAAATTAGCATGGAATGTTAGTAAGGTGCCTTTTGAATGGACAACAGTAACAAATGCACCTATCTATAAGCAAGGGAACAGGAAGGTTTGCAACAACTATCGATGTACTTCATTGATCAGTATACCAGGCAAAGTGTTCACTGGCGTCTTGGAAGGGAGGGTGCGATCAGTGACTAAGAGTAAGTTGAATAGAAAACAGTGTAGATTCAGAGCACAGAGGGGCTGTCAGGATCAGATTTTTCAGTATGCACCAGGTAACTGTAAAAGCTACGAGAGGAATAGACTGTTAGGTTTATGTTTCATACACCTAGAGAAGGCATATTGCACAGTACCTAGGAAAAGGATGCTCGCCGTACCGGGGGGCTGTAGGATTAAGGGTAAGGTAGATTATTAAATGCAATCAAAGGCATGTATGTTGACAATTGGCCTGCACTAAGAATTGATGGCATAATGAGTTCTTGATTCAAGGTATTTAAAGGGGTTAGACAAGTCTGTAATCATTTACCTTTGCCTGGCAGAGATGGAACTCGCAAAACACACTGCAAAGATCATCTGAAAAATGAAACGTACGTTCGACAAATTGCAGCTGAAACAGATTGATCTAAACTTTCATAGGACCAACAGGCAAAAATTCTACAGAATCTTTAAACACAATCTCAGCATATACAAGCCACCAAGCCTGCAGTTCAAAAATTCCAATAGTAAAGTAGCTCACAATGATAAGGACAACATGCCCAATTCTCGTGAAATACTCGAAGTCCCTTCTCAGCTGTGAGGCTCCAAAGTCCACATTCCTCCTTGAGGATAATGTACACAACCACCCAGATTCATCTCCTCCCATGAAAGAGGAAATCAAACAGATCATTCAGTCACTCAAGGACATCAAGGCACCAGGTGACAACTCTATGATTGCCAAACTTTTTAACTACACAGGTGAGAAGACTCTGGATGAACTAACAGAAATTATGTGCAAGATTTGGGAACACAAATGCAAAGAGGATATGAAGCTCATAAATTACTTCCTAATAACTGGATTTCTGCCCTAATTCACCCCCTTTATAAGAAAGGTGACAAGAGAGATGTGAACAATTTCCACAGCACCTCTCTCCTCCTAATAACCTACAAGATTAAAATTATCTCAAAAGTTTTCCAGGCTACGGCAGAGGAACAACTAGATCCACAACTGGGAGAGTGTCAAAGTGGTTTCAGGAAAGGGCACACATGTGCCGATCAGATTTTGAACCCGAAATCCATCCTTTCTTATCTGAAGCTTAGGAACAAGAAGTCTGTGGTGATCTTTGTAGACTTCAAGAAAACCTATGACCCGATTGATCGTTCCACTCTAATTCAAATCATAAAAGAGTTTGGCTTAGACCAAAAAACAAGAGCAATCATCCAGCAAACCCTCACTGACACCACCTCTAAAGTGATGTTTAGAGGAGAGATTCAGGGATGTTTAGAGGAGAGATTCAGGTGCCTTTGAAATCAACACAGAGTTAGACAAGGAGATAAGCTTTCACCCCTACTCTTCAACTATGTGCTTGAGAAAGTCGTCTGTGAGTGGGAAAAATAAATTACTAACGAAGGAATCAAAAATGGGGTCAGACTCGGCCACAGAAACCTAAATCTTGCAATTAATTGTCTAGCCTTCGCAGATGATTTTGCAATATTTTTTGATTCCCTACAAACAGCCACAAAACAAAATAAACAACTTAGGGCACAGGCAGAGAAGGTAACACTCCAGATTTCCGTTGAGAAAACAGGGTTCATAATGAATATCAAGCTGGCACCCAGAGAGGTAGTGTTGGGAGAAGTACCTGAGAGAGTGGATAGAACCCAATGTCTCAAGAAAGAAGCTTTTGCATCACGCATGAACAAAATGGAAATGGCATACCGGCTAACTAAGGATGTCTACATCCTTCAATACAAAGCTGAGGCACTATTGCAGTGTCATCCGACCAGAGGCCTTGTACGCTACAGAATGCCTTGCAATGAACAAGAAGGGCATGACTGAAAACTGAAGGCCAAAAAAAGAAAGAAAGAAAGAAAGAAAGAAAGATTCTGAGAAAAATCTTGGGCCCTGTCAAAAAAAAATGGTGAATACAGGAGATGGCGCGACCACGATCTATTCACTCACGTGGGGAAGATAACAGACACCGTCCGGAAAAGAAGGATCGCCTTTTATGGATACATGATGTCAATGAACTTACCTATGCCATGATTGGCCAATTGGATCATTAACTACTTTCAGGACAGAAAATCCAAGGGGCATAGTTCACTTATGTACAAAGAGATCTCAAAGAACTGGAGGTCACAAGCAATGACATCTTGGAGTGTGTTGCACCTGAGAAGAAACTTCAGCATGCCATGGTTTCCAGGAAAAGTCAAAACTAAAAACATCAAAGGCATGGATACAGGAGAGAAAGAAATAACACTGAGAATGAATGCGGACATACTGGGCAAATGTCAAAGCCCATAGAAGGAGTCAGTTGAAATTACATGATCATAGTTGGCCGAAATGAGACGGACGGACGGACGGACGGACGGACGGACGGACGGATGATTCATTCATTCATTCATTATTATTATTATTGCCAGGCTGAGTGGCTCAGACGATTGAGGTGCTGGCCTTTTGACATCAACTTGACAGGTTTGACCTTAGCTGAGTCCAGTGATATTTGAAGGTGCTCAAATACATCAGCTTCATGTCGGTAGATTTTCCTGGCACATAAAAGAACTCCTGCGGGACTAAATTCCAGCACCTTGGCATCTCCGGATACCATAAAAAAGTAGTTAGTGAGATGTAAAGCAAATAACATTATAATTTATTAATATTATTATTAATACTAGGAGATCTTAACTTGAAATCATAATGTGCGTCACAGAGCACTCATTTCGAACCAACCTTCACCCGGTCAGCTGTTCCGGATTGTTAGCGGAATCTCACTACAGCCTGCCTCAGAAATATCACATTTAATATACAGCCTGTCTCAAAACTTCTTCGCCGTCAACAAATATAGCCTGTTTCAAAAATTCATCTTCCTCGTCTATCATGGCAGCATCACACATGAAATACAGGCTTCCATATGCCTTCAACATCTACAGAACTATTATCTCAACATATCATTCCAGCACACTCCTTTTCTTCCTGTTTCAAACTTTTTCAAACCTCAATACTCCCGTGACGAACAAATTTATAATGATCTATTCATTTATTTTTTCTACAACTTTCTTACCTCAAGAATATAATAACACACCATGATTCCCAATATCACCGACAACACGGTGTCACAAAAATTACCTTCCCACGAATAAATAGGACTTTATCAGACTCCACTGGATTTCGAGATGAACGCAAATCTTATTCAATGTATCTGTTAAATACACTTTGAACATGGAGAAATTTATCCTGCTGTAAATATTATTATTATTATTATTATTATTATTATTATTATTATTATTATTATTATTATTTCGACAAAAAATTCTGAACTGATACGATATTCGAAATTAAGGCATTCACCACGACTACATGATCGTTATCACCTTCCTAACTTTACTCAGTTTGAACACTATCTCAAAGAATGTTAACACATTATTTAAACTTCGCATTTTTACAGTTTCTTGACGTGGATTTTACTGCCCTGAAGAGTTTCACACGACGACCAGAAATATAACACATTCGCCTGATCATTATTAAATATTAATTCGACACACGCACTGAAAAATGTATTGGGACAAACAAATTCTATACTACAACATTAATGCAAAATATATACACAGACCTGTAATCGTAGTCATCCTGGAGATTCCTGCCACATTTAGCCAGCTGCCCTTTTATTTAGCTGATCATGGCTACAACAGACATCATCATCTTATATATATATATATATATATACTAGCTGATTTACCCGTGCTTTGCTACGGGATTCTCAGAAAGACTGTGGTTTTCCTAACTGAAGTCAACATCAGAGAGAGAGAGTCATCTCCGTACAGGCAATGAAGGCCCTTGGAGGGATGGAAGGTAAAGGCTTCCTCTATCCGTAACCTCAGCACTTGGTGGGGTAGAGTAGTTAGCTCTACGCCCGGCCTTCTTTGCCCCCACTCCCCAGAAATTAACCTGGTACTCATTTTTGATGTAGGCTGAGTGAACTTCAGGACCATGTGCACCTTCGGAAGTGGAAACGTAGTTTCTTAAATTTTACGACTTCCTGACGGGGATTCGAACCCACGTCCTTCCGGGCGAACCGAGTACGCCTTTACCGCCTCAGCCAGGCAACATACGTCATTAAAAAAACGCCAGTAGGAATATAGCGACTAAATTCAATGTTATCATATAAAATACTCGATCGAATAAAAAACTGAACATTTTCTCAGTCCAAAGTTCCACAGCTGGAATGACCAGGCCGCAGACAGCAGTGAATACTCCTCTGCCATTATTCCGTCAAATATGCACACTGATCATTCCAATCAAGCCTCAGATTAGGGATTGAATAGTTGGAATACTATGACGAACCAATGTGTAACGTACCAGTATTATCAGAAAATTTATGAACCAGAGATTTATTTAATAATAAGTAAATATGAACCAGAGGAATAGCATCCTAAAGAAGAAAGTTATCTAACTCCCCAGCTACTTCCCGCAAATATTCAGGTAGGCTGTTACACTCAGTACAACCGGGCGATTTGGCCGTGTGGTTAGGGGCGCACAGCTGTGAGCTTGCATCCGGAAGATAGTGGATTCGAACCCCACTGTGGGCAGTCCTGAAGATGGTATTCCGTGGTTTCCCATTTTCACACCAGAAAAATGTTGGGGCTGAACCTTAATTAAGGCCAACGTCGCTTCCTTCACAGTCCTAGCCCTTTCCTATCCTATCGTCGCCATAAGACCAATCTGTTTCGGTGCGACGTAAAGCAAATTTTTAAAAAATCTCGGTACGCAGCAGTAATCCTATCTATCGGAGATAAGTTTCAACAGAAGACACAAAGCACATCACAACAAACAATGGTCGATGAAATGTTATTGTTGATCAATGTTATGAGCTTTCTTTATTGTAGCCCTTCACATTTAGTTTTCTTTCGAGTCGGCGATATTAGGGCGTTTTATAAAATTATTTTTTAGCGTAGACTGTAGTTCCTCATTCTCAGACTTTACATACCGATTTTTATTAGGCTCGGTTTACCTATTTTCTCGTGACTCGGCGCTGATATGGACTTAGTAACAAAAATCCAAATTCATGAATAACTCTGTGATCATAGCCGGGACAGTAACAATGTATAAGAGATAAATGATCGAAAATTTAATTCTATATAACTTTAGTTATGTAGTATTTATCGATACGACCATTAGTAACATAAATATTTGAGAATAAAATTGTAGGCTTTCCCCTAAACTACCATTTCAATCAGCGTGAATAAAATTATTTATGGGCTAGATTATAGCGAACTATTCCCCGAATTTGTATACCGTTTTTCATTAAGATAGGACAGCTAATAACATAAATATTTACCGAGCTAGATAGTTGCAGTTGCTTAAGTGCGGCCAGTATCCAGTATTCGGGAGATAGTAGGTTCGAACCCCACTGTCGGCAGCCCTGAAAATGGTTTTCCGTGGTTTCCCATTTTCACACCAGGCAAATGTTGGGGCTGTACCTTAATTAAGGCCACGGCCGCTTCCTTCCCACTCGTAGCCCTTCCCTGTCCCATCGTCGCCATAAGACCTCTCTGTGTTGGTGCGACGTAAAGCAACTAGCAAAAAAAAAAAAACATAAATATTTGAGACTTAAATTTTAGGCCTTCCCCTAAACTACCGTTTTTATCAGCGTCAATACAATTATTTACAGCCTAGATTATAGAGATTTGTTCCCTGACTTTGCCTACTGATTTTAATTAAGATACGACCACTAATAACATAAATATTTGAAAATTACATTTTAGGCCTTCCCCTAAACTACCATTTCACTCAGCGCGAATAAAATTATTTATGGCCTAGATTGTAGCGACTAATTCCCCAACTTTACATACCGATTTTCATGAAATTCCCTTCAGCCGTTTTCACGTAATGCGTGAACATACATACAGACAGACAGACAGAAATTACGGAAAAGAAAAAAGTGCATTTCCTTGTTACTGTGGACATGACCGATACAGAAATACCATTTTTTTCTAATTCTGAGCAATGTACAGACAAAACTCTTATTTTATATATATAGATTTTCCCATCATCTGTGGTTATCAGAAGTTCACTATAATAGAAAGTGAATAAATAACAGTCAGTTTGGATAAGCAATTAACAAAAATATTTATTTGTCTTTTTTTTTTTTTCTTAATGTAAGCATTTCCAGGAGACAACAACCAATACATTTTAACTTACCTCAACTAATTCAGAGCAGAGTATCTTGTGTCTAATTTACAAAATCATAGAAGACACGTGCACGAACAAAATGCACAACAGCTTCAGGATAAAAATTTAATAAACACTACCCTCAATGACACATTACCATAGTTTTCCTTTTGAGCAGTATAATCAAATTACATTTATGAAAGAAAAATTGTACTGTCCCTGTGATCAGAAGAGGAACAATTTCAAAATATGTTCAATTTTGGCACAAGCTGGTTCTTCATTTATCAGTATCAATATTATAATGCATAAATATACATACAAGACATATATAGGTACACTAAAGTTAAAAATAAAACATTAAACCACACTATGGCAATGAATATAACATGTAAGTTGTGGATTTAAAGTCCTAACAATATTTTAATGGCAGATCTAGATGTGAATTTATTGATTAATAAGTATATACAGTGTATAAATAACATTCAACAATTTTTGCACACAATTCTGCATAGCAGCATTAAGAATGTCCTTATTATAACCCTTTCTTGACCATCGGGATTTTCAAGCCCCACCCTTATAAAACTGCTTTAATAATACATTGACACTGACAGCCCTTGGGCTGCATTTCACCAAAGGGACTTCTTGCTAGTCCCACTTCTAAGGTCAAACAGACTTCATAGTAATTTCAATACTAGTTCAAAGATAGCAGTGACAAGTGAATGTCATAAATGGCAATGGAGAAAAACGTTGCAAGTGCACAAATTTTTTATGAGTACCGGTACCATAAATGTGTATCAAATAGTATTTTGAAAATACAGGTATTCAAAAGTATACTTCTATTATTAGAAATGTCTATGGAATTCATAGTGACATAATATTCACGAATTTGCGAGAGGGACTATCAGTCCTGATAATCAGCTGGTGAGCTGGTGTCGAGGTTAGCTACAGCTAATGTTATGTTTGGGTTGTTTAGCTTCTAGTATGCATTTTGTATGTGAATTTCAAAATGTTCCGTGCAATGAGAAAAGGACTTACTGAAGACGAAATGCTTTCTATCGATTATTATGAAAATATTCCAGATAAAGGACAGTTAACACATTAGAAATTAGTTATAGTGGAGAAACAGCTACTGTTAATAATTTTACAGCACTGTTTGAAGCACAGCTAGAAACGGTAACATCTGAAGGTAAGCATATATACATACTATGTCTTTAAGCCTCTGTGTATTTACTAAATACCTCCACAATCCTCTATTTGTAACAAGCTCTGTGGCCTCGTTTATTTCTATACCTCTTATAGTTACATCAATTACAAACTGAGTCTAACCATTGTCGTCTTGGTCTCCCTTTACTTTTCTTACCCTCCATGGCCGAGTCCATTATTCTCTTATCATCCTCCATTCTCCATCTCACATGACCCTACCACCGAAGCCAGTTAATGCGTACAGGTTCATCAGCCAAGTTCATTCCTAACTTAGCCTTTATCTCCATATATTGAGTACCATCCTGCCAGTATTCCCACCTGTTCGTACCAGCAATCATTCTCGCTACTTTCATGTCTGTTACTTATGAATCAAACAAAAATAATTATACACTGGTATTTGATTTACCTCAGTCTTATTATGTGAGGTTATGTTTTTTTCTTTTTTTTAAATACTATTTGTTCGGGGCATCAACCTATAGAGATCTTTTGCCCCTACTTGCACCATATGATATGAACCTGCATGTAATTGGAATTGCGGAAGTGTAGAGTGTTGAATGTGAGGGAACGTTAAGGACAACACAAACACCCAGTCCCCAAGCCTGGGATATTAATCATTTACATACCGGGCGAGTTGGCCGTGCGGTTAGGACCGCGCGGCTGTAAGCTTGCATCCGGGAGATAGTGGGTTTGAATCCCACTGTCGGCAGCCCTGAAGATGGTTTTCCGTGGTTTCCCATTTTCACACCAGGCAAATGCTGGGGCTGTACCTTAATTAAGGCCACAGCCGCTTTCTTCCATCTCCTAGGCCTTTCCTATCCCATCGTCGCCATAAGACCTATCTGTGTCGGCGCGATGTAAAGCCACTAGCAAAAAAAAACAATTACAATTAAAAACCCCTGACCCGGCCAGGAATCGAACCCGGGGCTGCTGGGTGACAGGCGGACGCATTGCCCCCTACACCGCGGGGCCGGACTGAGGTTACATTAATCATAACATATTGCTGCAGCTACAAAAACATTCCAGAAAACTGTCATAACCAACATATTTCTGTTAATGTTTAGATGATAACCATAATAATGATGTTGATGCTGAATGTCATAATGATGTAGAAACACATGCTGAAGGTGTACCATGAGAAATGAGAGTGGACTATCAAAAAAAACAATTCTCAAGAAAACTCTCAGAGCCCAACAAGGATGGAGGAAAAAAGCCTTCTTCAACAATTATTCCTGCATATGAATGCCATTCAAACAGAACAATTGGGGCAAATATCTGTTTATATGAATAGTAGTTAGAGATTGGAATAGATTACTAAGGGAGATACTTGATGTATTTCCAACTTCTTTGACAAGATTAGATAAACAATTGATAGGGAGGCTACCACGTGGGCGATGGTCCTAAATGCAAATCAATGGTGAATGAAAAGAAGGTGAGTCTAAGACGTCTGTTTACTGCTTAGTCCCATTTCCTGATATGGGGTTGCGGATGACATGACACATAATTAAACGGCACATTTTTATGGCTGGATGCCCTTCCTGTCACCAACCTCAGTTCAGGAGCTAATGAAGATGAAATGAATGGAGGTGAATGAAATGGGGTAAGGAGGTGGAAGGAATCAACTATGGCCTATGAAATAGGAACTGCCCTGGCATTTGCCTGGAAATGAAAATGGGAAACCACAGAAAATATTTCTCAGCACAGCCGACAGTGGGGTTTGAACCCACCATTTCCCAAGTTCAGAGCTTAGCTGCAGCGTGTTAACACATGCAACCACTCTGCTCTGCTGGTAAGTCTAAGATATATTACAGTATAATCAATCATATCCAGAGATGCCAACCTTCAAAGGTAGTCATCAGCAGTATGAATCTCAGAAGAGACGGTGGGGAACGCAACATATTGGACAAATTATAATATGCAATTTAAAGCAATACCAGCATGTTTTTCTATTCCTACAAGTTAAAAACAAAAGGATTACACACAGAAACATAACTAAGTTACTTTACTTGCAGCATCATCACAGTTGCTTCTGGTGATGGACTTGACACCTCGGACAAATTATAGCATGCAATTTCAAACAATATCAACACGTTCTTCTATTCTTACGTGTTAAAAACAAAAAAATTACACACACTAACATAATGAAGTTACCTTTCTTGCAGAATTTTCACAGTTGCTTTTTTGCCTCACAGAAATCCTTCTCAGAAAATTGCTTTTGATAGCTGATCTTAGAGCATGGTAACATTTTTGTTTTTTCCATCAGGAGAGCACTAAGAGTCCTTGTACTCCTATTTGGTCAAAAGTCAGTGCGATTCTTGAGAACAATACAGAATATTCGCTCATCTGAAGTATTGCTGTGAAATATCACTAAAATGCAAGCATCAGTTGAGGAAGAACTAAATATTCAGTGTTTCCAGAAGAATCTTTCAGCTTCAAAATTTTACCCCATCCTAAATCCATTGTTTCACAGTTTGAAATATCTCCATTTAATGGATCTGGTAGATAGGAAGCAAATTCCACTTCCAGTTTAACTTGGTCAGTGTTCTCAATTAAAACAAAGTAGTTGCTCTCAATGAAACATCCACTACTTCACCACAGTGTCACGAAAAGGGAATTTGTACAAAATGTATTTGCATGCCCTAGTGAAGAAATTTTTACCAAGTTGAAGACTATCTCATGTCATCTCCAGATAAACTGCCAGCCACACTTCCTCGCTTCATTCGCTGTCTTCTTGTAATTCCAGTTACAAGATAGTCATCATTTTTTCTGACAACTCCTGCTAATGAACTTTATATCGGTAATGCATTTCAAATTTACTTCTAACTGCTTTCCAATCTCGCCATTAAATCCAGCAACAATCCATTCATGTATCTAGCTACTTTATGGAGGGAGCTTCTTCTTGTAACACGATGTTGTACTTTGTGAAAACGGGGAGTGTGTTCTTCAAAAATAACAAATAAAGTTTAGTGGCATTATTTCTCATTGCTGCTTCCACTGCAAGAAATTTGTTGGCTGATGACCTAGATGTTAGGCCCCTTTAAACAACAAGCAAGAGCAGAAATTTGCTATTGCTGGTTTCTTCTCACTTGACTACTTCATCAGCATGAAACAACAATTCCAATGGCTCTCACCGTTCTAATACACCGTTTATTGAATCAGTGAAAAATAAACAACTTGTGCTGACATTCAAAATTTTGTGGCTTTTGAGCTCATCTTCATGTTTTTTTGTTGTTTTTTTTTTGTTTGAGATTCTTTCAAGAAAAAAATATGCCTAACAATGTCCGCACATTTGCACTTGAATTTCTTTAACCATTACCCGAAATATTCCTTCCTCAGTATTATCATCACATTCCACCAAAACAGGAAGTAGAGTAACAATCTGTTCTTTTTCCTCACAAAAGTAAGTAAACACCAATGGATACAATTTGTAGTCATTGTTATCATTACTACCATCACTAGACAATGAGTAAAGTGCATTTTGAAAACTACTGACTATTTCAGATACTGTTGACTCAGACATGCTTCCCCTGTGGGTGGAGGCTGTAGAATAACACCAACGAAATCCCCTTCCTGTCGTAAGGAGGGTCTAAAAAGGGCCCCACGGACTTATGACTTGGGAGAATGGATTGACAACCATGAGGCCCTTAGCTGAGTCCTGGCCACTTACTTGTGCCAGGCTCCTCACTTTCATCTATCCTACCTGACCTCCCTTGGTCAAGTCCTGTTCTTTTCCAACCCTGACTCTATTAGGTTAGAGGAGCTAGGGAGTCTTTCATATTCATGCCTTTCGTGGTCCTCATCTTTATTTGCCCAATATCTTCATTTTTCAAAGTGTTGAACCACATCCATTTTTTCCTCTCATTAGTGTTAATAGAAGATAGTTGCCCAGTTGTACTTCCTCTTAAAACAATAATTACCACCACCACTTAGACATGCGTCTCACTACTGCAGTTGTCTTGGTTCTGCCACTTCTATACTTTCTAGCAATTTCCAAGTTGGGAACAATGGCCTTGAATAAAGGTTATGGTGTGAAATAACATTCAGCCCATATAACACTATTATCGTCACACTGTCCGGCTCCATGACTGAATGGTTAGCGTGCTGGCCTTTGGTCCAGAGGGTCCCGGGTTCGATTCCCAGCCGGGTCGGGGATTTTAACCTTAATTGGTTATTTCCAATGGCGGTGGGGCTGGGTGTGTGTGCCGTCTTCAGCATTAGAATTCATCACAGGTAGGGAGGGTCCCATCCTCACAGACGCACAGGTCGCCTATATGGCGTCAAATTCAAAGACCTGCACCAGGCCTCCTACATGCCATTATTATAGTCACATTTTTAGTACCAAAGAAAAGTATCTTGCATCACCCTTTAATGTGCCCGTACCCTACGTGTTTTTTAGATTTCACATGGCGTCTGCAATCATCGTGTGCTCCATATTTAATTGAAAAATTACACCTGTATGTTTCACAAAACACATGGTTCACTGAAAGTTTAGATGGTCCTACGCATGGAAACTCTTCCATATACTGCTTTCGGTAATGTTGATTTGCCACAAATCACTTTTCTCCATCGTCACTCGGCTCTTCATTGCTTTTATGTTTAAACATCTTGTTAGCTTATTTAACAGGGAAATAGCCTTGCACTATGTAACACCTTGTGTTTTGTGACAAAAGCTAGCAACTCAGAGGTAACAGAACAAGAATTGTACACAGATGCAGGGAATGTGTTAGGCGAAGGTGTTACACTCAAACAAATGTTAAACAAATGTTGCCATTTGTTACAATTCTTGTTTTTATTTTCCACCTAATTCAATACATAAAAATTGTATGCAAAATGCTGCCGTTTCATAATTTTTTCACAAACTATCTTCTAATAGTGAGTCTCCTACGTGACATACCAGACAAAAGTCAAATTTTCATATTTGCGGGGGAAATGGAAAACAGCACTTCGAATTACACTCCTCATCTACGATACAGCTACCTACAGTGATGGAATTTCTTTTCACATAAATACTGTATGTCTTATGGCTGGGAGGTCATCTGAAAATTTGCATTACAAAATTGTAACGGATGTGTAACTTAGCAACCGTGCAGGCTGTGATGTAAAGTATGGATGAATGGTCACCTGAAATTAGCAGCTGTTGATGGATGGCCATGACAGAAAGACATATTTATGATCATTTGATTTTCACAAAGGAAAAAGTGGTTTCAATTTTCTAAGAGTATATTTCCTATTAAAATGAGAGCACACAATTTCTTTGAGGCAGCCAGTGAACTGTATCATCTTCTGCATTAAGGTATGAACATGCGAAATGTTATTGCTTGTACTGGATTACCATTGCTTATTTCACTGTTTTATTAGTTCAGAACTGTTTACTGTCATAGAGTTGGTATACAACTACCTGTATTGTATTCCTGGAGTGACACTGTTCCCTTCACAATTTCAGCCAATGGCGTTGCATCTTTACATCCGTGAAGATAGAAAACATGGTGCAATTCTTATAAACATACAAACAAGGGTTGGATTGGAGGGTTGTTGGCTTTCGGAATGAACCCATTTGCCACTGCAATTTACGATCCATAACTTCACATTCGAATTCGTAAAATATGTTAATCGGTACCACTTCCGTACTGTTGTTGTACATGCAAGAAATCTGTAGTAGTTGGCATCTCTGTACATTTAACTTATTTTCATACCTTTATATTGCTGTGAAGTGCAAATGTTTTGATTTATGCTTTTTTCAATGATTTTCAATGTAAAATTGCAAACATTGCCAAATTTATAACAGTAGGCCCTAGAAGTAAAATAAATTTGTTTTACACTGGAATATTTTTTAAAGATGTTCAGTGCAAAATAGCATCATCTGCAGATGCATCAGTTTTACACTGGAAATTGAAAGAAAATTCATTCACCTTCAGTGCAAGACCACGATATCTGCAATTACCGTGGTTCTGCATGGGCACTGTTTAGAATTGTTAGAAAATTTCAAACTTCAAACCTGTATTTCTCAATAGCATGATTTTTGAGGATATCATAGTCTCGCACTGGCATGGTGATATGGTAACCAAAAGACTGCTGGATGCTAACTGCAGATTTGTTAGTTTGGTGTCTAGGGCAAAAGAAGGAGCAGTTTGTAGGTTGCAAGACACCAACAGACATCTTCATCCAGCTGTGTGACCCACTTCTTGAGCATTGAACATTAGACAAAAGTGCATTTAATAGGGTACTGTCACAAATTTTAAGGAGAAAGGCATATTATAGCGTAGAAGTTTTTCTAGAATATGTTATTTCAAAACCTGACCTAATATAGGTAGTTAAATTAATTTTTCTAATGACTCATTATGACTGAGATGTTGTCTATAGATTATTTGTGTTAATACTGACAATACCTAGTGTACATTTCCTGTACTTGATGGTGGAAGCAATAAACTACCTATCATATATGCTATTAATCCAATTTATATGTAACTGAGAATGGCAAGAATTTGTGTATGAAGGTTTCATAATTACTGTTATTCATCACCATAAACTTTTTATGGGTTACACTGTTTCACCTTCCTGGGAAGATTAATGGTCCATAAGTCATGATTTAAGTCAAGAGTTTGTATCTAAATCACTGCCAAGAAAATGCTTTGATGATATACTAGCTTGCCTTCATCTCAATGATAACCTAGCTCAACCAGAGGACTAGTATATAAAATTTGTTCTCTCACTGATATAAAAAAAAAGGAAGAGATTTTTCATCATCATACAATGTAACTAGATCTGTTGGAATTGAGTAATCAATGATTTTGTTCAAAAGGGCAAAGTGCTCTCAAACAACATAACCCAATAAAGCCCATAAAATTTTGATATATGCTGTGGTGTTCAGCAGACCAACATGATTTAATTTCCAGTTTTATGGCATATCCAGGCACACCAGGCAAAAGGGTTACGTTACAACTGTCACAACCATTCTTGGGACAAGGTTTAATAATCTATTTTGATAATTATTCACATCTGTTCTTTTGCTCGAACGACTCAAAACAGAAAATATGTTAGCTTGTGGTATGATTCGGTCTAATCACAAAGGGGTGCCTTGTCTTGATCCTGACAAGTCATTGTACAGGGGTGATTATGACTACCATATCTCAAACGTGAGTAGAAGTTTTTTAGGAGAAAATCAACACAAATCAGTCTTATTTGCATTCATCAGTGTATAACATGTGCAATGTTCATTTGTGCTGTAATGACAAGAAAAACTGCTTTGCAACACATCATGATACTGACGTTAGCTAAAATGGAAGTGCATACATTTTGACCGATTCTTCACTTCTGTCTACCACAACTTTTCTGTTGTAGAGGTGGTCAACTAAGGACATAATCTGGCAATATGATATCTAAAAAATTATTCTCCATAATGATCATGTGACTAGTTAGTTGAGTGTTATGTACTATAGTTGTTGTGTGAAAGATAACATTTTATTTTGTCAGCTAGACAGTTAAATGCCCAGCAGGACTCAAAGGTCCCACACTTTTTAATGATATACTTGGATGTTCAATAAAATATCTACCTTATACCAGCAGAAAATTTAGCAAAATTCAAATATAAATTTATTTTCTTGTCATTGTGGTCAAGAAAGGGTAAATATCTTTACATTTTTTTGCATGCAATTGTGATTAAGAATGACCTTATTAAAAACAATATACTTCATGCAGTATCTACAAAGACATAATCACAATGTCACTATTTAAAAAGGAACAAAACTCTTAAGAATCACATATCATCATCATGATGAAGAATTATTTGAACAGATTTATATCCAAGGCACTTGCTCTTTACAAGGATAGTTTGAGGTTCACCCAAATTTCATGAGAGACATCTGAAGAATGGAAATGAACAGTACATTTAATTCAAACAGATGCGTCCTCGGTATATGATATGCTGTTACTGCTTCATTTCAAGATACCCGAGACAATGTGGTTGACAATTCTGTGCACACAGAACATATGAAACTTCTCCAATAAACTGTGTAGTTATAATATACATATTGATAAATGTCTTTTTTATTTTATTAAGGCTATTATTAGGGGCTGCCTAGCTGAAGCAGTAAAGGCATACTGGGTTCATCTGGAAGGATGTGGGTTTGACTCCCCATCACAAAGCAGGAGAATTTAGAAAGAAGGCATACCGTCTTAAGGTTGACTCAGCCTGCACCAAAAGTGAATACCACATTCATTTCTCGAGAAAAAGGCACAAGACTAATCGCTCTATCCCACTTAGTGCTGTGATTACGGATAATTGAAGCGTTTACCTTTAACTACTCCGGGGTTTTCATGGCCTGTATGGAGATGGCTTTGCTAATAGTGATGGGACATTCGATTCATTTTACTGAATCGATTCATTTGATTCTGTTCACGTTACTGAATCGATACAGTGATCCGATTCACGGCACATTAGTCACCGCTCCTACTGCATCTGTGTAGTATGTGCTGGTAAGACAGCAGCAATAGCATTCAGTGCTCGCAGCTGCCATCTGGTCTTCATACTATGAACTCCTTTCTTAGAAAAAAATGCTAGTCACTCTAATACATCGAAGGTTTCCGGCGACACAGGGTGGGAAAGGTTAGGATTAGGAAGGTGGCAGCCATGGCCTGAATTAAGGTACAGTCCCAGCATTTCCTGGTGTAAAAATGGGGGAACTACGGAAAACCATCTTAACGGCTGCCGACGGTGGGATTCGAACCCACCATCCCCCGAATGCAAGCGCATAGCTACGCGATACTAACTGCACGACAACTCGCTCAGTCATTTTTGAAAATATGTATTTTTCTATCAGCTGAGGATTTTTTTAAATCGTCACATTTTGTATAGGCTACCCGAGATGTACAGTAACCCGCTGGTTTTCTGATTCAACATACTGTTGGTTAAGTTATTGCATCTGTCCACATATGATTGAAGTCTTGTGCAACGAGGTGACATATGAACTGAGAGAATACTGAGCCGTTCTTCCCAATATAAAACAGGTACTTCTGAGTGGTCATGAGCATGACTCATAGTCATAGGGCAGCCTAGAGTCAAGTTTGTCAAATGTCAACTAAGTTATAATACTAGGATTCTTTAAACTAATACATAGTATAACCTAATAGCCTACCTACTTACTAGCTACTTCAGAATTATGTTTCAACTACTGCAAATAAATCCATCTATTATTTAAACCTCCCTGTAAGAAAAGGACAGTGAATGCAAATGGGTATTATTTTCAAATGAGCTGAGCTCGAGAGTCCATTATAGCATACGATTCTTTCAGTGTACAATGGCTTACTGTATGTCTTGCTGCAGCAGAAGCTCGGCTCTCCGCCAGTGCCCAGTGAGCCAATAAGGAGCCATGTGTATCTTGTGTCTCACTGAGCCGTGCTCATTCACGATTCTTTTGGTGTGCCATGGCCCACTGTATGTCTCGCTGCAGCGGAAGCAAGGCTCTCTGCCAGTGTCCAGTGAGCCGATAAGGAGCAGTGTGTATCTTGTTTCTAACTGAGCCATGTTCGTTCATGATTCTTTCGATGTGCCATGATACACTGTCTCGCTGCAGCGGAAGCTCGGCTCCCCGTCAACGTCCAGTGAGTGCGTCACTCAGCACTGTCCGCTGGGAGCAGCTGAATCGTGTGCTGTGAGCTCGCCGTTCCTGTGAATTGATTCACTCGGACACTTGAATGAATCGATACACTGCTTCGAATCATGCATTCAGTAGCCAACACTATTTGCTAAGACTATACTATTGGGAAGAAAGTGGTAATGATCAATTAGTTGCTGTTATTTCTGGCATTCATTTGGAGCTGAAGTGAGGAACTGCAAAATATCACTCCTAGAATAGTTCCAAGAGAGACTCAAGCCCTCTTCTCCTTCTTCTCATACCAATTTTACATACAAGGAAGAGTGCATCCTATTCCAACACTAATACCACAATTTAAATCATCCTAAGCTAAGTCAGAAATTGAACACAAGCAACCAGATAGGAAACTAATATTCTGACACCCATAGACAACTCTGTGTGTGTGTGTGGGGGGGGGGGGGGGGGGGGGGGAGAAGCAGAAGCAGAAGCAGAAGCATCTTGATGTTCATTCACAGTGAGCCCGCACAACCTGCCTCTCTGTCTGTCTGTCTATCTGTCTGTCTGTCTGTCTGTCTGTCTGTCTGTCTGTCTGTCTGTCTGTCTGTCTGTCTGTCTGTCTGGACTTCAATCTGTCTCTTGAGTTTGTGTTGTCCTTACAAATGAACTATATTAGCATAAATTTGAGGTAGTTTTTACAGTCCTCTACACTCATAATTCTTGTCTGAAGATTTCTTACACCTTCATTATCTTAATTTTTATTACAAGCACACTTTTTTTTAAGTAATTTGCACTTCTAATAATATAGGGATTTAACATATTTCTCAGCATGAATTATTTAATATGTTACTACAAAATAATAATTGTGAGTATTCTAAATATTAATGCATTTTCCAAAGTAAAAGTTCGAAATGTTAAAGGAAGAAAGTGGAATTATGAAACAAAACTGTCTTTGTAGCTATCTAGAAATTAAATTATAATGTACATGCATTTTTCTGCCACCAGAAAAACACTTTCATATTATTACATACATACATACATAATTACATACGAAGGTGGTTTGAAAAGTCCGTGCAAAGTCCGAGAGATGACACCACCGGCGCGTATCGAGGTCATGTTTAGTTAGTAGCATCTCTTGAATGAACGCACATCAAGTTTCAGCCATATTGGTCTATTTCTTTGTGTTTGGCATTCGTGTGAATCAAGGAAGTCGAGTTATTTTCAAGAAATGGACAAAAAAGAATTTAATGTGGTGATTAAACATTACTTTATGAAAGGCAAAACGCCTCAGGAGACTAAAGAGAAGCTTGATACAACATTATGGTGACTCTGGACTTCCGGTTAAAACAGTTTATAAGTGGTTTCAAAATTTTCGGACTGGCCAAATGGGCACAAGTGACGCTGAACGTTCTGGACGGCCTGTGGAGGTTACGAATCCAGAAATCATTGATCAAATCCATGATATGGTGATGGATGACAGAAGAGTTAAGGTGCGTGAGATTGCTAGTGCTGTGGGCATCTCGAATGAATGGGTACATAATATTTTGCATAAACATTTGGACATGAGAAAGCTATCCACAAGATGGGTGCCGCAATTGCTCATGCTTGACCAAAAACGGAATCGTGTGAAGTGTTGCAAGGATGGTTTGCAGCTGTTCCAGAAGAATCTGGAGGACTTAAAGTGTCGTTTCGTCACTGTGGATGAAACATGGATACACTACTATACTCCCGAGACCAAACAACAATCTAAACAATGGGTTACCAAGGGGAAATCTGCACCAAAAAAGGCAAAGACCGTTCCTTTGGCCGGAAAGGTTATGGGAACTGTCTGTTGGGATTCGTAAGGGATAATCCTCATCGACTATCTGGAAAAGGGTAAAACTATTACAGGTGCACATTATTCATCGTTATTGGACCGTCTGAAAACCGAGCTGCAAGAAAAACGCCCGCGATTGGCCCACAAGAAAATCATTTTCCATCACAACAACGCACCAGCACACACCTCAGCAGTTGTGGTCGCAAAATTAATGAAAATAGGATTCCAACTCGTTTCTCCAGACTTGGCTCCCTCGGACTACTACAGTATTTGTTCTCCAATTTGAAGAAATGGCTGGCAGGACAAAGATTTTACTCAAACGAGGAGGTGATTGCAAACACTAATGGATATTTTGCAGAGTTGGACAAATCCTATTATTCGGAAGGGATCAACAAACTAGAACATCGTTGGATGAAGTGTATAAGCCTAAAAGGAGACTATGTTGAAAAATAAAAAAGGTTTATCCCAAACACGTAAGTAGTTTTTATTTTTGCACGGACTTCTCAAACGCCCCTTGTACATACATACATACATATATACATCATTATAGACCGTTACACCTTTCAGCGTTCAGTCTGCAAGCCTCTGTGAATTTACTAAATGTCGCCTCAATCCTCTATTTGCAACTAGAGCTGTGGCCTCATTTAGTTCTATACCTCTTATCTTTAAATCATTAGAAACTGAGTCTAACCATCGTCGTCTTGCTCTCCCTCTACTTCTCTTACCCTCCATAACAGAGTCCATTATTCTCCTAGGTAACCTATCCTCCTCCATTCGCCTCAAATCCAGCAAAGCCAGTTTATGCGTGCAGCTTCATCCATCGAGTTAATTTCTAACTTAGCCTTTATCTCCTCATTCTGAGTACCCTCCTGTCATTGTTTCTACCTGTTTGTGCCATCATTTTCGCTACTTCTAACTTACGAATAAGATATCCTGAGTCCACCCAGTTATGGTTAGGCAGTAAAGCCAAAGATATCTGTTTGTTTTTGCTGCGTGTACCAGAAAGGTCAATGTTTTCATGACATATATAAAACTGCCAGTTAGTTGGGCTGCAAAAATTAGTAGACGCACAGTCAAACACAATTTCTACAGGTTATTTTCCTAAATAACTTTCTTCAGCTTATCCCAGTTGTTTCTGGGATAGCTGGAGCCACCCAGGTTCATTTGGTTACAGTTGGGGCTTTAAAGCCAGATGCCCTTCTTGATGTCATGTGATTCTTGAGATGAAAATCTCAACCCATAATCAACTGGGATTTCAACCTCAGCTTTCTGAGTGAGAAGCCAGCAGTTAAACCACAGAACTAATCATGCTCTCCTTCTACAGGTTATTCTTAAATATAACAACACTGTATTCATTAAAACAAAAAAGTCAACTGATAGGTGTTTTATATATATATATATATATCTTCGTTACAGAAACAAAACAATTTACAGGTTTAAAGGGACAGAACATATTAAGACTATGAATAAACAGCAATTATTTCTATGAGTGCAATGTCCACAATTAAATTTGCATCTAGCACATCCCCACATTGCACAGCCATGTTCACAAAGCAATGTCAGACTTCATCTTCAAAGAAGGAAATGCTTGGATCACATATCATTGACTTGGACAATATCAATGCCATCTAGTGACGTATAGCCCTAACTAAAGACTCTAATGACTGTATACTTCGTTCCCAATTCTTAATGTCTTTTCAAGATACCAGAACGTAACTTCTGATATTGAGGGCTATGTTTACATTTACTGTAGACCAAAATGTGTTAAACCCATAATACGATTACCTAAATTGTCAACTTCACTGAAAAAGTAGAAAAATTGCAGAAGATGTACAAAACTGTTTTATAAAATTGATACATATTGATATTTCACATATTATGAATGAGGAAGGAATAAAACTGTTCTATGAAATATCATATAACAAAAACTAGCAGTTCCCCGTGGCTTTGATTGTATGAATTTCGTAATTTAATAAAAGTAATCATTCCTCTACACTGTACGAAGACATTATCTAAAAAAACACACCAAAAAATACAGTTACATTTACCCCAGTAACTCTTTGTAAACCACGTTTGTGACATTTCCTTTCGAGGCTAAGACGACCATGCGACACAGAACTGTACATGTGAGAAACAGTCTTGTCTCATGTCAAAAAAATACACGTTACTTTATTTTTAAACGAGATTCCAAATACCAATTTACACGTCTGTAACATTTTCATTTTTTGAGATATAAGCATTCTCATAAAAAGAATTCAACTCTTTCACATCTTTTCACCCCCGTTAAGTGCATTTTCCGAAAACAAAGGACTTTCCAAATACCAAGTTTCTTGTCTGTAACATATTAAGTTAAAATTGACATATACCATTAATTTATACCTTTACTCAATTTAACAATTCACCCGCTTTTTCAATTCTTTCCAGCCCCTCAAATGGATTTTCCATATACAGAAAACATGTGTTTCATTATTTTTAAATGAGACTCCAAATACCAGTTTTCAGGTCTGTACGTCTATAACACCTTCCGTTTTTGAGATATAAGTAATCTCATAAAAATAATTCAACTTCCTCTTCACTTCCTTCAACCCCTTTTTACCCCCTTAAGTGGACTTTCCGAAAACAATAATATGTGTTTCTTTATTTTTAAAGGAAATTAAAAATACCAACTTTCACATCTGTAACAGCTTCAGTTTTTAAAGTATAAGTATCCTCATACTCAGAATTAAACTCCTTCTGTACTTATTTCGAAACCCCATTAAGTCGATTTTCTGAAAACAAAAAAAATATGTGTTCCTTTATTTTTACAGGAGATTACAAATACCAATCTTCATGTCTGTAACATCTTTAGTTTTTAAGATATAAGTATCCTCACAAAAAGAATTCAACTCCTTTTTCATCCCAACCCCCACCCTTTAAGTTGATTACCGCCCCCCCCCCCAAAAAAGCGTGTTTCTTGATTTTTAAAGGAGATTCCAAATACCAATTTTCATGTCTGTAACCTTCTGTTTTTGAGATATAAATTTCTCCATAAAAAGAATTCAACTTTTTCACTTCCTTTCACATTCCCCCTCGAGTGAATTTTCTGAAAGCAAAAAAAATACGTGTTTCTTTATTTATAAAGGAGCTTCCAAATACCAATTATCACGACGGTAACATATTCAGTTTTGAGATATATATATCTTCACAAAAAGAATTCAACTCCTTCCCCAACCTCCTACCCTAAGTTGATTTTCCCCCCAAACTGCATGATTCATTATTTTTAAAAGATATTCCAAATACCAGTTTTCATGTCTGTAACATCTTTAGATATTTTTAGGTATATTGTAAGTACTCTCATATAAATAATTCCATTAATTTTTCTCAATTCTTTCACCCCTTAAGTGGATTTTCCAAAAACAAAAGAATATTTGTTTATTTTAAAAGGAAATGTCAATTTTCATGTGTGCAATATCACACAAAGAATTCAACTCATTTTTCAATTCTTTGTAGGTGGATTTTCCAAAAAAAATATATATGTATTTCATTATTTTTAAAGGAGACTCCAAGTACCAATTTGCACGTCTGTAACATCTTCAGTTTTTGAGATACCACTATCCTAATAAAAATAATTCAACCCCCTTTTCAGTCCTTTTACCCCCCAATAAGTGATTTCTTCCGAAAACAAAAAATACATGTTTCTTTATTTTTAAAAGAGATTAAAAATACCAATTTCCACATCTGTAACATGTTAAGTTTTTGAGGTGTTCTGAAAACATGCCCATTTTAAGAATTCACCCCCTTTTCAGTTTCCCTTAAATGGATTTTCCAAAAACAAATTATCTATGTTCCTTTTACTTTTACAGAAGATTCCAAGTACCAGTTTTCAAGTCTGTAACATGTTACTTGTCTGAGATATACTGTAGGCCTAGATATATTATTATTCAAAATTCACCCCGTTTGTTACTCCCGTTCACCCCCTATTCATTGGATTTTCCAAAAATACAAAAAAAATGTGTTGATTTTTAAAGGAGATTTCAAATACCAATTTTCAGTTTTTGAGATATAAGTATCCTCATAAAAGGTATAAAACCCCTCTTCCCCCTTTTTTCAGCCCCTTAATGGGATTTTCTGAAAACACACAAAATATGTGTTTCTTCATTTTTAAAGGAGATTCCAAATACCAATTTTTACGTCTGTAAACTTTTAAGTTTTTGAGGTATAGATATCCTCATTTAAAAATTTCAGCCCCCATTTCACGTCCTTGGCGATGGAACACCTGAAAATCCTCTCTTAGTGAGCACCTACAACTTAATATAAACATATCCTCAAAATTTCATTTCTTTATGTCCAGTAGTTTTGGCTCAGCAATGATGAATCGGTCGGTAGGTCGGTCGGTCGGTCGGTCAGGACATGTTATTTTATATAGATAGATTAGAACGTTCTTGAAATTGAATTGGTAACCATGAGCTATCGCCTGAGGTAAGTATTTGTCACATAATTAAAATTGGAAAATGATGTATTTAGGATGCAGCTGTCATCAAACAAGTTGTAACCATGGCTAATCTGTAAGGATTCCAGAGACAATGAAATTAAGTCACATTCTTAAACATCCTTAAAATAGCCTTTTGCAATTCTCATTTCAAACCCAGGAAAATGCTTGACAAATGTTGCGGATTGCTTTCTTTCTACAGCTAATGAACCAACAAAAAGACTGGAAAGGTGACTACACAAAGACAAGCCTAGTGAAGACAGGAGAAAAATAATTTTATTGAGAATGAAGCCAAAGATAAGTTATCATCCATTTCCCTCCTTTCTTTCACCCCTTCCTGTCAGTTTCATTTCTTATTTTGTTTCCTCCTCCCACTTCAAAAAAAGAGTTTGAGAGGTGGATGAATTAACATAACTCCTGTGTATACTCTGGTCTTCAGTATTTATAAGGGCAACAGCCTTTAATGATAATGTAAGTCGCTACTTTTAAATTTGAACTTAATCATGTATGGCAGTTTTGAAGTACTGTATAAGTAATTACAGCATGGTTGTCATCAAACATTAATATGGCCCTTAAGCCTAATATCTCCACTGTCCTCCTGCGACAAATAACATACAAAAACAAAACACTAATTCTGCTGCCATTAATGGTACCAATGAAGAACATTCACAAGCTTCAAACATTTCAAATGGATTAGATTCAACTTAACCAATATAGAAGATCTGATTGCAATTTTAGAACAGTTATAACTGATCATTTCTTCCCACAAAATTTTTAAATAAAGAACTTTTATGACAGCTATAAATATGGTCTCTCTCAACCTGCTGATTACTAAGTATATTTGATATGGAACTGGAAAATATGAAAATTAAAGAAATATAACAAAACACATAAATGTACATGAACCTCAAACCATGTTTTATAAAAAATAAATTGTCTCCTCCTGAAGACTGTCTACTAAAAATGCAAGTATGAAATATTCATCATAAACAGTAGATGTAAACTGTGCACTTATAAATTAGTTTTTAAATATTTAAAACATTAACAACTTTATGGCAAACTCTAATTCACATTCCATTCTCTATTAGTGTAAAGTTATTAACAGGGGTAGGATTTATATGTTCTGAATATATACAGAAATATGAATATGTGTGCCTTAAAATATGGACAAAATGTTGACTAGGACCCTTCAAATGACCTAACTATTCCAAATTACTATTATATTAACCCTCATTTTTTTTATCCCATAAACTACAACAAAGAAATATTTCCAATGTAAGTATGCTTCTCTTTAAGGTAAGTGAACATTTTACTTTGCAGACAACAGCTAGGGCTGGGCTGAGTAGCTCCAACGGTAGAGCACTGGCTTTCTGAGCTCAAGTTGTTAGGTTAGATCCTGGCTCAGTTCAGCCTCATGTCAATAGATTTACTGGCACATAAAAGAACTCCTACTTGACAAAATTTTAGCATCTCAGTGTATCCGAGAACTGTAATAGTTAGTGGGATGTAAAGACAACAACATTATTATTACTACAAGTGCTAGAGCAGAGGACATTCTTCCTAAATCATTAGATATTACTATTCTGCTCCAGTTGCAAATACCCAACCAGCCACACCACCAACTGAGGTTTCTTGGATCAAAGGAGTAACATGGACCAATTCAATATAGTTTGTGTTTCTGTTGGAAATCCCTGAAAAATACCTATATGGTGTGACAATCCACAACAAATGTTGTTCCTTTGGATTTGAGCAATTTTTGGAAGAAATGCTTACAGAAGAAACTGAGATATAAATTTTTGATTTGTTTGCTTTAAAAGAAATTCAGCAAAATGAATGAAAATGACTTTACTAAAAAAATATAACGGTATTCTCCTCTGAACCAAGAAGTATTTTCAAAGGGGCTTCCTAAAAATGCAGGAGCAACTGCTGATGTCGATAAAGGCGAAGATAAGGTATGGTCACAATGATTCAAAGAATTTTTAAATCAATCAAGAGAAAATGAAACAGCGTCCTAGTAAATAATAACAACAATAATAACAACAGGTCTAATAGAAGCACTGTTTAAAAGGAAAATTATTTTGAGGTTCTAAGATTTATTTGTGATCAAAATACAGTGAGATAATCCATAGAAGAATTTGACAGATATTCCAGGAGAATGAAGCAAAAAAAAAAAAAATAGTCAACTCCGTACAGGTCATGAAGGTCCTGGGAGGGGTGGAAAATAAAAAGAAAACCTACAAGTTTGAATTTATGAAGATATTCCATTTCTTCATAGGAATAGGCTAAAAAGTTTAGCATCCACCAATTAGTTGTGCCGAGAGTCTCACAAGGAACTGTTTCAATTCCTGTACTCAAACAGATAAAAGAACTGACCTCAAAAACCAGCTCCCAGATTTAATCACTTCTGAAAGCAGCAAGAAAACCTTCTCATTCAGGCTTCAACTAACCATGAAAAACCCAGACTTCAGTAAACAGAATTAGATCCAACCACAGAACTTTATCAAATTAGGGTTTTATTTATTTAGCGTATGGCTTTACAGATACAACACACAATGATTTTGAAGAACAAACTATATATTTATATCCAGATTATTTATATAGCTAACTGTCTCTGGAAGCGCATGAGCAAAGTCACTGATATCGCCACTGTACTTTCTTTTTGGACATTCGCTGATAATGTGCAGGATGGTCTGCTTGGAGGCACCACAGTCACAGTTAGGCGTAGGAATTCTTTTCCACTTGTGGTGGAAATATGCGCAGTTACCATGGCCCAATCGTATCCTGTTAAGAGTAGACCAGGTTTTTCGAAGAAGCTCAAATCCAGGTGGCAGTGACGGTCCTGTGTGGCAAAGCTGACTCAGGCCTAGTATCTTGTCTTCCCGGCCATTCCTTAGTAATATTGAAGTTGGTATTCTTCAGTTCTATTACAGTTCTTATTGGTGGATTTCGGGACCTTAGACGATTTAGACGAACATCGGCGATGTCGTCATGTATTGGTAATTGGGGATTATTGATTAATTTCTTAAATTCCCTGAGGAGAGCGTTTTTACGTCGAAGATTTGGTGGGGAGATATGGCTGAGAATAGGTAGAAAATATGTGGGTGTAGGCCTTATTGTGCCAGTGACGAGAGACACTGTGGTGTTGAGCTGTGTATCTATGAGGTTGATGTGAGGTCTATGCAGCCAAACAGGAGCGCAGTACACAGCAGCCGAGAACACAAGTCCCAAAGCAGTGCATCAGAGTAAAGTTGCTGTTGAACCCCAAGTTGTACCACATAATTTTTGGATTACGTTGCTGCGAGTTCTTACTTTGTATTGGACGTTACGAAGGTGTTGTCTAAAGGAAAGTGTTCTATCTAAGGTAACTCCTAGGTATTTAGGGAATCTATTATGTCTCAATAACTGATTTCCAATGTACACCTGCAATTGTTTGTTAGCCATCTTGCTGTTTAGATGAAAGCAGCATACTTCTGTTTTATTGGGATTAAGTGTAAGTCTCCACAATTTAAAGTACTGTACCAACACTTTTATGTCGTCCGTTAAGGTCATCTCGGATTTCTCGAATGTTGTATCTCTGGTAGCAATAGCCCAATCATCAGCTCACGTCCATAGCTTTAACCTTAAAGTACCCTACACTTGATCCCGGGTGGTGCTAAGCGAGCAACAGCGAACAGGCAACCAGACATATTTCTCTCCTGGTCAAGATACAACATTAATGAACATGGCTTCACTATCCAAAGGTCCTTTTCAGGACCAAACTACTACTATTATTATCAAATTAGGGTGAAAACCATCTTTGCATTCTGACTGTAGTGCTCCTGTTCAAACAATACTACATGTTGAGACAAGGGATAGTGTGAGGACATATCAAGGAGGCCGGTCAGACTTGTTGCTGGCGACAATGGTAGCAATTCAGTGGATAGATTCATTAGCTCTGAGACTGCAAATAGTATAACACAGTTGTTGATCATTTTTAGTATAGCTTTTCTGAAACCCATGTTTGCCATATGCTAAATAATAATCCACCGAGGGCTCTCAATTTGAGAAAGTAGGTTGGTCACCATGAGGTCGCAAACTGAACTAAGCATTGCTTCCTCTTACTTGTGCTAGTTTCCCTGCTTTCATTTCTCCTTATGATTTCTCTTGGTCAATTCTTGTTCTCTTTGGACCCCAACAATCTTAGGTTTGTGATGCCTATGGATTATTTCATTTTCATGTCTTTCATGGCCCTTACCCTTCTTTTGCCTACACCATCATTCTTTTCTTTTCTCTAGTCTGAGAAGAGTCAACAGGAAATGGCTATCTACTTGCACTTTCACCTAAAACAATCAATCAACAATAATAATATTTGAACTAAGGGTCCATTTTAGTAAGGTTGAAGTTCAATTCCTGGCAAGTCCAAGGATTTTAATTGTGGACTGAAGATTTGAACTGCCTTCACTCATCATTGTGAAACTAACTAAGGAGTTGTCTGCAATGAGAGGTAGTTTACCCAATCACGAAGGCTAGGCAATATGGCTGAGAATGCTGTCACGCTGACCATGTGGCACTCCCATATTTGGAGGCCATCTAGACAGCAATTGTATTAGCAAGGCCCATAATGGGTTGTATGTGCAATAGGAAGAAGAAATACAAAATTCTCTTACATACAAAAATGAGGGAATATTTCACTCAATTTTAATGCAGTTTACTATAAAACACCAATCAACTGTTAAATCAAAGTTACTCAATCTACACACACACACACACCCCCGCCACACACTCTCTCTCTCTCTCTCTCTCTCTCTCTCTCTCTCTCTCTCTCTCTCTCTCTCACACACACACAGATAGATATACAGTAGAAATCCGCTATAGCAAGAAATCCATTATAATGACAGCCTTTTTCTGTCCCTTGAAAATTCCCATATTAAACTGTATATTATCCTTCGGTAACAGCGAGAACCCTATCACTGATGCAACCGTTATTACGAGGGATTAAGCGTGTGCAATTTTTTCCATTATCAATATTTATGCACTCCAGCAATTATACTGAATGTGATCGATCATCTTTGGTATAGATTTTTCGCTATGTGTACTAGCGAGCTCTCTCATCCTCATGAGAACTCGAAGGCGATATTGGAGTCGATTAGTAATACTCGTCGACTGGTGTTCTATACGCACAATTCAAAATGAAGGAGAACATGTTTTCATAATAAATACGTAAATAACATGGCCGATACCAGTTGTTAACTGGTTAGAAATAAAGGCTGAGGTAAATGATCACTAAATTTTAAAACTATGTACTGAAATTAAGCAAGAATGTGATAAATCTCAAGATATGACGCAGAGTGGATGACTGATTTCAGAGGTTAGTTTATTCAGTAAAACCTCGTTAGGCACTTCTGCAGGGGACAAGGAAAGATAATGCGTTAAGCAAGAATACGTGCTATTGAATACACGAATAAAAACTATCCAACACGAATATATAAACTCTTGATATGGTCTTTCCGACATGCATGCATTTTACATCGTATATGTACGGGTACAGAGAAAGATATAGGCTATCTACCGCTTCTGAAGATACAATGAGAGTATTAAAAGACGAAAGATAATATGAAAACCTTTCCCACTGGGGCCTATTAAATAAAAACAATGTTTGAAAGGTGTGTAAAATACCTGATAACAAATATTAAAACATTTGCAGTCGGGGGCCCATAAAAGTATCAGCGCATGATTGCAATTTACATTCTTCTACCACGAGTTGTGTTGGTGGTAAGAATGGTAAGGGTAGACCAAGGTATGAATATGACAAGCAGATTAGAGCAGATGTAGGATGCAATAGTTACGTAGACATGAAAAGGTTAGCACAGGATAGGGTGGCATGGAGAGCTGCATCAAACCAGTCTATGGACTGATGACTCAAACAACAACAACAACAACACCAACAACAACAACAACAACAACAATGGCTTGCTTCCCGAAGCTACAATTTACTCTCTAAAGTTCCGGAATTCAAGGCCATTTCCCCTTTTCGTGTAACTTTCTCCGACATGCCTCCTGTGGCGAGGGCTCCAATCTGTGTTGAAAATTACATTCCCTTCACAAGGAATGATAAAGAACAATTTCAGGGCTGGGGAAAATGTGATCGTACTGAGCGGTAATAATTACATTTTCTGACGCGATAAATGGGGTATTTTTAAATAGATTTAATACAACGTGAATCAAGACTTTGAATTTACGACGTGCTAAGCAAGAAATTGCCTTGATAAGGAGGTTAAACTGTCACTGACAATAAAAATGTGTTTTAATTATTTCACATTTTTTATAGTATTGAACAGGTGGAAAATCCTACCCTTATCTTTGACGATGGGATAGGAAAGGCTTAGGAATGGAATGGAAAGGAAGCAGCCGTGGCCTTAAATAAGGTACAGCCTCAACATTTGCCTGGTGTGAAAATGGGAAACCACGGAAAACCATCTTCAGGGCTGCCGACAGTGGGGTTCGAACCCACTATATCCCGGATGCAAGCTCACAGCTACGCGGCCCTAACTGCACGGCCAACTCGCCCGGTATCCTTGGGAGTTCAAGGGTGAGATTTTTTTGCAACAACTCTATTCGTGCTTGAAATATGTTTTCATGATACATATCAGATTTTTAGGTTAGGTGTGACTGTTTGAATAAGAAAACTGAAAAGTTTGCCACAGAAGCTACCGGAGTGATATTACTCCAATTCTTCAGAATGAAA
Organism: Anabrus simplex; assembly: GCF_040414725.1. NCBI lineage: Eukaryota > Metazoa > Arthropoda > Insecta > Orthoptera > Tettigoniidae > Anabrus > Anabrus simplex. Next base: position 213,215,429 of record NC_090266.1, read on the forward strand.
TTGTTATTCGCATTCACGTTTTCTCGGAATTAGAAAAATAACTTATGAGTAGACCTCAGTATGGAAATCGACAAAAACGAAAGTTTTGAACACAAGTGAATTGCCGTTACATACCAATTGTAATGTGTGTGGGGTTTTCCCGACTTTTACAAAAGAAGTGGATATAACAACAATCCGCTATAGTGAGGAAATTTTTCGCCGTTACGAATTCTCACTATAAGGAACTTCTACTGTATTTGCATTTTAATTTTTCATTTATTGAAACAATTTCATTTTAAACAGATATCTCTCATGAGGACACTAAGTAGGATGTTCATATGACAGTTCCCATGGCATATAAAAATACGTTCTCATATTAAAACCAATTATAACAATGTTTCAGAGCTGTGGCTAAAAAAATATCCTTGTAGGTACAGTATATAAATCCTACCCTTTGCTAAAAATGATGCCTTGTTTATTATAAAAAAAATACCGTTTTAATTACCATGAACTGCATTGGCAACATTTTTGTATCTTACACATATTTTACACTGGCATACGATGAACTATAAGTTTGTACTATCCACCGTTTTATAGACCTGATAACTTTTGAAAGGCACAATGTGATTAGAAAATTAAGATTTAATGAAAATGATAAAATACCTGGGCCCTTGGGAGTTCAAGGGTGAGATGTTTCTTGAGTTTAGTGCCTTTCACCAAGGAAGATGTTGCATACACAATCGTTCTCCCCAACACACATCAAATGATCTCTCACGTAATAAGCATTAAGCAGTAACATAAAATTAACCAAAACTAAATTAGCAGGGGCAGATTTAAATACATGGAAAGCTGTCACATGCAATATGCAACATTAATGACGCAAGATTAAACTGCTAACCTGCTAAACAAAATGCTTCAATACACCTGAAACACAACACCATCTTCAATTTTAGTTAATCCATTCTACAAATAACAATTGCTTGAATTAATAAAATTACAACTGCCCCTGGCTTATAATAAATAACAATGCTTCATATAACTCGATAGTTGCAACTACTGCACCGCGATATTGTCCTTCCTTCTCCTAGCTTCACAGTCTCCCCATCTGGACCATCTGAGTATTGAATTCCATCATGTCGCCTCTGTAACACACAGGTACAAAGTTGTAGGAGAGTTTATGATGATGCTTGTTGTTTAAAGGGGCCTAACATCGAAGGTCATCGGCCCAGTACGAGAGTATAAAACTGGCAGGCAGGGAAAGAAAATAATTAAAGTACTCTTTCAACAATAATTACCCAATTTATCCACATAACAGACACACCTTCTTCCAATTTTTTTTAACAAAATTCTAGGGTCATCTTTTACATAAGGAAAAATGTGTAACAAAAATTTAGGTATATTAAAATACACTCTGTCTTGAATGTGAAATAATCTATAGCACTCACAGTGATGTATCAAACCAGTTTTAACTACAAACAATGTACTGATCATCTCACTGCAAACGAGTATACAATCGTTTGATAACCAGCATCAGCTGTATAACATATGTGGTGAAACACATATGGCACACAGCATACTACAACTTAAAATTTGAAATAAAATACAGCAGTAATTATTGGTAAAATTTGCTGTGGAACATAAATATTGCTACTTATTTCTATCCACTGTAAAAATAAAATTCATCAAAACAACCGACTATTGTAGCATTCTAACAACATGTGGGTTATTAGACCTTGAGTGATGTACGTTAAAAAGAACCAATCTCGATTAGAATTCATGCACTCTTGTTCTAAACCTTGGATTTAAACATAACTACTCCATCCTTTACTTCTCATCATTGCCAATATACACTGAGTGGCCAAAAGTCACAGGACGGGGTGTCCCAATAAAAAATGTGCTGTGTACGACCCCTGAGCGTGGTGGCTAGCTGTGGCGTAGCTCAGTCTGTCACAGACACCAGTGTTGTGAAGATGGCAACACGCTAAGTTAACCGACTTTGAACGTCGGATGATCATCGGCGCACGGTGCATGGGCCACAGCAGTGCGAAGATTACATGCCAATTCGGGTTTCTAGGGTCAACAGTGTCAAGGGAGGATCTTCAGTATAGCAGAGAGAATGCTACCATCCATGTAAACCGCCGCAGGGGAAGACCACAGGTGTTTAACGAACGGACATCACGTGACCTCCGCAGAACCATACTGGGCGCTCGACGGGCTACTGTGACTCAGATCACCACCCAGTTGAATGTTGGGAGTCAGTAACCCATTTCTACCAGGACTGTAAGGAGGCAACTGTGCCACATAGGCTTCACCAGCCAACGACCAACTCGTGTCCCTTTGCTGACACCTCGACAGAGAGCTCAACGAAGTGCATGGGCCCACGAACATCGGCAATGGACAACGGAACAATGGCGGCGTGTGGTATGGTCCGATGAATCCAGGTTCCAGTTGTATCGAGGAGCTGATTGACGCGCAAAAGTGTAGCGTATGTCCCATGAAGCTATGGATCGTGCATGTCAACAAGGTTGTGTCCAGGCGAAAGGTGGTTCAGTTCTGGTCTGGGCGGCGTTCTCATGGTCGCAATTAGGCCCCATTGTCCAGCTGCAGGAAGAGCTGACATGTGCACATTATGTGGATCTTCTTTCACACCATCTGCATACCTTTCTGGCCCTAGAGTACCCTAATTGAGATGCCATGTTTCAACAGGACAATGTGCCATGTCACCGCTCTGTGGTGGCACGCAGGTAGTTGGAGAAGCACTCCAGTGAAGTTATGACCATGGATTGGCCCTCCAGATCCCCCAATCTTAATCCAATCAAGTATTTGATGATGATGATGATGATGGTGATGCTTGTTGTTTAAAGGGGCCTAACATCTAGGTCATCGGCACTTAATGGTACGTAATGAGACAAAACGTAATGACAATTTAAAAGTCCAAAATCATCCACTGACCAGAATTCAAAACATGATGACAAAGAATGAACAGATGGATATGAATTTAAAACAATCAGTGGATCTGACCCGTAATGCCCCACATTCCCAGAAACTAGCGTTAAACAATAGTATTACTGACCAAGGGACTGCTTCCAAAGCACAATCCTGAATCGATGATGCTTGTAGTCTAAAGGGGTCCAAAATCCAGGTCATCGGCCCCTCATCACTTATCGCTAGGAAAGTAGAACCATGGTATTTGTCATGTTGCGGTACCAATCAAAAGTAGCGCAGACTCGCGGTCTTCCACACATTATGGTACTACTCACAGGTAATGTAATGTGCACATGTAACAGAGACCTATGGTGTTTCTCACATTGCGGCGCCATTTACGGGCAACGCAAACCTTATGGTATCCCTCACATAGGTGTAGGCCTACTAATCACAGGGACTCGTACTATCCCGTGGTGTTCCTCACATAGTGGGTACTAATCACAGGCAAGGCAGACCCATGGCGTCGCTCACCCATGGTTTACAAAAAACAATATGTATATGAGTTTCCACCTTATCAATACAAATTTATTTTACATTAAGCAAGTAAATATAGTCAAGACTAGTTTCGACCCCTAGGGGGTCATCCTCAGTTGACAAGCGTTAAAAATGTATTGTTTACAAAAACATCACATGTAGTGGTAAAAGCTTAAATTAATTTGAACCGATCATTAATGTTGGTATGTCTGGTACATGATTGACTAGTGTGCATCATCCATGAAGACACATATTATTTTTTATGCTACTACCATCCAATTTTTTTAGGTTATACAATGTGGAATATACATGCATTTATGCAACTCAACAGTGGCAAGTTTAACAATGTACATTTAAAGTTGGTTCATAAATTACACATTGGCTATTGATTAGGACGTTGGTTTGAACACTTTTGACTAGAATATCAATGTAACACCTTACTGGCATATATCTTAGATGCTGAAATCAGTTTGTAAAGTCTGTTACTCTTGGTTGAGTCTTAGTATAAAGTTAAAATTTTAAATGAAAACTATTTGCTTAGTGTAGGCATTAAATAATGCTGTTAAAATGGACGTAGTGGTAAAAGCTTAAATTGATTTGAACCGATCATTAATGTTGGTATGTCTGGTACATGATTGACTAGTGTGCATAATCCATGAAGACACATATTATTTTACATGCTACCACCATCCAATTTTTAGGTTATACAATGTGGAATATACACACATTTGTGCAACTCAATAGTGGCAAGTTTAACAATGTACATTTAAAGTTGGTTCACAAATTACACAAATTGGCTATTGATTAGGACATTGGTTTGAACACTTTTGACTAGAATATCAATGCAACACCTTACTGGCATATATCTAAGATGCTAAAATCAGTTTTTAAAGCCTGTTACTCTTGATTGAGTCTTAGTATAAGGTTAAAATTTTAAATGAAAACTATTTGCTTAGCATAGGCATTAAATAATGCTGTCAGAATGGACATCTAGCTAAAACAGTGGTATATGTATGTCATATATGCCTGGTTAAAAACACATTACATTAATGTTATTGATATGTGGTGCAACATGTACATTGTTTTTGGAACAAATGGGGTTGACGAATTTTTCATAACAGTCTTAGATATAGTGTTCTAATAAAATGGGTCCGTAAAAATATTTATATGTACAAAACAGTTAGCATTTAAATAATCCGCTGTAGATCGGGTAATGCTTAGATATATATCTGGAGATATATTAGGCAGCTACTAATGTTGGAGTTATTAGAAATATTAATGGAGCATGTTTTCCATCCGTATGTCGTGATGTTTCTGGCTGGTGACATTTGTCAGAATGTGTTGAAATTATGTGTCTTGATGCACGTTGATTTTATCGTGGAAGCGTATATGTTGTAAAAACAAGGTACAGTATCTGGAAATAGAAATAATGAGTGTGATAATGGTGTGGTATGAAAGTGTAATAGTAAATCGTATGTCGTTTTACTTACGTAAGGTGTTGGAACCGTGCGTTCTTTGTAGCTGCCTGTTGGGATCTGATACGTGTTGCTCTGAGATTGTAGTTAGCGGCGGTAGAGGGGAGGTTTGGGGGGATGGGTGGAGTGTTAGTGATGGGAGTGGGGTTAGAGGGGAGGGAGTCTTGGGGCGGTTGATTTGAACATATAGATTTTTGTTTACTTATTCTTTTGATGTAGAAATCTTTTAATAAGGGAATTACTGCATGAAAAAGAATATTGTTTCTGTCTATACTTTCATTTAGGTTGGAGTTCGGGTTCACGTATTTGTCTAAATTTATGTAAAATTCTTCTATTATGCTGAGCAAGGGACTTTTTGGGTTCATATTGAGGATTTGCATGTCGTTCTTAATGTCCGTGAAATTATGTTTTTGATCGTCAATGTGCTGACCCATTGCTGAGAAATGTCTGTGTTTGACGGCGTTGACATGTTCATTATATCGTATTAAAAAACTTCTACCAGTAAGCCCTACATAGCTGGCTCGGCAGTCGTTGCATTTGAGGCGATAGACTCCTGAGTGATTGTATTTATTTATGTTATTAACTGATTTGGAATTGTATAGTATGTTGGTGTTATTGCGTGCAGTTTTATATGCTATTTTTAGGCCTTGTTTTTTGAAGATATTTGTTATGGGATGTATATGGTTATTGTTGTAAGTAAACAGTGCATATTCTTTTTTATTTTTGGTGATTCTGGTTAACTTGGTTTTAGGTTGGTTTTTGACTTTGTTGATGATCCGGTTTATCATTTCTCTTTTATATCCGTTTTGTTTTGCTATTTCATGGATTGTGTTTAGTTCTTTATTTAGATTTTCTTTTGAAAGTGGAATGTTGTATGCTCTGTGAATCATACTATAGTATGCAGCTCTCTTATGAGCATGTGGGTGGGTGGAGTCTATCTTTATTGTATTTGATGTGTGGGTAGGTTTTCTATATATGTTATATGTTAGGTGGTTGTTATGTCTAGTTATGGATATATCTAAATAGTTGATGGTGTTGTTGTATTCAGTGTCCATGGTAAATTTAATATGGGGATCTATTCTATTTAGTTGTTCTAAGATTATGTTTTCATTAGTATGTCTATTGTCCATGATTATAAATGCATCATCGACAAATCTGCACCAATAGATAATATTTCCTATTTTTTTAATTTCTTGGTGTTCTAAGTAGTCCATATATATATCAGCTATTATGCCTGATATTGGTGATCCCATGGGTAATCCTTTCTGTTGATAGATAGTGTCATGGAACTTGAAATAATTATTATTGATAGCGAATTGTAAAAGTTTTATAAATTCATCTATTTCCAGTTTGCTTAACTTACTGTGGTTATAAAGATTGGATTCTATGATAGTGATAGTTTTTTGTGTGGGTATATTAGGATACATGTTTGTTATATCATATGTTGCTAGCTTGTAGAAGTGTTCTATTCTTATATTCTTAGTAATATTGCAAAAATCTATTGAGTTTTTTATGGTTTTATTTGCTTGAAAGACATAATGTTTTTTAAGGAATTTTTGTATGTATTTGGATAATTTATAAATAGGGCTTGGCCTGTAGTTTATTATGGGTCTCATAGGAATGTTGTCTTTATGGATCTTAGGGTAAGCTTTAGCTGTAGGTATCCCTGGATTCATGGTGATTAATTTTGTAGTTTCCTGTTCGTTCAAGAGGAAATTGGTGTTTTTTAGGAGAGTTTTTAAGTTTTTTTGGATACTGTTAGTGGGATCTTTAGTCTTAATTTGAAAAGTTTCATCTTGAAAGCAGGTTTTTGTTTTTGTTATATATTCCTCTTTATCCATAATGACTGTAGTGTTTCCTTTATCTGCCTTTGTTACTATTAGCTTATTTTGCTGGATTTTATTTTTGAGTACCTTAATTTGTGTTTGGTTTGTGATATCTTGATTCTGAGGTTTTTGAGTGATCTTATCAATATATTGTGGTAGTGTTTTTTTAATTTCATATCTAATTTCATTTTGTTTTTCTTGGGGTATTTTGTTTAAGGCATCTTCTGTTTCAGTAATAATAGTGGTAATATTTTCAAAAACAGAATTGTTTTTCCAGTTATGTTTTGGTCCCTTGCTCAGTATAGTTGTTTCTTTTTCATTGAATATTGTGTTAGTTAGGTTTTGGAGTGGGGGATGGAAATAGTAGTATGTTGTCTATACTGTGTATGATTGGTTTGGTTTAGTGATGCCTTAAGTGCGTTGAGTTTCTTGTTGAGGGTGTTCTGCTTCTGTATGGCTATATCTAAAATCTAAATAAAGAACTAAACACAATCCATGAAATAGCAAAACAAAACGGATATAAAAGAGAAATGATAAACCGGATCATCAACAAAGTCAAAAACCAACCTAAAACCAAGTTAACCAGAATCACCAAAAATAAAAAAGAATATGCACTGTTTACTTACAACAATAACCATATACATCCCATAACAAATATCTTCAAAAAACAAGGCCTAAAAATAGCATATAAAACTGCACGCAATAACACCAACATACTATACAATTCCAAATCAGTTAATAACATAAATAAATACAATCACTCAGGAGTCTATCGCCTCAAATGCAACGACTGCCGAGCCAGCTATGTAGGGCTTACTGGTAGAAGTTTTTTAATACGATATAATGAACATGTCAACGCCGTCAAACACAGACATTTCTCAGCAATGGGTCAGCACATTGACGATCAAAAACATAATTTCACGGACATTAAGAACGACATGCAAATCCTCAATATGAACCCAAAAAGTCCCTTGCTCAGCATAATAGAAGAATTTTACATAAATTTAGACAAATACGTGAACCCGAACTCCAACCTAAATGAAAGTATAGACAGAAACAATATTCTTTTTCATGCAGTAATTCCCTTATTAAAAGATTTCTACATCAAAAGAATAAGTAAACAAAAATCTATATGTTCAAATCAACCGCCCCAAGACTCCCTCCCCTCTAACCCCACTCCCATCACTAACACTCCACCCATCCCCCCAAACCTCCCCTCTACCGCCGCTAACTACAATCTCAGAGCAACACGTATCAGATCCCAACAGGCAGCTACAAAGAACGCACGGTTCCAACACCTTACGTAAGTAAAACGACATACGATTTACTATTACACTTTCATACCACACCATTATCACACTCATTATTTCTATTTCCAGATACTGTACCTTGTTTTTACAACATATACGCTTCCACGATAAAATCAACGTGCATCAAGACACATAATTTCAACACATTCTGACAAATGTCACCAGCCAGAAACATCACGACATACGGATGGAAAACATGCTCCATTAATATTTCTGATAACTCCAACATTAGTAGCTGCCTAATATATCTCCAGATATATATCTAAGCATTACCCGATCTACAGCGGATTATTTAAATGCTAACTGTTTTGTACATATAAATATTTTTACGGACCCATTTTATTAGAACACTATATCTAAGACTGTTATGAAAAATTCGTCAACCCCATTTGTTCCAAAAACAATGTACATGTTGCACCACATATCAATAACATTAATGTAATGTGTTTTTAACCAGGCATATATGACATACATATACCACTGTTTTAGCTAGATGTCCATTCTGACAGCATTATTTAATGCCTATGCTAAGCAAATAGTTTTCATTTAAAATTTTAACCTTATACTAAGACTCAATCAAGAGTAACAGGCTTTAAAAACTGATTTTAGCATCTTAGATATATGCCAGTAAGGTGTTGCATTGATATTCTAGTCAAAAGTGTTCAAACCAATGTCCTAATCAATAGCCAATTTGTGTAATTTGTGAACCAACTTTAAATGTACATTGTTAAACTTGCCACTATTGAGTTGCACAAATGTGTGTATATTCCACATTGTATAACCTAAAAATTGGATGGTGGTAGCATGTAAAATAATATGTGTCTTCATGGATTATGCACACTAGTCAATCATGTAACAGACATACCAACATTAATGATCGGTTCAAATCAATTTAAGCTTTTACCACTACGTCCATTTTAACAGCATTATTTAATGCCTACACTAAGCAAATAGTTTTCATTTAAAATTTTAACTTTATACTAAGACTCAACCAAGAGTAACAGACTTTACAAACTGATTTCAGCATCTAAGATATATGCCAGTAAGGTGTTACATTGATATTCTAGTCAAAAGTGTTCAAACCAACGTCCTAATCAATAGCCAATGTGTAATTTATGAACCAACTTTAAATGTACATTGTTAAACTTGCCACTGTTGAGTTGCATAAATGCATGTATATTCCACATTGTATAACCTAAAAAAATTGGATGGTAGTAGCATAAAAAATAATATGTGTCTTCATGGATGATGCACACTAGTCAATCATGTACCAGACATACCAACATTAATGATCGGTTCAAATTAATTTAAGCTTTTACCACTACATGTGATGTTTTTGTAAACAATACATTTTTAACGCTTGTCAACTGAGGATGACCCCCTAGGGGTCGAAACTAGTCTTGACTATATTTACTTGCTTAATGTAAAATAAATTTGTATTGATAAGGTGGAAACTCATATACATATTGTTTTTTGTAAAGTAATATCTATCAATACGGAAATGAAACTTATAAACAACAGCTCACCCATGGTGTCGCTCACAGAGTGGTACTAATCAGAGGTACTGTAAAACTCACCCTGATTCACACACTGTCGCTATTAATCACAAACCTATTGTGTACCTAACAAAGTGGTACTACGCGCAAGTAAAAGCGGCCCATGGTAGTCTCATGATTCAAATTAGATCATCCCTTGGTCACCCCTTCTAGTCGCCTCTTACGACAGGCAGGGTATACTGTGGGTGTATTCTTCGCCTGTGGCCCCCAACCACAGAGGATGTGTGTTTGGTCTGCGAGAGCTATTTTATTTCGCTCAAGTCCGCCGGCAAGCCAGTTAGGACCCCCCCTATGCCCAGTTCCACCTCTCCAATAAATATTGGATGCTGTCGATGCTGGTGTACGCTCCATGAACCTCACACCAACTACACAAGACCAAGTGCAAGATGCATGGGTCCAGATCCCTCCAGAACGATTCCAACAAATTGTAGAGTCAATGCCTCGCCGTACTGCTGCCATTTTGAAGGCTCGTGGAGAAGCAACTCATCATTAACATCACATTCAGTATCTTCCCATGACTTTTGGCCACTCAGTGTACACTACACACTGCCATCCACAGGCTACAGAAATAATTGCTATCCTTCGCAGGAAGTGTATTTTGCAGACAGCACAACGGAGTCTGCAGCCACTGATGTCTGTTTACTAGTTGTAATGCATACCACAATCTACATTTGAAGATTTTAAATACTACTACGATAATTTTTGTTGAAAATTAAATGCATGCATTAAGTAAGGATTTTCTTTTTCCAAAATTTGAAGGCGAAAACTTGGGTGTGTCCACTACACGGTGGCATCCATTACACAAATAAATATGGTAAATAAGATGACCTGAGAATAAACTGCTCAGTAACAAAACAGCTAATGTCCTCACTATAATCAATTCCACAATGTTGTACGTATTGTCATCCACCACAAAAGCAACAAACATGCCAGTAACACAGAAGGGACAAAAAAAAAAGGAGCCCAGCAGAACAATGAAAGATGGATTTTGAAGGCTTTTTACTACCATGTCCACTATGTGATATTCATACACAAGGACTGAAGTAGCAAATGCACACCAAATACATCTATTCCCCACCCAATCTTTTTTATATTTTATTTTTTCACAGAAATTGTCAATGAATAGGAACTTGGAAACACTTTTGTGAGGATTTTGGTATATTAACCCTTTGAGGGTCAGATTTTTGAAGCACTGATATACCCCACAATTTAGGTTTTTGCACGGTCATAAATAAACCCCATTATAAATTAATGTAGAGGCACCTAACACATTATTTTTTTAAATGGCTAAGTCTTACATGAAAAAAGTGAAAAATCACAATATCACACAATCTTCAGGATTAATCATATATTTTGCATCGTATTTCACAAAATGTGGTAGTGAACACAGATGTTGTTACAGTCTTTGCACTAACATATGGTCCTTCGTTTCTCCTTTTGTGCTTATTTTGTCATTTTGAGGTAGGGAACTGTTATCATTGAAATGAAAGAACTGTAACAACTGTAGAATTGATTTATAAGGATTACAGAACATGAGCCAAGAAAATATAGGAGTGTGAATGAATGGATCAGTAGACCGGTATTCTTATACCTGTACGGTGTGTTCATGTACATGATCCTGAGCATAATTCCTAAAAATCAATGCAGTCCTTTCACAATTACATCCATCCGTTTTTGTACCCAGGCTGAGAGAGGAGTTCCCGAATAATTATTTTCCATGAACTGTGCACAATACAAGTTTTGCACCTCACTTGCAGAGGGTGGTTGTAATTCTTCTTAGTCACTATCACCTATTCCTGTACCCTCGATTATGATATTTTCAGGAAGAAAATCATCATAAACTACTTCATCCGTATGGGAAAAATCAGAATCCTCAGAATCCTCACTTACATCAAGCATCAAAATTTTGAACACTTTCTCACTATCTAGAACTACAGTACTTCAGCATGACTGTGAGCTTTCATGTTCGTCAGCTAGCAGTTGATTCCCAAAATCCATAGACATGGCAGATAGCATATGTTTTTGAATCCTTGCTCAAAAACAAAGCAAAGACAGACAGTCGGAATTTTGACATGCAATATATTGTGTTGTAACTGCTGTGGCGCTTCTCGCGAGATGCAATATATTGAGCCGTGACCCGCACTGCGTTAACACAGGAACTAATAAATTACTATCTGTAATATCACACAAAAACTCATCAACACTAAAGGGTCTCTTAACAAGAAATTAACTTTTATATTTTGATTACAGGAATAAAAGCTAAAAATTATACTCTATTACCTTTAGTTCAGTAGCAAGACACATAAAAGCATCATCTACATTGGTATTTTCCTTTGCAGAAGCTTCCAAAACAAACAAAATTTCAGGAATGTATTCACACATTGCCTCAGCCTCAGCAAATTCAACTTCTCGGAGGCTTTCAAGATCACATTTGTTCCCTGTAACAGAATAAATTTCATTTATGAATTGTATAACAGCTGGAGATTAGCCTCAGAAACACATTAGTGCTCTGAAGGAGAAGGAAAATGCATAATAAAGGAAATAGTCACCTCAATACTAGCAAAGACAGAGTCTTCTAAAAAATTTAAAAAGGGGGAAGGGGGGTACATGTCATCAACTTTTCAGGAAAATGCAAGGTATCCTCTTGTTATATGAGGAAAGGCTCCTGGACAAAAAGGCCACAGGAAAGCTTAACTAATGATGAGAAGATAGGAAATGAGTTGTACATATTTTGAGCAACTGACACAAAACCTCTCCTTATCTTCTTGCATGTTCATATCTGATTTTTGTCTCTTTCTTCTGCTGCTCCCTCTTCTCATATTATCCCATTATGTGTTAATTCTAATATGAATTTCCTATCCAAGTCTGACTCCTTAGATATATGTTCAGTATAGTGGCCGTTGGTTCAGAGAGTACAGGGTTCGATTTTAGCTGTGTCTGGTTAATTCCACAGGCTCAGGGACTGATTGCTTGAGTTTATCTCAGTACACATCTCTTCATTTACACACAACATACTCAAGTCAACCACCATGACATGAAACAGAGGAATGTTGACGTCAGCAAGGACATTTGGTCGTAAAACTGTACCAGGTCCACATATGTGACACAGACTGCACCTACAACCCAACCAGGCCGCAGAAAAGGTAGCAGAAGAGAAGAGAAAATGATGACGTGCTCCAATCCAGGTTCCTAAAGCAGAAGAAGAAGAAGAAGAAGAAGAAGAAGAAGTGACCCAGGTTGCTGTCTTTCTATACAGAATATGACTTTATTGGTCACTTGCTAGTTCCTTTCCACAACCACTATTAACCCTGTGGTTCCCTTTTTTCCTTCTGCATTTGCCCAGAGCTTCTTGTATGTTTACCAACCTTCGTCCCTCTTTTTTTTCCTAAGTTTATATAGATTCCTCTTTTATCCCACAATTTCCTTATCAAGACTGAAGGTCTATCAAGATGGCCCTCTCAAGGAATGTTGATGTCCAACCTCCTGACGAAGCTGGGAAGAAAAAACAAGCTTCTAGGGTGTTGAGAAGAAATTATAGATGAGGAGGCTCATCTATGAAAAGACAGAAATGTGAGATGTGAAGACTGTCTTTGTTGGTGTTTTCATGTATGTTATGTCTTCTTTCTGTTGTTTATTCTTTTAATGCTTTTCTGTACAATCGAAAAGAACACATAATAAGGTGAATACAATGACCTATTTATACTAAATGTCCTTACCCAAAACATTTGAATACAAAACGAGTTATAGATGGGAGCTCAAGAGAAGAGTTTCGCTAGGAATGTGGCCGGGAATGCGTAAGCCCTCGCTTCTCCCCTCGTCCCTGGCTTATCGTCACCAAGCTGGTGTATGTACTTGCGTTTCTGAAAACGTTCGCCCTCGCAGTCGCAGTGTCCTCAGGAGGTCTCTTCCTGCAAGGCACTCGATGTATTTTTGTATACCGCAGGTGGGCAAAATTATTCATCTATTTATAGACTACATCTGACCAGCGAAATATTAAGACAAGGCAGTTTCCAACTAATAGCAATCCAGGTTATTTTCCACTGACACTGGGAATTTATGCCATCTTCAGAATTAGATTTTATCAAGGGCAGAGTCCATCCTCAAGGTGCAAATCGAAAGAGCTTCTGTTATTATTTTTTATTTTAATATATATATATATACTGCATTAATTATTATAATATTTTTTACATATTTTTACAAAATGATCGCCAACGTCCGATGACGGTTACATTACTAGAAGACGATATTTATTTCCTGTATTTCAAATGTAGTAAGTTTCATGAAGTGAACTAAAGGCAGGTCAATTTCGTTCGTCAGTGTGCCGAGTTATGAATGCATTCTATCTCAAACACATGTCCCGGCGTGTTCGTTACGTGAAGAAAATAATAATAATAATAATAATAATAATAATAATAATAATAATAATAATAATAATAATAATGACCCAGATTGAATATTTGCGCGTATAACAATTCTATGATTACGATCCAATCATTCAACTCATCAAGACATGCAGTCAGTCATTCACTCATTCAGCCATTCAGTTAATATATAATGTCTATTGTAAGCTAAGGAGAAATATGTTCGTACTCTTAAAAACAAATTACACTAATTAATAATAGGAGTACCGGTTAGATACGTGTTGTCCTGTTAATGTCTAGGTCAAAAAGAAATAAAATTAAAAAACTACAATTTAGAGATTGGGTGTAGGCTAAATAGTGATTAGAAGTAATTATGAGGTTTAATGTAGTAATATATATAAGAAGAGCATTCATATAAAAAATAGCAATAAATGATTACTCTGTCCCCAGTTCCAGGAGATCCGGAACTAGGGGATGGGATTATTCTATTCTATTATTCTGTATAAAATGGTCTCGCTTGTGCGTCACAAATTCTGTGCCGCAAGGGATATTTTACGTGTCGATAAAGCTGTCGACACGACGCTGACGTAGTTCAGCACATTCAGATACCATTGCACTTAGCCGAGGTCGAACCCACAGACATATTGTACGCTCAGAAAGCCAGTGCTGTACCATCTGAAATGGGTGAGAGAGGAGGGAATTTATTCAGTATTCCACGAGTTAGTTTACTGACGAACGCACTTTTATAAAATTTTATTTAATCACAAAATATTTAAAAATACTGTAGGCCTAATTATCGTCATCAATCCTTGTGTCTCTATGTCACTTTTCTTGATAGGCAAAACTATGAAATAAAATAAAATAAAATTTAAAACAATAGACTGTAGGCCTAAATTATCTTCATCAATCCTTGTGTCTCTATGTCACTTTTCTTGATATGCAAAACTATGAAATAAAATAAAATTTAAAACAATAGTCTGTAGGCCTAAATTATCTTAATCAATCCTTGTGTCCCTATGTCAGTTTTCTTGATAGGCAAAACTATGAAATAAAATAACATTTAAAACAATAGACTGTAGGCCTAAATTAGCTTAATCAATCCTTGTGTCCCTATGTCACTTTTCTTGGTGACACACAAAACTATGAAATATAATAAAATTTAAAACAATAGTCTATAGGCCTAAATTAGCTTAATCAATCCTTGTGTCCCTATGTCACTTTTCTTGGTGACACACAAAACTATGAAATAAAATAAAATTTAAAACAATAGTCTGTAGGCCTAAATTATCTTCATCAATCCTTGTGTCCCAATGTCACTTTTCTTGATAGGCAAAACTACGAAATAAAATAAAATTTAAAACAATAGTCTGTAGGCCTAAATTATCTTAATCAATCCTTGTGCCCCTATGTCACTTTTCTTGATAGGCAAAACTATGAAATAAAATAAAATTTAAAACAATAGTCTGTAGGCCTAAATTATCTTGATCAATCCTTGTGTCCCTATGTCACTTTTCTTGATAGGCAAAACTATGAAACAAAATAAAATTTAAAACAATAGACTGTAGGCCTAAATTATCTTGATCAATCCTTGTGTCCCTATGTCACTTTTCTTGATAGGCAAAACTATGAAATAAAATAAAATTTAAAACAATAGACTGTAGGCCTAAATTATCTTGATCAATCCTTGTGTCCCTATGTCACTTTTCTTGGTGACACACAAAACTATGAAATATAATAACATTTAAAACAATAGTCTGTAGGCCTAAATTATCTTGATCAATCCTTGTGTCCCTATGTCACATTTCTTGGTGACACACAAAACTATGAAATAAAATAATATTTAAAACAATAGTCTGTAGGCCTAAATTATCTTCATCAATCCTTGTGTCCCTATGTCACTTTTCTTGATAGGCAAAACTATGAAATAAAATAAGATTTGAAACGATAGTCTGTAGGCCTAAATTAGCTTAATCAATCCTTGTGTCTCTATGTCACTTTTCTTGATAGGCAAAACTATGAAATAAAATAACATTTAAAACAATAGACTGTAGGCCTAAATTATCTTCATCAATCCTTGTGCCCCTATGTCACTTTTCTTGATAGGCAAAACTATGAAATAAAATAACATTTGAAACAATAGACTGTAGGCCTAAATTAGATTAATCAATCCTTGTGTCGCTATGTCACTTTTCTTGATAGGCAAAACTATGAAATAAAATAACATTTGAAACAATAGACTATAGGCCTAAATTAGCTTAATCAATCCTTGTGTCTCTATGTCACTTTTCTTGGTGACACACAAAACTATGAAATAAAATAACATTTAAAACAATAGACTGTAGGTCTAAATTATCTTCATCAATCCTTGTGTCTCTATGTCACTTTTCTTGGTGACACACAAAACTATGAAATAAAATAACATTTAAATCAATAGTCTGTAGGCCTAAATTATCTTCATCAATCCTTGTGTCCCTATGTCACTTTTCTTGATAGGCAAAACTATGAAATAAAATAAAATTTAAAACAATAGTTTGTAGGCCTAAATTAGCTTAATCAATCCTTGTGTCCCTATGTCACATTTCTTGACAGGCAAAACTATGAAATAAAATAAGTTTTGAAACGATAGTCTGTACTCCTAAATTATCTTCATCAATCCTTGTGTCTCTATGTCACTTCACTTGATAGGCAAAACTAGGAAATAACATCTGAAACAATAGTCTGTAGGCCTAAATTAGCTTAATCAATCCTTGTGTCCCTATGTCACTTTTCTTGGTGACACACAAAACTATGAAATAAAATAACATTTAAAACAATAGTCTGTAGGCCTAAATTATCTCCATCAATCCTTGTGTCCCTATATCACTTTTCTTGGTGACACACAAAACTGAATGAAAATGAAATAACATTTAAAACAATAGTCTGTAGGCCTAAATTAGCTTAATCAATCCTTGTGTCCCTATGTCACTTTTCTTCATAGGCAAAACTATGAAATAAAATAACATTAAAACAATAGTCTGTAGGCCTAAATTAGCTTCATCAATCCTTGTGTCTCTATGTGACTTTTCTTGGTGACACACAAAACAGTTTCCCTTCTCGTGCCTCTTCATCACATTCTTGGATAACATGTCTGATAATCTCCCTAGCTTCGCTGTGGATAGTCTTTCCTTTCTTCCGGCAGGGTTCCATAATAGTAATACAAAGTAGCACTATAATAACATAAATATTTTATAACACAGTTATGTAAGTCTCAATATATAAATCGCTGTTCAACACTTACAACACACAGACAAGATCAACACTACCGAACTGTTCAACTGGCCATTTGTATCATCAAAGGGAGACTGGCTGCTGGCTGGCTGGCTGACGATACTTTTAGGAAGAGCCATAGCCAAGACGACAGAGAGAGAAAGCTGCTCCCCCGTGTCCCACCTCACGTCCCGCTAGTCTTCTCATCAGCTCGCATCTATACCAATAACGGTAACCTTTTTCTTGAAACTATTTGTAGTCATGATTGCTTTGAAACATTTCATGCTGAAAATATGTTAAGAGGAATAATACAAGGAAGCTGAGAGAGAACACCATTAAATGCAAATCATTCATGCTTGAAAGAAATGAACTAAGTAATAGTCAGAGAATGCCTAATAACTACAAAGAAGAGTCAACAATCCTAATAAGCATGAATTAGTACCATAATGGAAATAAAATACAAAATATATGGTAAAAAAATGAGTTGAATGAATTTACAGTGGTTAAAAGAAATAAATTTGCTACTGTATGTGATATTATTAATTCAAACAAGCTAGGAAGTGAGCTGGTTAGTTAGCACCAAAATTAACAGCATAGTCTCTCCATGTCCTACATGGTAACTCAGATATTTACCAGAGAAAAATAGAACTGAGTACATAGACAAAAACAACTAAGTGCTTCAAATACAAATTAAGTATTACAAGAATGTCCACACCACCTTACTCTCCTCTGTTACACTTCAGTATAACATTACGAGGATTTCAAGAAAAAACATAACTTAATGCAAAGATATAAGAAGTATTCAGTTAAAAGAACAGACCACAGAAAGCAGTGCAACTACCATGCCACATGACAATGTAGCTTACCAACAAGGACTAGCATCACATTTGAAGCTGTATATCTTCGTACTTCTTCAATCCATCTTTGTAGACTAAGAAATGAAGACCGTTTTGTTATGTCATACACTAGGATAGAAAGAGGAGACCACATAAAATTAAACACATGAACAAAATTGCAACATTCACTATCAACAGAAAGATCACATTTAATCTGCCATTAATATAACAGACAAATTTCAGCTAGTCCAAAAGTCAGTTACATTCAAGAAGAAAAAATGGTACATCGAGGCCTGAGGTCATCATAATAATCGTTATTGGTTTCACATCCCATTAACTACTTTTACAGTTTCTAGAGACACCAAGGTGCCAGAATTTTGCACCACAGAAGTTTGTTTATGTGCCTGAAAAACTAGCAACATAAGGCTGGGATATTTGAGCACCTTCAAATACTACTGACAGAACCAGGTTCGAATCTCCCAACTTGGAGTAAGAAGGCCAGCACTGTACTATCTGAGCTATTCAGCCCAGCACCTGAGATCATCACAATATGGATTAAATTTGTTTTAATTCATGATCACTCCAGTTGAATTGCAATATAAAACTCCAAAACTAAGATGAAAAAATGTGTCGCAAGTGTCCTTCTTTCATACTTGCTCCCCACCAGGTGTAAAGAAAGAATTCAGGATCCTAGTGGTCATTCACTGTAGGTGAACTGATATTTTTAAAATACATAAGTTGTCAAAGAATTTAACAAACACTGTATAGAACAAATTTCAAACAGAAAAGATTGCTGAATTCCACAAAGAATGATATGTTGTAATATTCCTAAAACTGAAATTCTTCTGTTCATATATCATAAAATATGAGCCTCATGTACAGTAGATACTTGTTTGTCAGTGGGCAGATTATCCATTTCTTGGAGTAACCTTGGTGCTGAAGAAGAATATAAAGTGTAAAAAATGCATTTAACCCATTTATACTGAGCGGGTCGTTTATGACCCACCCGAAAGGAAAAATTCTGCCAAGCACATTTTTGTTGTTTGGTATTGGTAGTGCATTCAATAGCTGGCCATACACGAACAGTTTTTTTCACAGGCCTCGCCTTTCGGGCCAGATCCGACAGACCGCCTGTGAGGCGTGACCTTCAGAGACCCGGCCTGCTGCTCGCCATCAACTGTGACACCAAGCCTATCGTGTTGTGCAACATAATCTGTCAACATTCCAGACCCTCTCGTTAATGGAATGATCCCTTTGTTCTTGGCAGGCCAAGCCTCATCCGCTGGCCTTTCAAACTAGTTTGAAATCCTTGCTGGTCGGGTCTGCCGTACTTAGAACTGTGCGATGGACATCAAAGCAGACAGTGTCCAGAGGGGGAAAAAAAATGTTGCGGCTGTTGGAATGTGCATTTTGCTAGATGTTAAATCATGCAAACAAAAAAAAATCGATCGAAGTGGATGAAATCATGGATAGGAGAGCGAGACAGCTTTAGTCACACAAGTCTGATACAACACCTGAGAGAAAATGAACCGGACGATTACCAGAATTATTTGCAAATGGACCACAGCGATTATGATATGCTGTTAGGTAAGCATGTACCGGGCGAGTTGGCTGTGCGGTCAGTGGCACGCGGCTGTGAGCTTGCGTCCGGGAGAAAGCGGGTTCGAATCCCACTGTTGGCAGCCCTGAATATGGTTTTCCATGGTTTCCCATTTTCACACCAGGCAAATGCTGGGGGTGTACCTTAATTAAGGCCACGGCCACTTCCTTCGAACTCCTGCGCCTATCCTATCGTCACCATAAGACCTATCTGTGTCAGTGCAACGTGAAAAAACTAGCAAAAAAAAAAGGTAAGCATGAATGGATTTTTCTCATTATTACGTTAAATGTTTGATACTTCCCAGTCTTATCCTTGGCTTTGACAATATGAAAGTGACTGAGGTACAAGTGATTCTAGTAATACCATTCCTTATGCAGCCAGTCCCTGTTATGAATGGTTTGAAAATATCACTTATAGGGTCAGCTGGTGCGTGCATTTCAGTGGGCTTGGCAGACTGATATGCAAGCAACTTCTGGCTTGGTGAGGAAAGCAACGGGAAGCTATCTCACTCCTCATTTCCCTAGTATGCTTCTTCAGTGATGCCTAGGCTATCTATGACAGCTGTTGGCATAACTGTGGAGGATCAAACCAGCCTTTGGACTGAATACCAAACATACATAATGGACTTGTTTACCAGACGAGTTGGCCGTGGGGTTAGGGGCGCGCAGCTGTGAGCTTGCATCCGGGAGATAGTGGGTTCGAATCCCACTGTTGGCAGCCCTGAAGATGGTTTTCCGTGGTTTCCCATTTTCACACCAGGCAAATGCTATGGGCTGTGCCTTAATTAAGGCCACAGCTGCTTCCTTCCAACTCCTAGCCCTTCCCTATCCCATCGTCGCTATAAGACCTATCTGTGTCGGTGCGACATAAAGCAACTAGTAAAAAAAGACTTGTTTAGCGTAGCTCTTACTGGTGAACAGTCTAGTTGAAAGCGTATTTACTGTGGATATTGTAGCTTCTAAGCTGAAGGAGGAGGAAAGGAGGATACTGAAGAACGCTTGATTGCGACACCTCATGTTTTAATTGTCAGAGACACAGCCGCTCTTTGTACATTTCAATAAATTTCTCTAGCAGTGCCTTTGTCCACTCCATGCTTTCCTTACAAGAGGCTTGATCTGTGAGGCGAGGTCTCTCCGTTGAGGCGCTGACAACAGGTCTCGCCTGCAGCAGATAACGCCTCGAACTGATCTCGCTCACTAACGCGCAGTCCTAGCCTGTCAGAACACGTCACAAAAGGCCCCGTCTGTCACAATTCCTTTCCGTGTATGGCCAGCTAATGTGTGTAGTAAGATTACCCACACTGCTGTGTCTTGGTCGGAGCGGTTCCCCCTCCACAACACAGTCACTGCCCAGCACATAGTTAAGTCATGGTGGAACCTGCATTGCACTCTTTCCGTTATTGGTACACAGAGTGGCTGAAAGTGTTAAAATGTAGTGTTCAGTGTGTTGATATTGTTTGGCGATATCTGACGCGTGTTTAGATGCCTTTACTGTTTCAATTTGTCAATTGGTTCTTACGATACATAACGAATAACATAGCATGGGTTGCAAGTGACCTGCTGGGCACGAACCGCAGAGCCGTGGTACTTTAGCATATTTTTGCATTTAGATGGTAACAACGCGAGTGCTAAGGAGAAAACGTTTTAGATTAGTGTTTTTGAAACAATATCAACCATTCGGAGTACATTTCAGTCGGTTATTCATTAAATAATTAGCAAATTATATTGTTTTCATATTTATTTCATCTTATTCAGGTGAAAAAATGTACTGCTGAAATTCTGTCAGAGTTTGAAGTATTGACTGCCAGCGATAGTCCTGGAACATCAGCGGATATTTTTATCACTCTATCAGATGATATGGGTCCTATCCGTGGTGTATTGTAAGAACCAATTGATATATTGAAACAGTAAAGACATCCTAACATGCATCATATATCCCCAAACAATATCAACACATTGAAAATTACATTTTAACACTTTCAACCACTCTACTTACCAATAATGGCGAGAGTGTGATGCAGGTTCCACCATGACTCAACTAGCTGCTGGGCAGCGACTGCGTTGTGGAGAAAAAACCGCTCCGACCAAGACACGGCAGTGTGGGCAACCTTACTACACACAATGAATGCACTACCAACACCAAACAACAACAAAATATGCTCGGCAGAATCATTGTGACCAGCTCGTTAGCGAAGAATGGAACGCCTACTCGCCATATTAACACACGTGCACCAGTGACCATGGCCATGCAGGAAAGCCACGGTGGTCATCTTCTGGTGGACCATCAGCCTCGGTGATGTTGTCCTGTCTGAAAAAGTAAAACTGTCTGAGCATGACAAAGATGTGATGTTGCCTTACACCCATATTGTTATGCAGAATTCCACAAGAAGTAAAGTGCACTGTGTAAATGAGAACGTATTTTTAGCTTCGTAGTTTTAGTAATTTTGACCGATTCAATTTTTTATGTAAGACGACAATAATAATAATAATAATGCCAAAGCATATTGTGCCAGTTTAATAATGAGTATTCAAAGGAATGTGTAAGACTGACTAGAAAACTCAACAGATAATTTATGTACACATTGTTAATAATACTTACCTCTGCAGTATTTTTGTCATTTTTAATAATAATGAGTCATAAAATACACCAGTTTTTCTTCATTTAACATTAAAAATATACCATGATGAACCCAAACACAAAAATAGCCAAAGCCCATGTTGGAGATATGCCCCTGGAGTCCATGCCCAGCGCGTCGTTTACGACCCATGCTATAATTTTTAAACAACCACCAAAACTTTTAAAACATATTCCAGGATGTTTTTGGACATAAATAATCTGACTCCAGTAGTCAAAACCATTAAATCAAAAAAAAAAAAAAGAAATCTTGGGCATAAATGGGTCAAGATATGTTCATAGCACTAAAACTTAATCCACTTGATTGTACGTCACAACAGTGACTCACAGCCTCTTACCTCTAAAACAACCAGCATACAGAGCAATAGCCTGGACTGTGTCAGATGTCAATTCAGTCAAATACACTAGAGAAAATAAGGATCAGTTTGTGATGTATCGCAACCCAACGATATGCACATCATCTAGTGTGTAAACCTGGCAAATTTTCTCAGCTGATTTTGTGGAAATTAAATCATTAATCTGTTTTTCACAATTACTAGCTGAAACTCGTCAAAACCTGATGGCCAATATGGTTTAGTATTTAGTGAAGGATTTCCTTATACACAACATTATTTGTATAATTACCTTCTTGGCACTATTGTAAATTTACGGGCATCAAAAGAGCGCATTCTTGACATTGCAACATACAACTGACCATGGCTGAAAACTGGCTGAGGTAAATAGAGACCTACATGTTCCAGTGTTTCCCCTGGTGCTTTATTGATTGTGATACAAAATTACAAGCGAATTGGGAATCTGCACCTCTTAAAAAATAATGGAAATGTTTTATTGAATGGTGTTAAATCAACTCGAGGGATTAGAGCCCTCTGTCCAGCTTTACATCCACTTATTATTTACAAATCTAAATAATTTTTGTTACATATTTCTTACAAATACTCTGGTTCCGTTACAAGCCCTTCAGAAATGTTCAGATTTCTACAGAGCATAATATGGCTCCAATTCTTTGAGTAAGAATATGTGGATGAAAATCACTTAATTCCAAGGAATTAGAGAATTTTGCAGCTAATTGAAATAGCTGTCTTTCTTCCTCAGTTATTAATCCATAGATGCTAGTGTATGTTTTTGAACTACCTGGTATAAGCTCAATGACTTTTAATTTCATTTCATTAAGGAGTTCATTTTGTGGTGTAGGTGGAATACATTGAGCTTCCATGCTGTCTACGCTGTAATTTTCCATGTTTCAATGGCAGTGTAGATCACTGTTGGCAAGACAAGTGTTTTATAAAGTTTAAGTTTCATCTGTTTTTCGACCCTTCAAGAGGACCAGATGAGTCGCAAGTGTTTAAGACTACTGAGGCTTTGCCAATTCTGCAGTTGATATCTACACTGCCACCTTGCAATAAAATGCTAGTGAGGTAATTGAATTGGTTCACTTGTTTGACTGGCTGCTGTCCAACAGTGATTGGTATGACATAAGCACGGTTTCTGTCTTATCAACACTAATGCGTAATCCAACTTTCCCAGCCTCAGTGTCTAAGCTGCTAGACATGTCTTGTAGAGAGGTACTGGTTTCCGCCAGCAATGCAACATTGTCGACGAAATCAATGTCACTGAGCTGCACTATGGTCATAATACAAGATTCCAATGCTTGAAAGAATTCAGCATCTTTCACATAACAAATTCAATGGTGAGGAGAAACAGAAAGGGTGATAAAATACAGCCCAGACAACCTGAATCAATGATGAAGTTCGTTGTCCTACCATCGGTCATCACACAGCAGTTGCTGTTATGATACCGGTCACTGAAGACGTTCATAAATCAATCTGGGATTTAAAAAAAGCTTCCACAAGACCCGATGTATGCTATCAGAAACTTTCTTGAAATCAGTAAAACTGACAGTAAGCAGTTTTCTGGAACTCCATACACTGCTTGATAAAGTTACATATTGTGAAGATTTGATCAAGACATGAGTGGCCATGACGGAACCCAGCCTGTTCCTATTGCAAAATTTATCAACTGCTTTTTCCAAGTGCCAGAGTACAACAATCAATAAGGCTTTACCAGGTATTGAAAGACGAGTAATTCTGCACCAGTTATTGTTATCACCGTGATTGCCTTTTTTGGGAATCTTACAAAAACACCTTTCCACCAATCATCAGGTATGCATTATGTGCACCAGGACTCATTTAACGATCTAGTTAGCTGTACTAAAAGATCTACACAACTAGCCTCCAAGAATTCTGCTTGGATCTGATCTGACCCTGCTGCACCGAGCGTGTTGGCCGTGCGGTTAAGAGCACGCAGTGATAGTGGGTTCAAACCCCACTGTCAGCAGCCCTGAAGATAGTTTTTTGTGGATACCCATTTTCACACCCTTTACTATGGTCGCCATAAGACCTATCTGTGTCAGTGCGACATAAAGCAACTTTGCAAGTTATTGCAAATAAAGCAACTTGTAAAAAAATTATGTGCCTATAGCTTTATTGTTCTTCAGAGCTTTGATCATACATCTGACTTCATCGGTTTCAATCATTTCCATTTCAATGTCCAATGGGGCAGTGGTGCCCGCAGTGAAGTCGTGGGACACAGCTGGGGCTGGTTGGTGCAAAGTATCCATGAAATGCTGCACCCATCTCCCCTCCAGTTCTTCTTTGCCAAGAAGGATTTTGCTGTCCTCGTCTTTAATGGGAACATGTGAACTGCTTCTATGATTGGTTAATTCACAAACAATATGGTGCAGCACCTTAGAGTCATTCCGATCGGCCGCAACCTGTGCCTCCGCACCCTTCAGTTCTACCCATGCCCTCTTGTCGGCCTGGCAACTTCTTTTGACCTGGCGGTCCAAGTCGCAGTATTTGTCCTCTGCTTTATCATAGATTTCATGAATTTTGCACAAATATTCTTTCTTTTGTCATCATAAAACCACACCTTGATACAGGGACATATATTCACTTTGTTTTCTCTCTTCTTACAGACAGCCAATAAATTTTCATTCCAGTTAATATTGGCTGCTTTGATGTTCTTGTCATCAAAGAATTTGTTCATTTTCTTGGATGTGTCACACGGTGCAAGATCTTGTTGAAAGATGGTATCACTATCTGGAGAGTGTTTTTGTTACTTAGGCACTACTTTTCTTCAAAGGAATTCCCTGTTCCATCATTTTCTTTTTTCTTTTACAATTTGTTTTACATCGCACTGACACAGGTAGATCTTATGGCGATGATAGGAAAGACATAGGAGTGGGAAAGAAGTGGCTGTGGCGTTAATTAAGATACAGCCCCAGCATTTGCCAAGTGTGAAAACGGGAAACCATGGAAAACCATCTTCAAGACTGCCGATAGTGGGGCTCGAACCCAATCACCCGGATGCAAGCTCACAGCTGCGCGCCCCTAACCGCACAGCCAACTCATCCGGTCATCATTTTCTAAACAGGGACTAAACATCCTTGGCACTTGTGGATAGAACATATAGAATGCATCACCTTTGGAGGATATTTAAGTGCTTATTGAATATGAGCTGGTGATATTTTCAATGACTGCTCAAATGGAATGCTCTGACCAAAACTTCACAATGGTTTTCATCAGAAAATACATTTTTTCCAAACTTCTACAGCACAATTTTTATTCACAGTGGCCCATTTCAATCCCTTTTTGAATATTATGTCCATCATCAGAAGCTGCTTCTTTGCTAGTCTGCATGCTCACCTAGCCTCAACAGTCTGGCAAAACACTGTAATGTGAACATTTTGCCCATTCTGACTTAAATTTCAGTTTAGGTCAACAGCAAAAAAGATTTGGATTTATTTTACTTTTCCTAATGAGTAAATGGTCTTCTTTTGATGTTGTCTTGCGCTTACAACTACAGCTCCTGTCCTTCAGCAATAAAAACACTATCACCACATTGTGAGGCAATTTGGCTTTGTACCATAGAGGTCACAATTTTTTAACATTCCTACAGGGTGCATCCATTACAGTAACATGACACAATAACGAAAACTTAACAATCTCATTCTGAAATATTTGACTAATCACTGAGTTATAAAGAACATCTCATAATGCCGAATAATGTCAATGATGATCCTACCATACACCAACAATGCAATTTGTTTGAAAGCAAGAACAGTGTTTAGCAGGAACATATGCCAACATGAATTATAAAAAGCCTTAAAAACACTTGTATTTGGATTAATTTGAACACTACTTTCGTACCTGTATATAATTCCAAGGCAAATTTAAAATTTCTGATTTGATATGAATCGAAGAATTTCAAGATGTACACTTGATCTGACAGAACACATTACCGTAGGCTGTGTTTTATATATTCTATTTGACTGACTGAATTTCTTTTCTTCACACACTCGCCCTTTTCTTGATATTATAAACCATCAGGACTGTGAAATATTTTCCAGATTTACTCAGACATACTCCTCCTTTTTTCTTCTTTCTTAAACATTTTGTTTTACCTCGCACCGACACAGATAGGTCTTGTGGCGACGATGGGATAGGAAAGGGCTAGATGTGGGAAGGAAGCGGCCGTGGCCTTAATTAAGGTACAGACCCAGCATTTGCCTGGTGTGAAAATGGGAAACCATGGAAACCATCTTCAGGGCTGTCAACAGTGGGGGTCGAACCATCTCCTGGAAAGAAGCTCACAGCTGTGCAATCACACAGCCAACTTGCCCGTTTATACTCCTGTAGATGTGCAAAATATAAAACTTTGCATTTCTAAAGCAGCATTTGTTAACTGCATGGCATTTATATTTCTGTAACCAGTACTTCATTTTGTAATCAGAAAAGGCATTGTTAATTCTTTACAGAAACCATGGAAATGTATATTCCTGTGTGACTATGAAGTATATCAGTTGATGCTAGTGTTTGTGAATGATGATATGATATAATGGAGTCTAAAACTTGGCGAGTTTAATTGTACATATCTTGCGTGTGCTTCCTTCTTGCAGTTGTCGTGCTGTTAATCATAGATTTGCGTCGGTTGATACTATGTTTATAAACAATGATGGATTTTTTATGATGTATTTAGTTGGTTAATAGCTAGGTGTATTTTAATAAAACACTTGTCGTTAAAAGGTCTACTTTAGCTTCATGGTAGGTAAAATCTTGTTCGTTTGAGTTAGGAGCATAAGATGAAGACATAGTCTCGTTTGGTTAAAATTCTGACAGCAGTGGTGGTTTGCTTTGCTTTGCTTTGCGAGGTCCAAAACAGAGCACTACCTAACCACAACAACAGCAATAACCATACTACCAGACACAATATAGACAAGAAAAGAGCCACCACTGCTGTCAGAATTTTAACCAAACGAGACTACGTCTTCATCTTATGCTCCTAACTCAAATGAACAAGTTTTTACCTACCATGAAGCTAAAGTAGACCTTTTAATGATAAGTGTTTTATTATACCAATATAAATGGTCCGTTATTGGATATTATAAATTTACTCATTCGGGACAAATATTTCAGATTCCCTATGGCAGGGATGGCGAACCTTTTCCAACTAGTGTGCCATTTTAGGTCTGGATTATTATTCTCAACTGTTTACTGTGCCACTTGTTATTTTCGTTTGTAATGGATACAACCTCCGCCCCTACTCACCACCGCCACCACAGACTTCCATCCCTAATTCCAAATTGTGTTTCATAATATGATATTGCATATATATATATATATATATATATATATATATATTGTAAAATACCAATTACATGTGATTGCATGTTTCATGATCGTATTTTGCGAATACCGCAAAAATACTTTGTAGCTTTGTCATTTATGTTAGGTTCATAACTTGTCTTCACAACGTTCGCTGTAGAAAATATCTGCTTGCAGGCGTATGACGACCCAAACAAAGTACGTAGCGCTGTAGCAAGTTTCTTTTGTGGGAGACTGTTCCAGTGTTCAAGTATTAAGTTCTCCGGCTTCTGGGGAGAGTATTCACCATCCACAGCACATCCGATTTTCACTAATGCTTCGTCAAGTTGTACGAACTTTTTCACCCATACATGCTTTCTTAAAATTCAGTCAACTCCATTTCTAAACTGTCAATATCTAACCACTCAAAAAAAAAAAAAAACTCATTTGTGCAATATGAGGTTTTGAAATAAAATGCGATACTTTCTCCATATCTCAATATTGGGATAATTTCTTGGCAACTATTTGTCTTACAAAATTCACAACAATAAACAGTTACTCACTAAGAAAAACTACGCGATGCTGGCAACCACACACAAACCAAACTTCACTAATTCACTTGATATGGGTAAGCAAATGGCTCGTCGGATGCATCTGACATTTATTTCACTTAACTTCCGGACCTGTGGGTGTTGTAGTGTTGCCATAATGCACGTTCAAATGAAACTAGAATTTAGATATTCGGTATTTATTTCTTAAACCTGAAACACTATGACTATACAATGGATGAGATATGTATAGTCTAGAGTACAAAACGTACATAAAAATGTTAAGATGGTCATGTGGTGTGCCACCGAAATCGTGTTCGCGTGTCACCTAATGACACGCGTGGCATAGGTTCGCCATCCCTGCCCTATGGGAATCAACATCTATATCAAGTGTTTTATTACAATACACCTAGCTATTAACCAACTAAATACAATACATCATTAAAAAAAAATCATTGTTTATAAACATAGTACAAACCGACGCAAATCTATGATTAACAGCACAACAACTGCAAGAAGAAAGCACATGCAAGATATGTACAATTAAACTCGCCAAGTTTTAGACTCCATTATATCATATCATCATTCTCGAACACTAGCATCAACTGATATACTTCATAGTCACAAGATTTTACCAAGAAAGAAGAAGATATATGCAAGTCATAAACATTAATCAGTGCTTTACATATGTTTTAGTACATTTTAATGTGTTTTGTGTGTTTGTACAACCGATTAGTTCTTTTTTTTTTCTTTTTTTTTTTTTTTTTTTTGCTATTTGTTTTACGTCGCACCAACACAGATAGGTCTTACGGCGACGATGGGATAGGAAAAGCCTAGGAATATGAAGGAAGCAGCCGTGGCCTTAATTAAGGTACAGCCCCAGCATTTGCCTGGTGTGAAAATGGAAAACCATGGAAAACCATCTTCAGGGCTGCCGACAGTGGGGTTCGAACGTTAAGTTTTTACAATTACAACTTAAACCTCAAGGTCATTCATACTTACATACCGCAATTTAAACGATAAATCATAACTTATATGCCCCATTAGGCATATCTGGATATGCCAATCAAAAATGGGAACTTCCTTCAGATATTGTAATGTAATCCATGTAAAACATCAACATTAGCCAGCTAATGATGGCCAAATAGGCTGAAACTGGTATTGTAAGGACTGCAAGTATAATAAATTGTATTGATCAGGTGAGGCATCCATTTCCAAAGGGTTCCTTGTCCACCTATATGAAAAATTCATGTTATGGTATCAATGGCTTCGTCTATGCATCATCTACTGATTGATACTTGTCTTACAGAACCAAAACGGCCCAAAACCCTCGAAAATTGCATTTGCATCCTATGCAGTTCCAAGGTGACCTTGTCCAATGCCAGAAATCCAATACAGCAGACATAATAATATACAGTAACAAACGGTTGCTTGTCCCATTGCGAGGGTAAGCAAGTGGCACTAATGAGTTCCAAAGTGACCCTTGTCCATGTGTTTGATATCCTATTACCATACTTTATTATAAATGGAATTATTAACTCTTTGCTTTATTTCAATGAATCATACGTGTTTTCCAGTTGGCAGCATTGCTTTCATAGATAAATAAAATCAAAACATTCTATTTTCAACGAACAGGAAGCCTGTAATGTTGATGTGAATTACTGGTTCGAATTAGGTAAGTAATTGCAATGTGCTTATGTGTTTTATACTTCATTCATTATTTAGTGTACTTTATTGGGTTCATAACGAGAATTCAGGTTTTATAATGTAAGCAATATCAATTGCAGACATGATGCAAGAATCAACACGCAGTGAAAATGAGGTTAGGCGAGTAGGAACAGTAACACCGTGTCCTAAAGGAAAGGCCAGGAAAAAAGAACAAAATCCAATGTTGTGGAAGAAGAGTGTGCATAAAAGAACTCTTTACTCCTCAAAGTGCCTCCCGAAATTATCATAATGCCAACACAAGGACCGCAAGGATCTCTACTGCTCAAATATCACACTTCAAGATTTTGGTAAGTTCCACAACATGTTTTATCCCAGGAAAATGGATTGTAGTTCAGCTAAAATAGATCAGGATACCATAATTTTGAAATATACCAGAACAGAATCTCCTAAACGTAAATGAGCCAGCGTAGAATGTAAGCAAACCACCAAAAACTGGCATAAGTACTACATTCCCATCACTAAACATGGACAAACAAAGCAATACTAAATCTGTCAGAAGGCATTTCTGTGCATTTTAAACATTTTGAAGAAAAGAGTTCAAAGAGTGTGTAGGGCTCATTTTCAAACTGTTGAAAAGTCCCAGAGAAACTCGTGGTGATGATCATCGCTCACAAGCACATGAGCGAAAACAATCAGTCAAAAGTTTCATTGAGGCCCTCGTTCCATTAGAATCCCATTACTGTCGTAATGAAAATGAAAACCTACAACCTGTTTTCCAGTCATTGACCGGGTCAGGGATGGAATGAATGCAGCAGATATAGGCTATTAGTACGATGGGGTCGCCACTCCCAAAGTGATTTATTAATGACTGATAGATGCTATGAAATGAGAATGGAGAGTGTTGCTGGAATAAGAGATGACAGGGAAAACCGGAGTACCTGTCCCGCCTCCGCTTTGTCTAGCACAAATCTCACTTGGAGCGACCAGGATTTGAACCACGGTATCCAGCGGTGAGAGGCCGGCGCGCTGCCGTCTGAGCCACGGAGGCTCTCTACTGTTGTAATATCCAGACAAATAAGCAGTACTTAGATAGTACGCTAACAATTGCAAAACTTCATACATTTTACAATAATTCATGTGCTGAAAAAGCCTTGAAAGTGAAGTATGAATACTTCAAGTATATTTTTGTAAAGGAATATAACCTGGGTTTTGAACTACCTGCTGTAGATGCCTGTTCAAAGTGTATGCAATATGAGGAAAGATGCAAGTCCAATAAATTGGACAGAGATCTTGAAATTGAGTTTGAGTGTCATAAAAGGCGTGCTGATGCTTTTATTTTCACTCTTGAAAAACAGATGTAGAGAAAACCATCACATTTTCCTTTGACTGCCAGAAAAATCTGGTTCTTCCTAAGTTACCTGACCAAGCCACCTACTATTCGCGACAATTGTACAATTTTACGATATGTGAGGTCTTGGGATAAAATTTTCATCTACACTTGGACAGAAGCAGATAGTCATAAAGGATCATGCGAAATTGCCTCTGTGGTTTATCATCGACTAAACACTACCAACTTAGAACATTATGAAGTAATACGGTCATTTGCTGATGGTTGCGGGGGACAAAATAAAAATACAATTATGATAGGGATGCTGATGAAAGTGTTGCACAATGCCCCCCTCAACATTCTTGAGATACAACTCATCTTCCCAGTTCCCGGACATTCATTCATTCCACCCGACCGTGTGTTTGGGCGCATTGAAAAAGAACTTAAGAAAATGAACACGATATGCAAACCTGAACAGTACTATAGTGTCTTTGAGAAGAATGGGACTGTCCTGAAGATAGGTAGGGACTTCAACGTGTACAATTGGAAAGCAGCAACAGGAGAAATTTTGAAGAAACCTAACCAGTGGCACTTCCAATTTGCTGCAAGCAAGAGATTTATTATCACTCGAGGAAGGACACCGAATGGAGATATTCTTGTTCGAGGAGAGCATACATACAACACAGATCTGGGTGTAGGGAGGAAGGTTACAAAGCCAAATGAGAAGGTAGCAGACACTGATCCACAGCAGGTCAATATTGGAATTCCGGTGAAGCAAACTAAAAAAGAGGATATCAAGAGGTCACTTCAACTTCATTATGGTGAAGATTGGCATACTGTACCTGATTTGCTTTTCTACAAAGAAATCATCTCATCAAATTGCGCTAGAGACAATTCAGACGTATCAGAGGACGAAAAAGAGAGGACTAATGAAGGATGTTGCTGATTCAGCTGAATAATTGTGGATATGTTGGTTTCTAAACAGCAATGTAATCTATTTTCAAGTTTTATGAATAAATTGGCTAACATTACAGCAAGAATAATTGTTATTCTTATTGTTAAAACAGTAATTTTAATTCATACAGAAACAAAGTCTCCCTTGTCCATTTCATACTGTTCCAATATGGCCCTTGTCCATCTTGCAGTTCCAAATGGCACCTTGTCCAAGTT
This sequence comes from Anabrus simplex, assembly GCF_040414725.1. Taxonomy (NCBI): domain Eukaryota; kingdom Metazoa; phylum Arthropoda; class Insecta; order Orthoptera; family Tettigoniidae; genus Anabrus; species Anabrus simplex. The sequence goes on from NC_090266.1 coordinate 213,248,066, forward strand.
ATATTTTTTATTTTACGAAGAATCATTGGGTTCTATAAGCTGTGATTCCTCCAAAGGGCTTCCATGATCAATAGTAAAAGGTGTGCAAAATATTATGAGCATACAATAAGCAGTATGTCTGAATAACATTTTTCACGTTTTCCCAACAATTTCACTTCTTGGACAAGGAACCCTTTGGAAATGGACGCCTCAGGTGGAATCCTTTCTTTTCCATATATATACACATAGATCTTATGACAATGATGGAATAGGAAATGCCTAGGAGAGGGAAGAAATAGGCTGTGGCCTTAATTTAGCCATAGCCCCAGCATTTGCCTGGTGTGGAAATGAAAAACCATTTCCAGGGCTGCCGACTGTGGGACTTGAGCCCACTATCTCCCAGATGCAAGTTCACAGCTGCGTGCCCCTAACCGCATGGCCAACTCGACTGGTGATTGATTGACTGATTGATTTATTTGTTTCATATCTCGAATCTCCTTATTAATAAGATTTCCTGAATCCAACCAGCTCTACATTTCAATACAAATGAGTGAACATGAAATGGAGCAATGTCAGGATAATATGATTTGATTTGTAAAAATTTTTTTTTACAAATTGTTTTACGTCGCACAGACACAGATAGGTCTTATGGCGAAGATGGGATAGGGAAAGCTTAGGAGTGGGAAGGAAGCAGCCGTGGCCTTAGTTAAGGTACAGCCCCTGCATTTGCCTGGTGTCAAAATTGGAAACCACGGAAAATCATCTTCGGGGCTGCCGACAGCAGGGTTCAAACCCACTACCTCCCGGATTCAAGCTCACAGCTGCGCGTTCCTAACCGTACGGCCAACTCACTTGGTGATCTGCTTTGAGAACCCAATGTTGTCCTAATAGAATACAGCAGTATCATAATAAGAACTTAATTTACTGCATTACCTTTGTTACTCAGATTTTATTTATCTCAGTAAACAGCAATCCTGAAAGAATTCCAAGTCTTAGAACTTCAAATGCTCCATCAGCTCAAATTTAATGAGTGAAAACAGAAATTCAATCTTCTTTTGCAACGAATTTTAACCAATATCACCGACAGGGCCAATAAATTAACAATAACACCCACATTTTTAAAAAATTTTGCAAGAGGTTTATCGTCGCATTAACACTAAGAAGCATTCCAGTGAAGCAAGAATAAATATGGGAAGGTAGCAGCTGTGGTTTGTAGTGTGAAAATGGGAAACCATGGAAAACCATCTTCGGTGTTGTGGACGGTGGGATTCAAACACACCATCTTACAAACGCAAGCTCACAGCTATGTTACCTGAACTGAAGTTAATTATCTCATTTAAGTCATAATCAGGGAGCCTGCGTGGCTCAGGCAGCAGCGCGCCGGCATCTCACTGCTGGGTTCCGTGGTTCAAATCCCAGTCACTCCATGTGAGATTTGTGCTGGACAAAGCGGAGGCGGGACAGGTTTTTCTCCAGGTACTCCAGTTTTACCTGTCATATTTCATTCCAGCAACACTCTCCAATATCATTTCATTTCATCTATCATTCATTAATCATTGCCCCAGTGGAGTGCAACAGGCTTCAGCAACCGGCACAATTCCTCCTCGCCGCTAGATGGGGACTTCATTCATTCCATTCCTGACCCGGTCGAATGAGTGGAAACAGGCTGTGGATTTTCATTTTCCAGTCATAACCAGTATAAATACTGGTGAGGTTGAAATCAAACACAACGTTACTATTGCCAAAAGTGTCATATGGAACTTAAAAACTTTTCAGTCTGTTGAAAACACTAGTTATATATAACACTATACCTTTAAAAAACATACACACTATTAAACAAAGAATGACATGTTTTGTTCTACCTACAAGAACATCCTCAGATTCTATCAAATCACTTCAAACCATGTGCACATATGTACAATATTGCTTATGTTGCATAAACTAGTCAATTATTATGAATTGGTGACGTTATGAACAAATACAAACAAGTAATGAATGTAACTTATGGAAATATTTTACAACTATCTTCCGTTACCTTCAGCAACTGTGTAAGGACCAACACAGCAGCTCAGTATAGAAAAAATCTGTAAGTTACTGAAGTGACAGTGGAGGACTAGTACATTCATTATTTGTTCCTATTTGTTCATAACATTATAAAATCATAGTCACTGAGTAGCTTACACAATGTACACAATAGTGTACACATATGTGCATGTGAAGTGATTGGACAGAATCTGAGGATGTTCTTGTAAAATGAAACATGTCATTCTTTGTTTAATAGAGTGTATATTTTTACAGCTATGTTATGGTTATGGCCCTACATGGATATACAAAATATTATCCACATCCGCACATCCCTCATCTGCGAATGGTTATCTGCAGATATCGCAACCACGATAAAACAGTGTTTATCCAGACTATTTGGGGCTGAGAGTTGTCTAGATTAGCAAAAGTCCAGATTAATTGAAATGAAAAGAAACAATGGCATTTTCGTGAAAAAAAAGAATGGTTTAATAACATAATGAAATACAGTACCTTGTGTTGGTTTCTTTCGGTTTGAAGTAACCGTTTTCTTTGTGGCTTGTTGCTCATCTCCTTTAAATAAGTGCATGCAAGTGTCTTGTTTGATAATAATGCACAGATATTTCCTCAATTTCACTCAGCTGAACAAAATACATTACACAATTAAGATGTTGTTTAAACTCACTTAATTTCATTTTTGTTGTGAACCGATATTACTCTCCTCACCTTCAGACACACTATCACTATCTTCAATCTTGCTTACACTATACACAATTTCATCCACATTCATTACTTGGTAGCCTGGATCCCCTTCATCGTTGTCAAGCCAGTCCTCAATCTCTTCTTCTGTGACTTTGGAATTTATCGAACTTATGACTTCTTATTTCAGGCATGGCGTAGTTGTTGAACCAATTTTATGTGATTTCTGAAGTAAACCAGGCATTTTTGGAGTTGAAATAAGACAAAGAGGACATTAAATTTTTTATGGTCCTTGGTTGTTTACTTTTAACTTTTTCCAACAACCACAGGTTTCAACATGTGACTCCCGTCGGCATTGGTACACAACAATGCAGAAACACATTCATTACTTATTTTCCTTCTAGGTGTGTTTTTTAACGACTTTGAGGCTTGAGTATTCTCAGGCAAGACACGCCAAAACAGGCCAATTTCATCGGCATTGTAAACCTGGCACAAATCTAAACCCTCTTCTTTTTTGATAGCTTGAAGTCTTTCTCTGAATGGTTCAACAGCTTCTGCACTAAATCTTTTCCCGAACATCTTTCTGTTTACAATGTTGTGGCATTTGCGAAATCTGAATAGCCAACCAGAGCTAGTTGAAAATACACTTACGCCAAGTTGTTTCACCAGACGTGGGGCTGCAGCTCGAATTTTTACACCTCTCACTGCTATTCTACTTGCAGGAAATTGTTTGTACTACTTGTACACTGCTTGATCTAACTTTTTGTTCTGCTGGTAGTTGTATTTGTTTGATTTGACAAGTTTCATGATTCCCATTACATTTCACTGCAAATGTACACTGCTTGATCTAACTTTTTGTTCTGCTGGTAGTTGTATTTGTTTGATTTGACAAGTTTCATGATTCCCATTACATTTCACTGCAAATGACTGTATTTCAAATTTTTTATTCTATATGTCGGAAACTGTTTGTATGGCAATCCCAAATTCCACACATGCACTAGGAACAATAGCCCCATTTTCTAAACGTTCACCTCCCAACTTTTCATGTAAAGGAGAGCTTTATGCTTACATTTTCCTGACATTATTAGTGGTTTGCTAAGAGACATTGTGCACTAGTCAAGTGTTAACTGAACAACTGAGTTGAAGTCAGATGAACTACGGTAGCGGGTAGAAAGGCTCCTCGACCCCCTGTCCTTAGGCGGTGGTGTGGGTGACAGTCAGTCCACAGAGCAACAACCCTAATTGGTCACCACTGCATTGCAACAATAACACAGACAAGTGCATTCTTCCAGCTCTTTCTTTTCGAGCTGCAACTACCTGCTGATGAATTATCGATAAATGGAGAGAGACGAAACAAGTAATGATAATTTTGATAATGTAATTTAATCACCAAGTGTGATTAGAATTGTAATGATAAGGTGGAAATCCTCAAGTCTTTTATTCTAGAGTACCCGTTAAGCTCTAGTTAAGGTGTTATGTAACTAGTGTTTTCACCAGAATGAAAAGCTTTTAAATTACATTAGCTACATTGACACTGTAAAGTATGGCTTCCTTCTTTCAAAAAAAGGTCTTTATCATAATATTGTTGTCACATTTATGGAAAGATGATCCTCTCTCTCTTAAATAAAGACTGGTTTGGGCTTTCATTTTATTTTCATTTTTTTTACAATTATCATTACTTGTTTCGTCTCTCTCCATTTATCGATCATTCATCGGCAGTAGTGGCAGCTCGAAAAGAAAGAGATGGAAGAGTCTGCATCTCAGCACTGTTCCTTAATTAAAGTCATGTTTGCTTCCTTCCCATTCCTAGCCATTTCTTATTCCAACGTCACCATAAGACCATGACTTTAATTAAGGAACAGCCCCAGCATTAGCTGGTGTGAAAATAGGATACCATGGAAAACCATCTTTAGGGTTGTTGAGAGTACAAACCTACTACCTCCCAAATGCAAGCTGACAGCTATGTGACACAAACTGTGCAGCCAGTGCTCAGTCTTCAGTCTTTAATGTTTTCCATCTTCCTCTACAGTGCTGAGATGCAGACTCTTCAAGGTTCAGCGCTACAGAAAATCAACTCCTTTGGAATGAGGTGCTGGACAAAGAAGCCTCACATTTCTTAGACAACTTTCCGCACAGAGCCTGCTTTGAAGGAGTCATGCATTGTTACATCATACCCAAGCATCAAACTCAGGACTGTCAACCATTCCAAGGATTGACCCTCTTCGGGGAGTAGGAGGGCTGATGGCACCGAGATCTATGCGGCCAATTAGGACAGTATTAATGACTGCAGGTGTTTAAGAAATGTAAAACTAATTAATAAGTTAAAAGCTTAAAGAAGGAATTACAGAATGGATATTGGAGCATGAGAAAGAACATACAGTATATTCTGTATTAGAAGTTTAAGGTTTCTGTATCTTGAAAAATTCCAGGGGTCAACAAGGGATAAATCATATATATGCTGTATACTCAGCAGAGTAAACAGGACAGAGATCAGGCCAGTTAGTAACCAGCCATGACATACTGGAAGAAAATAAGTCTCCTCGCATCCGAATTAGCTGTGCCACTGTGAGAGAGAAGTTTGCATGTGAAGAAAACTTGGAGAGGGATTTATTTTGCTAGTTGCTTTACGTCGCACCGACACAGAGAGGTCTTATGGCGACGAAGGGACAGGGAAGGGCTGGGAGTGGGAAGGAAGTGGCCATGGCCTTAATTAAGGTACAACCCCAGCAATTGCCTGGTGTGAAAATGGGAAACCACGGAAAACCATCTTCAGGGCTGCCGACAGTGGGGTTCGAACCTACTATCTCCCGAATACTGGATACTGGCCGCACTTAAGCGACTGCAGCTATCGAGCTCGGTAGGAGAGGGATCTAGAACCCAGGCATGGCAAGACAAGTACAGTAGCTAAAATTGTCAGAGGAGTTCTCAGACAAATCCCTGCCAGTCTGAGGAGGGACTGCATAACTCCAGTAATAATCATCAGGCATCATATTATTATTATTATTATTATTATTATTAAATACACTGTAATTGGGTAATATCCCGGTGGCAATGATCACTTACAGTAGTGTGATAATAAAGTTAAAGCATAATTGCACAACAACAACAACAGCTACAACAGCAGCAACAATAACAACAATAAGAGTACAACAAGCAATTCCATGGAAATAACGTATTACAAGAAATACTAGTTTCGCTTTCTAAATCCAGCATGATCATATACAAATTCACACAAAACTTAAATATATCCACTGCTTAACACTACGGCTTACAATATAAGAGGTTGAACTTACTACTAGGTTAACATTACAATTCCATTACATACAAATTCACACGTACCTCAATTATTTCACAATTTTACACTATGACTTATAACAACAATAACAAAAACAATGACGACAACAAGAGTACAAAAAACAATTCCATGGAAAGAAAATATTACAAGAAATACAACTAGTTTAACATTCTAAATCCAGCATCATATAAAAAATCGCACATATCTTAAATATTTCCAGTGCTTAACACTACAGCTTACAGTATTATAGGCTCAACCTACTACTAGCTTAACATTACAACACCGTCATATACAAATTCACACGCACCGTAAGTATTTCAAAATTTTACACTGTGACTTACAGTAGATTGAGCAGTCCAATTACTAACTATTATCTTAGCATTGTAAACACAACAAGTTCATATACGAATTTCACACATACCTTAAATAATTCAGATGCCTTAATACTACAATCTACAGTGGACTGAGTGTTGCATTAAACTATGACACCATCACAAAGAAATTTACACACAATTTACAGAATGCTGGAGTCTATTCTTGAATCATCTTACATTTTTGGGAAAAAGGCTCTATGACAACTGCAGGCAATGCATTCCAATCATCAGTTCCCTGATTTACAAAATAATATTTACCACAGTTACTCTTCTGCAATCTACCTTTTACTTTATGTGGATGATCTGTCCTGCTTATGTAACAGGGCTTTTCTAGTCGACTGTTCAACTCTCCCCACGCTGGCTTATCCGTGTAGGCATTATACATGGCAGATAACCGTGTTCGTTTTCTTCTAGTCCCCAGTGTCTCCCAAAATGAAATGGCGTATGGCTTTGAGTGTCCGAGGACATGTTCGGCTTGCCAGGTGCAGGTCTCTTGATTTGACACCCGTAGGTGACCTGCGCGTCATGATGACGATGAAATTATGATGGAGACGACATATACACCCAGTCCCTATGCCAGCAAAATTAAACAATGGCGATTAAAATTCCCGACCATGTCGGGAATCGAACCAGGGATCCCTGTGACCGAAGGCCAGCACGCTAACCATTCAGCCACGGAATCGGACACTGTCTCCCAAAAGAGTAGAGATTAAGACACAGAGACTTATAAAAGAAAAGCTAAAACATGAGAGCTGAAATATTTTTAAATTCCTTATAATGTCACTTTTTGTTTATATTTTAAATTGTGTTTGACCAGTTGGAAGCTTTCACATTCTTGACTTTCTTATACTTACTCGTATATAGACAATCTTTATCAAGGACTTGTGTTCTAACATTTCAGTACATGCACAGTGGTCCGTGTAGTATGATATATAAGGAAGCAGCAATTCTCTCTCCCTCCTCAATTATGGACTGTGATCTTCAAGAAGACTATGATGCAGTCTTCTCCATCCTTCTCAATGTTGTGCCAGTCATATTTCCTTTAAGAGGAATATTCTAGTTACTCCTTTGATGGTCTCTTGTGTGTGGGAACTATTACATGATTTTCTGTGTTAATTTTTTCTTTGAAATATGGCTTTCTTTCCCTTTTGCTAGAAAATACTAACAGCCAGTTACCTACTCATTCATTCAGGGCTTAATGATCCAGCGATCCTCAAGACATCTTTTTTGTTCTAGAAGAAGTAGGGATGGAAGAAAGGGAAGTAGCAGTTTCTGAGATGTGTTATTATTTTGTATCATAAATATTAGTATATTCATTCCTTGGAAAAAATGTAAAAAATGAGGCAAATACGTTGATGTTCACCTCTTGTTACTTTTTCCTGTAAATATTTATTTCTCTTTGGGTGAAATAAAATTGAGGGACTGAAAATGTGGAACTATTTTAGTAACCATTAGATAAGGAGGACTGAATTTATTTTGAAGAATTCTGTCATTTACATAATAGATATTTCTATAACGTAGCCCACTTGTCGTGAACGGCAGTTCGCGACGCGCCTTTCGCATATAACAGAGTGAGCGAACGGACTCGAACGAGAATCGAATCCACGACCTCCAGGGTATAAAGCCTGTGGTAAGAGAACATTTTAAGCAAGCTTTGGACCTATGGAAGTAACGGAGTCCCACTCCCATTAACAGGCGAGGGACTCCTCGGAAACAACTTGGTGAACAAAAATGGAATTCGATAGGGAGCTATCAATATTAATGGGACTTATGGAAGAAAGTAGAACTGGCTGAGTCAGCAAAGAGGATGCATCTTGATGTGTAAGGAGTTAATGATATTTGGGTAAGGGGAGATAATGAGGAAGAGATAGATGATTATAAAGTGTACTTGATGTGTGTTAAAAAGGGAAGGGTAGAGTGTGGGGTAGGACTTTTCATCAGGAATACTACTGCATGCAACACAGTTTCTGTTAGACACGTAAATGAGCAAATAATGTGGGTAGATTTGGTGGTTGGAGGAATTAGGACAAGAATTGTCTCAATGTATTCACCATGTGAGGGTACAGATGAGGATGAATATGACAAGTTTTAAATAAACTTGTGTCTTCATACCAAGGCGGTGCAGCATTTTTAGTACACACCTAATGGAGGTGAGCTGCAAGTACCATTTTAACCACATACCAGCCCTCCTACCATTCTCAAATTTCTAGGAATAGCAGGAATTGAATTCAGACAACCGGGGACAGCAGTTAACATGCAAGAGGTTGCACCCGTTTTAGAACGCGAGAGGTCACACGAAAGCAAATTGCTCACGCTTAATATTCTAATGAGCTGCTATTTTCCTTTTGCAGTGAATGCTCTGATAAAAATATAAATATATATCCTGTTTAACTGCCTTTCAACTAGTACTAACATAATTACCCCGTAACAATATTTTCTCAATGTAAAAAATTAATGAAATGTTTTTGCAAAATCTGGTAAAATTATATGAGTTTTTAAAGAACATGAGAAGTCGGGCGTGAGCAAATTGCCTCAACGTTTGCATTTGTACATTTCAATGAATGATTTGGTCACAATTCAAGATAAACCTACAGCACCACACTTCACTGAAAGCCACCATAAACCTCATGAACTTTACTTAAGAAACTTTCTTGGAAATGCAGTCATGTAGGAATACACTACGCGAGGGGTCGCTCGAAGGCAATTTGCCGCGGGAGATGCGAGAGTGAAAGAAAACTTAAACTACTCCGGAACGCAGCAGGCAATACACTGACGGTAATAAACGTCAGGCGGGAGAGAGGGAGGGGAGGTATGAAACGAGCACCCTAAGCCCTACAGTGGCTAGCAACGAAATTATTAACAAATATTTAAAAAGTGCGGCAAATAGTCGCAGGTCGAACCTCTCTCATGTTAACAGTGCTAATCGTGACACAACTGTGGCGGGCCATCTCAAAAGTGAAAACAGCAATCAAACTAGGACATAGAGATACAATCAAGTTCTACCTACCAATAATGACACCATTAGCAGAGCGATAGTAACTTTGCGTAATTGTCCGAAACCGCTCCTGGCCAGCTGTGTCCCATATTTGAAGCTGGAAAAAGAGAAAAATGTTGAAAACACCAATATTAATACAACAATACTATATACTGTACCATAACATAATTGGGAGGGCTATGATTTGAAACAATTGTTGTTTGTTTTCTTTATTCAAAACAATCTTCAAACAACTCTACATATAATTGGCAGGGGTTCAAGTGAGACTAATATTTTTTAATTCTTTTTTTTTGCAAGCTGCTTTAAGTCGCACCGACACAGATAGGTCTTATGGCGACGATGGGACAGGAAAGAGCTAGGAGTGGGAAGGAAGCGCCATGGCCTTAATTAAGGTACAGGCCCAGCATTTACTTGGTGTGAAAATGGGAAACCATGGAAAACCATCTTCAGAGCTCCCGACAGCAGGATGCGAAACTACTATCTCCCGAATACTGGATACTGGCCGCACTTAAGCGACTGTAGCTATCGAGCTCAGTGAGACTAATATTAATGAATGAGTTTACCATCAAGCATACTGTTCTGAGACTAGCTTCCTGGATTATAGCACGCCTACTCAGCGAGCAAATCAAAATTTTGAAACTACGAGGTAAACATTTTAAGTGACAATGTCATATGTATAATCCCACTTGTTACAACGAAACATATGAGCAATGTGTGGACTTTGAATGTCTTTTTTTAAACTAATTCCATGGAACCAAACATTCAGCAATTTTTTTAAATATCACACTGGCTCAGTTAGGTCTTTTGGCGACAACAGAACAGGAAATGACTAGCAATGAGAAGAAAGCAGCCATGGCCTTAATTAGTTCAGTCCCAGAATTTGCCTGGTGTAAAAATGGGAAATCACAGAACATATTCAGGTCTGCCAACAGTGGGGTTCGAACGAACTACCATTCAAATATAGGATCACAGCTATGTGACCGAACCATATAAACAACCTGCGTGGTCCAAACATTCAGCATTCTATTCCTTGGTTGTAATCTAATGATAATGAACAATTTGTCGCTGGGAAAGGCCTCCTTTACCCAGCATGGAGGTGGTCACTGAACCAACTGACAGTTGGGGTACTGAGATGTAAAACCAAGCTCCAGAAATGGGGATTGCTACCTGTGGAATCCAAAGCAATGTATGAATGCGGTTACATCCAGAATCCAGCCCGTCTCCTTGTCTGCAGTCAGCTAACCGAACACTGCACTATTCAAGGTCTATTTAAGACCAACAACAAAGCAATTGTGGCTGTTAAATTTTGGAATAATCTGATGTGACCCGGACATGAAAAGTAAGAAAGTCAAGACTGATTTCAAGGAGTTAGAATTGTTTGCTATGGTGGTAGCAATATGTCTGAATTTCAATGAGAGTAGTTGTTCTGTTAAAAAGGATTTGAGCTACAGGTCCGGGCACTGCTGCCAGCATACCTGAAAGACCAATTCTAGCTAAGACTGTTGAAATCTTAATAACACTAACATTTTCTATAAAGATTCACACTTCCTCTTCAATCATCTCAGCAGAAGTCGCATGAAATTTACAATCATTTCTCAGGTGTGAGCCCTTTACGGCATTAACATTTGGCCCAGGTCTTCAACAGATTAACATCCGTATTATTAAAAAGAAGCAAACTTCTGTGCTGAATCTAGTAGAAGGGGACACTGTACACATAGTAACTGTTAAGCAATTTCTTCACTGTGCTCTATAGTTGTACCTTACCTTCAGTTATAATTATTAGTTACAGTATTTGTTTGGAAGAAGTATGTGCTATGATATCTCTTGGCAGTATGTTCTTACGGTGCAGCAAACAAAGGCTCGAATGTTGCATGTTTTTGAGCTAAAATAAGGATCTTTATAATTTCAATGGTTGTTTTTTTATTTGTTTTTTAGTCGTGGTGTGGGTTACTGTAGTGATGTCCTAGTTCATGAACCATGAGCAACGGCTAAGTGGCCTAGTAAGTGGTCCTGAGAATCGGGATAACAGTTGTTATGGAATAAGAGTGGGCATCTTCGACATTTCCTGAGTCATTGCCCTCCTTGTGCTCAGGCAGCTAGGACTATGTAATACACCAGTGGTCCCTATCACATTAGAGGAATGATCCTCACTGGGACTATGTGTAAGTATAGCATCCTGCTTCTCAGAATTTTTTCTGAGCACGGTCAAAATGTTTTAAGTAAGCCTTGGACCTATGAAAGTAATGGAGTCCCACTCCCATTTGACAGGCGAGAGACTCCTTGGAAACAACTTGGCAAATGAAATGAAATTCAATGGGGTGCTATGAATATTAGTGGAGCTTATGGAAGAAAGAAAGTATAGCAAGCTGAGTCAGCAAAGAGGATGTGTCTGAATGTGTTAGGAGTTAAAGGGGAGATAATGAGAAAGAGATAGGAGATTATAAAATGTACTTGACGGGCATTAAAAAGGGAAAGGCAGAGTGTGGGGTAGGACTGTTCATCAGGAATACTACTCCAAGTAACATAGTTTCTGTTAGACGCGTCATCATCATCATCATCATCATCATCATCATCATCATCAATGTCCCACTCTAGTCACCCGGGTGCAGTTAACACGCCTCCTTCACCCCTTTCTGTCCTTCCACTTTTCCTGCTCCATTACTTCCACCACACCTAATCCAGCTTCCCTAATGTCCTTCCAAATCTGATCCATACACCTTCTTCTCGGTCTCTTTCCCTTAACTTCTCTTTCCAATTCCCTTCTTGCTACCCCTTCCTTTCCCATTCTTTTTACATGTCCAAATCAACTCAGTCTTGCTTTCTGTATGTTCTGCACTTAAGGTTCTATATTTAGCTCTTCTCTGATTTTAATATTTTGGATTCTATCTCTTCTCGTCTTCTTAACTGATGTTCTTAAAAATGTCATTTCTACAGCTTGGATCTTACTATCTTGTCTCTTATTAGTTACCAGCGTTTCTATTCCGTATGTTACAAATGGTATGAAATACTGTTTATATAATGTTAATTTCGTTCTCACCGGGCGAGTTGGCCGTGCGCGTAGAGGCGCGCGGCTGTGAGCTTGCATCCGGGAGATAGTAGGTTCGAATCCCACTATCAGCAGCCCTGAAAATGGTTTTCCGTGGTTTCCCATTTTCACACCAGGCAAATGCTGGGGCTGTACCTTAATTAAGGCCACGGCCGCTTCATTCCAACTCCTAGGCCTTTCCTATCCCATCATCGCCATAAGACCTATCTGTGTCGGTGCAACGTAAAGCCTGTAGCAAAAAAAAATTTTGTTCTCTTGGGTAGGCTACTTTGTCATCCCATAAAAGCTCTCTGACTTGATGATAAAATGTTGTACCTTTACTTAGTCTGTTATTAATTTCAGGGTTGATTTCATTACTTCCATTAATAATGCTACCCAGATATGTAAACTGTTCTACATTCTCTAACCATTCTCCATCTATGTTCATTTGGCTTCTCTTTTTTTCTCTTTTCCACAGTGTATGACTACAGTTTTCTTTTTTACTAATTACCATTCCAAACTCCTTCAGATTTTCATTCCAAATGTCCAGTCTCTTTTGTACTTCTTTTTCTCCCTTTCCCCAAATCACCACATCATCTGCAAATACCAAAGCATTCACTTCATCACTACTGGTACTCCGTTTTACACGTTTTATGATTTCATCCATCAATATAATAAACAATAACGGCGACAGTGCACTTTCTTGCTTGAGACCTTTATTTGTATAAAAAAATTTCACTTGTACACTGCTTTTACTCTCATGATACAACATTTTTATTTATTAATGTACATTCTTTTTCCGTAGGTATTCCCATACATGTTTTCTCTTAACTGTATCCTAAGCTTTTTTCAAATCCAAAAATACGAAGATGATTTTCTTGTTCCTTTCCAGATATTTTTCCATTATTGTTCGCACTGTAAATATCAAGTCTATTATTAATCTATTCGGTCTAAAGCCATATTGTTCTTCCTCTAACAGTGTTTCTATTATATCCCTCAGTCTTTTGTCTATGACATTCTCCATTATTTTTAGCCTATGTGATAATAGGGTTATATAGGTAAACCCTGTTCGTTATACGCGAATTCGTTATCAGCGATTTCAATTTTAAGTCTAGTGCTGCCATCCATTAACAGTACGTGGAAGCTGTAATGCCTTAAGGTGGGTACATACTTGCCAAAATCTGTAACGTTCACTATACGTCGCGCGCCATGGTTAAACGGGGAAAGCGCATCTTCTGTCGTCTTTGTCGAGACGTGAATCATCAGTTCCGGTCAGTAGAGCTGTGAAGTTGCACTTGATAGGTTTCGCATTTAAAATGCTGAGTAAAAGGAAAGAAAGTGTGCCCGTCGAAGGAAAGAAGTATGTACCAAAGTTGTTTTCGTTAGAAACAAATTTAGAAGTTTTGGATCGCTATGAGAAAGGTGAACGTATTGTTGACATTCAGCGTGCTTTGGGACTTAGTGAATCCACTGTGAGAACTAATCGTGACAATGTGGAATCAATTCGAAAAACTGCTCAATCTTCTACTAATTTAAGTGTGACTAGAGTGACCAAACCTTACTTGGAAGCGATGGAAAGAATGGATTGGATTGAGCATCACAACCAATAACACATGCCTCTTTCTAGAGCTGTCTTTTCAAGCTAAAGCCAAGAGCTTGTATGCAGAGTTTAGTTTATTATTGTGTGTTTCAGTATTAAATTTTTAAGTGTACAAAGTTTGCATTAAAATGCGTTTCAGAAACATGATAATGGTTATTTTTTGTAAAAATACTAAGAATCTCTGTTATTTTAAACTTAATATATGAGTAAACCAAAACCTAACCATATATTTTACATATAGAATGACTTGATTTACGTGAATTCGGTATGCACGGCAATTCCACAGAACATAACTATCGTGTATAATGAGGTCTACCTGTACCTCTATAATTTTCACATTTCTTCCTACTTCCTGTTTTGAACAATGGTACAATGCTTCCTTGTTGCCAATCTTCAGGTATCCTTTCATCCTTCCATATGGCATTGAGGGCTCGGTATAGCCAATGTAGTCCACTGCTTCCTGCTGCCTTAATCATATCAGCATTAAATTTGTCTTTTCCACTTGCTTTACCTCTGGTCATTGCTTTCACTGCTCTTTCAAGTTCCAACCATGTTACCGGGTTCTCTTCTTTTTCTCCATCTATTATTTCCATTTTCTTATCTCCTTCCTCCGAGCAGTCATCCTCATTATAAAGTTTTTCAAAATATTTTGCCATCACCTTCTGAAGACCCTGTTCATCATGTACTATGGATCCATCTTCACTCTCTAATGCCTTGCTTTTTTTTAATTTATTTTTTTCGATTTTATTACTCTGTATAAGTTTCTGATTTCCTCAACTATCTTGCTCAATTTTGTTGGTAAACTCTCCCCAACATTTCTCCTTTTCTTCCTTGATATTCCTCTTTACTTGTAGTTTCAATCTTTTGTATTCCACATGTAACCTTTCTATCTTATTCTCATCCCTCTGATACGTTTTTTTGCTTTTCCTTATCCATTTCTTTCTTTTCACCTTGTTCCTTTCTTTTATGTCTTTTTTTTATTTTGTCTGTCCACTACCGTGCCTCCTTTCCCTTAACCTTTGCTTTTGTTTGTCCGCATACCTCAATTGCTGCTTCCACACAATTGTCTGTCTTAAATTGTCCCACTCTTCTTCTCCACTTCGTATTTCCATGTTAGGCAACTTCCTTTTTATCCAATCTTGGAATGCCATTCTTTTATCCTCCTCCTCCAATTCCCAAATCCTGATCTTTGGTTTCTTCTTCAGTACAGTTTTAGGGATTTTTACTTGTTTTAATTCCAAAATTAATAATCTATGATTACCTTCCATACTTTCACTGGGGATTACCTTCATATTCATGACGTATCTTCCCCATTCTCGGTCTGTTATTATAAAATCGATGAGTGTTCCATACTGTCCATCCCAATTATATCGGCTGATCTTATGGCTATTCACCTTTACAAACCATGTGTTCTTTATTATCAGGTTAGTTCTGATACAAAAGTCCAACATTTTCTCTCCATCTTCATTTCTATCGCCATACCCATGTGGGATCGGAACATTCTCATATTCCACGTAAATGAGTTAATGATGTGAGTAGATTTGGCAGTTGGACGAATTAGGACAAGAATTGCCTCAGTGTATTCACCAAATGAGTGTGTAGATGAGGATGAAGTTGACATGTCTTATGTGCATTGAGTGACGACGTAGTCACGGTCAACAGCAAGGATATGATAGTGCTAAGGGGCAATTTCAACAAATAGGTCTTATGGCGGTAATGGGAGAGGAAAGGGCTAGGAGTGGGAAGAAAGCAGCCATGGCCTTAATTAAGGCACAGCCCCAGCATCTGTCTGGCATGAAAAGAGAAAACCAAGGAAAACCATCTTCAGGGCTGCCAACAGTGGGGGTTTGAACCCACTATCTCCCGGATTCAAGCTCAGAGCTGCCCACCCCTAACCACACAGCCAACTCACCCAGTATAAGGCTATTCACCACAACACATGGGAGGGTAGGGGCATAAGATCCATAATCTATATCTATATATATATAAAATAACTTGTCCTGACCGACTGACAGATTCATCATCGCCGAGCCGAAACTACTGGATATAAAGAAATGAAATTTTGGGGATACATTCATTTTAACACGTAGGTGCTCACTAAGGGAGGATTTTTGGATATTCCGTCGCTAAAGGGGATGAAAAGAGGGGGGGGGTGAAAAGGGGGTGAATTTTTAAAATGCGGATATCTATATCTCAGAAACATACAAGTTTAAAGACGTAAAAACTGGTATTTGGAATCTCCTTTAAAAATAAAGGAACATGTATTTTTTTGTTTTTGGAAAATCCCATTAAGGGGGTAAAAAAGAGGAAAAGGTGTTGAACACCTTTTATGAGGAGACTTGTATCTCAAAAACTGAAGATGTTACAGACATGAAAATTGATCTTTGTAATCTCCTTTGAAAATAAAGAAACATGCATTTTTGTGCTTTGGGATAATCCGATGAATAGGGGGTGAACAGGAGTGACAAACGGGGTGACGTTTTAAAAAGATTATATCTGCAAATTATCTCACACGCATAACATATTACAAATTTGAAAACTGGTATTTGGAATTTGCTGTAAAAGTAAAGAAACATTTTTTTTTTTTTTCCAGAAAATCCACTTAGGGGAACTGAGAAAGGGGGCAAATGTTTAAAATTAACATATCTACAGTATATCTCAAAAAGGTAACATGTTGCAGGCGTGAAAATTGGTATTTGAAATCTCCTTTAAAAATAAGGAAACACGTATTCTTTCGTTTTTGGAAAAAACCTTAATGGGGGCGGGGGGGTGAAAGAATTGAAAAATTAGATGAATTATTTGTATGACAATATATATAGGCTATATATATACCAAAAAATCTAAAGATGTTATAAACATGAAAACTGGTATTTGGAATCTCCTTTAAAAATAAAGAATATACATTTTTTGGGTGGGGGGAAACCAACTTAACGGGTGGGGGTGGAGTGAAAGGGGGGTTGAATTCTTTTCATGAGGATACTTATATCTCAAAAACTGAAGATGTTACAGACATGAAAATTTGTATTTGGAATTTTTTTTTCAAAGTAAAGAAACACATAATCTTTTGTCTTTGGAAAATCCACTTAAGGGGGTGAATTAATTGAAAAATTGTTCAATTCATTGTACGAGGATACTTATCTCAAGAACTAAAGATGTTACTGATGTGTAAATTGGTATTTGGAATCTCCTTTAAAAATAAGAAAACATGCATTTCTTTGTTGGGGGAAATCAACTTAAGGGGGTATAAAAGGAGTTGAATTTTTTTTTTAAGGATACAAATATGAAGTGGATATTAAACAATACACCTGTAAGGGGGTTTTGACTGGGGATGGAGAATGATGACAAAAATATACGTTTATATGAAACCGTTTGAATTACGAAGTTAAAATGCCAAATGATATCCTAGGTGTAAATAACAGAAGGTTTGAAACAAATTTAACCCCTCAAAGAGTTAAATGGGGGAACCGAAAACAAATATATTCATTCCTTCCTCCGAAACGGTTTAACATACAAAAACAAAATTCCAAATAGGGGATAAATATTTTAAATCCTAGGTGTGAAATAGTAAACATCTGTAAACATTCCACCGCTAAAGTGTTAAATGATGTTAGCTCTGTAAAATAAATTATTCAACCCTCAAAAGCCGTTTGGAGTACATAGTTGTAATTTTATGAGAAGGGTCTTCTTTTATGTCCTAGGTGTAAAATACTATATACTTAATATTTCTCCCCGTAACACAATATCCATTCTTCCGAAACCGTTTCAGGAATGAACGTAACTTTTATTTATGATGGCTGGTCTTCTATATCCTAGAAGTTAATAAATATTTCAATACATTCACCCCTTAAAAAGTACCGTATTCATTTCTCCATTACTGTTCAACGAACAAAATTTTCACAGGTTGGTCGCTTTTACGCCCTAGATGTTAAATAACATATGGTTTAAAATATTCAAATTCTTCCATACGGGGTCCAAGTGAGTGGTAGATCACAAAATAAATAATCATTCCCCCAGAACCATTTGACGTACAGACTGAGGACCTATTTTACAGGCTCAGCTGACAGGGGACTCTCCAAAACGTAAAACTTTGAATAATAATTTTAATTTTAAAACCGTAGCAAAGCACGGGTGTCTTGCTAGTAATTTATATCTTAACTGACTTGGAATTCATGAAATCTCTTAGGAATGTGCAGGTGTAAAATTCTTTCTTGAATAAAATTACTGTGTCCACCTATTCAATACAATTATATTTTGTAGTGATTAAATTCTACATGAAATATAAACACTAGTTAGGGACATGTTTCACCCTAGTTTTGCGCATCCTCAGCCTAATATTAATCTTAAGGTCAAGTCTTAAATCTATTAACATTGGAACTTAATACTAAACTTAAATTAATATCAAATACTAAATACAATGGTCTTCTGCTTATTACAAAGTTTTAGGTGATATTTACATAGTTTACAATATGTACATTAACTAAGTGCCAGAATTTGTGAACAAGGAAGCAATAAAATATTTTATTTTACAATGACTAGAAAACGTCTGAAACATCTGGATGAAAGTTTATGCAAATTTGTACGTATTGGCTAGAGATTGATCACAGCGTGAATTGGAGTTTCTCCAACTGTTTGACTAGATATTAACCCTTTGTTGCCCAAGGCTACAAATATTCAATATTTTATATTAATTCCTGTAAAATTCGCATCAGGGGAGCTCAAAAGAAGTAATTTGATGTTTCGAATATTTTACCTCAACAAATTTTGGAAAAATTTTGGATGGTACTTATAAGTACCGTCAAGCAATGCGGTAACTGAAGGTAATGGTGACTTCAAACGAAATTAAAAATTTACAATATCTGGTATACACAAAGTATATTTGTATTATTAATTCGTATTTACACTGTGAGCTGTATAATAAATAATAACAAAAAATAAAATAATAACAAATAATAAAATAATAAAAATAAATAATGAAAAAGAAATACCAGATGGTAAAACTCAAAATTGTATTAGACTTGTAGTGTCATAAGAGCTATATTTTCTGATCAGAATCAGCACCCAATTATTTTGCATTCTCATTAACAATTACCAAATTATAAATCTACACAATGATATTCAGCAAAAGAGTTCTTCTCATTGCAGCAGAGAAAGATGCCACAAAGAGGACACTGAGAATTGATTGAATTTGTTTACTGGAGCACACTTCACATCTGCCTCATGTACTTCAATATTTGACCAAATGTGCTCCACGATTTGCAAGACGAATGCTTTGGCCACAGTAAAACATGCTTTACAACGACATTTATTGTGAATAGGCTGCTGTTGTGGACTTGCCCTCTTCGGTATGTTTGACAGTCTCTTGGATGGTAGCATTGTCTTCATTTCCATTATTCCGCAAGCTACCGATCTCCTAAACTGTAACAATGTTATTTTCTCAAACAGTCCATTATAAATGATGAATGCATTGACAAACCGCACATCAAGCATGTTCCAAAATTACCGAAATACTCGTCCAAATGCATTCACGCCAGGTCCAAATTCTTCACCATCGCTTTCAGTGTCTGTGTCGGCATCATTATCCAATGGAATATCCAGTAATTCTTTTATCTCTTTCTCATCTACATAAATTTGCCTGTGAGCAGACATCGCAAGCTCTGAAAAATAAGTTGTACACTTATAGCACGAGCTAACAAATCATATATTAGGTTATGATTGGACTATAGGCAAGTATGCCTAGTTGCCCATCGGTACTTATAAGTCCAAGATACAACTACGGTAATGTTACTAAATGTATATATCTATCCACTCAAATTGCTACAGTAATCACAAAACACTTTCATAAAGCATATTTTAGGACCAATAATTAACCTTACTTGTTGTTTATAACAATCCAATGAGCACTACTATTGTCACACTTGCATGACTCAATCTGGAACACTGCATCGACAATAAACAGATGAAAGATGAAACACGCAAACAGTTTGATCAATCTAGAAATAAGTGTTCCATGATCCTTAAACATGGAACTTAAACGTACCGTCGATCAACTACGTATTTGAAGTGAACTATATATTTTACATGCAATAATATAACTTGGTACTTAAAAGTACCGTCTGTCAACAAAGGGTTAATCACAGTGTGAATTGGGGCCTCTCCAACTTTATGGATGAACATTAGGTTGAAGGTTTTACAGCTGGTTCATTCAAAGGTGGTTATGGTCATTATCATAAGTATATTGTTGCAAAACCGGAACCGTGATTAAAGTCGATCGTGTTGGATTTAAATATTCCTTTAGAAATGATCATAACCTTTACACACGCACATAGGAAAATGAAATCAATGAAAACTGTTCTGATGGACTGCATATCAATATGTGACTGGGAGGAGTGACCAGTCTCAAAGGAAATAATGGATTGGAAGAGCATTGTCACATTCGTGTTTTTAGCATAGGAGTGACGATATATAATGAATAAGAAAGTTTAGAAATTGATCAGTACATAGCACTAGGACTTGCGATTCTGAAGTCAATGTTCGTTAATACTCTGTTTACAGTTTACTAACTCATGTAAAATCATTGTTGTGAATGATAAGGTCCAAAACACTTTCTTTACATAATGTTACATTGCACTTTTTGCAATAGGACAAGGGTTTTGAAGGACACTGTGTACCTTGGCATCTTCTTTGTTTTAGCCTCGTAAACAAAAAGTGATCCTTCTCGTCATATCCCATATCGAAAAACAGTTGAACGATTTGCCTTCTTGCAATTACAACAGGACCTCCCAGAGTTTGTCTAATCAAGGCTGTCTTGATGTAGGTCACAGTTATATCCCTTCTAAAATCCAACAATGATATCTCCTTAAACCACATAGCTTTGCGGATCCTCTACAATGGTGAAAAGATTTTGAACTACTCAAGTTCCTAGTGGAAGAGGTTCCTCAGTAGGACCTGCCACAATACAAATCAGAGTTATAGCAGAAGCCACTAACACCACATAGAGCCCAAAACTTGTACCCACATTGTATGGGCTTTACCTTTATACACTGTTTTAGTTTGTTATGCCCAAAATATTTCACCACCATTTTTATCCACTGAAAGTTTGTCATCAAAAACACTGTATGTTGAGAATGATTGGCCTATCGCACTCAAAATAGGTCTGACATTGAATGCTTTGTCTTGTTTAGTTTCATCAATCATAACTGTATTATCTTTGAAATGAATGTAAGATTTTGTCTGGTCAAATCGGTTCCTAGACATCACATCGGACATCAGAGGAACACCCAAATCTTCTGCACTACTCCAGTAGTGTGAAACTTATGATAAAATATGGTAACCAGAAAACAGGAGGATACCAAAAAATATTTCAAGTTCATCAAGTGTTGCACTAGAGTTTTGGTCACTTTTACATGTAAAAGCATATTTCACAGTTTCCGTTAAAATTTCATCTATTAATTCTGGAGAAAAATAATTATTCAAATATAGCAACAGGCAATAATTCACCATCAAACAAAGCTTTCACTTATGCTGCGTGTTTCAGCATGATTGCCCTTATCAAGCAAGTCATATTCAGGTTCCAAATGTATCCATTTTCGTTTTTCAGGTTTAGCCTTTCTAGTTTTAGTGTTTTTTCTTTGGGGACATACTTAGATGTTTGTTTCAAATTAGTGCTAAGAGACTGATTGACTGAGGTATTACCTGCACAGTTACTGCTACCTTCACATGGATCAGTTTCTATGTCTTTATCATTTGTGCCATAGCCTTGAACGTCTTTAACTGTTTGAACGTGCAACTCTAAATTACCTGCTACTTCAGACACTTGGGGTCCTTGGTGTCATCATTATTAATATTTTCCTCCTCAGTTATATAGTCAACACTGTCTGGAGGTAGTACAATAACACTTGCTGATAACACATCGTCCTCCCCATTTTCCAGCTCTTGTAATATACTACATATCTCATCAATAGTCAAATGAGGTGAAACAGTCAGTTTGTAAACTCAATATGCCACCTAAAAACCATTACAATGTTTACAGTAGAATAAAGAACAATCACGCACAGTAGCCCAACTCACACTGAAGAGCACACAAATGCTAGGGAAGCAGAGACATGTGGCGACCTGCAGTGGAGTAGTGACGACTCACTGGAACCTAGGTGGTTTTTTATTAAATTATCCTTCATATCTATGCCTAACCCACTAGATACCCGTCAACTGGGGCTACTTTGCCCCAATATTTTCCAACTTGATTTTTAATATTAACATATATTGAACGAAAGTGCTCTAATAATTTTACAAACACATTTTCCTAGTTGATAAGTACCTACTCAGCACGTACAGCACATTAGGAGCTTCTACAGCATTTACTGAAGTATGATTTTACTTTTTTTAAATCTGGGTCAATGTTTCCATAATTAATGGTAATTCCTTGGGCCAAAGAAACATCTCATTATAAGTAATTCAGGTAATGTAGCAACCAAACATAGTGTTATTTTAAAAAATATGAGTTTATTTCTTAAGAACATGCTAAGCTGAACGAATCTGTACAAAACGTATTCCGTAGGTATCAGTACTTTAGAAGGAGCTGTTACAAATCAAGAAAATGAATGAAAGTACCTATCTAAACAAAAAAGAACAGAGAATGCTCTAGAACCTAGATCACACAAAATTGTCTAACTCTGGCACTTGAAAATTTCTCCTCTTGGAAAGTAGTTTCACAGTGGAGATATTTTTCTTACAACTAACGACCAGGAGTATACCATCACATCTTTCTTCTGAGGCCACTCCAGCATTGTCTAGATTTCTCCATACAATCAACTGTAGGGCCTTCAACCGAGTCAATCTTCAGATCAATCTAGGATATTCCTGTTCGTCATAAATGACGGTTACAAAACCGCCGACTTTCAGAACAGTAGATAGGTCTACAGTTTGGAATAGTCTTACATCAGTAGGGTCTTCCTTCTCACAATGCTCATCTTGCTCATCTTCAGAGATCTGCAACTCTGATGATAAATCATGAACACTGAAGTTATCGGCAGCAGATTCAGAGTCTGACTAATCAGAAGTCACTATTAATTTTCTGGGCCTTCCCTTCTTTTTGGACAGACAACGGTCTTCACTTAAGACAGAGGCACTAGTAACAGAAGATGCAGGTGAATCTTGCAAGAATATCAGACAGATACTCTTCCCGGGTGAGACATTTAATTTTCTGCGTTTCCTCTTCTCTGTTGGTGTCTTACACTCATTTCTCTTCTGGATCAGGTGTTGTAAGAAAGCATCGCTGACTTCCTCCACTGAAACTTCTTCAGTTGGCAGAGAATTCAGAACAGAATTCCTATCAATGGGATTATTCCACATTTGCAGAATCCAGATATCAAATTAATTCCCTTATCATTCTGCTCCATCTCAGACATTAGCTTCCCCAAAAGTAGTGGGAACACATCTTTAGGCAGCACCTCATATTTCTTTCCATTTGGTGAATCCTTCCACTGTCTCAAAATATTTCTCCAAGCTTTCTTCATAGGAGCGAAGTACGCCACATCGAGTGGCTGTGTGAGGTGGGTGGATCTTGGAGGCAGACATACAAATCTAATGTTGTTTTCTTCACACAGTTGCAATACATCAGGATTAATGTGCGAAGACAAATTGTCACCAATCAAAAATTTTATTCCTTCTTGTTTCTTCAGTCGTGGTAACAGAAGTGTCCTAAACCAATCCTCAAATGTTGCAGCATCAAGCCATCCATGCTTTGATCAATTGTAACGACATCCTGCAGGCCCACCTTTTGTCCATGTCGTCCACAGATGTTCAGCTCGATAAACAACATATGGTGGCAACAGTTCCCCGACAGGGTTGCCACAAAGCATAACAGAGGTCGAAGTTTTTGAGCTGTTCATAATTTTCTCAACATATTTCACTCCCTTCCTGCAAATCACGTTCACTGTGCCTGGACTGTCACTTAGATCTCGTCATAGTTCCGTGCGTTGTCATCCTTCATTGAAACCTCTGAGTGATCAAAATATTAATTAATCACGGTCTTGTCCACTGCTGCTCTCACACGTTTAATGTTACTGCAAAGTCTTATGGTAAGTTCTGCTTGCCGTCTAAGGATTGATTTAATAATAAATTCATAGCCAGGCATATTGTTTTTGAAACATTTGACCTTTCTTGTCTAAATAGCCTTTAATAATAAATCTAAGATCTTTTTCCACATGTGGGAAGCCAAAGTCAGCCATGTTAGTGATGTGATTTATAAACATTTTCTCTTCCTTGGGACTAAATACTGTTGGATGACCATGTTGCTTCACAAATTTCCCTTTCAGTTTGTTTTTTAAGGTGCTTCTAGGAATTCTGTAGAGATTTGAAGCAGTTCTTGACTCTTTTGGCCTGATCTAATTTCTTCTAAACACTTTTCTAGATCTTCTGCTGTATAATTGGCATAATTCCTTGCCCCAATCTTCCTTTGATACACACGAACTATATTGCTTTCACCTGCAATAAATTAAAAAATTAAAATTACTTGCAAATTGACCTAAGCAAAGCTCAAATTGCTTCTGAGTTACTTGGAGCTACTTTGGCCCAGGAAAAGGCAGCGGACCAAAGTAGCCCCAAGTAGGTGGAGATTAGCTCACTTTATGGCCAGGTCTTAATGAGTAATAAACAGGAAAAGATTGATTAATATCATCTTCACAGCACTTAACTAAGGGTTTAGAGGATTGAACTGTCCACTTACCAATTTTCTCTTACTTATGTGAGTCAGTCTATATAACAAAGTAGGAAGCCAACATAAAACACACTTCTTCCTGGTTGTTTGTGAACAGTAGCAATGCACTCTGGTGGATGATGATGGAAGCATTTCAAATATCACAAAACCTCAGTGGTGTTCCCACCTATGGCTTAGGATAGGTACTACATGTAAAGGTTGTGGTATATGTGTGCAATAAAAATAAATAACTTTTATTTTCCTGTGGGCCAAAGTAGCCTCGTTAGGACCAATGTAGCCCCAGTTGACAGTACCACTGTCATATTTATAGGACGGCAATATTTAACCTACACTCGCACTTGCTACAATTTTAATTTCAAAGCAAAAATGGTATGTTGATATAAAAGAAGTATTTTTTTGGTCTGTAAATATGACGCAAAAAATTTGAAACACATTAAAGTATTTATTTTTCCCAAAATCATGTATAAACATTTGTTTTAGGCACTTTTAATAAATACAAGAAAAATTGAAAATATGAAAATGAATGTTATTTATTGACTGTTTTCATTAAATAGGTTCTAAAATATATGAAAAGTATGAAAATGCACTTAAAACTAGCCTATAAGCACTTATTTTTAAAAAATATTTCAATTTGGTGTCCTAAAAGTATGACAGTATCAAAAAATGGGTTAATAAAGACCACAGTCACTTCCTCTCTTGTCCTAGCTCTCTCTCCAATCCCATCATCACCATACGGTCCGACTCGTTGGCTGAACGGTCAGCGTACTAGCCTTCGGTTCAGAGGGTCCCGGGTTCGATTCCCGGCCGGGTCGGGGATTTTAACCTTAATTGGTTAATTCCAATGGCACGGGGGCTGGGCGTGTGTGCTGTCTTCATCACCATTTCATCCTCATCACGACGCGCAGGTCACCTACGGGTGTCAAATAGAAAGACCTGCACCTGGCGAGCCGAACCCGTCCTGGGATATCCCGGCACTAAAAGCCATACGACACATCACCATACGACCGGTCTGTGTCAGTATAACACAAGACCAGTAGGCCAAAACACTAGCAAAAGAAAACAAATATAATATAGAATCACTGTTAAATAGTTCACACAATCAAAGAATAATAATAATAATAATAATAATAATAATAATAATAATAATAATAATATCAGGGGCCTAGAGTTACCTACCCACCTCAAGCCACCCTCCTACTATTATAGCGGACCAACGTAAAGATACTTATACAATCAGCTCTAGTCTGAGAAATTGATTCATTCTTACAGAATAGGTTTGATCACAATTGCGACCCTCACTGCATTCGCTTTGCTGCACCTTGATTCAATTTCACTTCGTATACCATCAAGGGATAATAAACATCCTATATACTTCAACTGATCCACCTATTTCAGCTTCATATCCCGACCTGACATCCAATCTTCCGTCTTGGTAACGCTAATTTTAATATCATGCTCACTGTGTCATTTTTCAAGGTCCAAGATATTAAATTGCTGGCTTTCAGCACAGTGTGCCATTAAGAGCAAGTCATCGGTGTAGGCCAAACTACTTACTACATTTCCACCCAAATGAATTCCTCAATGCCATTTTATACCTTTCAAAAATGATCCATGTAAACACTATGCACAACAAAGGTGGAAATTTATAGCCTTTTCTAATCCCCAAAACTATCCTGAACCAAAAAGAAGTCTGTCTGCAGACAAACAAAGATATAAAAATCTCCAAGACGAGGAAATTATCCAGAATACCTCATCAATCATGGAATTACCAGCGAGGTTCAGGATAAAGGAAGAGAATAGGTAGCATACAGGGACACTGTAGTAGATAAGGCAAGGGAATGCCTAGGAGCAACTGTCTGTAACGATTGGGAAAAGGCAAACATTTTGGTGAAATAATGAATTCAGGGAAGCTTGTAAATGGAAAAAGAAGGTGTACAAAAAAATGGCTCTGAACAAGGAATGAACAATGTGGATAGGGAATTATAAATAGATGAAAGAGAGTTCAAAAAAATTCATGAAGAAATCATCAGAGATTTTAGAAATTACCTGGAGAGGCTAGGTAAAACAGAGGGAAACTTTTCTGGACAGTAAACCTATAAAAGAAGGAAAAAGGGAAATGAACAGCATTTTGGGTAAATCAGATATACTCACTGCAGATTCTAAGAAATCATAGGACAGATTTTTCAAATATATTCTCAACACAATAGGAAATCTTTCTGTTGCCAAGTCTCAAACATAGCCATTATTGCTCTCTTCATTAGCCTAGCTCCTCTCCTTTCAACAACTGTGCCATCATGCTGCTCAAGGTGAGTTCGCCTCTTTTCCCTCATCTTTCTTTTGGCTATGTACATTTATATCACAGTAACCCACACCATGAACCATACTTGTTGTTTAATGTCAAATAAATTATTCAATGATTCCACTGGAGGTCCCATGCTATGATTACAATATCAACAGTCATGTAAAACTACAAACAAATAATAATAATACTAATAATAATAATAATAATAATAATATTTGCTTTACGTTCCACTAACTACTTTTACAATTTTTGGAGACGCCGAGGTGCCAGAACTTAGTCCCACAGGAGTTCTTTTAAGTGCCAGTAAATCTACCGACATGAGGCTGACATGGCCTTCACATACCACCGGACTGAGCCAGAATCGAACCTGCCAAGTTGGGGTCAGAAAGCCAGTGCCTCAACCATCTGAGCCCGGCAAAACTAGCTACAAGCTTGCTTGGATTAAAGAGGCATTTGCAACACTTACCTCCCATCAGTGTGTTGGCCTAATTTGTCTTTTATTACTGATGTAACGTACAGAGATCCAAACAGCATTGTCAAAAGAAGTAAAAAAACACAACGGTTCAACCTGATCGATAATCTTTATTTTCTTAAGGCAAATTTAAAATTGAAGAACATGTTTCGTCTGCTTTGTAGACATCTTCAGCTACATATGTTTGTGCGTAATGCATAGTTAACAAGGACACATTCCTATTATCTTAATGTTCAAACATGTTGTTGTTTGAGTCATCAGTCCATAGACTGGTTTGATGCAGCCCTCCATGCCACCCTATCCTGTGCTAACCTTTTCATTTCTACGTAACTATTGCATCCTACATCTGCCCCAATCTGTTTGTCATATTCATACCTTGGTCTACCCCTACCGTTCTTACCACCTACACTTCCCTCAAAAACCAACTGCACAAGTCCTGGGTGTCTTAAGATGTGTCCTATCATTCTATCTCTTCTTCTCGTCAAATTTAGCCAAATCGATCTCCTCTCACCAATTCGATTCAGTATCTCTTCATTCGTGATTCGATCTATCCATCTCACCTTCAGCATTCTTCTGTAACACCACATTTCAAAAGCTTCTATTCTCTTTCTTTCTGAGCTAGTTATCGTCCATGTTTCACTTCCATACAATGCCACGCTCCACACGAAAGTCTTCAAAAACATCTTTCTAATTCCAATATCAATGTTTGAAGTGAGCAAATTTCTTTTCCTAAGAAAGCTCTTCCTTGCTTGTGCTAGTCTGCATTTTATGTCCTCCTTACTTCTGCCATCGTTAGTTATTTTACTACCCAAGTAACAATATTCACCTACTTCCTTTAAGACTTTGTTTCCTAATCTAATGTTTCCTAAATCACCTGCCTTCAATTGACTGCACTCCATTACTTTTGTTTCGGACTTATTTATTTTCATCTTGTACTCCTTACCCAAGACTTCATCCATACCAATCAGCAACTTCTCGAGATCTTCTGCAGTCTCAGATAAAATAACAATATCATCGGCAAATCTCAAGGTTTTGATTTCCTCTCCTTGGACTGAGATTCCCTTTCCAAATTTCTATTTGATTTCCTTTACTGCCTGTTCTATGTAAACATTGAAAAGGAGAGGGGACAAACTGCAGCCTTGCCTCACTCCTTTCTGGATTGCTGCTTCTTTTTCAAAGCCCTCGATTCTTATCACTGCAGACTGATTTTTATACAGGTTGTAGATAATTCTTCGTTCTCGGTATCTGACCCCTATCATCTTCAGAATCATAAATAGCTTGTTCCAATTAACATTATCGAATACCTTTTCTAGATCTACGAATGCCATGTATGTGGGATTGTCCTTCTTTATTCGATCCTCTAAGATCAGACGTAAAGTCAGGATTGCTTCACGTGTTCCTACATTTCTTCTGAAGCCAAATTGATCTTCTCCCAACTCAGCTTCAACTTGTTTTTCCATTCTTCTGTAAATAATAGGTGTTAAAATTTTGCAGGCATGAGATATTAAACTAATGGTGCGGTAGTTTTCACACCTGTCAGCACCGGCTTTCTTGGGAATAGGTATAACAACATTCTGCCGAAAATCGGATGGGACTTCTCCTGTCTCATACATCCTGCACACTAAATGAAATAACCTTACCATGCTGGTTTCTCCTAAGGCAGTCAGTAATTCAGAGGGAATATCATCAATTCCAGGCGCCTTGTTCCTATTTAGGTCACTCACAGCTCTGTCAAACTCTGACCTCAAAATTGGGTCTCCCATTTCATCAGCATCAACAGCCTCTTCATGTTCCAGAACCAAATTATCTACATCGTTACCTTGATACAACTGTTGGATATGCTCCTGCCATCTTTCTGCTTTGTCTTCTTTCCCTAGAAGTGGCTTTCCATCTGAGCTCTTAACATTCATGCACCTAGATTTCCTTTCTCCAAATGTTTCCTTGATTTTCCTGTATGCAGCATCTACCTTTCCCAGGACCATACAGCCTTCGACATCCTTGCACTTCTCCTTCAGCCATTCTTCCTTAGCTACCTTGCACTTTCTATCCACTTGATTCTTTAATCGCCTGTATTCTTTTCTGCCCTCTTCATTTCTAGCAAACCAAACCCAACCAAACCCCATGGCACTACAGCCCTTGAAGGGCCTTGGCCTACCAAGCGACCGCTGCTCAGCCCGAAGGCCTGCAGAT
The DNA here is from genome assembly GCF_040414725.1 of Anabrus simplex. NCBI lineage: Eukaryota > Metazoa > Arthropoda > Insecta > Orthoptera > Tettigoniidae > Anabrus > Anabrus simplex. Next base: position 213,277,733 of record NC_090266.1, read on the forward strand.
TACGATGTGTCGTGTGGTCAGCACGACGAATCCTCTCGGCCGTTATTCTTGGCTTTCTAGACCAGCTTCATTTCTAGCATTCTTGTATTTTCGTCGTTCATCAATCGGGTCTAGTATCTCCTGAGTTATCCACTGATTCTTAGTTGATCTTTTCTTCCTTCCTAACATTTCTTCAGCAGCCCTACTGACTTCATTTTTCATGACTCTCCACTCTTCCTCTATTGTGTTTCCTTCATCCTTTTCATTTAGTCCTTGTGCAACATGTTCCTTGAAACAATCCCTCACACTCTTTTCTTTCAATTTGTCTAGATCCCATCTTTTTGAAATCTTTCCTTTCTTCAATTTCTTCAACTTCAGATGGCATTTCATGACCAACAAGTTGTGGTCCGAGTCTGCTCCTGTGAAAGTTTTGCAATTCAACACTTGGTTTCTGAATCTCTGCCTAATCATAATGAAGTCTCTTTGATACCTTCCAGTGTCTCCAGGTCTCGTCCACGTATACAGCCGTCGTTTGTGGTGTTTGAACCAAGTATTGGCAAGGACTAAATTATGATCAGTGCAAAATTCAACCAGCCGACTTCCTCTTTCGTTCCTTTGTCCCAATCCAAATTCTCCTACTGTACTACCTTCTCTTCCTTGGCCTACCACTGCATTCCAGTCTCCCATCACAATTAGATTCTCGTCACCTTTTACATATTGTATTAAATCTTCTATCTCCTCATATATTTTTTCAATTTCTTCATCATCCGCTGAACTAGTAGGCATATAGACCTGCACTATTGTGGTGGGCATTGGTTTGGTGTCTACCTTGACGACAATAATTCTTTCACTATGCTGGTCGCAGTAGCTTATCCGCTGCTTATTCATTATTAAACCAACTCCTGCATTTCCCCTGTTTGATTTCGTGTTGATAATTCGGTAGTTGCCTGACCAAAAATCCTGTTCTTCCTGCCAACGTACTTCACTTAAACCAACTACATCTAACTTTAGCCTATCCATCTCCCTTTTCATATTCTCTAACCTACCACAACGATTCAAACTTCTAACATTCCATGCTCCGACTCGCAGAATGTCAGTATCCATCTTCCTGATGATCGCCCCCTCTCGTGTAGTCCCCACCCGGAGATCCGAATGGGGGACTAGTTTACCTCCGGAATATTTTACCCGGGATGAAGCCATCATCAGTACATTATTCATACAGAGAGAGCTGCATGTCCTCGGGAGGTAGTTACGGCTGTAGTTTCCCGTTGCTTTCAGCCATGTAGCAGTATCAACACAGCTAAGCCATGTTGAGTATTATTACAAGGCCGTATCAGTCAATCATCTAGACTGCCGCCCTTGCAACTACCGAAAGGCTGCTATCCCCCTTTCGATGAACCATTCGTTAGTCTGGTCTCTCAACAGATACCCATCCGATATGGTTGCACCTGCGGCTCGGCTATCTGCATCATTGGGACACGCCTCCCCACCGCGGCAAGGTCACATGGTTTTAAAAAAATTATAAATTTAAAACTAATAGATAGTACCTAATAATAGTAGCCATTACAAAGAATGAGAGTTTAAAAAATGTTTAATATTTTTAATGTGTGTTTTAACATGAAGATACCAAGAATGAGTCCTTGTTAATTATGTAATATCCTAAATATACGCAGCTGAAGATGTCCACGAAGTAGACGAAACATGTTCTACAATTTTTAATTTGCCTTAAGCAAATAAACAGTATTGATCAGGTGGAACCGTTGTGTTCTTTACTTCTTCTAACAGTGTATAACATCGATATGGAAAATGCGGACGATTGCTTGCAAATCCAAATAGCAAGCGACCTGGGCACAAGGCAATGAAAAAAAGAATTTTGCAAAATAGGCCTGTTTATTCTTTTATACATTTTTCAGGCAGTGATTGAAGGTTTTCATACTCAGAGAGAGGTGAATTCCTACAAAATTCAGCGAGTTGTCGCTTTAAGATGACATTCTTGAGGAAAAAAGAAAGGTGGTTTTAAACTCTTTTCAAGCAGACATGCATCACACTGTACAGTGATTGATTGTCAGGATAAACTGCCAAAAAGAGCACCATTTTCATATACACTTGAGATCATCTATTCAATCCCTATGCTATTTGCTTTACGTCGCACCGACACAGATAGATCTTATGGCGACGATGGGATAGGAAAGTCCTAGGAATGGGAAGGAAGCGGCGATGGCCTTAATTAAGGTACAACCCCAGCATTTGCCTGGTGTGAAAATGGGAAAAAACAGAAAACCACCTTCAGGGCTGCCGATAGTGGGGTTTGAACCCACTATCTCCCGATAACTGGATACAGGCCGCACTTAAGCGACTGCAGCTATCGAGCTCAGTCAATCCCTATGCTTTCAACTTGCAATTCATTTTCGGATATAGGGATATTTTTATAAGCTCCACAAACTTTATTGGCTATCAAACTGATTAGCTAAGAGCACACTGTATTATTAAATTACTAAGGGTATTTTACCAATATTTCTGTAGGTTGGAGGGTGTGATTAGCTCAGTGGCTTAGTGTTGACTTCCAACCCAGAAGCCTGAGGTTTGAATCCCAGTCAATCCCAGGTCAAGATTTTCATCTCAAAAATCATGTGGCATCAAAAAAGAAAACAGGCCTTAAACCCTCAGCCGAAACCAACTTGAGCCTAGGTGGATGCACCAACCCCAGGAATAGCTGGGATAAGCTGAAGAATGTTTTGTGCAGCTCCTTGGCTGAATGTTCAGCATACCACATCTTGGTTCAGCGAGCATCAGTTCGATTGCCGGCCAGGCCAGTGATTTTAACAGCGCACATTTTAACATCTCTGGCTGAAGGCTGGGTGTTGGTGTTTGGTCTTACTACACTTCCCTTCATCTACACAATAAAATATACCATAATACACTTCCAACCACCAAAGAAACATGTAGGAATAGGCCTAAATACATCCCTCCACATAGCACTGGCATCAGGAAGGGCATCCGGCCATAAAACTGAGCCAAATCCATATAAAGTGCCGAACCCGACTGGAAAAAGAGCCATGAAAAAGAAGAAAACGGATATTTCTGTAGGGCTACAGTCGTCCCAAATCACTTATCGAATTTGGCATTTGTGATTCTGTATTCTGACCAAAGCATATTAATTGCACCAGAGCATGACATAATAACCAGCGTTTTCAGTTAAATAAATGGGATCTCTAAATACCCTCCAATACCCCTTCTGTGTATGCACAGTTCAGCTGTTCCCTGATATTGAGTCAATAGCACTAAAATTCTTTATAATGTTATTTAAGATGATAAACAAAGCTCTCAATAATGTAGCCTAATTTCCAACACGATTTTCACAATATTTTTTTTAAAGTGACCAAGAATTGCAATGAACATGTGGCTAATTCATACAATAAAAAAATTCTATGCACAGGAATTATACAAACCTTAACTTTTTTACCGTCTACAGTTACAGTTTTCATGGAGAAATCGACGCCTATAGTATTACCATGGCGTTCCACAAAAGTACCAGATTTAAATCTCTGAACAACACAGGTTTTCCCCGTTCCACAATCACCTATCAACACTATTTTAAACAGAAAGTCAAAACTGTCATCACCAGAATTTAGTGGACTAGTCAATGACCGACTAGCCATATTAAATACACGTTTGCAACGTTATGGTATTTTTTAGACAGCCTGGGTCACTTTAACACATGTGTCAACATAACCCACAACATACAGCATTTTCACTTGTAAACAAATACACGATTACACGATTCCTAAACACACTGTGACGAACAGATGATTCACATTCCCTAATTTGACGTCATCGCCATAGATGACAATTTTTAAGATAGGAGAGCCTAAAAGATGTATATTTTTTTAAGAAGCAACGGGAAGTCAAAATATTTCAACATATATTCAAGTGTTAATTATTAAGAGCAAGACGAATTATTATTCGAGTCAGAAACAAAGAAAATATGGACATACAGAAATGACAAATGAGAGTTGGGCTTACCATTGAAGGGAATGGACGTGTTCGTTAAGCGATGGGTATTTTCTTATCAGCTTCGAGAGCAGGGGCCTGTTTCATAAAGCTACAAGTCTACAAGTGGATTTTCCTACACTTGTAGGAAATTTTCGTTTCATAACAAAATGTCTACAATTGTAAGGTTGGTACATTTCACTGCAAGTCTTACAAGTCAGCTGATTTCTGTGAGATAACCAAGTGGAGTCAAGCCTGAGCAATCCTAAACAGCAAAAAGTTGCAAATAAAATTTTAGTCCTGAATAAAAAAAGGGAAGCGAAGGAAATTTTGTTTGGAGCTTTCTCTATTTCACTCACGAAAGAAGACAAAGTTAGAGAGTGGAGGAATATCCACAATATTGCCAGTGGCGTATGCTGCAATCAAGACATGGGCTATCACTAGATTTAGGTTACCCATTTTCGATAGTTGGTTTAGTGAACGTCAAGCCTTAAGAGTTTTGAGCTGCAGCTAAAAGCCATCAGAGTAGCCTGCTGTGTTAAGGATGGTTCACAAGCCCTAGACTCTGCTACTGCCAATACTCAACACCTGATCGATGTAGATGGTAGCAAAAGAATGAGCCACCTCGTACTCTTAATTCCCCTAGCTCGGGGACTGGGTACTTATGACGTCTTCACCATTCATTTCATCAGGTCACCATCAAGCCTTTCCACAGGTTATGCATTATTATTATTATTATTATTATTATTTCTGTCCGACTCGTTGGCTGAATGGTCAGCGTGCTGGCCTTCGGTTCAGAGGATCCTGGGTTCGATTCCCGTCCGGGTAGGGGATTTTAACCTTCATTGGTTAATTCCAATGGATCGGGGGCTGGGTGTTTGTGCTGTCTGCAACATCCCTGCAACTCACACACCACACATAACACTATCCTCCACCACAGTAACACGCAGTTACCTACACATGGCAGATGCCGCACACCCTCATCGGACGGTCTGCCTTACGAGGGCTGCACTCGGCTAGAAATAGCCACACGAAATTAAAATTAATTGGTTTTTCCCTCGGACTCAGCGAGAGATCCCACCTCTACACTCAAGGCCAGTGTCCTGGAAAGTGAGACTTTGGGTCGGGTATACAACTGCGAAGGAGGATCAGTACCTCGTCCATGCTATGCTGAACAGGGACCTTGTGGGGTGTGGGAAGATCGGAAGGGATAGACAAGAAAGAGGGAAGGAAGCGGCCGTGGCCTTAAGTTAGTTACCAACCCGGCATTTGCCTGCAGGAGAAGTGAGAAACCACTTCGAGGATGGCTGAGGTAGGAATCGAACCCTCTTCTACTTAGTTGACCTCCCGAAGCTGAGTGGAACCCGTTCCAGCCCTCGTACCACTTTTCAAATTTCGTTGCAGATTCGGGAGTCGAACCCGGGTCTCCGGGGGTGGCAGCTAAACACACTAACCACTACACCACAGAGGCGGACATTATTATTATTATTATTATTATTATTATTATTATTATTATTATTATTATTATTATTATTATTATTATTATTATTATTTTCTCAGTTGCAAACAATAAGCATGCCCAACAATAAAGTTTGTGAAGTTCGCATGAGCCACGTAACCACAAATAGTTTTCATACTTACTTAACCCTTTCCCGCCCGCATTTTCACTCCGCTTATCCCCAGATTTCAACCTATTATTTAGAAAAAACTGAAACAGACCGTATTGTCTCAGACAAAGTTAAATACAGTAAAAACTATTGGTCACAATGAATTCAAATTTTCAATAACATTAGAAAATATACCATCACATCCATTTCTCTGTTTATTGAGTCATAATGTGTGTCCCCCCCCCCCTGCTCCTCGTGATACTCGACACTGAGACAGTCTGCATTTGTCACATTCCCATGTCCTGAATCCCTCAAAACGAATAATCACGTGATTTTGGAAATGGAATGATGCCCATGTATATAAGATTTTATTTCATCTGGGCAAGGGTCTTCCCATTCTGTTTTTATCTTACCGGAATGCGACTGTTTGAAGGCTGCATTCTTATATGCGCAGTAGGCTATGTCACTGAATAGTTTTTCTCCTCCTAACATACGTAAAAACAATCTCTTTCCCCTAATACTCTTTCCGAATTATGCGCAGGTTCAACATCATCCATTTAATCATTCGGAGTAACGAAACGTAATATTTGTGTTACCTGATCTGCCGTGGCATCGCCATCAGGTCTGATTTATCGATATTCGTTTTCGTTCATATCACTGTTATCACTAAAATTATCTTCGTTGATACATTATTCACTCATTAAAAATTCACCTGCACCCCTACTCAAGGATTCTGTGTCACTTTTTTCACCCATATTCAGCTCAGTTTCAATATACGCGATATTCAATCCCGCCATGTTTACGGACTAAACAGCTGACCCGCGCTCGCGGAAGTTCAAGACCGTTGCCTAGGCAACGTCAAGACAGATTATCGCTCTTCCTTTATTCCCTAAGACTTGTAGATTGCACTGCGTGTTGATAAATGCCTTATAAACACTTCTCTAATGAGAAAAATAAAAAAACTATCGCACAGATCGCAGACGAATGCAGATAATGCAGCCGGGCGCTTTCGGGCGCTAAGGACCGGAAGGCTAAATGAACAGTCGGGCGCTTTCGGGCGCTAAGGGCCGGAAAGGGTTAAGTTGAAATATCCTTTGTATGGATTCTTGTTTTTCTCCTCCTGTTCACACTGTAACTGAGTAAGAGGTGGGGTAGGCTTACCATTTTTAAGTATCATGTCTTCATATTTCAGTTGCAAGAATGGTTTATCCAACAACGTACAGTACACACGGTTGAGCCATTTCACAACAGTAACCTTACAAGGTCACAGTCACGTTAAACACTATAACTTCAGATAAACTAAAATTGTTCTGAGATCAACTGAAATATACCAATAATTTCCAACTATAAGCAACCCATAAGATGTCCTGCACATGCAAAAACAAACTCGTGATACTGTAGCACATGGGTGAATCCCATCAATTCGGACACTTCCGGAGAACTTCGAGTCTTTGGGCCTTCTCTTTCCACCGTTGTCTCTCTCGTTAGCGGCGGCGATTTGACGGACCGAAGCCTAGCACAACTCAAGGTTAGTATCCTCTCGTTCCCCGCACCAATACGACATTCGCCAGCAAGCCTCGCGCGGCGGGTCGAGGGGAGTGGGCCGAAGGCCTGGGCTACGATGTTAGTCTCCGATGCCTTGCTCTCAGAAATACGAGCGACGTTCTTTCTCCATGCGGCCTGGGCTGCGATGTTAGTCTCCGATGCCTTGCTCTCAGAAATACGTTCTTTCTCAATGCTTTCAAGTTTTGTAAATGGAAAAATGTGTCAGATGCTTACATTATAATAAGATTTAGATTTACATCGTTCTCATTTTAGGCTTGGGCATTACCGATAGCCTTGATAGCCCTCAGTATACGCCACTGAATATTACCTTATCTGTGGAACAGAATTTCCTCTGACGCTTCACCTCACGCCACAGATTATCTGAAAATTGAGAGGAGAAAGGTGATAGCCCTTCAGAATGAACTGTTAGAAATAAAAATCTATAAATCTAAACTGGAACCTTAGAAACTTGAGAGAGACTTAGGCCTACCCAAGTCTCAATACACAAAGGATCTTACAAAGTGTGATGAGAATGTAAAAGACCTGGGGGGCGGAGATATATTATATTTTAAAAAATTAAGTGGCTGAAGAAGCTAATGCATGATTTTGCACTTATATATCAGTATTTTCTCCTGTACTTTAAACGTTAAAGGAGTTTGTCTGAGTAACTAACTGCCTTTTATATGACATTATTTCACTATACAGTATATTTTACCTTTATAAGACATCATTTCATTTAATATTTCAAGTAAGCCTCAGGGCCGAATTCATAGTCAGCACTTATACATAAGTGGAACCCTTAAGTAGTAAGGGATCACTTATAATAAGTATTCACTTATATGAGTTTACATTTCACAGACAGCACTTAAAGAGCACACTCATTGATACAGTAGGCCTAAGTATTCACTGGAGATGTGGCAATGCTGTATATTATGCCCATGCTTCCTGGATCGTGTAGTTCTGGCTACTGAATAGTGGGATGATCTATTGTGTTTTGTTTATCGAAGAACATCGCGCAACCGCGCGCGACATTCTTGAGGTTAAAAGATCGTCTATATTGTATTTGGTTATCAAAATGGATAATAAAACAGCGAGCTGAAACGGCACCTGTAAAAACTTGTGTCGAAGTACATGCACATAATAAATAGAACAAGCAAACCGACGCAGTTTCTCATCAGAATATGAATGAAGTGGGAAAACTTGTGGACAATGCAAACTACGAAAATGCCCAGAGTCTAATTTTCTTCTTAATATAGTATGTTTATAGTTATCCAGGTACTCGAACCTATACAAATATTCATCCAAATGTAGAATATCTAGCCTTACAACGCTTTTAATGATTTGACAAATACATCCATAGCTGTTACGTTGTAGGCTGAATTACTTCCCCAATAAAATGTAAGTAATATGTTTCGATGTGCGATGCCATAATTTCAGAAACTTCTAACATAATCCGGCAAACGATTGGTTGACTAATCTGATATAATTAGCACAAATCAAACTTTAAATAAATGGGGGTAGTGCAACACGTTCATTTTTCTTATAACTCAGTATAGTTCATTACTATTCCATAGGCCTACAGTCTTGATAACTTATCAACTTGTAACACGTTTCCAGTTAATTAATTGGATGCCGTTATGCATCAGTAGACTAAGCGCCATTTGATGAAAATTGAGATTTTAGCGCCATCTTGTAGAGGAAGGCTTGAACTATTTATAAAAAATTCCCCACTGCATTACAAGAGGCCGTTAGTTGTTAGTAAACAGAAAACCTAAGCGACAAAGCGGAAATCAGTAAAAACGTAAATTGCATCAGTAGACTATGCGACGTACCAGTCTGCATCATTGGATCAAGCGCCACATTCCTCACATTGCGCGCGGATGACAGCGTGGGAGCCTGCATTTTCGATAGTGCTGACATTTTTACGTGGTGATACATTGAGTGGTTTATCAAGTGACGAAATTCAGCGATGTATCAAGTACTTCCAAAAGTAAGGAGAAGGACAATGTTACTAATGCAGCTTGCTAAGAAGGTTGCGTCTGAGAATCATTCTCTAGAATTTGATGGTGAATCTCAGGAAGTAAATCTAAATAAGTCAAGACAGGGACGACCACGGGAAAGTAGAGTTCCATTTCACCAGGCATTAATACCTCTGTGGCCAAAAGGAAACCCTATCTCTGAAGCCAAACTAAGAGACTTTGGTTTGCTGATGCACCTAATACCTACAGATGCCAAACAATTTTACCAGAATCTTCAAGCAGATTCTCAGATCGTGGATGACGTAGATGAATTTAATGGAGATCCTGATTTCGAGATTGAATGAACTGAGAGCAACAATCTTATTACCTGTCCAGTGATTTGTGTGTATTTATGGGAGAAAATATCTTTAATCACATTTTCTGTCTCAAGCAGAACAAAACTTACCCATAGGCTTAAAAATATCACGTCAATACTGTACTCTCGGAATATAATAGGCCTATCGTGAAGGGAAATTCATTAAAAATTGTATAGACTAGAATGGCTCATGTCTTACCATTTGTATTTGACTCAAATAAGTTGAAATTCCTAAAATCAGTAAGTCGTTATAGCAACGACTTTAGAGAATAGCTTCCCTTCTAGAATTTCTCCAACTAAAACTTGAATAATGTACCGGAGTTGTGGCGCGGCTCGTGGTGGATCAAGCACTTAGCGGGCCTTTTCAGACAGTAGGAGATTCAGTTTTTAATCATGGCTGCCGCCACGTTGTATTTTTTTGAAGTTTTACTCAGTAGATATTCAACAGTTAGGTGTTATTGGTGCAGCATCGTGATACATTATTCGCACTTGAGAAAAACCTTAAATTGCATCAGTAGACTAAGCGCCATTTCTTGAAGAAAATCTATGTAGTGCGATTATAAAAATGTTGAAATTTGGTGAGAAGGTGCAATCTATTATCCTACAACACCAGTAATACCATATTTAGTAAAATTATGTTCGCCCGAATTTACACATAGAACCAAATTTAAACGCGATTATCTCGCAACCAACTTTTGGCGCTTGGTCTAGTGATGCATAACGGCATCCAATTGATAATAATAATAATCATAATAATAATAATAATAATAATAATAATAATAATAATAATAATAATAATAATAATAATAATAATAACCTGAAATTAAGAGGTGGCATAAAATCTCAAAACAATGATGGTGATATAGTGAGTCATCTAGAGGTTATGTTCACTCTCTCAATCAAACAATAATAATAACAATAACAAGAATATTCATAACTCTCACTTTACTAAAACAAAACCTTTTTTAAATTGTTGGTCACATTACATTTCGACGAGATTTTCCATCCCCACTGTGTGCGAGGAAAGCATTCTGTGAATCAATTGCTACATACATCAGCAAAATCATTATCCTCCATCTTTCTGCAACATAACATAAGTGAGTCACTTAAGTGTGTGTGTGGGAGGTAGGTAATATGAAATGAAACCTGGCTTATAAGGGGCATTTATGTATAAGTGCTTTCTATGAATTCGGCCCTTAATCTCAAGCAAAACGATTAATGAGTTGCTGTAGGCGCCTATATGCTGCTGGAAGAGGTACATAGTCAAAATCTAGTTCATCGTTTCCATTTTCAACAGATTCTATGTTCATTACATTCTACTCTTGAAGTTCTCTTGAAATTTTACAAAGTGTAATACAATAAATAAAAATATTAGCTGCAAAACGGTGTTTCGGAAGGCGAGGAATAGTATTGAATGTGTGCTCGCTTGCAGTTCCAGTAGTGGTGCGCAACGAGTGTGCTAGCGACGTAGTAAATACTGCTTATAAGCATGAAGAAGGCGCATATATGAAATACATACATTCTCATTCATCGTTAGTGTATTATTATTATTATTATTATTATTATTATTATTATTATTATTATTATTATTATTATTATTATTATTATTATTATTATTATTATTATTATTATTATTATTACTGTATTATTATTATTATTATTGTCCACCTCTGTGGTGTAGTCGTTAGTGTGATTAGCTGACACCCGCGGAGGCCCGGGTTCGATTTCCGGCTCTGCCACGAAATTTGAAAAGTGGGATGAGGGGTGAAACGGGGTACACTCAGCCTCGGGAGGTCAACTGAGTTGAGGGAGTTCAATTCCCTCGTCAGCCATCCTCGAAGTGGTTTTCCGCTGTTTCCCACTTCTCCTCCAGGCAAATGCCGGGATGGTACCTAACGTAAGGCCACGGCTGCTTCCTTCTCTCTTCCTTGTATATCCCTTCCCATCGTCCTATCCCCCCACAAGGCCCTGTTCCGCATAGCAAGTGAGGCTGCCCGGGCGCGGTACTGCTTTTCCTCCGCGACCACCGGGCGAGTTGATCGGGCGATTAGGGGCGCACAGCTGTGATCCTGCATCCAGGAAATAGTGGGTTTGAGCCCCACTGAAGGTGGTTTCCCCATTTTAACTCCAGGCTGTACCACTTCCAGGCCTTCCCTATCCCATCGTCACAATAAGACCTATCTGTGTCAGTGCGACGTAAAACAAATTGTAAAAAATAAAATAAAAATAAAGTCTCACGCTCCAGGAAACTCCCCTTGAGACGGTAGAGGTGGGATCCCTCACTGAGTCTGAGGGTAAAACCAATCCTGGAGGGTAAACGGAAAGAAATATTATTATTATTATTATTATTATTATTATTATTATTATTATTATTATTATTATTATTATTATTATTATTGTTGTTGTTGTTGTTGTTGTTGTTGTACGTCCCACTAATCACTTCTGTGGTTTTTCTGTGACGTCGAGGTGCTGGCTTTTTGTCCCACAGGAGTTCTTTAATGTGCCAGTAATACAGGGCTGAATAAATTCGTTCCGAAAAAGATAATCAGGAATAATTCAGATCTGGCGTACTACAGCGCGACTATTAGGAAGCTTAAACGTAAGGCTACGAGAGCGTTCAACAGAAGAAATAATAATGATGATGCGTGCAAAGAGGAGTAAAGAAGATCGGTGAAGCATTTCCTAGCAGAAAACAAAGTGGCTGAAGGGAGATATCTTTATAATATCGTGAATGAAAATCTAAATTTCTGGAACACGTTTTTAAACATATACGAAGACTGAAGGGAGAGAATAAGTCAATTCCTTCTCTTTGTATAGGAGGGGATTTATTGGCGACAACAGAATTAGCTAAAGCGAAAGCATAAAATAGGCACTACGGATACGTTTATAATCAGTCGACACAGACGTTCAGGGAAAATTTTACGAACGTTAATAATGAGTTCCAAATTAATGCTTCATTATTGTGTAAAGGTCTTTCCAAACGCAGAAAAATAAATATTGTGGGCCAGATTCCATTTCTGGAAGTAGTATAATTGGACAGTTCGGCCGCCTCCTCCTCCTTCCGCGGGAAATTTGAATTTTGGCGGGAAATTTGAATTTTGGCGCGAGATTTGAATTTGTAAACAAAGCCACGTGCTTTTTGACAGCTGTCATCGACAACAACGCATCGCTAACCTCACTGCTGCCATCTTGACGGGCCTAAACCTCAGTGGTACCAACTTAACCTAACTAGCGCGAGATAAACAAAGCCACGTGCTTTTTGACAGACAACAACGCATCGCTAACCTCAGTACTGCCATCTTGACAGGCCTAAACCTCAGTAGTACCACCTTAACCTCACAAGCGCGAGATAAAAAAGCCACGTGCTTTTTTGACAGCTGTCATCCGCCATCTTTAAACTACAGAGCACCGTGCTGCCCTCTTTATCGCAGTAGCTGCAAATTCGTCACCTGTCATCGGCAGTGCTGCCATCTTGGCGGGCCCAAACCTTAGTGCTACCAACTTAACCTTACTAGCGTGAGATAAACAAATCCACGTGCAGCTGTCATCCACCATCTTTAATCTATAGAACACAGTGCTGCCCTCTTTAGCTAGATACCTGTGGTGGCAGGCAATTTCAGAGTACAGTGCTGCCCTCTATGTGGTGGTGGCAAATTCCACGTGCTCTAGTTTGAAAACAAATCCACGTGCTTTGTTTTGACAGCTGTCACCCGCCATCTTTAACCAACAGAGCACTAGGCTGCTATCATGCGGGCAATTTCGTTAGCTGTCATCCGCCATCTTTAATGAACAGAGCACCGTGCTGCCCTCATGCGGGGCAATTTCGTTAGCTGTCATCCGCCATCTTTAATGAACAGAGCACCGTGCTGCCCTCATGCGGGGCAATTTCGTTAGCTGTCATCCGCTCGCATACCCGCAGTGATGCATGTTTAGACTTGAACACACATACTACTGTTCAAAACTTATTACAACTTGAACTGCATACTAGAGTTCGATGTTGTTGAACACTGCATTGTATGACTAGAATCGAGCACTGTTTAGAAAGAAAAAAAAATTATCTTCTCAACATACTTACTAAGCTGCTCTTCCTCCTCTATCAAGCTACATCTCTATCGAACGTGCATTGCAAAAGCAAGAGTGTGCAAGTTTAGACTTGAACACATACTACCGTTTATAGTTCGATGTTGTAGAACACTGCATTGCAATCAAACACTGTTTAGAAAAAGAAAAACTTTCTCTTCTCAACATGAGCTAGACAATAACATACTTACGAATCTGCTCATCACCTTCTTTCTTGCTTTTCTTCTTTGAGTAATAAACGAAACTCTATCTTGCAAATAAGGAGCGGGAGGAAGGTAATACCTAATCTAAAATAAAAGAATATGCCAATTCTACATTATTTATTTACATCTTGTATGTACAAGTTTTATCTCGAATCATTTCACCGTAGTGATGTTTGCGTACTTCCCCCATTCTCGACACAATTCTTGTATGTACAAGTTTAAACTTGCCGTACTACGCTCTCAGCGTACCTCTCCCTATCTTTATACAATATGTACAGTGAATTGTGATGTAAGACAGCTTAACGTATATATGTACAAAGTAAACACCTCTAGCATAATGTTTACAGACATCCGCTTTATGTAAAGTAGTACCTATCAATACTACTATGCCCCCAGGCTAGAGTGTTGGTAGAATTTGGGATGTCAAATCGTTTGCAATCATCATTATTAAGGGCTACCTTACTAATTAAATGAGTGTACAACTGGTGCTTCTTGCTTCTAATGACAGACATTTGCTTATGCAAAACAGGTGGATTACTTTTAATGCAATTGTTATAGTTTTCAAAACTTAGCTGATTCTGAACGACATTCTTTTTAACCCCCTTCAATCTCTTTATTTGTAGTTCATTTAAGTGTTTTATGCAATATGGCCTGGATTTAGTACCTACAAATGAATCGATAATATTCCCAGCACATTCATCTTTCATTTTACCTAGAACCTTTTCGTTCACTAGCGGTAGATGATATTGATTATTTGCAGGATAGTTACTTGTATCAAACATACCCAAGTCTGGCTTTATATCATTGTAATAGTCATCAGTTTTGATTTGATAAATAAACGAATCGGTGTCTGTGTAGAGCAGTTGCGCATTATGCGCGTACTTCTTCATCATATAATCGTTATGGAATTCATACATGAGTGTTTTAGCCAATTCAAGTACTGCAAAGCCGACGTAGGTAGGTTTGTCATACTTAACCTTAACACGATTCATCTGTATAATAACTAAATTCTCATGTATAATGGTGCAGCTGTGGAAATTTGGTTTACTTATTTAATAGTTAGCACCATACCTTTTCTTAATATTTTCCCAGTTTGTAATCATTTTTACATCAACGCGTTTGTCAACATTTTCCATAGTCTTACCAAACACACTGTTATTCATGAGCTTGTAGAAATCTTTTTCAAACTCGTTAACCGCATTCGTTCTTAAATTATTGTTCAGATCGATATATGGCTTTAGCCACGATGACTGATTAAATTCTAGTACGCGATGAATTTTGGATAACTTCAAACCATGCTGCAAACACTGTTTTAAATTTCGGTAATGAATTATATGCTTAGATTTATCACACAAATTAGCAATTAGCATTTTCGTCGTTGACGCGATGTACGGGGACTTCACATTTTCAGGGCAGAACGGTAAGTCATTATGAGAAGTGTGTAACTCTTTAGGATACTGTAAGTCAACTTCGAGGAAATAGCCTTTATCAGCTTCATCGCCTAGGGCGTGCAGCTGTAAAGCATCAATTTCGCACTGCGTTAGCCAGCGGAAACCACTCACCGGTAGATGCTGACTCATTGCCCACCCATACTGATTATTAGCATCGAGATAAACAATATACTGAGATTCCTGACTAGAATCGAAACTCGGCATGTACTTATTATTTGCCTTAGAATACCGCCCGCTACACTGACTTAGACCGCCTCGAATAGACGATTTTATAAAGTGCACCATATCAATATCAGTTAGCAGTTCCAAATTCACCTGCGTGTATTTTAACATCGCATCCCAACTTAACCCAGGCGCAGTAAAATACTGACATGGGTCAAGGCTGTAGGTTTTCTTGCAAACACAGCGAAAATTTTCAAAAACATCAACTAACAAAAGTACATCCGTCTTTAAATATAAGTCGGAGTATTCACCTAGCGTTTGAATGTGGAACTGCTCCCAGATATGTTGTGCATGTAAATAGTCATCATCACTAATATCTGCTGAATTCAGCGAGCTGTAAAAGGATTGTTTCGATGGTAAAGCACGTTCTTCGAGGCGTTCTAAGCAGTCAAGATATTCATAACAAAAAACACCCTCACGCCGAAGTAAATTAAACTGCGCTTCTTCGGGAAAAACGCGTCGAATTTCCGTAAATTGTTCTGGCTGTAAATGACTAGAAAGTTTATCGAGGCTACTCGCCATAAAGCAAAACGAGTCAAGGAATCTCAGTTTTATAGAATGCTCCGCATCTACTTTTACAGACTTTGCAAACGCAATGTACCGCTCTTTATTCTGAGGGATTATATCTACTTTTTCATCTGAAGCTCCTAATTGTGAAATGATGAAATGTGAGTCGTAACCAGATAAGTTATGAAAAATTGCAGGGATAAATTTAGGAACTCTGTACTTAAGATTACAGCTATAATGAGCGGCACATCTGTAGAAACCAGTTAAATGATCATGATCAAAAACTTTAGGGTCATTTTCGGAAAATTCCCCATCACAAATGCTACACTTTGTAGCACGTTCATGATCATTTAAGTGGATTTCGGTGAGTGGCTTCATAGGAATATTACTATTTAGAATACGACCAAGACGAACTGCATCACTTTCAAGTCTTTCTAAAAATACTTTAGCAGCATCAGGTCCTCGATACAGCTCTAACTTGTTAAGCGTACTATCATAACTACACTTGATGTAATACGCGAAACTATACGGGACATGCATGTGCGTAGTATTAGTGAAAGAGTTGTCAGGATTAGGTAAGCATGTGTTGCATGGCGTGAGGATGGCTTCAAAGTCTGCATAAATCACGAAAGGTACCCACATCTACTTGTGAAAATTTGTAAATTTTAAAACATTATTGCCTGTAGTAGGTATCTCTGTACGTACATGATTGCAGTCATTCTTGGAATGCTTCGTTAACTGATCTTCAGTTCTAAAATACTGCAAGCATCCATCACATAGCCACTTTTTACCATCATGTTTTGACAACTGACTACCAACAAGTCTACTCAGATTTTTAATCCAGCAAAAGTGGCTATTCTCACTGTTTTCGATATAGAGTAAGTTAACATGAGTACTCTTCTTATGACATGTATAATACAGAGGGCCTACTACAGACTTTTTCTCTACACTATACACATTAATGCTAATGTTATTTAGTTCTTCAAAGCGCTTAATATCTTTTAACTGCACAGGAAATTCTATACTATCGAAATTTAGCTGCGTTGAATAGTGTGGATACGATGATGTTCTATTCGCTACATTCGATTTAGCAGGATTTAAAGCCGACATCACCGCCTATGCAAAACATGCTTCGTCATTGTTTTGGATGTTTACAACAGCTTCTTTTCGCTGAATCCATGTCGGCAGCTCGATGTGTGAAGATTCTCGCATAGGATTGTACTTATTGATGTTAACTTCTAGATACATTATTTCAACTAAAGCCCACCCTGATTCCTTTTCCTGAAATTCCTCGCTCTTAGTTGAAATAATGTTAGAGACATCCCCAAGTACATCACCAAAATTAGTCGACTCACTTATGACAAAATTCTTCGTATTAAATGATTTAATGTCCGTTATTTCGGATTCATCCGTGCTTTTAATGTACAAGGCGAAAAGTTCAAAATTAACTTTAAATAAATTATGATTGGACAAAGATTTAGCAAGAAGCTGTTGTACATCCGGTTGAACACAATTTAAAAAGTTTGAAGTGCTCTGAAACTTTTGACTGGGGCGAATTCTGTAACTAGAAATCCTACTTTTAAATGCTGTATTAATTTCCTCGATGTTTGCGTTACTACCACTTTTACACGCATTATTGTTATGCGCATTACTCCGTAAGTGCCCCTGAAAATGTGAAGATGGTACATCAGTGTTACAGTGCTCGCAGTGAATAGTTTGAAGTTCATGATTTTTTCTAGGTTTTTTACTACTAGTACTTTCTACAGCTACATCCGTTTTTTTACGCTTTTCTCCTATTACCTGAGGGCAAGTAGATACCAGATGCGCTTCTACTAAGTGAGCCTCGTATCGCTCTACGTTAGCGAAATACACACTACAGACTTTACATAAAGCAGATGTTATGCTAGGGTGTTTTGATTTCATATGGCGCATGAAGTTATCTCGCCTTGTAAACGTTACATTGCATTCCTCACAGCAGGGGAACATCTGAAAAGAGAACAACCAATAGAGATTAGGCGAAAGTTGCTATGTTCGAAAGAAACCAAGTTTCAACCTATAGAAGTCAGACATTGCTGAAAGTTTGAAATTATAAGATTAACCTCTTCTACAGCATGCTGACTGAAGAGAACAACTATTTATCAATAGACTAAAGTTGCTATGTTCGGAAGAAACCAAGTTTGAACCTGTACAGGTCGGACATGGCTGTGAGTTTGAAATTATAAGATTAACCTCTTCTACAGCATGAGGATTGAAGAGAACAAGTATTTATCAATAGAATAAAGTTACGATGTTCGGAAGAAACCAAGTTTCAACGTATAGAGGTCAGACATGGCTGTGAGTTTGAAATTATAAGATTAACCTCGTCTACAGCATGAGGATTGAAGAGAACAACTATTTATCAACAGACTAAAGTTACGATGTTCGGAAGAAACCAAGTTTCAACGTATAGAGGTCAGACATGGCTGTGAGTTTGAAATTATAAGATTAACCTCGTCTATAGCATGAGGATTGAAGAGAACAACTATTTATCAATAGTCTAAAGTTACGATGTTCGTAAGAAACCAAGTTTGAACCTGTACAGGTCGGACATGGCTGTGAGTTTGAAATTATAAGATTAACTTCTTCTATGACATGAAGATTAAAGAAAAAACTATTTATCAATAGACTAAAGTTACGATGTTCGGAAGAAACCAAATTTCAACGTATGGAGGTCAGACATAGCTGTGAGTTTGAAATTATAAGATTAACCTCGTCTATAGCATGAGGATTGAAGAGAACAACTATTTATCAATAGTCTAAAGTTACGATGTTCGTAAGAAACCAAGTTTCAACGTATAGAGTTCGGACAATGCTGTGAGTTTGAAATTATAAGATTAACCTCTTCTACAGCATGAAAGATTGAAGAGAACAACTATTTATCAATAGACTAAAGTTGCTATGTGCGGAAGAAACCAAATTTGAACCTGTACAGGTCAGACATTGCTGTGAGTTTGAAATTATAAGATTAACCTCTTCTACGGCATAAAACATTGAAGAGAACAACTATTTATCAATAGACTAAAGTTGCTATGTTCGGAAGAAACCAAGTTTGAACCTGCACAGGTCAGACATTGCTGTGAGTTTGAAATTATAAGATTAACCTAATCTATGCCATGCAGATTAAAGAAAATAATTATTTATCAATAGACTAAAGTTACGATGTTTTAGAAGAAACCAAGTTTCAGCCTGTTGAGGTCAGACATAGCTATGTGTGTTTGAAATTATAAAATTAACCTCGTCTATAGCATGAAGATTGAAGAGAACGACTATTTATCAATAGACTAAAGTTACGATGTTCGGAAGAAACCAAGTTTCAACGTATAGAGGTCGGACATTGCTGTGAGTTTGAAATTATAAGATTAACCTCGTCTATAGCATGAGGATTGAAGAGAAAAACTATTTATGATTAGCTTAAAGTTACGATGTTCGGAAGAAACCAAGTTTCAACGTATAGAGGTCAGACATACCTTAAAATCTTCGGGCTGCAAACTGTTACTCGGATGAATAAAATGCGTGCGTTCAAGCCTGAAACTCGAATGATAATATTCTGGTCGTACCTAAGAAAAGAAGAAACATATATGAATGTAGTGTAGGTACATCAGCTAGCCTAGCTATCTTTACAACTCAAAGTTCGAAAACATACCTTAAAAATGCTCGTGCTGCAGACTGTTACTCGGATGAATAAAATGCGTACTTTCAAGCCTGTAACTCGAATGATAATATTCTAGTTGTACCTAAAAAGGAAAGAACAAACATTTATGAATGTAGTGTAGGGTACATCAGCTAGCCTAGCTATCTTTACAGCTCAAACTTAGAAAACATACCTTAAAAATGCACGTGCTGCAGACTGTTACTCGGATGAATAAAATGCGTACTTTCAAGCCTGTAACTCGAATGATAATATTCTAGTTGTACCTAAAAAGAAAAGAACAAACATATATATGAATGTAGATGTTTATTACCTAGCGTAGAAGTTGCTTTGCAAACAGTAACTAACAGTTCAGGCTTACCTTAAGTTGAAGGCTGAAGAATAATATTCACAGCGGACAGTACTTAGACGGGAGATGTGCACGTAATAAACACATACAAAGAACTGTGAGCGCTTCACGCAGACTGCAGCGAGTAAATATGCTCCTTGTTACCAAGCGGATATCAAGAATTGCAGACGTTTGCAGTACAGTTAGAACGAAATGTTTATGCAACAAGAGCTCTCCTGAGCGTCTTACGCTGAGTTCTGCAGGCTGACGTATTTAAGCCGGGATCGAAATGCTGTTGATGCCGAGGTGTCAGAATTTAAGAGTTCTGCAGTGGATCGAGCCTTGGAAAGTTAGCACGTGTTTGCAATGTTTGAGGAAGAAACCAAGTTTCAACGTATAGAGGTCAGACATAGCTGTGAGTTTGAAATTATAAGATTAACCCTCTTGGAGCCAGGAGCTGATCTGGTCGGCCGCTCACTAGCAGCTGGAAGAGGCCAGAGCTCCGCCTGCACTCTACTACTGTAAAGTGCCAGGCCGTTTTTAGTAGAATTACGTGCATTTTAACATTCGCGTATATCTACCGGTGTATGTCAAATACCGGCAAGAAATTTTCTACACGTCGACTACATAAAATAAACAACTGATTTAGAGTAATATAAATAATTAAAAAGTATTATTGTTGATATTATGGTTGTCGATAACGTTTACTTTTAGGAAGAGAAAAACCTTGTTGCACTTTCTCTCTCAATATCTACTTTGAAAATATCATCTACGATACAAAAGAATATACGTCTAAATGCAGAATTTATTTCTAAATATAATTCTATAAAATAATTATTTTGAACGCGAAAAATAAAAATATAAAAAATTAAAATGCAAACGTATGTCCCTAATGAAAATAAGACAATTTTACTCACCGATAAAATTCATGTATATATCGATGTATGGCAAACACTTAATATAAATTTTATATATGTGGTGTAGATTGTATAAAAATAGTTCTGAGTTATTAAAAAGTAAAAAATAATAGTTGAGATTATAGTTTTTATTTTATCGGAAATCCCCCTTTTCTAGTTTACTGTTTCAGTATCTATTTTTAAAAACATCTTAAAATACAATACAATACAATACAATACAATATGCGTAATTAAAACATCTATGGCACTAAAGCCCTGATGGGCCTTGGTCTACTAAGCGACCGCTGCTCAGTCCGAAGACCTGCAGTTTACGAGGTGACGCATGGTCAGTGAGACGAATTCTCTCGTTCATTATTCATGGTTTTCTAGACCAAGGTAGCTCTCTTAACCTAAGATCTCTCCTCGATTGTCATCACTTAGTTTGAGTGGACCTCGAACCAACACTCAGACCCAGGTAAAAATCGTTCCCCTGTCCGGGAATCGAACCCATGACCTCCGAGTGAGAGGCAGGCACACTACACTTGACCCGTGGGGACCGGCATTTACGTAATGATAGAGAATTCATTTATGAACAGAATAATTGCTCTGAACGAGAAAAAGAAAAACAAAAAATGCAAACACAAATTTACTATGTCACTAGTAAAAAAGAAGGAAAATGACAAAATAAATTTACTCACCGAAAATTTTTGAGAAGAAGACTCGTCACCGCTATATAATGTTGTTCAAAGTTTGAGACCACTGTTGAAGCACTTAAGGTTATTTACACTAACACTAATCACTTATCTCTAACACTAATCCCTTATCACTAACACTAATAGGAACAATAAAATGCGTAACGCAACATCATATAAAATCTCTGTTTTTTGTTCAAGTAGAACTTTAAATATATTTTGTTTACTTAGGGCATTTATGAAGAGCTGCGCATTTAGTATGCAGGCCTTTATCGCACTTGATGCACACAGTTCGCGACCTCTTTCTCTGTTGCGGAGAGCTACATACAACGCACCGTCTTTCTAATGTACCTGACAAAAGTTTTACGCCACACACGGGAATATTCGTGATAATCTTTTGTCTATTATCAAACCATTCAGTACTCAGAGATTCAATTATACTGGAGTAGAACTGGAGCCTAGTCATTTTCTTTCCGTTATAGTTTTCTAAATACATCAAATAAGCATTTAAGACCATTCTCGAAATTATATTGAATGCAACTTTTTTCCAGAATTTCAAAGTTCTACGTTCATCTAAATAAAAATACACCATCATGTCATTTGTATCAATGCCACCCATATAACGATTATAGTCTAAGATCACGTTAGGTTTCCTCTTGGGTTGATTAATGTTTCTAGCAGTTGTAGGCACTTCTGTTTCTATTGCAGCTCCGCGTGTACTTATAAGCACCACCTGATTTTTCTGAGATTTTTTCTGTTTGGATCCCACTAGTAAAATTGGCCCCTGTCTGAAATATTTATTACAAACTAATTTAAATGGCTTTTTCACAGCATCTGGTAGTCCCTTCCTGTTTCTCCGTATAGTGCCGGTAATAAATGTTCCAAGTGAGTATAAATGTTTTGCAAGGGGGATTGACGTAAAATAATTATCTGCGTAAACGTGAAAACCTTTCATAAAATAATACCCTAGGGACATGAGTTTGGTCACTACAGTGTAGGCCAGTCCATTAATTCTGATTTCGTTTGTGTCTTCAGTGGATCTTGCTCCTCGGTAGGTATAAAAACCAACACAATACTTACTAACTGCATCACACAACATCCAAAATTTTATCCCCCACTTGTGATGGTGCTTATTCGGCATGTATTGGAGTAGTTGTGTATGGCATTTAGTTCCAACTAAACTTTCTTCTATGGAAAGTTGCTGATGAGGAGTATAATAATGTCTAAATAGCCTATTAGCATGATCTACAAGAGGCTGGAATCAAGCACAGGGATCGTAGTTTGGAGAGCCAGGAGGAGAAAGCTTACTGTTGTCAACTAAATGAAAAAATTTCAAAATAAGCAGAAACCTATTCCTTGAAAACATTTCGCCAAACCAAGGGGTAATGAAATGGTCTACAGTACTCCAGTACGAAACAATGGTAGGTTTTCTTATTAGTCCCATATTCATGATGACAGCTATGAACGCCCTTATTTCGTCAATTGTAGTGCGTCTCCAATATCGAGAGCGGGAATTAGGTGACAGTTCATTACAAGTAAGGAGTTGGTCAGCGTAGCGATTGGTCTCGGTGACTATAAGGTTTAGCAGAGAAAAAGTGAAAAATAAATTGAAGTATGATATGGGCGGAGAATCAGGCGCAGGGGCATGTTTAGGTCCAGGAAGTTCCATGAACGAAACAGGAGACTGAGGAACGTTGTCAGGTTCATTGGGAGAAATTTCCACAAAATGTCCTCCAGAGACATCATCATCATCATCATCATCATCTTGGTCATCACTAGTTTCATCAACAACAGTATTTACAGTAGCCTTACTGCCATTAGAAACAAATAAACGCCTCTTATTTAACTGTGGTGATCCCGGGGGCGTGTCTGGTATAATTTCATCACTACTCTCTGAACTAAATTCACTATCGCTATCCGATAAATCATCCGCGTTCACTTCGCATTGTTCCAAATATTCCATTATTTTATCGTCATCAATACCTGCTGAAAATATATCACGTCAACTACTTGCCATTCTGCTGTCAAGAATCCACTCACTGCAAGGAGCAATCTTGTACTGACCGGTTAGCGGTATTTCTAAACACAGGAAACAACTCTTGTGAAAGCTAGAACACCCTCTTAGAAATTCCAAAGCAAGGTCAGGCACACAATAACTTGTAGCCCCTTTACTACAGGTTGTCATAAAAGTATGCACGTCACTATAGACTGCCAAAAAAGTATGTATATCACAGAATTTCCAGCCGGCCGATGTAATCGGCTCTGGCAACTTCCGCACGGATATTTAAAGGCCGATCTCATCGGCTCTGGCAATTTAAAGGGCGGACGCTCGCAGTACCGCCTGGCTCCAAGAGAGTTAACCTCGTCTATGGCATGAGGATTGAAGAGAACAACTATTTATCAATAGTCTAAAGTTACTATGTTCGGAAGAAACCAAGTTTCAACGTATAGAGGACGGACATAGATGTGAGTTTCCTCTCCTACAGCATGCGGATTGAAGAGAACAACTATTCATCAATAGAAATGAGCTAAATGTTACGATGTTCGGAAGAAACCCAGTTCAACCTATAGAAGTCGGACATGGTTGTAAGTTTGAAATTACAAGATTAACCTCTACCATGTCTACACCTTCTAATCCTAGAATGCTAAAAAACCAAAGCGCGAGTCAGCTAGCCTAGAGTTGCGATGTTTAGAAGAAACCAAGTTTTAACCTATAGAGGACGGACATAGTTGTGAGTTTCCTCTCCTACAGCATGCGGATTGAAGAGAACAACTATTCATCAATAGAAATGAGCTAAATGTTACGATGTTCGGAAGAAACCCAGTTTCAACCTATAGAAGTCGGACATGGTTGTAAGTTTGAAATTATAAGATTAACCTCTACCATGTCCACACCTTCTAATCCTAGAGTGCTAAAAAACCAAAGCGCGAGTCAGCTAGCCTAGAGTTGCGATGTTTAGAAGAAACCAAGTTTTAACCTATAGAGGACGGACATAGATGTGTTTCCTCTCCTATAGCATGCGGATTGAAGAGAACAACTATTCATCAATAGAAATCAGCTAAATGTTACGATGTTCGGAAGAAACCCAGTTTCAACCTATAGAAGTCGGACATGGTTGTAAGTTTGAAATTATAAGATTGACCTCTTCTATAGCATGAGGATTGAAGAGAACAACTATTTATCAATAGACTAAAGTTGCAATGTTCGGAAGAAACCAAGTTTCAACCTACTGAGGTCGGACATTGTCGTGAGTTTTACTAAGCTAAGTCTACATCCAGAGTACCCCTACCCGTTAGCAACAACACGAAACGCTGGGGTACCGAAATATACAAGTTCTACAAGCAGACGTATTTGTACTATGATTAAACGGGAAGGTTTGAGCTCAGCTCGAGAAGCTGCTAATAATTTTAATGCGAACTGTACGCGTGCAGCGGACTTCGTACTCTGCTGAGGCAAACGCATTCCAGGTAGGAGCTGGCTAGCCGGATGCAGCTTGCGCGCGCGTGTGTGTAGGCATGCTTCAAAAACACATCCCAGATATTTTTTCTCGTTCTAGATTCTGCTTATTCTAAATCCGGTGCTAGTACATAGCTACTCGTAAGGCATAACACCTGAAATACACTAGGAAGCAGCTAGCCGCTGCTGTCCTCCTGTTTTTACATGAGATTTTAAATTGTAAGAACCTATTTTACGGCCAGATGCCCTTCCTGACGCAAGAATCTGTTTTACGGCCGGTTGCCCTTCCTGACGCTGAAAGACCATGATTTAGCCAGTTACCCTTCCTGATACAATAACTCTAGGATTTATTTTTAGACTGCACTTGACTAGAAATAGCCACACGAAATTAATATATAGAAAGAGAATTGCCGGCTCCTACTGTTTGGTTTAGTGTGCTTGCCTCTCACCAAGCAGTCTCGGGTTCGATTCTCTTAGAACGAAGGTGCACCCCAAACACATCATTCAATGTTCTGGTAATATGTTGTATCGATTATATTCTTAATCACTTATTTTGTAATATAATCTTCAAGAATTCGATAAAGCTATGCCTTAACAGAGCAGGGAAAAGGAGGTTATAACAATCGCTATCTTACGCAAGCCGTTCAGAACCGTAGTCTTGTTTTCTTTTAGAACAAAGGTATTCCTTGACATGTTCTTTTTAAATTGTCCGCCACAACGAAGAGTACGTCACGGTGCTCTCAGATTGTGGATGTAGAATTTGCCGCCACCACATGTCAAAGAATAAAGATGCCAACACAAAGATGGCAGCACGGTGCTCTGTTCATTAAAGATGGCGGATGACAGCTAACGAAATTGCCCCGCATGAGGGCAGCACTGTGCTCTGTTCATTAAAGATGGCGGATGACAGCTAACGAAATTGCCCGCATGATAGTAGCAGAGTGCTCTGTTGGTTAAAGATGGCGGGTGACAGCTGTCAAAAAACACGTGGCTTTGTTTATCTCGCGCTAGTTAGGTTAAGTTGGTACCACTGAGGTTTAGGCCCGTCAGGATGGCAGCAGTGAGGTTAGTGATGCGTTGTTGTCGATGACAGCTGTCAAAAAAGCACGTGGCTTTGTTTCCAAACAAGAGCTCGTAGAATTTACCACCACCACATAGAGGGCAGCATGGTGCTCCCTGGATTAAAGATGGCGGATGATAGCTGTCAAAAAAAGCGCATAGGTTTGTTTCCAAACAAGAGCATAAAGAATTTTTCAAATTGCCGCCACTACTTTTCAAAGGTATCCAGCTAAAGAGTGCAGCACTGAGGTTTGCGATGCAAGATGGCGGATGACAGCTGTGACGTACCACATTTCAAAGGTAAGTAGCTAAGGAGGGCAGCACGGTGCTCTCTGGATTATAGATGGCGGATGATAGCTGTCAAAAAAAGCGCATAGGTTTCTTTCCAAACAAGAGCATAAAGAATTTTTCAAATTGCCGCTACTACATTTCAAAGGTATCTCGCTAAAGAGTGCAGCACTGAGGTTTGCGATGCAAGATGGCGGATGACAGCTGTGACGTACCACATTTCAAAGGTAAGTAGCTAAAGAGGGCAGCACGGTGCTCTATGGATTAAAGATGGCGGATGACAGCTGCACGTGGATTTGTTTATCTCGCGCTAGTGATGTTAAGTTGGAAGCACTAAGGTTTAGGCCAGCCAAGATGGCTGCACTGCCGATGACAGGTGACGAATTTGCAGCTACTGCGATAAAGAGGGCAGCACGGTGCTCTGTAATTTAAAGATGGCGGATGACAGCTGTCTAAAAAGCACGTGGCTTTGTTTATCTCGCGCTTATGAGGTTAAGTTGGTACTAATGAGGTTTAGGCCCGTCAAGATGGCAGCAGTGAGGTTAGCGATGCGTTTTTGTCTGTCGAAAAGCACGTGGCTGTCTAAAAACACGTGGATTTGTTTATCTCGCGCTAGTTAGGTTAAGTTGGTAGCATTAAGGTTTAGACCCGCCAAGATGGCAGCACTGCCGATGACAGGTGACGAATTTGCAGCTACTGCGATAAAGAGGGCAGCACGGTGCTCTGTAGTTTAAAGATGACGGATGACAGGTGTCAAAAAGCACGTGGCTGTCAAAAAACACGTGGATTTGTTTATCTCGCGCTAGTGAGGTTAAGTTGGTGCCACTGAGGTTTAGGCCCGTCAAGATGGCAGTACTGAGGTTAGCGATGCGTTGTTGTCTGTCAAAAAGCACGTGGCTGTCAAAAAACACGTGGATTTGTTTACCTCGCACTAGTTAGGTTAAGTTGGTACCACTGAGGTTTAGGCCCGTCACGATGGCAGCAGTGGGGTTAGCGATGCGTTGTTGTCGATGACAGCTGTCAAAAAGCATGTGGCTTTGTTTACAAATTCAAATCTCGCGCCAAAATTCAAATTTCCCGCCAAAAATTCAACTTTCCCGCCAAAATTCGAATTTCCCGCGGGTGGTGGAGGGACCCCTGGGAGCCAGGAGGAGGAGGAGGCGGCCGAACTGTCGAATTATACTACTTCTGGAGAGGCACTAAAACTCGGGGGTGAGGTGATCCTACCGAACTAAATAAGAATCTGAACAATACGAAGGTTCCAGACGATTGGAAATCGCCAATGAAGTTCCTATTCACGAAGGGGGTGTCAAGAGCGACTTGAATAACTACAGACCGGTAAGTTTGTCGTCAATCGTATGCAAACAAATGGAACAATTACATAGAGATTGTTTGAGATTAAAGGGGACTCTTTAGGAATTATATTTAAGGGGCCGCATGGATTTAGGGAATGCTTCTCCTACGAAATCCAGCTCTGTTCGTAGGTACGTCAAAATCGGATAAACTCGACAATAGGCTAAGGATTTATGCAGTAGTAATTGATTTTGCATAGGCATTCGATCTTATGCCTCATGATACCCTCCTTAACAAATTATCACGTACGGACATTGGCATCACAGTCGTAAAATGGATTCGAGAACTCCTTATTTGAAGATTTCAGAGGGTGCGAATGGGAGAAATGCTACCTTCCAAAATAACAGTATTATTATTTGTACGGTTTTCGGAGACGCTGAGGTGCCGGAATTTAGTCCAGTAGGAGTTCTTTAACATGCCAGTAAATCTACCGTCACAAGACTGGCGTATTTGAGCACCTTCAAATACCACCGGACTGAGCCAGGATCGAACCTGTCAAGTTGGGGTCAGAAGGCCACCACCTCAACCATCAGAGCCACTCAGCCCGGCTCTTCACAAATAAATGTTACGTCTGGCGTGGCTCAGGATGGCGCTATTGGGCCAATTCCTTCCATACTTTTCATTTATGGTATCCCTAAATAGGTACCGTCGGAGGTGCGCCTCCTTGAAGATTATCGCGTCATATACCGGGAGATAAAAACAGAGAAGGACGAACTCTTGCTTCAGTAGTATTTAGATACGATTAAAATACGTGCACGTTAAAAATAGAATGGAAATCCACAGTGGAAAAAACAAGAATTTTTCTTTCAATAAATATGACGGGAAAGAGGGATTACGAACTTGGGGTAATGTGTTGTTGAGGTAGATAGTTGAAAGTACTTAGGTATGAATATTAGAAAAATTAAACTCGTTAGCGCATGTGGAACATGTAGTTAAGGAATCCTAGAGATCCTTACATTTTATTATGCGGAATCTCAAGCAAGCTATTTCTGGTGCCAAAAGTAAAGCTTAAAAATGTTTGGTAGAACAGTTATGGAATATAGATCTGCATACTGGGATCCGTACAGGGTACGTCTAATACATTCTATGAAAGTTCAAAGAAGAGCGGTGCATTTCGTAAAAGGGAATATGTGGAATACCATTAATTGGGAAAGTATTGAATCTAGGATAAATAGAGCTCGCCTATGTGCACTTTACAAGTCATACACGAGAAGGACTGCCTGGAGTAGTATTAGGAATTAGCTTGGAACCTCCCTCGTACTT
Source organism: Anabrus simplex (assembly GCF_040414725.1). Classification (NCBI taxonomy): domain Eukaryota; kingdom Metazoa; phylum Arthropoda; class Insecta; order Orthoptera; family Tettigoniidae; genus Anabrus; species Anabrus simplex. Next base: position 213,306,675 of record NC_090266.1, read on the forward strand.
ATAGAGAAAGGATATCCGGGTCCATTGCTAAATTGTTAACGTGCTGGACTTTGGTCACAGGAGCCCCGGGTTTGATTCCCGCCAGGGTCGGGAATTTAATCATAATTGGTTAATTTCGCTGGCACGGGGATTGGGTGTAGGTGTCGTCTTCATTATCATTTCATCCTCATCAAGATACGCAGCTCGCCTACGGGGGTCAAATCGAAAGATCTGCTTCTGGCGATCCGAACTTGTCCTCAGACACTCCCGGCACTTAAAGCCATACGCCATCTCATTTCAGAGAAAGGGTTATAGGGAGGTACATTCAGGGAAACGGGGTGGCCTAGGGAGCGGTGATAAGGGAACAGGGAACTGGAAACCAGGTAGGATGACATAAAAATGTTAGTGCTCAACTCTAGAAGTACGGTATTGTAAAGAAAGGAATAGAATTAGGTAATTTAATAGATAAATACTCACCAGACATTGTAATAGGAGTTGAATCATGGCTGAGAAATGATATAATGGATGCAGAAATGTTTTCACTGAACTGGAGTGTTTACACTGACTGACAGAGAAAATGCAACACCAAGAAGGAGTGGTCAGAACTTTATGCCAATTGCAGGGTAGACTGACGTCACTGAGGTATGCTCATGATGTGAAATGCGCCGCTGTGCTGCGCACGTAGCGAACGATAAATGGGACACGGCGTTGGCGAATGGCCCACTTCGTACCGTGATTTCTCAGCCGACAGTCATTGTAGAACGTGTTGTCGTGTGCCACAGGACACGTGTATAGCTAAGAATGCCAGGCCGCCGTCAACGGAGGCATTTCCAGCAGACAGACGACTTTACGAGGGGTATGGTGATCGGGCTGAGAAGGGCAGGTTGGTCGCTTCGTCAAATCGCAGCCGATACCCATAGGGATGTGTCCACGGTGCAGCGCCTGTGGCGAAGATGGTTGGCGCAGGGACATGTGGCACGTGCGAGGGGTCCAGGCGCAGCCCGAGTGATGTCAGCACGCGAGGATCGGCGCATCCGCCGCCAAGCGGTGGCAGCCCCGCACGCCACGTCAACCGCCATTCTTCAGCATGTGCAAGACACCCTGGCTGTTCCAATATCGACCAGAACAATTTCCCGTCGATTGGTTGAAGGAGGCCTGCACTCCCGGCGTCCGCTCAGAAGACTACCATTGACTCCACAGCATAGACGTGCACGCCTGGCATGGTGCCGGGCTAGAGCGACTTGGATGAGGGAATGGCGGAACGTCGTGTTCTCCGATGAGTCACGCTTCTGTTCTGTCAGTGATAGTCACCGCAGACGAGTGTGGCGTCGGCGTGGAGAAAGGTCAAATCCGGCAGTAACTGTGGAGCGCCCTACCGCTAGACAACGCGGCATCATGGTTTGGGGCGCTATTGCGTATGATTCCACGTCACCTCTAGTGCGTATTCAAGGCACGTTAAATGCCCACCGCTACGTGCAGCATGTGCTGCGGCCGGTGGCACTCCCGTACCTTCAGGGGCTGCCCAGTGCTCTGTTTCAGCAGGATAATGCCCGCCCACACACTGCTCGCATCTCCCAACAGGCTCTACGAGGTGTACAGATGCTTCCGTGGCCAGCGTACTCTCCGGATCTCTCACCAATCGAACACGTGTGGGATCTCATTGGACGCCGTTTGCAAACTCTGCCCCAGCCTCGTACGGACGACCAACTGTGGCAAATGGTTGACAGAGAATGGAGAACCATCCCTCAGGACACCATCCGCACTCTTATTGACTCTGTACCTCGACGTGTTTCTGCGTGCATCGCAGCTCGCGGTGGTCCTACATCCTACTGAGTCGATGCCGTGCGCATTGTGTAACCTGTATATCGGTTTGAAATAAACATAAATTATTCGTCCGTGCCGTCTCTGTTTTTTCCCCAACTTTCATCCCTTTCGAACCACTCCTTCTTGGTGTTGCATTTGCTCTGTCAGTCAGTGTATCCTAGAGATAGGATAGGAATGGTAGGAGGGGGAGTATTCATTCTGCTGAAAGAAGAATTTGTAAGCTACGAAAAAGTTAAAGGTGATAAACATGAAATTATAGGTGTAAGGCTCATCCCTAAAGATAATAGGCAACTTGATGTCTTTGGAGTGTACAGACCGGGAAAGGGTAGCGCAGGCGCTGATTCAGAATTGTATGATAAGATAATCAGCTATGCGGGAAACGAAACGGAAAGGAACGTGATTGTAGCGGGTGATCTCAGTTTACCAAATGTCAATTGGGAAGGTAATGCGAACGACAGGAAGCATGGCCAACAAATGGCAAGTAAGTTAATATGGGAAGGGCATCTGATTCAGAAAGTGATGGAACCAACTAGAGGGAAGAATATTCTGGATGTGGTGCTGGTAAAACCAGATGAGCACTATAGAGAAACCGAAGTAGTATTAGTGATCACGAAGCTGTTTTGTGATAGTTAAAAATAAACATGAAAGAAAGGAAGATTTTAAAATTAGGACTATTAGGCAGTACCATATGGCTGATAAAACAGGCACGAGGGAATTTTTAAAAAGTAACTATGATCCCCCATAAGTCCAATCCCTCGTCCACGTCATAGGGGACAGGCAACGGTACGAAGTAGGGGATAGCCTGTAAGGGTGAGGTACAGCGAGGACCTTGTGTGCCCCACGACCGCTACGGTAGCTGTGAAGGCCTTACAGGAACCCTGAAAAGTAAAGGCTAACGGGGCTCTGGTGAAGTCCTTAACGGCAACTGAGGCGGAGAAGGAGACCTTTGGTACGGCAAAGTTGGCGGAGGAGGCAACCCTACCTCTTGGGGTAAAGTAAAGGGGAAAACCACTGCCTTGTGGTGAAGAGGTATCGTCAAAGGCTAAGGGAGACTACCCCAATAGAAAACAGCAGGCTTGGAGGCGTAGGTGGCAGCCCCACCACCAAGCTCGGGTACTGTGGGCCAATAACTCGTACAACCTTAAATTACCTTATTACAGAAACATCAACAATGAGAAACCAGACTGATCCAAAGATGACGACATTTGGCTTGAAGAGGCTAACGAAAATTGGGCTATGGAATGTGAGGACTCTGCGGGAAAGTGGAAGGCTACGACAGGCAGTGGCACGTATGAGGAGTTAAGGTCTGAACATCCTAGGTTTGAGTGAGGTAAGATGGAGTGAGTTTGGGGAATTGGCAACCCATGATGGAGCTGCATTTGTATACTCTGGAAGACCCGAGGGCGACGGAGCGAGTTATGGAGGTGTGGGTATATTAATGGATAAGGAGGCCAAGAGGAGCCTTATGGAGTGGTACCCAGTGACGGAAAGGATAATAGTGGCACGTTTTAAGACCAGTATTAAAACATTGTGTTGATAGTATGCTATGAACCTACGGAGTCGGCGGAGGAGGAAGACAAACGGACGTTCTATGGACATCTTAATAGAATGGTTAAGAAACAGAAAAGGAAGGATATCATCCTAGTTGGAGGAGATTTGAATGCAAAAGTGGGAAATGACAACGAAGGACTTGAACATATTATGGGAAGGCATGGTTTAGGGGAACGAAATGAGAATGGACAGCTGTTTGTGGACTTCTGTGCAAGCCACGATTTGGTTATTGGTGGTACTATATTTACACATAAAGACTGTCATAAGGTGACATGGGTATCACCGTATCATAGGACAGAAAACCAGATAGATCATGTGGCTACTGGACGAAGGTGGAGAAGTTCATTGTTGGATGTGAGGAACAAGAGAGGTGCGGACATTGGTAGTGATCACCATCTTGTTGTGGCTACCTTTAGAATGAAGATCCAGGAACAAAAGAGAAGGATAGAGCAGATAAGGAAGCGATATGATGTTGGAAAGCTGAGGGATAACAGAAATGTGAAAGAAGCCTTCAGGGTAGAACTAATGAATCTATTCCAAGCACTCACTGAGGTGGAGGATGAAACTATTGAGGAAAAATGGGCGAAGACTAGATCTGTATTTACTGAAGTAAATAAAAATATCCTGGGTTTTAAGGACAGGAGGAAAAAGACTGGATGACTGACCAGACATGGGAAATTATCAGACAAAGGGAAGAGATAAAGGAAGTAATGAATGCATGTAAGACACGAGCAAGGAAGGCAGAATTGCAATACAAATATCCTGCGAAGGATAAGGAAGTAAAGAGAAGTGTGAGGAGAGATCAAAGGAAATGGATAGATGACTTATCTCAACAAGCAGAGGAGGCAGCCAGAAAGGGAAATCTTAGAGAACTCTATACCATCACCAGAGTTCTGGCAAGGAAGCAGATCCAGAAAACCCGTCCAGTCAGAAACAAAGATGGTGTCCTCCTAACAAACTCATGTGGCTATTGGACGAAGGTGGAGGAGTTCATTGTTGGATGTGAGGAAGAAGAGAGGTGCGGACATTGGTAGTGATCACCATCTTGTTGTGACTACCTTTAGAATGAAGCGATGGCAGGAACATTTCTCTGCAGTGTTAAACCACTCCTTGGAGGAGCAAGTAGATGCAGAAGAAGGCGAAGAAGGAGAAGAAGAGGAAGAAACCCAGCCTGACCCAAGGATTAAAGTCTGCATTCCAGCAGTGGAAGAAATCAAGCAGGCATTGAGAGAGTTGCATATTGGTAAGGCAGCAGGTGTTGACAATATTCCAGCAGAAGTCATGAAGGTTGATATGGATACCACTGCCAATATGTTGCAGCCGCTATTTGAGAAGATATGGGTTAATGGAGAAATGCCGACAGATTGGAAATGTGGGTTGCTGGTGAAGTTGCCAAAGAAGGGCGATACGTCAAACTGTAACAACTGGAGGGGCATTACGCTTCTTTCAATCCCTAGCAAAGTCTTCACCAGGGTTCTGTTGAACAGAATTAAGGAGTATATCAATTTGAGGCTCCGACGGGAACAGGCAGACTTTCGATCGAATCGCTCGTGTGTAGACCAAATTAACACCTTGAGGATAATTCTGGAGCAGTGTGCTGAGTGATCATCTCGCCTCTATTCAGTGTTCATAGATTTTGAAAAAGCTTTTGATTCTATCAACAGAGAAGCTATGTGGAAGGAAGTGAAGCGGTATGGAGTGCCATCACAAATTACCAACCTCATTCAGGAAACATACCGTGATTATACATGCAGAGTCATACATGGGCGCCGTGCATCTGAGCCTATATCTGTACGTTCAGGAGTACGTCAAGATTGTATCCTCTCGCCAACCATGTTCCTGGTGGTGATTCATGCGGTAATGCGGAATGTAACGCGAAATGTGAAACGTGGTATCCATTGGGGATTGATTAATGGGTTAGAAGACCTAGACTTCGCTGATGATGTGTGTCTCCTGTCTGAGCAATATGGTGAAATGCAATCTTTGAAAACTTGGTAAAAGAAGGAAAAAAGGTGGGACTAACGATCAATTCAAAGAAGACCAAGGCCCTAAGGATGAACACCAACAGACTAGACCCATTTGTCTTCAGTGATGAACTTATAGAGGATGTGGATAGTTTCACCTACGTGGGCAGTGTAGTTACCAAAGATGGAGGAGCAGTACCGGATGTTTCTCAACGTATACAAAAAGTAAATGGTGCCTTTGTTCGGCTCTATCCGGTATGGAAGAATAACAAAATATCTACCAGGACCAAACTTCGCATTTTCCGAAGTAATGTCAAGGCTGTTCTACTATATGGGTCCGAGACCTGGAAAGTGACAAAAGTGATTACCTCCAAGTTGCAGACCTTTGTCAACCGCTGTTTAAGGAAGATCCAAAACATCTACTGGCCGGAAGTAATCTCCAATCATGAACTATGGAGAAGGACGGGTGAATCCGAGATGGCCATACAGATAAAGCGGCGGAAATGGAAATGGATAGGGCATACGTTGAGGAAAGAGAATGAAGCCATTGAGAGAGAGGCACTGGATTGGAACCCGCAGGGTAAAAGGAGGAGAGGAAGGCCCAAACAAACGTGGCGAAGATCAGTACACACGGAGGCTATGGGAGAAGGCAAGACCTGGAGAGAGGTGAAGAGGTTGGCTGGCAACAGGATCAGATGGAGATGCTTTGTTGATGCCCTATGTTCCACAAGGAACAAGAGGATTTAAGTCAAGTAAGTCAACTATGATCGGTGGAAAACGATAAATAAAAATGTAAAAAGACTCCGGAATGGGTTTAAATTAATTGTTGAGGAATGTGAAAATAGGTTTGTACCTTTATAGGTGGTAAGGAATGGTAAACATACATACATACATACATTATCATTATAGACTGTTATGCCTTTCAGCGTTCAGTCTGCAAGCCTCTGAGAATTTACTAAACGTCGCCACAATCCTCGATTTGCAACTAGTGCTGTGGCCTCATTTAGTTCTATACCTCTTATCTTTAAATCGTTAGAAACCGAGTCTAACCATCGTCGTCTTGGTCTCCCTCTACTTCTCTTACCCTCCATAACAGAGTCCATTATTCTCCTAGGTAACCTATCCTCCTCCATTCGCCTCATATGACTCCACCAACGAAGCCGGTTTATGCGTACAGCTTCATCCATCGAGTTCATTCCTAAATTAGCCTTTATCGCCTCATTCCGAGTACCCTCCTGCCATTGTTCCCACCTGTTTGTACCAGCAATCATTCTTGCTACTTTCATGTCTGTTACTTCTAACTTATGAATAAGATATCCTGAGTCCACCCAGCTTTCGCTCCCGTAAAGCAAAGTTGGTCTGAAAACAGACCGATGTAAAGATAGTTTCGTCTGGGAGCTGACTTCCTTCTTACAGAATACTGCTGATCGCAACTGCGAGCTCACTGCATTAGCTTTACTACACCTTGATTCAATCTCACTTACTATATTACCATCCTGGGACAACACACAACCTAAGTACTTGAAATTATCGACCTGTTCTAGCTTTGTATCACCAATTTGATATTCAATTCTGTTAAATTTCTTACCTACTGACATCAATTTAGTCTTCGAGAGGCTAATTTTCATACCATACTCATTGCAACTATTTTCAAGTTCCAAGATATTAGACTGCAGGCTTTCGGCACAGTCTGCCATTAAGACCAAGTCGTCAGCATAGGCCAAACTGCTTACTACATTTCCACCTAACTGAATCCCTCCCTGCCATTTTATACCTTTCAGCAGATGATCCATGTAAACTACGAACAGCAAAGGTGAAAGATTACAGCCTTGTCTAACTCCTGTAAGTACCCTGAACCAAGAACTCATTCTACTATCAATTCTCAATGAAGCCCAATTGTCAACATAAATACCTTTGATTGATTTTAATAATCTAACTTTAATTCCGCAGTCCCCCAGTATGGCGAACATCTTTTCCCTCGGTACCCTGTCATATGCTTCCTCTAGATCTACGAAACATAAACACAACTGCCTATTCTTCTCGTAGCATTTTTCAATTACCTGGCGCATAGTGAATATCTGATCCTGACAGCCTCTCTGTGGTCTAAAACCACACTGGTTTTCATCCAACTTCCTCTCAACGACTGATCGCACCCTCCTTTCCAAGATGCCAGTGAATACTTTGCCTGGTATACTAATCAATGAGATACCTCGATAGTTGTTGCAATCCTTCCTGTTCCCTTGCTTATAGATAGGTGCAATTACTGCTTTTGACCAATCTGAAGGTACCTTACCAGCACCCCACGCTAATTTTACTACTCTATGACGCCATTTCACCCCTGCCTTCCCACTATACTTCATAATTTCAGGTCTAATTTCATCTATTCCTGCTGCCTTATGACAATGGAGTTTATTTATCATCCTTTCCACTTCCTCAAGCATAATTTCACCAACATCATTTTCCTCCTCCCCATGAGCTTGGCTCTTCACAACACTATCAGGATGATTTCCTTTTACATTGAGAAGATGTTCAAATTATTCCCTCCACCTCTCCAGTGATTCCCTGGGATCTATTATGAGTTCACCTGAATTACTCAAAACACTGTTCATTTCCTTTTTCCCTCCCTTCCTAAGATTCTTTATTACTGTCCAGAAAGAATTCCCTGCTGCTTGACATAGCCTTTCCAGGTTGTTACCGAAATCTTTCCATGACTTCTTTTTGGATTCAACAACTATTTGTTTCGCTATGTTTCTTTCATCTACATACAAATCCCTGTCTGCCTCGGCCCTTGTTTGGAGCCATTTCTGATAAGCCTTCTTTTTACGATTACAAGCTACTCTCACTTCATCATTCCACCAAGATGTTCGCCTTTTCCCATCTTCACATACAGTTGTTCCAAGGCATTCCCTTGCAGTTTCTACTACAGCATCCCTGTATGCCACACATTCACTTTCTATATCCTGAACCTGCTTACTGTCTACTGTTCGAAACTTCTCACTAATCATATCCATGTACTTCTGTCTAATTTCCTCGTCCTGGAGATTTTCTACCCTTATTCGTTTGCAGACAGATTTCACTTTCTCTACCCTAGGCCTAGAGATACTTAGTTCACTACAGATCAGATAGTGGTCTGTATCATCGAAAAATCCGGAATGGTAAAGATCAACTATATTATAACAGAGAAGAAAAGAGGCTAAGAAGGAGGTGCAGGTTGGAAAGAAATAGAGTTAGAAATGGCTGTGGAAGTAAGGAGAAATTGAAGGAACTTACAAGGAAATTGAATCTAGCAAAGAAGTCAGCTAAGGATAACATGATGGCAATCATACACATTTTAGTGAAATTATAAGATTATGTATAGGTACATTAAGGCAGAAACAGTTTCCAAGACGGATATTCCAGGAATCATTAATGAACAACGGGGGTGTGTATGCGAGGATCTTCAAAAGGCAGAAGAATTCAGTCAGCAGTATGGAAGGATTGTTGTTTACAAGGATAATGTCCAGATAAAGGAGGTGACTAATGATAAAGAAGTATTAAAATTTACCTATGACAACAAGTTGAAAACTAGAAAAGCGGCTGGAATTGATGAGATTTTGGTGATATACTAAAGAAAATGGGTTGGGACATAGTACCATATCTGAAGTACTTGTTTGATTATTGTTTGCATGAAGGAGCTATACCAAATGAATGGACAGTTGCTATAGTAGTTCCTGTGTATAAAACAAAGGGTGATCGACATAAAGCTGAAAATTACAGGCCAGTCAGTTTAACATGCATTACATGTATTTTTATTTTATTTTATTGATAAATAGGGTTCCAGAGAGCAAGATCTCTGTCAAGAGGAAAAATACATAGATAATCACAACAATAGCGGATTAACACGTGAGGTCTAAAAGTTAAAGGCTAATAACAGTGGTTTTGCATATGCTCTGAGTATCACTATTTACCTAATGGAGAGGATTATATTAAGTATGTGAATTATTATCAAAGTAACAATACAGGAGGAACAACTTTTTGACTTTTAAGGTGTCTTTGGAAATAAAAAATATAAGAGAAATAACTGGTACACATTAATATTGCCTAACAGGTACATCTTAAGCTTATTACGAAATAGCAAATAATTTTGGAAATTATTGCTATATTGTCAGGAAGGCTGTTATATTCAGATATAAGTATGTGTTGCGCTCCCTTATTGCCAAACCTTGTAGTATAATTTTGATGAACATGTAATTTATTTTTTGCTTAGTCTTATATGCATGGATGTCTGTGACTTTAGTACATTCAGAGAAGGTGAAAATTTGATTATGCAAGACTTAATGAGTAAAAAGTTATGCATTTAATGAAATTAATTCCTTAAGAGGTAATATATTTGTTGCAGAGTACATTTTATTTCGAAAATATAGTTGATGGTATCCATACATAAATCGAATAACCCTGTCTCGTGAGACCTCCAAATTATTTAAGTTATTTTGGGTTGGTTTGCCCCAAATGAAACACAAGTAAGAAAGTCGAGATTGTATCATTGTGAAATAAATTAGACGAAGAGTATCAATTGTTAGTAGGTACTTAATCTTGCCAATGATACCAACCAAGACAGAGATTTTATTTTGTACGTTTAAAATATGAGGTGTCCAGGAGAGATCGCTATCAAACATTAGTCCAAGATATTTAACTTCTTTAAGCCATTGTAACTTCGTAGTGCCAAATAGTATATTTGTAGTTGCATTTAGGCCATTTTTTTATTTATGGAACATCATATAGACAGTTTTTTAGTAATTGGCTGTTAGAAGATTTTTTTCTCAGCCATTCATTTAAGATATGAAAGTCATGCTGGATATCTGCAACTATTTCAACTTCTGATTTTGATGACTAGAATAGCGAAGTATCATCTGTCAGAAGTGATATTTTACCCTTAAAAGAACACAGGGCTATGTCATTAATATATATGGGAAACAAAATTGGACCCAATATAGAACCTTGTGGGACACCAAAGGTGATCTTTTGTAGTTCACTTTTATCCATGCCAATCTGAACATATTGTTGTCGATTTGAAAAGAAATCTTCAAACCAGAGCGGTGAGGGACCTCTCACACCAGCCTTTTCCAAATTGTATATCATTAGTTCATGGCTAACAGTATCAAAAGCCTTTTTTGAATCGATAAATAACCCAGCAGTCTTGTAACCTATATCAACATAATTTTGGAGCTCAATTAGAATGCCCTTTAAAGCAGGAATCACCCCAGTCTTTTATCTGAAGCTATATTGAAGTCTGGAAAAATAATTGCATTTTTCGAGGTAACTAATAAGCCTAAGTTTGACAACAGTTTCTAAGATTTTAGATAATTCAGGTGGTATTGAGATTGGTCGGTAGTTTCCTGGGTCGCATTTATCATACTTTTTGTGTATAGGAACCACTCTAGAGATCTTTAATGAATCAGGGACAATGCGTTTTGCCAAAGGGCAGTGGATAAATTCAGATACTGGATCAGAGAGTGCTCGATTACAGATTTTGAGAATTTTGCTGGAAATGCCATCACTAGCAACTGAGCAAGCATGTTTGAGAGAATTGATAATTGCAGACACTTCTTCTGGAGAACATGGTTCTAAGAAAAGGGAATTAGGACGATTATTGATTGTAGCCGTACGTTCAGGACGTGGAACAATACTTGAAGATAGTGTGGCAGGAACTGAGATAAAATGATTATACAGGGCATTGCTAATGTCACTTTTATCTTCGAAACATTCATTCCCTAGCTTGATACGAGCAATGTTGATTGTTGATTTTGAAGGTTTACCAAGAACTTCATTTATGAGTTGCCAGGTGTGTTTAATGTTGTGTACAGTAGATTGTTTTTGAATTGATTATCATAGAACGAGTCCTTTTCAGGGTTGTAACTCTATTGCAATAACTTTTAAATTCTTCTTTAATTATACCGTTGTGTGGGTGTTTTCTCAATTTACTGTGTAGAAGTGTTTTATGCCTGCATTGTGATGCAAGTGCTGGTGTGCACCATGCATTCAGAATGGTGTCTGTATTTTGACGATGATATTTTCTAACTGTTGATGCATAGTCGAGACCACTTTGAATGTATCTGGTTAAAGCAGCATATGAAGGTTTTATGCTTATATGAGTGTTGTTTTGGTTCACTGGGAGTAAAAAGTAGATGTCTTTGAAATATCTAAACTAAAGTGCAAGAGATTTTGGTCTCTCATATCATCAATTATATTACCTACAGACCACTCATTAAGTTTTATTAAGTGGTCGATTAGTGAATTGTTCGAACCAAGTCTGGTAGGGCATATTGTGTTACAGTTTTTAAGGCCGTAGCTCTGCATGAACATTTTGTATTCATTAGTTAATACTGCATTTAAGTGTAAATTTATATTAAAGTCACCAACAACAATTATATTTCTATTATTTATTTTGTTTAATATTATTTCTATGTCATCCCATAGCTATGTCCAGTTTGAAGTGAATGGATTGTAAACAGCCATAACAATATAACTGCACCCTGACTTGAAATATCAAAAACCAGAATATTATGATGCTTTTGGACATTATAGATGATATTACATTGCCACGATTTGTTTTTAGCGTAAATTGATACTCCCACCCGTAAGTGATTTTTCAGAAGGAATTCTAAATGAATGAAATGCTTCATAACCTGTGATATTGTAGAAATTAGACTCTTCTGCTTCTTCTTCTTCTTCTTCTTCTTCTTCTTCTTGAAATGTCGTGTTGGGCTCCTTGTAAGTTTCGTCCAAAGTTAGACTCATCACCGTTTACACAAAACCAACAACTATAAAATCGATATGCTGAATTAACTCTATGCGATCAGCAATCATCTCTAACTAACCATTTCGTATGCTACGAGGATTGAGATATATTATTCTCAAGGATGGAGCAATTGTTTCAAGTGAGGTAACCAAGTCACTATACTGAAAGTACGAGTTCCATTGTCTTTCTCTCATTAGTGTAGTTTAAAAGAAGAGGAAGAAAAACAAACATAAATGTAAAACATAAAAAAACTGTGAAGACTGACAGCTCATTTAGGCCTAGATGCTGCGAGCCTAATCAATTTTTCAGTATCGTCTTCACATTTTATTGTAAACACTTCAAGGGAGCTGGCAGAGATGTTTGCCAAAATCCTCCCTTGTCTCCCAAATGCACGTTCAATTCCCTTTATCCTAACATCACGAGCCTTCTTGAAGAGAGATTCATTGTAGGGCGTAAGGTGTTCGTTCAAGTATATATTCACTCTTGGACCACCAAGACCTAGGAGAGAAGAGGTTAGGATCTTCTGGCGTGTTGCTGATTTCAAAAGGGCACCTTTCTTGAGCGTTGGAAAAATCTGACTATTACGGGCTTCACAGTGCTTTTGTTAAAAGAAGAAACCCTCTGAACAGTGTTGATTATAGACATGTTTGTGAAATTAATAACTGGTTTGATAGAAGGCAGTTAGGGTTTAGGAAAGGTTTTTATATTCAAGCTCAACTTGTAGAATTCCAGCAAGATATAGCAGATATCTTGGATACAGGAGGTCAAATGGGCTGTTTTGCGATTCACCTATCGAAGGCTTTTGATAGGGTAGATCATGGGAGACTGCTGGCAAAAATGAGTGCAATGGGAGTGTTCTAGGCGAACTTCGTGCCGACACAAGAGTGCGGTAAGGATCGAAGGGGCCCTGACGCATACGAATGGGCGGACATGCTTCATTCTTTCTAATGCAATCAGCTGTTCTGTCAGGCATCGAAAAGAGTGAAAAAATAATTATGGGAACTGGAATTTATTTCAGTTGAAGGCGTAACTCAGAAGAAGAAATGCGAAAGTTCATGGAAGTTAGAGTGAACTTATAAAGAATGCATGGTGCACACCAGCACTTGCATCACAATGCATGCATAAAGCACTTCTGTACAGTAAATTGAGAAAACACCCACACAACGGTATAATTAAAGAATTTAAAAGTTATTGCAATAGAGTTACAACCCTGAAAAGGACTCGTTCTTGTTTGGATTATCACAAATCATATATCATACATAAATTCCTCTACTTAGGCAGTGAATAAGAGATGAGTTCATAAACATTGTATAACACAAGGAATGTTTTGTAATCTTAATGCTGCAACATCATTTACCTTAAATGAAATCACAATTTAAGACATTTAATTTATTTTGTTACATAATTTCTGTTTTTAAAACTTAATTCCTAAAATAATAAGCACCTGTGCTCATGTCCTAAAATGCTGTAAGCCTACAACTGATCAACAAGTATAATGGAAATTGCTACACATAACTAGAATTTCTGTTTTATAGGTATTGTATTTTAAAAGTTACTTAAAACTGACTTCACTGTTACTAATCAAGCATCCTTCCCAACAATATTTCTTCTAAAATTGCAGAGCATATAACAAATAAATATGATTTCTGGTGACAAGGGAGTACTCATTGGAGATTGCAGTATTTTATATATTTTACCCAAGCCTATTAGTCTCTTAATATGTACCCTTTTACTGGCTATTTTACTGGCTCTTCTTAAAGTTTCACTTGGAAGCCTATTTATTTTCTTAAAAAATCTTGGGATGTTAACAGTCACACTATGAGGTACAAGCATATCTTGTATGTCAAATCCCTTATCAGCCATAATGGGATCACCAAAGTGAAATTTTTCCAGAATATCACTTCTTTCCATCATCTGCCTATCACTAGTTGCACCTCCATAGCATTGTGAAATATATGAAATCAATTCACCTGGTGTTGAACCAACTAAAACTTTTATTGCGTTTCTATTTTTGTAAGAGGAGAATGTCGCTTGTTGAGCTGTTGGAAGAGATGGTATTTTGAAGGGGCATTCAGTTGAGTCTATGATCAAGCGTGTGGCTGAATACTTAATTATAAATCAGTTGGCATATGAAACTTCACCAGCTGTTTTCAAGGCCGTATATCTACCTCTTGCCACTGGAGATACGTGAATCTTTTCCAAGTGTTAAAAATGTTTGAGACTTGAGAGACAGAAGTAGAAAACATGAAACTCACCTCTTTATAGGGTAGATTCCTTCTTAGAATGACCATAGTCAAAAATAATAAATCTAGAACTTCTAAATGGGTAGGTGGTGGGCTATTTATATAGTTAAGATGATATGATGCAGATCCTAGGGATTAAAAAACAAACATTAATTTCACATAACTTTCTAAACCAGTGTTATTGTGCAGCATGTTGTCATTTCCTTGAAAATTATTTATAGTGTATGGGACAAATTTGCTTTTAGTTTGGGTGAAGTGAGATTCTCTAGAAATTTCACTTTTTAACTGTAGGCCTATTTCACAGTCTGTGTTGCAGTACCAGTACTTGTAGATTGTAGCCTTGCTGTATTTTGGTTAGGAGGATGATCAGTAGTAGAAACCTCTAATTCTTCACCAATTGGAAAGGGACAAATGTCATCAATAACCTCAAAATCATTTTGGCTACTCGCTGGAGGTACACAGACACTGCTATCTTTGCCTCCTTGGATTAACATTAACTGTCTCCTGCCATGTCTCCCTTTTCGTTTCTTTGCCCTCCTTTGCTTTTGTCCATGCAAATACTGAAGGCACAGCTGTCTTTTGCAAGGTCTTCTTAAGAGGTATATTGCCTCCTGAAAATGAACGCATTGTGGTATGTTATTGAATTGCCGATCGTATTTTGGGATTAAGATTTAATGTAAATAAGTTAAGAGTAGCTATGACTTCTGCAGATCTTTCTAATATATAGGGCAATAACTGTAGGCCTACTGCACATGCCTGTTGTATGAACAGGATTAAAGGTTAGAATTAAATAGGAAATTCGTGAGGCTATTAATTAAATACCAATCAGGCAATTAAGGGACCATTCGTTTCTAAACTATGTTACTGATGATTGAATTACATGCCCTACCTCGCCAAGTATAGAGCGAAATGTGCGAAATGTTCGAAAAAAACAACACTGCTGCCAGTTGGATTCCATTTAATCCGCCGAACTTGTTTTATCCATTGTTTTCTCAAACTGGGATCCTTTGGAAATCTATGCCCTCCTCTGTTTTTACACAGTGGTACACAGCAGCACGTACTTGGCATTATTCGCGCTTGTAAATGTCATAAACTATAAAATTTACTTAACATTCGCCATTAGCCGCATAACGTATGGGACCTGTTGTGGTCATGCTGCACTCTGGTGACAACTTTTGACAGACACACGCCCATTGGACTTAACAAAAGAGTAGCTGAATTGGTGGCTAATTTTCTAGAAAATATAACTGAGATAATTAGAGTAGGCGAAGCTTTATATGGCCCTGTAATAATTAAGATGCGAATTCCTCAAGGCAGTATTATTGGACTTTTACATTTTCTTATCCCTCTACTGCATGAATTATTTTTGGTTTTCGTTTGGTGAAGAAAATTTCAAGCATTAATGTTCAACATACGTTCAGTGCTTTAGATGTACCAGCAATTCTTAACTGGGGCTAATAGCTTAACACTCATATCAATCAATCAATACTGATCTGCATTTAGGGCAGTCGCCCAGGTGGCAGATTCCCTATCTGTTGCTTTCCTAGCCTTTTCCGAAATGATTTCAAAGAAATTGGAAATTTATTGAACATCTCCCTTGGTAAGTTATTCCAATCCCTAACTCCCCTTCCTATAAATGAATATTTGCCCCAGTTTGTCCTCTTGAATTCCAACTTTATCTTCATATTGTGATCTTTCCTACTTTTATAGACGCCATTCAAACCTATTCGTCTACTAATGTCATTCCACGCCATCTCTCCGCTGACAGCTCGGAACATACCACTTAGTCGAGCAGCTCTTCTTCTTTCTCTCAATTCTTCCCAACCCAAACATTGCAACATTTTTGTAACGCTACTCTTTTGTCGGAAATCACCCAGAACAAATCGAGCTGCTTTTCTTGGGATTTTTTCCAGTTCTTGAATCAGGTAATCCTGGTGAGGGTCCCATACACTGGAACCATACTCTAGTTGGGGTCTTCCCAGAGACTTATATGCACTCTCCTTTACATCCTTACTACAACCCCTAAACACCCTCATAACCATGTGCAGAGATCTGTACCCTTTATTTACAGTCCCGTTTATGTGATTACCCCAGTGAAGATCTTTCCTTATATTAACACATAGATACTTACAATGATCCCCAAAAGGAACTTTCACCCCATCAACGCAGTAATTAAAACTGAGAGGACTTTTCCTATTTGTGAAACTTACAACCTGACTTTTAAACACGTTTATCAACATACCATTGCCTGCTGTCCATCTCACAACATTTTCGAGGTCACGTTGCAGTTGCTCACAATCTTGTAACTTATTTATCACTCTATAGAGAATAACATCATCCGCAAAAAGCCTTACCTCCAATTCCACTCCTTTACTCATATCATTTATATATATAAGAAAACGTAAAGGTCCGATAACACTGCCCTGAGGAACTCCCCTCTCAACTATTACAGGGTCACCTACTCTAACTCTCTGAGATCTATTTTCTAGAAATATAGCAACCCATTCAGTCACTCTTTTGTCTAATCCAATTGCACTCATTTTTGCCAGTAGTCTCCCACGATCCACCCTATCAAATGCTTTAGACATGTCAATCGCGATACAGTCCAGTTGACCTCCAGAATCCAAGATATCTGCTATATCTTGCTGGAATCCTACAAGTTGAGCTTCAGTGGAATAACCTTTCCTAAAACCGAATTGCCTTCTATCAAACCAGTTATTAATTTCACAAACATGTCTAATATAATCAGAAAGAATGCCTTCCCAAAGCTTACATACAATGCATGTCAAACTTACTGGCCTGTAATTTTCAGCTTTATGTCTATCACCCTTTCCTTTATACACAGGGGCTACTATAGCAACTCTCCATTCATCTGGTATAGCTCCTTCGGCCAAACAATAATCAAATAAGTACTTCAGATATGGTACTACATTCCAACCCATTGTCTTTAGTATATCCCCAGAAATCTGATCAATTCCAGCCGCTTTTCTAGTTTTCAACTTTTGTATCTTATTGTAAATGTCATTGTTATCATACGAAAATTTTATTACTTCTTTGGCCTTAGTCTCTTCGTCTATCTCGACATTATCCTTGTAACCAACAATCTTTACATACTGCTGACTGAATACTTCTGCCTTTTGAAGATCTTCACATACACACTCCCCTGGTTCATTAATTATTCCTGGAATGTCCTTCTTGGAACCTGTTTCTGCCTTAAAATACCTATACATACCCTTCCATTTTTCACTAAAATTTGTATGACTGCCAATTATGCTTGCCATCATGTTATCCTTAGCTGCCTTCTTTGCTAGATTCAATTTTCTAGTAAGTTCCTTCAATTTCTCCTTACTTCCACAGCCATTTCTAACTCTATTTCTTTCCAGTCTGCACCTCCTTCTTAGTCTCTTTATTTCTCTATTATAATAAGGTGGGTCTTTACCATTCCTTACCACCCTTAAAGGTACAAACCTGTTTTCGCATTCCTCAATAATTTCTTTAAACCCATCCCAGAGTCTGTTTACATATTTATTTACCGTTTTCCACCGATCATAGTTACTTTTTAGAAACTGCCTCATACCTGCTTTATCAGCCATATGGTACTGCCTAACAGTCCTACTTTTAAGACCTTCCTCTCTATCACATTTATTTTTAACTACCACAAAAACAGCTTCATGATCACTAATACCATCTATTACTTCAGTTTCCCTATAGAGCTCATCTGGTTTTATCAGCACCACATCCAATATATTTTTCCCTCTGGTTGGTTCCATCACTTTCTGAATCAGCTGTCCTTCCCATATTAACTTATTTGCCATTTGTTGGTCATGCTTCCTGTCGTTCGCATTTCCTTCCCAATTGACATCTGGCAAATTCAGATCTCCCGCTACAATCACATTTCATTCCATGTCGTTTCCCACATAGCTGACTATCCTATCAAATAATTCCGAATCCGCATCAGTGCTACCCTTTCCCGATCTGTACACTCCAAATATATCAAGTTGCCTATTATCTTTAGAAATGAGCCTTACACCTAGAATTTCATGTGTCTCATCTTTAACTTTTTCGTAGCTTACAAATTCTTCTTTCACCAGAATGAAAACTCCCCCTCCCACCTTTCCTATCCTATCTCTACGATACACACTCCAGTGCCGTGAGAAAATTTCTGCATCCATTATATCATTTCTCAGCCATGATTCAACTCCTATTACAATATCTGGTAAATATATATCTATTAAATTACTTAATTCTATTCCTTTCTTTACAATACTTCTACAGTTCAACACTAACAATTTTATGTCATCCCTACTTGATTTCCAGTTCCCTGTTCCCTTATCACCGCTCCCTAGGCCATCCCGTTTCCCTGAATGTACCTCCCTATTACCCTTCCAAACAAATTTCCTAACTTATACGTACCACTGCGGTTTAAATGAGGGCCATCCGAGCGCAGATCCCTTTCTCCTACCCACCCATATGTGATGTGGATTGTCATAGTGGAATATATGTACGATTTTTCACGATTTTACGCTAAGCTTTTAACATTCAAAGACGAAACACGACCGTAGGTCGGTAATGTATTTGAGGTTGAGACAGGGGTACTCCTGAAGCCTGTGGTAATGTGATGGGGAGGGCCCACGTAAAATAAACGGTGGTTGGTTCGCGTGGATGTTGACGGGGTGGAAGGAGTACCTTTGGTTGTAGGGCTGTTTTGTCTTATGTTATGTTAAAAAGAACAAGGCATCACTGGGATATATGTTTAATTGACTGTACAGTTGAAGGTGTGCCGTTAAACTACCTCTGTCTACAATATTTATCCATTTATACGGGTGAAAAGTTATTTGTTGTCTAACGGCAACTATACAGAAGAGGGTTTTATATATATATATCAATGGTATTACCCTGCAACTAACAAAAGAATCTGCGCGAAGCTCACTTCCCCGAGTGGATGTCTGACATCATAGGAAGTAGTGGAGACTTGTGTCTAGCGAATGTCGAGGTGCAGCCATCATTGACTTTGCTCGGGACAGCTCGAGAAATCTCGGCGTTTAGGACCTCCTACCTATCATGGCGATTTCGCGCCACGTGTGGAGCAGGAGGGGGAGGAGAAGAAGAAGAAGAAGAAGAAGAAGAAGAAGAAGAAGAAGCAGCTTTGTTTTGCTGTCGACGGAAGTCGAGGTGCAGCCATAAAGCATGTCCGCCTGTTTCCGCGAGGTGCAGCCGATGCAGTTTTCGTGAAGCCAACACTGTGTCGCGTGGAGTCGCTCCCACGTTTTAAAGTATGAATTTCCTTCATTCTTAAACAATAGTACAAATAAAATCTGTCTCTCCAGACGACGTACATGTTTGTATAACTTTAAAGCCTACAGTTTTAACTACGGTACTTAACTATATTTTTAATGCGTTTTCAAGTCCCTGAAAAATAATCAGGCAGCAAGATTGAACAACGAACTTTTCGTGTTTAAAAATGATAGAAATAATGAAACTAAATAATTTTTGCTTCTTTCTATTTCGATAGTTGAATGTTAATACTGATAGTAATAATAAAACTCAATGAGGATTTCAGTTTGTTCGAATCCTTGGCTGAATGGCCAGCGTTGTGGCCGTCTTTTCAGAAGGTCCCGGATTTGATTCCCATCCGGATCAGAGATTTTAATCCCGTCTAATTACTTCTGGCTCAGAGACTGGATGTTAGTGTTTGTTCCACCACTTTTCTCTTAATATTCAGACAACACACTGAGCCTCCGTGTCTCAGACAGCAGCGCGTCGGCCTCTCACCGCTGGATAACTTGTTCAAATCCCGGTCACTCTACGAGGGATTTGTACTGGACAAAGCGGAGACGGGACAGGTTTCTCTCCGGGTACTCCCGGATTTTTCCTGTCATCTTTCATTCCAGCAACACTCTCCATTCTCATTTCATAGTATCTATCAATTATTAATAAATCACCTTGGGAGTGGCGATCCCATCGCACTAATAGCCTAAATATGCTTCATTCATTTCATCCTTGACCCGGTCAAGGAAAACAGGAGGTAGGTTTTTTAAATTCAGACAACACACTGCACTCCCAACCACCGCAGAAACATGCAAGAGTGATTACTAGACTTCAGGTGTTAAAAGGTCATTCATTTTAGCTGACTAAAAGACTGTCAAGTAGTTTCTAAAATACTTTTAGGCGGTTTCAATTGTACGTATTTTGATAGGCATTAATTAAAATACTATACTTATTTTGCTAAATTAATAATCAATCAGTCACTACTGATCTGCATTTAGAGCAGTCGCCCAGGTGGCAGATTACCTACCTGTTGTTTTCCTAGCCTTTTCTTTAAGGATTGCATAGAAATTGGAAATTTATTGAACATCTCCCTTGGTAAGTTATTCCAATCCCTAATTCCCCTTCCTATAAACGTATATTTGTCCCAATTTGTCCTCTTGAATTCCAACTTTATCTTCATTCTGTGATCCTTCCTACTTTTAAACACACCACTCAAACTTATTCGTCTACTGATGTTCTCCAACGCCATCTCTCCCCTGACAGCTCGGAACATACCACTTAATATGCTTACAATATTGTGACTTTTTATTCCACCTTTTCAATAAATTGGTTTTATGTTGTTAGATCATAATGCTACAACACTATTTTATGATTAAGATCTAACAACATAAAACCAATTGTATTGAAAATGTGGAATAAAAAATCACAATATATTATAGCATATTATAGCAAATTCAATATGGGTTCAATTTGTCCAGCACAAATCCCTCGTGGAGTGACCGGGATTTGAACCACGTTATCCAGCGGTGAGAGGCCGTCTGAGACACGGAGGCTCATCGTGTTGTCTGAATATTAAGAGAAAAGTGGTGGAACAAGCACTAACACCCAGTCTCCGAGCCAGAAGTAATTAGACGGGATTAAAATCTCCGATCCGGATGGGAATCAAATCCGGGACCTTCTGAAACGATGGCCACAACGCTGGCCATTCAGCCAAGGACTCGAACAAACTGAAATCCTCATTGAGTGTTATTATTACTACCAGTATTAACATTCAACTATCCTAATAGAAACAAGCAAAAATCATTATTTAGTTTCATTATTTCTATCATTTTTAAACACGTAACGTTCGTTGTTCAATCTTGCCGCCTGATTATTTTTCAGGTTCTTGAAAACGCTTTAAAAATATAGTTAAGTACCGTAAAGTTATACAAACATGTACGGTGTCTGGAGAGACAGATTTTATTTGTACTATTGCTTAAGAATGAAGGAAATTCATACTTAAAACGAGGGAGCGGCTCCATGCGCTGCGCTCACAAGAGACAGTGCTGGCTTCACGAAAACTGCATCGGCTGCACCTCGCGGAAACAGGCGGACATTCTTTATGGCTGCATCTCGACATTCCATTATTGAAATTATACGGCAAACTCGGCGTAATGACTCGTACAGTAAACTATCACAAACCAAGCAATACTGAAATAGACTTTCGAGACACAGCGTTGGCACTTGTGTTAAAATAAATCTCATTACCCGTGAAATTAAACAGCAAACTAACCACGATTTTTTTAAAAAGACTCATTACTCGTGAAATTATACGGCAAACTCGGCGTAATGACTCGTACAGTAAACTATCGCAAACCAAGCACTACTGAAATAGACTTTCAAGAGACAGCGTTGGCTTCGCGAAAAGCTGCATCGGCTACACCTCGCATAAATGCTTTATGGCTTCACCTCGACAGCAAAATAAAACAAAGCTTCTTCTTCTTCTTCTTGCCCCACACGTGGCGCGCGCAAGCTAGGTAGGCGGTACTAAACGCCGAGATGACTCGAGCAGGCCCGAACATAGCAGATTATTGGCTGCACCTCGACATTCCCTAGACTCAAGTGTAGTGGACGGGGTCACATGCCGTCTGGCCACCGTACTGTGCACACTGTGAAGCGCGGTTACACGAGAGATTCGCTGTCACTTCTGTATCCGTTTTAGCGCTCTTGTTGTTTTGTCAGTTTTATTCACATTTCTTTCTTTAGTTGTAGTAATTGTAGTCCTATAATTCCTTCGCGTGTAGTGTGTACTGTATTGGTAAATGTTTTCATGTATATAGTGTTAACTAAACTAAACTAAATTCTTGACTGTGTAAAAAACAGAATTAGAAGTATCGGCAGTTGCGCAACTGGTATGCCAATGCACACACACATCTAAAGCCGCTCAGCAGCGAAATAAGTGACGGCAGCCCAGTCTTTCAGCTATATAGTGTTGTGTACCATGTTATTCTAGTGAGAGTGTCATTTGAATGTACAGTAGTTATGGCTGTTACTTCGAAGTCTGGTAGCAAATCTGGACGGCCTGTAAGGGGACAAGCCAGAGAAATAGTATGTAATGTAGCTGCTCACATACGAGAACAGAAAACAGTTCATAAACTGAATTATAATGTAGTGGCTTCAACAAGTGAAGCAACAGGGGTTTCAAAATCACTGGTGAAACGTATTTTAGCGGAAGGGAAGACGTCTATGGCCAAGGGTCGTTTGCATTTTTCTACACCTGATGGCAAGAAAACAGCCCACAAGAAAAGGATCGAAACAGACGACTTCACAAAAGATGTGATATGTCGGAAAATAAGCGAATTTTACGTGATGAAAAAACTGTACCTACACTGGACAAATTGAAGCGTGTGTTAAAATCGGAAAAGGTACATGACTGTAACAGAGAGTATCTTCGACGGTGTTTTGTGTTGTTCATATTATGTCCTCTGTGTGTACGCTTATTGGAACAGTAAATTTTTATTTTTTTATTTTTTAAAGTATGGTTTACAGCTTGGGTATTGTAAGCAGTTCCGTTTAACGCAATGCTTAATAATTTTGGCCACTTTACATTTACTTTCGTTCTTTTAATTGCATTGCGTGATACTACCACGTGGCGCGTCCCAAGTGGCGGATAGGGGGGTCCTTACCGGCTTGTCGGCGGACTTGAGGGAAATAAAATACCTCTCGCGGACCAAACACGGTATCCCCTGCCTGTCGTGAGAGGCAACTAAAAGGGGCGACCAAGGGATGATTGAATTAGAACCATGAAACTACTTTTGATTCGTACCATCACGCGGGGAACACCATAGGTTACCTGTACTTGCGAGTAGTACCACTATATTAGGTACGAAATAGGTTTGTGATTAGTAGCAGTATAGAGCCTGGCCTGGGGGTTTTCCAGTACCCGTGCGTCGTACCCATGTGAGCAACACCGCGGGTCTGGGCGTTGCCTGCGAGTTGTACCACTATATGAGCGACACCGTGGGTTTGCGTTGCCTGTGATTAGTACCCACTATGTGAGGAACACCACGGGGCCCGTGGGAACGGCACCCGTGACTAGTACACCTAGGTGAGGAAACTCATCGGTTTGCGTTGGCTATGAGTGGCGCCATTGTGTGAGAAACACCATAGGTCTGCGTTACCTGTACGAAGTACAATACTTGCGAGTAGTACCATCTTGTGTGGAACACCGTGAGTCTTCGCTACTTTTGATTAGTTACCCAACATGACTAATACCATGGTTCTACTTTACTCACAACATGTACCATTCTGTGGGGCCTTAGACATGGATTTTGCACCCCTTTAGGCATCAAGCATCATCGTGCTTTATGAGTGGTCCCTTGGCCAGTAATACCTTTATTTCTGATCTTTTTTGAGTCTGATCCACTGTTTTTTTTCTTTTGGTTCCTGTCCATCCATTCATTCTTCATGACATTTTTATTTTATTTTGGTCAGTGGATTAATTTGAACTTTTTGTTATTTCATTTCGTACCATTAGGGGCCGATGACGTCGATGTTAAGCCCCTTTAAACAACAAGTATCATCATCATCATGAAAGAATAACCTCAATCGAAGAGCCTGACTGCAGCTACTTGCAGTATGTGTTAACGCCAGCTTGACAGCCTGTGTGTCTGTCAGCCAGCTGCGCGTGTGCTTGTCCTTGATTCGTCGGGTAACATCGGGATGAACCGAAACAAGCTGCGCGTACCGAAGTAGCCGAGGGTTCTTTTATTTGTTGTCGGTTAATATGTATAAAGAAGTGGAATCAGAGATAAAGCTTTTCGCAGATGATGTTATCATGTTCAGAATAATAAATAAGTTTCAAGATTGTGAGCAACTGCAAAATGACCTCGACAATGTTGTAGGATGGACAGGAGGCAATGGTATGATGATAAACGGGGATAGAAGTCAGGTTGTGAGTTTCACTAATAGGAAAAGTCCTCTCACTTTTAATTACTGTGTTGATAGGGGTTAAAGTTCCCTTTGGGGATCATTGTAAGTAGCTAGGTCTTAATATAAAGAAAGACCTTCATTGGAGTAATCACATAAATATGATTGTAAATAAAGGGTACAGATCTCTGCACATGGTTATGAGGGTATTTAGGAGTTGTAGTAAGGATATAAAGGAGATGGCTTATAAGTCTCTGGTAAGACTCCAATTAGAGTATGGTTCCAGTGTATGGGACTCTCACCAGGATTACTTGATCAAGAACTGAAAAAATCCTAAGAAAAGCAGCTCGATTTGTTCAGGGTCAATTCCGACAAAAGAGTAGCGTTACAAAAATGTTGCTAAGTTTGGGCTGGGAAGACTTGGGAGAAAGGAGACGAGCTGCTCGACTAAGTGGTGTGTTCCGAGCTGTCTGTAAAGAGATGGCGTTGAACGACATCAGTAGGCGAATAAGTTTGAGTGGTGTCTTTACAAGTAGGAAGAATCACAATATGAAGATAAAGTTGGAATTCAAGAGGACAAAATGGGGCAAATCTTCGTTGATAGGAAGGGGAGTTAGGGATTGGAATAACTTACCAAGGGAGATGTTCAATAAATTTATATTTTCTTTGCAATAATTTAAGAAAAGGCTATGAAACAACAGGTATGGAATCTGCCACCTGGGCGACTGCCCTAAATACAGATCAGTACTGATTGACTGATTGATTGATTGATTGATTGATTGATTGATTGATTGATTGATTGATTGATTGATTGATTGATTGATTGATTGATTGATTGATTGATTGATTGATTGATTGATTGATTGATTGATTGATTGATTGATTGATTGATTGATTGATTGATTGATTGATTGATTGATTGATTGATTGATTGATCATAAGCATAAAATTAGGGCCAGAAACCTCATATGGTTGTGGACAATTTTCCTTCGTAAGCAGGGCCATAACGTTTTGGAATATATTACCTGCAGCATTCTTTGATAATTTCCTTTTGGTTATGAAAACGATTAAGAAGAAAAGTGAAGAGTAGATGTTCGTAAATGACGGACACTGAATTTCTGATTACCTACACTTTACAATGTCTGACTATTTTTCACCTGTTCCTGTTATTCAAAGGCCGTGATATTAAATGATATTAGTTATGGACCCATGAAGTTATATGTCTTAATACTCCACACAGTCTACTGACGTATCGACTGTATGTATACAGTTTTATCTCAACTTAATTATCAGCAGTAATTTTATTTTATTGATGTAAACTTATTTTATTATTAAGGTTTTTGTTGTGATTATTATTATTATTATTATTATTATTATTATTATTATTATTATTATTATTATTATTATTATTATTATTATTATTAATATTATTATTAATATTATTATTACAGAAATACGGTGATTTAATTTAATTCTGAATTTACTAAGTTAATAGGATTTATTAATGTTTTCTTATATTTATCGTTAGCAAGAGTATTATTGAAAACATCTTTATATCAATTTCATATAAGGGGTCATTACCATTATTACTTTAATGTTCGCTTGTCATCCAAAATCAGTATAGTGTATTTCATTCATATTATTTTATTGTGTACTTCTTGGTATTGTGCATTTTTGCTGCCGCCGTTTGTAACGCACTTGAAGCAGAATTAATTAATTAATTAATAATTAATTAATTAATTAATTGCTTGCTTACTTAAATTAAATTAAATTAAATCACACCACGGTAGACCAGTGACGGGCAACCTCACACGTTGTCGACAGGGGAGTGGCATTCCTAGAGATTGCTTTTGGATCTTCCAACTCCAGCACGAAGACGATTGAAAGACCTCCACACAATCCAAGTTTATTCATGCTCAGGCGGGAGGTTTATCGTAGGGCGAGGCCAGATACAGTTATTCTCAAGTCGAGAACAAACATTTGTCTTCGTGCTGTAGCCGATGTAGTTTGAAGGCTGCAGTGGTTTTCTGGAAACTTCACATGGATCGCAATCTTGGTGTAGCCTGTTCATAACCATACAGCGGGTAGGATTTTTAATGGACCTCTTTAGTTTTCTGTACATTGGCAGCTACCTTACGACGAATATGTGGTGGCGCTATCCCTGCAAGGTGGTAGTGTTTTACAAGAAGTGCAGGCCTCACACAACTTGTAATAAGCCTACATGTTTCTTTGAGTGCTTTGTCAATTCTGCTTGCGTGTGTAGATTAGTACCAAACTGGGAAGGCATATTCTGCAGTACTATAACAGTTCTTAGGGTTTTTGGCTGATAACTCCACGTACTAACCGTGATTTTACGATTCATAGATTCCACCTACTGCCTCGTATTCGGGCATTGCTGCTTGTAAGTCAGAGTACGATCGTGAGAGACTCCCAGATGTCTTGGATGAGACGTGTTTGCTAAACGTAATCCTTGCCATGAGATTGTAAATTCGCAACTTGCCTGATTGTGCTTATGATGAAGTGCACGAAGTTGAGTTTTTGCTGGGTTTGGACGGAGCGATTGTTATAGTAATAGGCATCCAATCTCTCAGCGCATCTATAACTTGGGCTCAACATCTTCGAAGGATTTCCTTCAGTTGCTAATGCCAGATCGTCGGCATACAAGAAACTTTTAGGGTTCACCGGAAGTGATTGGTCATTAGTTCAGATGTTAAATAACATTGGTGACAGAACACTTCCTTGGCGTAGGCCGTTTCTTAGGCATCCCAAACGACTACGTTGCCCATGGAAATCCATATAAAATCCCTTGTTTTGTAGTAGACTTTGAATAAGTTCGGTGAAACCGTAATCCTTCGTGATCCCATAGGTCTTCTGTCAAAATGCACGGTGGATGGCAGTGTCATAGGAGCAGTCAGATATATGAAAGCTATTCCTGCGATTTTCTGGTTTTGAAAACTATCCACAGTGAATTGTATAAGGTTAAAAACCTGGAATGTACAGTTTTTCCCCGGTATTAAGTCTCCTTGTCTTTGTATTAGAACTGGCTCTACAGCATGAATTAAAAGATTCAGTAACATTCGCTCGAAGGTATTAAGTAAGTTACACAACAAGGATATTGGCTTGCAGTTTTGGGATTCAGTTGACATTTTTCCAGGTCTTCAAATAGGTATGACCCCTGATTTTCTACAGATTTTTGTAAAATTACAAGATATTACACAGTTGAAGCATTCCCTCAATGAACATTGTATACCGGTATTTGGACGAGATTTTAATGGAATAAGGTAAAATATTACGTGAGAAATAACTTGGCACTAGAAGGTTGCTCTACATTCAAACAAATGAGAGAGAAAATTTTGTTTGAAAATCATCTTCCCTGCAATAACGTTGTACATCAAAAAACACGGCCGACGTCGGTAATCTGAGTATGTCACTTCCATCGATGTTAACACTGAATAAGAGCAGCAAGGGAAATATTAATCAACTGAAACGGAAGGACAACGCACGAAAAAGATTGAGGGATAGCACAAGAAACTATACATCAAAATCAGGAAGTGTATTGGAATAAACGCAATATCCAACACGTATAAGAGAAGAACGTTGTATATCACGTACCCGGTTATTTAAGGACTGTACTTGCTTTCAGTTATTTTCATAACAATACGTCAGATAATATGTTTACTATATTACAAACTAGTTTATTACTGAAATGTTTGTTTCCTTTTAGGTCCGGCTGCGCAATCCCAAAGGTTGTTTTTGAGAAGAGTATTATGCCTGTATTTCGAGGCCATTAGAGTAACAGTACACAAGTTCTATCACTCAATCACTACTGATCTGCATTTAGGACAGTCGCCCTGGTGGCAGATTCCCTATCTGTTGTTTTCTTAACCTTTTCTGAAATGATTGCAAGGAAATCGGAAATGTATTTATTGAACATCTCCCTTGGTAAGTTATTCCAATTCCTAACTCCCCTTCTACCAAACGAATATTTGCCCCAATTTATCCTCTTTAATTCCAACTGTATCCTCATATTGTGATCTTTCCTACTTTTAAAGACACCACTCAAACGTATTCGTCTATTGATGTCATTCTACGCCATTTCTCCAATGACAGCTCGGAACATACCACTTAGTCGAGCAGCTCGTCTCCTTTCTTCCAAGTCTTCCCAGCCCAAACTTGGCAACATTTTTGTAACGCGACTCTTTTGTCGGAATTCACTCAGAATAATCGAGCTGCTTCTCTTTGGATTTTTTCCTGTTTTTGAATCAAGAAATCCTGATGAGGGTCCCATACACTGGAACCACACTCTACTTGGGGTCTTACCAGAGACTTATATGCCCTCTCCTTTACATCCTTACTACAACCCCTAACTACCCTCATAACCATGTATAGAGATATGTGCCCTTTATTGACAATCATATTTATGTGATTACCCCAATGCAGATCTTTCCGTATATTAACACCTAGGTAATTACAATGACCACCAAAATGTACTTTCATACCATCAACGCAGTAATTAAAACTGAGAGGACTTTTCCTATTTGTGAAACTCACAACCTAACTTTTAACCCCGTTTATTATCATACTATTACCTACTGTCCATAGCACAATATTATCGAGGTCATTTTCAAATCAAAAAATCAAAATCTCTTTATTTGCAAATGAGGTATCTACCTCGGTGGCAAATGGTACACTAAAATACATTATTGTCAAGCACTAAATTTTAAATTAACAAGAGACGAAGAAAATTTTCCTAGAATACAATATTATACAATTTACGCTAATAATTTGTTCTATTAAACACATCGTCCTTAATAAATTTATATTGTTTACAAAATTCTACTTATAATATCTTACAAACATAGTCAACTCATATACAGTATGTGAAATTACTTCTGATAATAATATACAACTGGTATAAGATTAAAATTAACATTGAATTTATTTACATATATATATTTTACCCATTTTGGAACATAAGTAGCATAACGACCTGCTGCGTCTTAACCAGAGCCCCTTTTGCCACCACTTTTCAGAGTTCCTGAAGGGCCTTCACAGCTACCGTAGCGGTCCCAGGGCCCTCGAAGTCCCCACTGTACTTCACCCCTACAGGCAGTCCCCTACTTGGGCTGTCCAAACTCCATAGACCAGGGGATGGAATTAATTTAATCACACACATTTTTTATTTACAATATCCTGCACTGGTCGAATGCCCTCTAACATTTCATTTATTTTCTCTGTTGTTGTTTATTATCTTCTTGAATATCTGTACAGATTTTGGAAAAGGATCAAACACTACCCCTGGTAAACTGTTCCACTCCTTCACGCCCTTCCCAATGAATGAAAATTTACCCCAATCGCTTCTGCTAAAATTCCTTCTAATTTTGTACTTGTGGTCAGTTCTACCAATATAATTATTTTCCAACTGAAGCCTCTCACGGATATCTCTCCATGCTTATTCTCCTGTATAGGCTCTATATAATCCTATAAGTCTAGTTTTCTCCCTTCTCTTACTTAAAGGTTCCCAACCAAGTTCCTTTAGCATTTCTGATACACTACTCTTTCTCCTGAAATCCCCTGTTACAAACCTTGCTGCTTTCCTCTGCACACCATCTAGTTCTTTTATTAGGTATTCTTGGTGAGGATCCCAAACACTGTTTGCATATTCCAATAATGGACGAACCATACTTAAGTAACTTTTTTTTTTAATTCTTTGTTGCATCCTTTAAGTAGCCTCATTATGACATGTAACGATCTGTATGCTTTCCCAACAATGTCATCAACATGACCCTTCCAGTGCAAATTACTTTCAAATCTCACACCTAAGTATTTGCACTTGCCATCTTTAGGGATAACTACCTCATCCAAAGTATATTCAAATTCAGTTTTAAAGCTCCTGTTTGTAAATGTTGTAACAGTTGATTTGTCTCCATTAATCTTCATATTATTTTCTTCAACCCATTCTTGGATTCTCTCAAGGTCCCTTTGTAATTCTGAGCAATCCTCAATGTTATTTATTTCCCTCTAAACAATTATGTCATCTGCATACAACCTTATTTTCGATGTTATATTGTTCCCTAAATCATTTGCGTATATTAAGAAAAGTAACGGACCGATTATACTACCCTGTGCAATTCTCTTCCAAACTTTCTCTTCCTGTGATATATTATTTCCTACTTTGACTTTCTGAACCCTTGAATTTAGAAATGTTCTTATCCAACGTAAAACCCTTACGTCCAATCCTATTCCCTCCAATTTCTTTAATAATATTCCATGTTCCACTCTATCAAAGGCTTTGGAAAGATCTATGGCTATGCAATCTAACTGGCCTCCTGAATCCAACTGATCTGATATGTCCTGCTGAAATCCCACCAGTTGTGCCTCGCAAGAAAATTTCTTTCTAAATCCATACTGGCTCCTCATGAACCAATTTTTATCATCACATATCCCTCTGATGTATTTTGCTATTAAACTCTCCAGTATTTTCCAGTTGCTCACAATCTTGTAACGTATTTATTACATTTTACAAAATAACATCATCTGCAATGAGCCTTATCTCTGATTCCACTTCCTTTATTGATACTGTATTTTTACAAAACAATATATATATAGAGTTGTCATGTATTTAAAATTAAAAACTACTCACTTCATAGCCGTATCGATGATATAATCTAATGGTTTCGTTAGAAAATATTTTGCACCTAATCGATATCTTTCTATTTTGCTTTTCTCAATTTATAATACCATTAAAAATAACAGTACATGTCTCGATCGCTTTGCGATCATCATCAGCTGTATACACAAACGCTTAGGTAAAAAAGCATTAAATTTAGCACATAATAAAATTCTTGTTGACTTTAAAATTCTTGTTAGAAAAGGACGTATGGGTTGGGGGGGGCGGTGTTGCGGCGAGAAGGGAGCGGGTGTTACAAGGAAGTTAATCTAAAATAAGATAAAACTTCTATCTTATTGAGTTAAAATGTCCCGAAGGCGTAATTGAAATAATTTTTGTTTTAATACTAGAAGTGGGTGTTGTAATCTTGAAGAAATATATTAACTAGAATATGCTTCTTCTTTCATTGAATTATGGTCTTTTTCCTAGTCACATTGTACTGTGTTGGAAAATGTATACAAAAGATTGAACCACTTGTTTGTCCTTTTCTAAGTTCAAATGATGGATTCGCTGTTGGTTTGCATTAAGAGTTGTATTCACGGGCATTTCAGGTTGGATAGCTTGTTGAACGATCTGTAACCGCAGAAAAATATGCGCCAGTTAGTTGTAATCATCTCCGGAAGTGTTGTCTAAGGAATTGTTTCGTGTTAAAATAATGCAAAATGATTGAGAAATTTTAACTTACCCCTGCCCGAGTCACTTTCTTTACTCCCCTGGTTACGGGTGAAGGTCTGTATCTACTGTCCTCGACCTAGTGTAATGGCGGTGTTATGTGGTCTGCTGGCTAGCGTGATTCGGAAGGGTGGGGGGAAGCAAGGTCGTGTCGTCATCTGTAGTTTCTTGCGAGGAGAGGCTTCTGGCTGTGACATAGAGCCCTCGTGCCTGCTTGTTACACATGTTGGGCGTGTTTGTTTCCTACCTAATAAATCCATTTATCTTAGTATATGTTCGTATAAGAGATTTCTCTGTCCATTCTGCTCATTTAGGTTCTTGTCCATATTTGTTAGATTATCAAGAAAGATACGGATATTTTCTAAACTGTTCATCCGTCTTCCTTTATTTATTCTATTAATAATTATAATATTCTAATAAGATGGCGACTACTTTGTGTGATTCTGTGATATCCATAGTGGATAATGGTGTAAGATGCAGTGAAATTGAGGCAAATGCAGAAGAGTAGTTACAAATGGGATTCTGTGTCGTAAGTGTGATGAATGGTAACATTTCCGTTGTGCAAATATTGTAAATAGGACTGATAGTGAAGAAAGTATGTGGCTGTGTCCCGAGTGTAATAAAACTGACAGTGAGGCAGAACAACAAGGAGAGAGACTTACGAAACTACAGTTAAGATTTTAGGAGTGCTACAAGAAGACTTATGTGCTCTGAAACTTGAAAATGAAAGCTTAAAGGACAGAATAAAGAAACTGGAAGATAAATAAGACATTGGAGAAGAAAGATCGCCGTGGGCGGAAGTGACGCGTAGCCATTTTAGGCCTAATGTTAAACATATAGGAGAAACTACGTACAACTTAAAACCGGGAAAAAACTCTTTGCAGTGCCATAATTGATTTCAGTCTTTGCAACAAGTCCCAGAAGAAGACACATCAAGTTTTCCGAATAATTTTAAATCCAGTGGAGGTAACCTACAGAAGAAGAAAACCAACTGAAAGTCAAGATCGCCAAAAATTCATCTCTACGCAGACAGTCAAGGGCGGGGTATGGCAGAAGGCATCAAGGATGAGCTGCAGAATCCAGAAACTGAGGTTTTAGGATTAATAAAACCAGGTGCCAAAACTGAAGACGTCCTTTCAAGTTGTGATCCTGTGTTAGAGAAGAACAATTATGTGGTGATTGTTAATGGTACAAATGACATTACTACAAATGAAGGTGAGGAACTAATTACGACCCTGAAGGGTAAGATTTCCAAACTACATGTCTCAAAAGTAATTGTAGTTAATGTGTCACCCAGGTACGACCTTATAGAAGACTCGTGTGTGAACAAAGCTGTACATGATGTAAATATAAAAATCAAGAGATTATGCAAGAGTTTGGAAATGTCTATGTAGTAGATACTTTAGGTCTTGGCAGGCAAATGTTCACTAGGCATGGGTTACATCTGAATGGTAATGGAAAAGCAACTCATTGTAGACAAATTGCTACAATAATCAACAGAGATTTGCAAACTAATCTGCACTTCAGAAAACCTATGCCACTAAACTGGCACATACAGGGAAACTTTCCAGAAAACCCAGATCCTTAAATCAAATCCATGTACAAGGATCTGGGTTCTAGGGAAGTTCTCACCTCATGAGTCAAATGTAACACTAGGAAATAGTATGAATATTAATACCAGACAACATCTTTCAGTGGACCAACCTATACCAGCAGTCTAGGTTTCAAGAGAGCATTATGTAAATTCAGACCTTATTGTTTTTCATATCAGTTTTCAATCCACTAGAAATAAGCTAGGTGAACTTGAAATATTCTTGAAGTCATTTCCAATTGATATTTTATGTATTAATGAATATTGGCTTGTAAAGTATGAGGTTAGTATTTATATCCTAGCGGGATATGAGAGAGTTACATATTTTTGTAGAAGTAGGACTTCAAATGGGGGAGTTGCAATATATGGGAAAATAAACACTGATACGAAATACACTGTTTTAGATTTAGAGCAGTACTGCATAGAAGAGCTATTTGAAGTGGCCGGGGTGATATTTACAAATACTAAATTGATAATTATTTCCCTGTACCGAATACTAGATTCTGATAGTCATGCCTTTCTGAAGATGTGGGATCATTTTACAGAATACTTAGCGATGTATCGGAATTACGAAATCTATTGCATAGGTGATATTAATATTTTAGTTGAATCATCCATCAAAAACAATTTCGTGATATTCTCAGGTCTCATGATTTCTATCTTACCAATGATCAACCCACCAGGAAAAATTCTTGTTTGGACAACAAAATCACTAATGTTCAAAACATTGACTTCACATGTGGTGTTACAGAGCATATATTGTCTGATCATAGTGGCCTCTGCTAAAATTAAGAACTGAATTGGAAAAGCAACATGACAATAGGCAATTTAAACATTTCAGGAGGGTGGAAGAAAATAACATTTTAAAGGTAAGAAATGAATTAATTCACATACATTTTCAAACCATATACTAAACCTTAATAATGCTTCGGAAGCAACTGAAAATGTTATAAAGTTACTAGGTTATTGTGTGGAAGAGTGCGGCCCTAGAACTACAATGGTAATTAACGGATCATGTAAACTCAAAGGGAAGCATAAAGGGAAATTGTACACTCCTCGCCTTGCAACTATCAGAAATTAATGATGATCTATTACAATAAAGCAAAACAAGGAAAACAAACAGATAAAGAAAAGAATACTCCCATTTAAAAAATCTACCGTAAGGAAATTGAACTGGCAAAACAACAAGGTAATGATTATTTTATTAATAACTCTAAAAAGAAATGTAAGGCGGCCTGATCCATCATAAAGTATGAAATTGGGAGGGAAAAGAGGGAGAATTCTGTGTCAATAGAACCGAATGTACTTAATGAGTACTTTATAAACAGTGCCAAACATATGAATATCAGTAACACCTCGGGGGACAATGAAATTGCATACAACCCAAAGAAAGTCTGCAAAATAGTCTCAGAACTAAATTCTTCAAACTGTGAAGACTACTATGGCATAAGTAATTTTATTCTAAAACGAATTATTGACATAATAATAATTCCTTTAACTCGCCTCATCAATTTGATACTGGCTGAGGGGACGTTCCCAGACTGTCTAAAAATTACAGTTACAATTCCTGTGTTTAAGAATGGAGATCCAGGCAGCTATCGATCCATTTCAATTGTTCCAATCATATCTAAGATAATAGAAAATTTTATAAAGGAACAGCTATCTGTATATTTTGAAAATTACAATTTATTAAATGCTGCACAATTTGGTTTCAGAACATATAAATCCACAATTAAAGCCTTAGAAGCTGTTATGACTGAAGTAATTCAAGGCTTTGAGTCTCACCACATTACAAGTGCTACACTGTTAGAACACATCAAAGCACAATATATTAGTAAGTAATCTTAGCTAATATGGCGTGAACGTTTTAGAGATATTATTAATTACATCATACCTCAATGACAGGTATCAAATATTACTGGTAGAAAATCGACAATCTAGGGTTTTCAAAGTAAAAACAGGGGTGGTTCAGTGTTTAGTTATAGGAACTTTTAACTTCCTTGTGTATATATTATCGGCACACTTTATCATGGTGCATTTGTGTACGGGGGTGAGGAGTAATGGATGCAGAAAATTTCTCACGGAACTGGAGGGTGTATCGTAGAGATAGGATAGGAATAGTAGGAGGGGGAGTGTTCATTCTGGTGAAAGAAGAATTTGTAAGCTACGAAAATGTTAAAGATGAGACACATGAAATTCTAGGTGTAAGGCTCATTTCTAAAGATAATAGGCAACGTGATATATTTGGAGTGTACAGATCGAGAAAGGGTAGCACTGATGCGGATTCGGAATTATTTGATAGGATAGTCAGCTATGTGGGAAACGACATAGAAGGAAATGTGATTGTAGCGGGAGATCTGAATTTGCCAGATGTCAATTGGGAAGGAAATGCGAACGACAGGAAGCATGACCAACAAATGGCAAATAAGTTAATATGGGAAGGACAGCTGATTCAGAAAGTGATGGAACCAACCAGAGGGAAAAATATCCTGGATGTCGTGCTGATAAAACCAGATGAGCTCTATAGGGAAACTGAAGTAATAGATGGTATTAGTGATCATGAAGCTGTTTTTGTGGTAGTTAAAAATAAATGTGATAGAAAGGAAGGTCTTAAAAGTAGGACTATTAGGCAGTACCATATGGCTGATAAAGCAGGCATGAGGCAGTTTCTAAAAAGTAACTATGATCGGTGGAAAACGGTAAATAAAAATGTAAACAGACTCTAGGATGGGTTTAAAGAAATTGTTGACGAATGCGAAAACAGGTTTGTACCTTTAAGGCTGGTAAGGAATGGTAAAGACCCACCTTATTATAATAGAGAAATAAAGAGACTAAGAAGGAGGTGCAGACTGTAAAGAAATAGAGTTAGAAATGGCTGTGGAAGTAAGGAGAAATTGAAGGAACTTACTAGAAAATTGAATCTAGCAAAGAAGGCAGCTAAGGATAACATGATGGCAAGCATAATTGGCAGTCATACGAATTTTAGTGAAAAAATGGAAGTGTATGTATAGGTATTTTAAGGCAGAAACAGGTTCCAAGAAGGACATTCCAGGAAAAATTAATGAACAAGGGGAGTGTGTATGTGAGGAACTTCAAAAGGCAGAAGTATTCAGTCAGCAGTATGTAAAGATTGTTGGTTACAAGGATAATGTCGAGATAGAGGAGGAGACTAAGGCCAAAGAAGTAATAAAATTTACATATGATAACAATGACATTTACAATAAGATACAAAAGTTGAAAACTAGACAAGCGGCTGGAATTGATCAGATTTCTGGGGTATACTAAAGACAATGGGTTGGAATGTAGTACCATATCTGAAGTACTTATTTGATTATTGTTTGGTCGGAGGAGCTATACCAGATGAATGGAGAGTTGCTATAGTAGACCCGGTGTATAAAGGAAAGGGTGATAGACATAAAGGTGAAAATTACAGGCCAGTAAGTTTGACATGCATTATATGTAAGCTTTGGGAAGGCATTCTTTCTGATTATATTAGACATGTTTGTGAAATTAATAACTGGTTCGATAGAAGGCAATTCGGTTTTAGGAAAGGTTATTCCACTGAAGATTAACTTGTAGGATTCCAGCAAGATTTAGCAGATATCTTGGATTCTGGAGGTCAAATGGATAGTATCGCAATTGACCTGTCTAAAGCATTTGATAGGGTGGATCATGGGGTGTACAACTGGCAAAAATGAGTGCAATTGGACTAGACAAAAGAGTGACTGATTGGGTTGCTATATTTCTAGAAAATAGATCTCAGAGAATTAGAATAAGTGAAGCTTTATCTGACCCTGTAATAATTAAGAGGGGAATTCCTCAAGGCAGTATTATCGGACCTTTATGTTTTCTTATATATATAAATGATATGAGTAAAGGAGTGGAATCGGAGGTAAGGCTTTTTGCGGATGATGTTATTCTCTATAGAGTGATAAATAAGTTACAAGATTGTGCGAAACTGCAACGTGACCTCGAAAATGTTGTGAGATGGACAGCAGGCAATGGTATGTTGATAAACGGGGTTAAAAGTCAGGTTGTGAGTTTCACAAATAGAAAAAGTCCTCTCAGTTTTAATTACTGCGTTGATGGGGTGAAAGTTCCTTTTGGGGATCATTGTAAGTATCTAGGTGTTACTATAAGGAAAGATCTTCATTGGGGTAATCACATAAATTGGATTGTAAATAAAGGGTACAGATCTCTCCACATCATTATGAAGCTGTTTAGGGGTTGTAGTAAGGATGTAAAGGAGAGGGCATATAAGTATCTGGTAAGACCCCAACTAGAATATGGTTCCAGTGTATGGGACCCTCACCAGGATTACCTGATTCAAGAACTGGAAAAAATCCAAAGAAAAGCAGCTCGATTTGTTCTGCGTGATTTCCGACAAAAGAGTAGCATTACAAAAATGTTGCAAAGTTTGGGTTGGGAGGAATTGAGGGAAAGAAGAAGAGCTGCCTGACTAAGTGGTATGTTCCGAGCTGTCTGCGGAGAGACGGCGTGGAATGACATTAGTAGGCGAATAAGTTTGAGTGGCAATTATAAAAGTAGGAAAGATCACAATATGAAGGTAAAGTTGGAATTCAAGAGGACAAATTGGGGCATATATTCATTTATAGGAAGGGGATTTCGGGATTGGAATAACTTACCAAGGGAGACGTTCAATAAATTTCTAATTTCCTTGAAATCATTTCGGAAAAGGCTAGGAAAGCAACAGATAGGGAATCCGCCACCTGGGCGACTGCCCTAAATGCAGATCAGTATTGATTGATTGGTTGATTGATTGATTGATTGATTGATTGATTGATTGATTGATTGATTGATTGATTGATTGATTGATTGATTGATTGATTGATTGATAAAATTATTAATTTTGCAAACATGTCTTATATAATCAGAAGGAATGTTTTCTCAAAGCTTACATACAATGCATGTCAAACTGACTGGCCTGTAATTTTCAGCTTTATGCCTATCACCCTTTCTTTACATACAGGGGCTACTATAACAACTCTCCATTCATTTGGTAAAGTTCCTTCATGCAAAGAAAAATCAAACAATACTTCAGATATGGTACTATATCCCAACCCATTGTCTTTAGAATATCCCCCGAAACCTTATCAATTCCAGCAGCTTTTGTAGTTTTCAACTTTTGTATCTTACTGTAAATGTCATTGCTGTCATAGGTAAATTGTAATACCTCTTTAGTATTCGTCACCTCCTCTATCTGGACATTAACCTTGTAACAAACAATCTTTACATACTGCTGACTGAATACTTCTGCCTTTTGAAGATCATCGCATACACACTCCCCTTGTTCATTAATGATTCCTGGAATGTCCTTCTTGGAACCTGTTTCTGCCTTAAAGTATCTATGCATACTCTTCCATTTTTCACTAAAATTAGTGTGGCCACCAATTATGCTTGCCATCATGTTATCCTTAGCTGACTTCTTTGCTAGATTCAATTTCCTAGTAAGTTCCTTCAACTTCTCCTTACTTCCACAGCCATTTCTAACTCTATTTCTTTGCAACCAGCACCTCCTTCTTAGTCCCTTTACTTCCCTGTTATAATATAGTGGATCTTTACCATTCTTTATCACCTTTAAAGGTACAAATCTATTTTCACATTCCTCAACAATTGCTTTAAACCCATCCCAGAGTCAGTTTACATTTTTATTTACCGTTTTCCACCGATCATAGTTCCTCATAGTTGATCATAGGGGCAGTTCATGATGGCGACTACTATGTGTGAGTCTGTGATATCCGTGGTGGATAATGGTCTAAAATACAGTGAAAATGTGGCAAAAGCAGAAGAGTAGTTAAAAATGGAATTCTGTGTCCTAAGTGTGATGAATGGTATCATTTTCGTTGTGCAAATATTGTAAATAAGTCTCATATTGAAGAAAGTGTGTGGCTGTGTCCCGAGTGTAAACAAACTGATAGCGAGGTAGAACAACAAGAAAGAGAGACTTACGAATCTATGCTTAAGATTTTAGGAGTGCTACAAGAAGACTTATGTGCTCTGAAACTTGAAAATGAAAGCTTAAAGGACAGAATAAAGAAACTGGAAGATAAAGAAGACAGTGGAAAAGAAAGATCGCCGTGGGCGGAAGTGACGCGTAGCCATTTTAGGCCTAATGTTAAATATATGGGAGGAACTACGTACAACTTAAAACCGGGAAAAAACTCTTTGCAGTGCCAAAATAGATTCAGTCATTGCAACAAGTTCCGGAAGAAGACACATAAAGTTTTCCGAATAATTTTAAATCCAGTGGAGGTAACCTACAGAAGAAGAAAACCAACCGGAAGTCAAGATCGCCAAAAATTCTTCTCTACGCAGGCAGTCAAGGGCGGGGTATGGCAGAAGGCATCAAAGATGAGCTGCATAATGCAGAAACTGAGGTTTTAGGATTAATAAAACCAGGTGCCAAAACTGAAGACGTCCTTTCAAGTTGTGATCCTGTGTTAGAGAAGGACAACTACGTGGTGATTGTGAGTGGTACAAATGACATTGTTGCAAATGAAGGTGAGGAACTAATTACGACCCTCAGAGGTAAGATTTCGAAACTACCTGACTCAAAAGTAATTGTAGTTAATGTCTCACCCAGGTATGACCTTATAGAAGACTCGTGTGTGAACAAAGCTGTACATGATATAAATATAAAAACTAAGAGATTAAGTAAGAGTTTGAGAAATGTCTATGTAGTAGATACTTTAGGTCTGGCAGGCAAATGTTCACTAGGCATGGGTTACATCTGAATAGTAATGGAGAAGCAGCTCTCGGTAGACAAATTGCTACAATTTTCAACAGAGATTTGCAAACTAATATCCACATAAGATAACCCATACCACTAAATTGGCATATACAGGGAAACTTGCCAGAAAACCAAGATCCTTAAATCAAGATCTATGTACAAAGATCTGGGTTCCAGGGACATTCTCAACTCATGAGTCAAATGTTACCCAATTACAACAGTTTAGTTTTAGGGAGGAAGGGGTTCTGAGACTGCTCTTGGTAAACTGTCAGAGTGTAGTAAATAAACAAATAAAATTCAGTACATTGATGGAAGGTTATGAGACTGATGTGGTGACAGGAGTAGAATCATGGTTGAGAGAAGGGATGGGTAATATAGAATTATTTCCAGAAGGGTATACAGTGTATCGTAGAGACCGAGGAGATAAAAGGGGTGGGGGTGTTTATTCTGGTGAAGGAAACTTATTGTTCACATGAATGGTTTACCGATGAAAGGGATGAAATATTAGGGATAAAATAAGTTTGTGATAATATGAAGGAGGTCGGAATTATAGGAACATATAGGCCTGGAAGAGAGGAAAGAGACATGGAAATATTTGAGAAAATAATAGATTATACTCATAAAAACAATAATAATGATATGGTAATAATTGGGGGAGATCTAAACTTGCCTGAAGTTGAATGGAATGGAGCTGCAAGTGAAGCCCATGAAAAGAAACTGGCAAATAAGATACTTTGGGAGGGAGGATTTACACAAGTAGTACAAGAACCGACTTGTCTCAATAATTTGCTAGATGTAGTCTTGGTTAAACCATGGGAAATTGTTGATAAAACTGATGTAATTGAAGGAATGGATGTAGGACTTGTACCAAAAATGCTTAATAAGAGGGTCACACAAGACAAGAAATTATACAGAAAAACTAAAGTTGATGAATTTGGGACTTACCTTAAATCACAATTCAGTTGTTGGATAAGTGAAGGGAGTAATGTGGATACACTTTGGGCTAAATTTAAAGGAATCATTTGGGAAGGAGAGAAGAGATTTGTACCTGTTAAGAAAGGTAAAATGACCTCAGACCCTGTTTATTATACAAGGGAAATAAGGAAATTAAAAAGAAAATGTAGAATAGTAAACAGGAAAATCAAAGAGGGTAGGGAGAATAGAGAAACAGCTAATGAGGGAACTGTATAGAGCGAAAAAGGAAGCAAAACAGAAATATATGAATGGCACACTTCAAGAGGGTAATGACCACAAAGGGAAATGGAAAAAGATGTATTCATATATTAGGAATCAAAAAGGAAAAGGAATCCAAATTCCTACAATGGTGGGAGAAGGGGGTGTGCACTATTCAACAGATACTGAGAAAGCAAATCTATTTAGTAGGGAATTCAGAGATTCAGTAGAAGATTGTCAGGAGTTGGAAACAGTAACAGAAGTTAGAGAGGGAGAGACACATAGGGAAACAAGAAGCTTCTCATTCACAAATGAAGATATTTTCAGAGAAATCCAACTGCTTCAACAAGGGAAAGCAGCAAAAAGTGATCAAATTACTGGTGAGGTATTAAAGACAATGGGGTGGTACATAGTGCCTTTACCGGGCGAGTTGGCCGTGCGCGTAGAAGCGCGCGGCTGTGAGCTTGCATCCGGAAGATCGTGGGTTCGAGCCCCACTATCGGCAGCCCTGAAGATGGTTTTCCGTGGTTTCCCATTTTCACACCAGGCAAATGCTGGGGCTGTACCTTAATTAAGGCCACGGCCGCTTCCTTCCCACTCCTAGCCCTTCCCTGTCCCATCGTCGCCATAAGATCTATCTGAGTCGGTGCGACGTAAAGCAGCTAGCATAGTGCCTTATTTAAAATTTCTCTTTGACTATGTCATAAATAATAGTGTAATACTAAAAGAATGGAAGGAATCTATAATAATACCAATTTATAAAGGAATGAGTGATAAAAGGAAACCAGAGAACTACATACCAATCAGCCTGACCAGTATAGTTTGTAAAATACTGGAGAGTTTAATAGCAAAGTACATCAGAGGGATATGTGATGATAAAAATTG
The DNA here is from genome assembly GCF_040414725.1 of Anabrus simplex. Classification (NCBI taxonomy): domain Eukaryota; kingdom Metazoa; phylum Arthropoda; class Insecta; order Orthoptera; family Tettigoniidae; genus Anabrus; species Anabrus simplex. The sequence goes on from NC_090266.1 coordinate 213,348,932, forward strand.
GTTCATGAGGAGCCAGTATGGATTTAGAAAGAAATTTTCTTGTGAGGCACAACTGGTGGGATTTCAGCAGGACATATCAGATCAGTTGGATTCAGGGGGCCAGTTAGATTGCATAGCCATAGATCTTTCCAAACCCTTTGATAGAGTGGAACATGGAATATTATTAAAGAAATTGGATGGAATAGGATTGGACGTAAGGGTTATATGTTGGATAAGAACATTTCTAAATTCAAGGGTTCAGAAAGTCAAAGTAGGAAATAATATATCACAGGAAGAGAAAGTTTGGAAGGGAATCGCACAGGGTAGTATAATTGGTCTGTTACTTTTCTTAATATACACAAATGATTTAGGGAACAATATGACATCAAAAATAAGATTATATGCAGATGATATAATTGTTTATAGGGAAATAAATAACATTGAGGAATGTTCAGAATTACAAAGGGACCTTGAGAGTATCCAACAGTGGGTTGAAGAAAATAATATGAAGGTTAATGGAGGCAAATCAACTGTTACAACATTTACAAACAGGAGCTTTAAAACTGAATTTGAATATACTTTGGATGAGGTAGTTATCCCAAAAGATGGCAAGTACAAATACTTAGCTGTGAGATTTGAAAGTAATTCGCCCTGGAAGGGTCATGTTGATAACATTGTTGGGAAAGCATACAGATCGTTACATGTCATAATGAGGCTACTTAAAGGATGCAACAAAGAATTAAAAGAAAAAAGTTACTTAAGTATGATTCGTCCATTATTGGAATATGCAAACAGTGTTTGGGATCCTCACCAAGAATACCTAATAAAAGAAATAGATAGTAAGCAGAGAAAAGCAGCAAGATTTGTAACAGGGGATTTCAGGAGAAACAGTAGTGTATCAGAAATGTTAAAGGAACTTGGGTGGGAAACTTTAAGTAAGAGAAGGCAGAAAACTAGACTTATAGGATTATATAGAGCCTATACAGGAGAGGAAGCATGGGGAGAAATCCGTGAGAGGCTTCAGTTGGAAAATAATTATATTGGCGGAACTGGCCACAAGTATAAAATTAGAAGGAATTTTAGCAGAAGCGACTGGGGTAAATTTTCATTCATTGGGAAGGGTGCGAAGGAGTGGAACAGTTTACCAGTGGTAGTGTTTGATCCTTTTCCAAAATCTGTACAGGTATTCAAGAAGGGAGTAAACAGCAACAGGGAAAATAAATTAAATGTTAGAGGGCATTCGAAAAGTGCAGGCTATTGTAAATTAAAAAATGTGTGTTAAAAAAATTAATTTGATCCCCTGGTCCATGGAGTTTGGACAGCCAAAGTAGGGGACTGTCTGTAGGGGTGAAGTTCAGTGGGGACTTCGAGGGCCCTGGGACCGCTACGGTAGCTGTGAAGGATCTTCAGGAACTCTGAAAAGTGGTGGCAAAAGGGGGCTCTGGTTAAGACGCAGCAGGTCGTTATGCTACTTAGGTTCCAAAATGGGTAAAAAAAAGTTAATAAATGCGATGTAAATTTTAATCTTATACCATTTGCATAGTATTATTTGAAGTAATTCCACATACTGTATATGAGTTGACTATCTTTGTAAGTATATGATATATTATAAGTAGAATTTTGTTAACAATATAAATTTATTAAGGATGATCTGTTTGTTTAATAGAAAAAAATTGTTAGCATAAATTGTATATTATTGTATTCTAGAAATATTTTTCTTCTCGTGTTAATTTAAAATTTAGTGCTTGACAATACTGTGTTTTAGTGTACCATTTGCCACCGAGGTGGACACCTCATTTGCAAATAAAGGGATTTTGATTTGAACTCCCTCATGCCTGTTTTATCAGCCATATGGTACCGCCTAATAGTCCTAATTTTAATCTCTTCCTTTCTTTCACATTTATTTTTAATTACAACAAAAACAGCTTCGTGATCACTAATACCATCTATTACTTCGGTTTCTCTATAGAGGTCATCTGGTTTTACCAGCACCAGATCCAGAATATTCTTCCCTCAAGTTGGTTCCATCACTTTCTGAATCAGGTGCCCTTCCCATATTAACTTATTTGCCATTTGTTGGTCATGCTTCCTGTCGTTTGCATAACCTTCCCAATTGACCTATGGTAAATTGAGATCACCCGCTACGATCACGTTCCTTTCCTTATCGTTTCCCACATAGCTGATTATCTTATCAAATAATTCTGAATCAGCATCTGCGCTACCCTTTCCTGGTCTGTACACTCCGAAGACATCTAGTTGCCTATTATCTTTAGAAATGAGCCTTGCCCCTAGAATTTCGTGCTTGTCATCTTTAACTTTTTCTTAGCTTAAAAATTCTTCTTTCACGAGAATGAATACTCCCCCTCCTGCCTTTCCTATCCTATCTCTGCGATACACCCTCCAGTTCCGTGAGAAAATTTCTGCATCCATTATATCATTTCTCAGCCATGATTCAACTCCTATTACAATATCTGGTAAGTATATATCTATTAAATTACTTAATTCTATTCCTTTCTTTACAATACTTCTACAGTTGAGCACTAACAGTTTTATGTCATCCCTACTTGATTTCCAGTTCCCTGTTCCCTTATCACCGCTGCCTAGCGCACCCTGTTTCCCTGAATGTACCTCCCTATAACCGTTCTAAACAAATTTCCTAACTTATACGTACCACTGCGATTTAAGTGAAGGCCATCTGAGCGCAGATCCCTATCTCGTACCCACCCATTAGGATCTAGAAATTTCACTCCCAGTTTCCCACATACCCACTCCATAGTCTCATTTAAATCCCCAATCACCTTCCAGTCAGTATCCCTCCTACACAGTATTCCACTGATAACAATCTCCGCTTCCTTAAACTTTATCCGTGCTGCAATTACCAGATCCCACACATCCCCAACTATGCTGGTACTTATATCAGCTTGCCTTACGTTGTTATTACCAACGTGAAACACTACCACTTTCTCCTTTCCCTCCTCCTTCTCTTCTACTTTCTTCAACATCTGTCTTAACCTAATTCCTGGATAACACACTACCCTGGTACCCTTTCCGCCACACACTTTCCCGACATATCTAACGATAGAATCCCCCATGACCAGAGCCTCAACCCTACCCACCTCATTTGATCCCCTCCCCTCCTGGTCAGTCCTACCTTTCCTGAGAGCTGCAGAAGCTACTTCCTCCTCCCTTTTCTCCATCCCATGACCTTGTCCCACCTGTCTTTTCCTACCCACTACTCCACATTTCCCTTTCCTACCGCTCCCCTTTCTCCTACTTCCAAACTTCTCGGCAACAGTCCCCTGTTCCTCATCTTGCCTCGGTTCTAACTGCAGTGACTCGTACCGATTTCTCACCGACACCTGTCCTGAATTTTGATCCTGAACGGAGCCCTTAGCCTGCAATCTCCTTCCCCTTAAAACATTAGACCACCTGTCTTCCACAATTCCCCCATTTCCTGCCAATCACTCTATTTCACCTACTGTATCCTGTACATTGTTTGGAGGCCTACTTTCATTCCTGTCCTCTGAGAGCATCCTAATTATCTCCCTCAAGCTCTCCAACTCCTCCCTCATACTCCTTAATGCCCGGCCACACCTACAGTTCCTACACTCGCACTGCTTAGGCATTTTTTTACTAAATAATGAAAAGAAAATGAAAAATAAGATAACTTATTCTGTGCAAAATAAAAATGAAAGGAAAAAATATTGTCTAGGTTAGTTCACAAAGAACACACGACAGTAAGTTGTTTAATATAGGCTACTACTACAATACAATACTACTTAATTGTACTATTTTTATTCCTACAACACGCTAACACGATGAAAATTGCTGTTAATTACTGGAAACAGAGAATAATACACAAGAATTACACAATTCTTAACTGCAGTTAAGTCTACCCTAATTACAACAACAGAATTTTAGTAAGAGAGTTACTACAGATACCACAGAAACGGTACTATACTATACAAATATTTCACAGTAATAGAATAAGATGCTATAATAAACTAGGATAATTTTAAACTACGTTCAGATGTATTCAAATTACAACAGGTTATTACCAAGAAAAAACAGTTCGAAATTCGAAATTCGCAAAACTACTCAATATAGAATAGGCACTCTAATTTCTAATAAGTTACTATACTACACTACAATAATGTTTAAACTACGTTCGGACGTATACTAGCTTCTTACTAAGCACAAATAGAAATGAACATTCCAATTAGGCCTAAATTTAGATATTCGCAAGAACTACCGGTAGGTACGGTACTCAAAGATTACCAACAAAGTTAAACACGTATACAGATTAATATTAGTACTACTTTGTCCTACTATGCTGTAACAGAAATGAAACCTGCCGTTTGCCCAAAAATACACACGAATTTAACAGGCAAGATACTATCTAATATACTGTATCTACACTACAATTCTCAACTGAAATGCGGTTATGTGATCTTTACAGATGGTGGATTACTAATATTTTCCCTACTCATATCCGATAGTGGCTGGTAACCTAGATGTTAGGCCCTGTAAAACAGTAATTATCATCATGCCTAAATGTACAACTATAAACTAAATGTGAAGGTCTGCGAATAAGTGTGATGATGGTGATAGCTTTTTTTTTATGACAGAACCTTGAGGTCATTAGCAACATTAAGTATTGGTAATTTCAAAGTTTCTTTGACCACAATTACTACAGGTGCAACGGGGACGGATTGCGCTATTATCGGTCACGTTTCTTGATTTATAAGGCTTAACCAGCATAAAATTGGCATTATTAGAAATGCATGTTATTGGTATGTTTTGTTGAGTTTATTATTTTCAGCACTGTGAAAATATATTAAGAATAACTATTTCGGACAAATATTACGGAGAAAATTTAAACCTGTGAAATTAGAAGACAAGTAACTAAAATAGGTTAACAACATGAGACCTATTCACGTCACCGTATCGCTTAACTGATACATAAACACATCAGAATATCACAGATATAAAATGATACTTAACAATTTTCATACAAAGAGGAACGGAAATATTCATAGGGAATTGCGTTTATCACCATCTTCAATAGTTTTAATCAATTAATAATAAGTCGCACGCTTAAATCGGGATTTAAAAACACACTGCAATGCTCTTCTTATGGGAGACCGCTTTGTTTTGCCCTACATCAGCTGATCGCTCAGAGCTTGGATGTTGGTGCCACGCTTGGCACGGAGCGCCCTCTCTATCTATTCAATGCTCGAAGTTCACAAGCGACAGTCAAGGCCGGTATAAGGAGCGCACCAGTCAGCCGTGGGAACTGAGATCTCGTGTGCGTAGAGGCCTTGTATCCTAGGTGGCGTTGCCTGGCCCCAAGTTCCTTGGCCTGACCCTGTTATTCTGAGCAGGGGGGTGACAGTCGCATAGATCCTGCGCTTCCGACGGCCCGCTCAGACTGAGTAACTTTACCCTACGACCGCCATGCGCCACTGTTGTACCTCACGTCACTTCACCGAACACCACGTGACAAATACGGTAGCTCCTATTTGTAGAAACATCTCGCGATTGCTATTGGTCGATTTCGAGTTGAGAATTCCCGGTCGATGGGGCCGTTTGTTCCTGTCCTAGTTTGTAATTATGTGTTTTGAACTTGCCAACCCGTTTTTAATTTCAATTTCACTATATGTGAGTATGTTATTAATAACAATAGCATGTGTAACATACATATTTATGTCACGTTATGGCATTTCGGCTGAAATAAATTCGTAATTATTGCTTTGATGACCACGTGTGAGACCAGTCTACTTCGTCATCTTTGTTTATCTTCTTTTTTATTTTCGTTTTCATGCTCTGCGGGTGTTTTTCAGTGAGATTCTGAGTGGAATTTCTTGTTTGAAGAAGTAGAAGATATTTGAGGTAAGAATTTCTTATTATTCTTATTTTATTAACCTCTTAAGGCCGGAATATGAAATGCATATGCCAAATAAATGAAATTCCAATAAATATAACACCAACTTTTCGGCCTACTCAATGTTATATTTAGTTTATTGTTTAAAATATTTTTTGCGGGATATTTGATTCTATTTTTAAACAGTGTCCTCTTAAAAGGACACTAGGCCACAGGATGTTATGTAAGTTGATGATTGATAGCTGTTTCTGTTCCCAAAAATATCGTTTTTAAAAGTATTTTTGCGTGGTGGTTGTTATTAATAACAATAACATGTGTATCATACTTATTTATGTCATGTTATGGCCTTTTGGCTGAAATAAATTCTTAATTAATTTATTAAATTCACTTGATGTAGCATAATATATTATTTGTGATAAGCCACTATCGTTTTGATGGTTTTGAATTTAGCAGTAAAAATATAAACTGTTGACAGTGCTCTTTATTATTTTCTTCTATTTCTTTTTATTCCTTAGATCATGCATGGAAAGTGCCAAATTTGTGGGATATACACCAATAGCGAAGAGTTCCGGCAGCAGGGAATCTTATCTTATTTCACCATTTCCCTGTTCCTAGATGTAATATTTGCAAAAAGTAGCTGGATATTGTGGGAATCCGAAAGTTGCGGCAGCTTTCTTCAAAGCAGCTGAGGAACCACACTATGTGTTTGAGACATTTTCGCTGCTCCAGCTATCCAGGACCTCTATCAAAGATACTGTCTCAGATAGAAGTAAGTAATTATTATCATTATTAATATTATTAATGGTCACAGTACTATGACCTATCAAATTTTTCTGCTGTTCATTTCAAATTGCTCTCTGGAGGTAATTATGGTAAATTCAACAGTGGCAGACGAGGTTGAACCTCGCTCTCATAATGAAAGTCACTGTAATGCCCGTCTGAACATTTGAATGTACCTTTTTAAATTTTTATCCATGTTCCTCTCAGCATGTACCGGTAGGGATCTACTTTTGGAGTCAGTGAATATCGAATTTGCAATAACAGTAAGGTTTTCTTCATTAATTTCAACCAAACATGAACGGAGCAAAATCAGTCCTTTAACATCCCTCAATACAGTCAAGTGCTTAACGAATTTTGGTGGACAAGATGCTCAATGTAATTTTATTCCTGTTATTCCTACCTAAAGAACTGTAGGAGGACCATAATAACTATAGATATATTTATAAATGAATGATGATTACTGTTGTAACCAAGGTTGAAGTTTACAGAACACAACTTTATTTGCTTCACTTTATGATATTTACACAAATAACTGAAATTTATTTTGAAGCAAAAAGGAATATTGAATCTTGAGAAAAGTCTGTCTTTATACAATATGTACAGGTTTGCAGTCTTTATATACACTTCTATCTTGAAAAGATAGTCTTTGTGAATTGACACGTTGATAGTCGAGAACTATCTGGCACACTAACATAAATGTTCATGAGAGTCCTTGTTTGTTGAAGTGCCTGAATTCCTAAAAAGCAAGTTCAATTGATTGAAGAAATTCCACCTAGCGAAACTAAGGGAGCTTGCATAAATTAGGGAATGAAAATGGCTTGTAAAAGAATTACGGAACATAGGCAGCGGAAACAGGTAAGGGAGCGGTGACCAGAGGTGAAACCTCGTACTGCCAGAAATTCAGTCCACCTGGTCGAAGCACATTTTCAAGTGGAGTAGCCTCCGTGCTCGACGTAGGGTGTATTCTGGAGCTGGACACCGGGGCAAGTGGGCAAGTGAGCAGGCCGGGAGCTCCTATTTATAGTACACTCGATGGTCAGGCACGCGCACTGAGGGCTGCGCGTCGAAGCTAGCAGAATGATACACAGGCGCGCGTGCAGCTGGCTGGCGGAGCGAGAAGGGAGCGCCGGACATACAACACCCTCCCCTCCTAAATGCGCCGGTACGGCGTGAAACGGCGGCGGCGCTGGCGGCGACTGCGATGCTGGGGCGGAGCTGCTGATGTTTCTGTTGTATTGTCCGGAGCTGGAACTGGGCGGAGTGGCGCTGTCTCGTCCTGAAAGGAACCCATTGTTATTAAATGATCTAAAGCTCGTTCAGCAATAGATTTATCTGGTTTAGCAATAGCATCAATGGCTGGACAGGGGCGGTAGCGCAGACGTATCTGATCTTGATGGCGGCAGATACGTTTCTCCGTAGTCTGTATCTCGTAGAGACGATGACCCAAAGATCTGCAGATGACTCCAGGTATCCAGAGTGGGTTGGATTTGAATGTCCTGGTGTAGACCTTGTCGTTGAGGGAGAACTTCGTTGGTGAGGTCTTATGCTGGGCCGGAAGAGGCTGTAACAGAGAAAGTAAAGTTCTGTGAGGTCGTCCATGGAGCTTCTGTGCAGGAGTGATATTATCAGCGCCGGGTAGAGTTCTGTAGTTGTTTAGGAGTTGGAGCAAGGCTTGGTCTTTAGTTAAGCCTGAAGAGACAGCTTTCTTCATACTTCTTTTAAATGTTTGTACGAAGCGTTCAGCTTCACCATTAGATTGAGGGTGAAAAGGTGGTGCCAGGATATGACGAATGCCATTATGTGTACAAAAGTTCTGAAAAGCAGTAGCTGTAAATTGAGGTCCGTTGTCTGAAATGAGTACTTGCGGTAAACCTTCTGTAGTAAAGATTTTCTGGAGAGCACGAATGGTAGCTTCGGTTGTAGTAGTCGAATGCATATCCACTACATATGGAAAGTTTGACAGTGAATCGATGACTATTAACCACATGGAATTGAGGAAAGGACCTGCGAAATCGATGTGAACTCGTTCCCATGGAGTAGTAGCAGGAGGCCATGAAGCAAGATCAGAAGACGGGGCGTTCTGATTCGTTTGACATTGCTCACAATGACGTATTAGCTTTTCTATGGCGGTATCAATACCGGGCCAGTAGCAGTGTTGACGGGCGAGTTGCTTTGTTCTGGAGATACCCCAATGGCTTTGGTGTAATAATTCGAGAACTTGTTTCTGTAGGCTAAGTGGGATAACCACTCGGAAGATGGTGCCTGCTTCTAGTAGTACAACTCCGGCACGAGTCGTGAGACGATGCTGCATACGATGATAAGGTGCCAGGTGGGCAGGAAGTGTGCTCTGAAGAGGCCAACCGTTGCGGATGTAAGTACGTACAGTAGCAAGTGTACTGTCCTTATCCGTAGCTTTAGCTATGCAGGTAGCATCAATAGGAAAACTGGATACAGTATCTTCAAGTTCTATGTCCAACTGAAGACATTCAGATTCTTGAGAATCGAAGGCAGTATCAGGACCAACGGGTAAGCGGGAGAGGGCATCAGCATTACAATGCTGGGATGTGGCTCGATATACAATCTGATAGGAATAATCAGAAAGGAACATGGACCATCTTTGAAGCTTTCTGAGGGAATTCTCTGGTATCTTATTACCAGGATGGAATAAGTGTACGAGAGGCTTATGATCGGTAATGATCAGGAAATGGTTGCCATAAAGATATTCATTGAAACGGCGAATACCAAAGATGATGGCTAAAGCTTCTTTCTCTATCTGTGAGTATCGACGTTGATGGTCATTAAGTGTTTTCGAAGCGAAGGCGATGGGGCGTTCTTGTCCATGACGATCCTTCTGGGAGAGAACTGCACCGACACCGTAGTCTGAAGCGTCAGTAGCTAGCGTGATGATCTTGTCGGGCTGAAAATAAGTGAGTTGTATAGCTTGAATTAAGGCGTTGTTGATTGTTTTCCATGCCTGTTGGCATTGCGGAGTCCACTGAAACTTAACACCTTTTTTACGTAGAGCGTTTAATGGAGCTGCCACTGTAGCGAAGCGTGGAATGAACTTATTATAATAGTTCGCTTTGCCTATGAAGGACTGAAGCTGCTTGAGGTTCTGAGGTGCTGGCATGTTTACTATCGCGGAGACATTCTGTATACTAGGACGAATTCCATTCTTATCAAGTATATGTCCGAGGTAGTGAACTTGAGGCTGAAAGAAGGTACATTTAGCGGGATTCGCTCGTAGGCCATTGTCTTTCAATTTCTGGAGAAGAAGGCGGAGATTGGTTAGATGTTCCTGATGATCTTTTCCAGTAACAATAATATCATCCAGGTAGTTAGCACAACCGGGAATTGAGGCGGTGAGTTGAGCCAAATAGCGCTGAAAAATAGCCGCTGAGGATGAAACACCGAATGGGAGCCGCTGGAGCTGTAGCAGTCCGAGAGGAGTGTTGAGTGTGAGAAATTTCTTAGATTCTTCGTCTAAAAGTAGCTGGAGATATGCTTCTTTAAGATCAACTCGAGAGAAGAATTGTCCACCAGAGAGACGACAGAATAAGTCTTCTGGACGTGGAATAGGAAAGATATCGGTTTCGAGTTGTGCGTTGACTGTAGATCGAAAATCGCCACAAAGTCGAACATTACCATCAGGTTTCTTGATTACCACAAGTGGAGTAGCCCATTGACTAGAAGTAACTGGTACTACAATTCCAGTTTGTATCCATCTTTCTAATTCTTTCGTGACCTGGTCTTGAAGTGCTAGGGGTACTGGACGTGCTTTGAGGAAGCGAGGCGTAGCTCCGGATTTCAGCTGTATGTGAGCTGTATAGTCGTTTGCTGTTCCGAGCTGAGAGTCGAAGACTTCAGGAAACTGCGCTAGGAGAGCGGTAACGTCAGAAGTAGGATGCAATGTAGATACGACGTTAATGTTGTCATGTATCTGGAAACCAAATAAGTTAAATAGATCCATGCCCATAATGTTTGATGCAGTGTAGTTGTTAACTACGAGAAGAGGAATGGCTTTCTGAATTCCTTTATAACTAGCCTGAAGCTTAATTTGACCTTTGATGTCAATTTTCTTCTTGTTAAATGTCACGAGCTGGATGTCAGCTGGAGAGCATGAAGGTGAACCTAAGTCGTGGTAGGTAGTCAGGTTAATAATAGAGACAGGTGATCCAGTGTCTAATTGAAAATCGACAGATCGATCAGAGAATGAGAGAGGAATGATGATTTTGTGAGAATCCTTTGTGGGCAGAATAAGATTGATCTGATCAACTTCCATGTCTTGGCGGGGCTGTATATGCTTCCGGCGCGCTGCAGTAGTCTTAGCAGGGCGGGGCGAACTTTGACAGACAGTCTGAATGTGTCCAAGTTTATTACATCGTTCACAAGTAGCTGTGAAAAAACGACAGTCACGACGTTCATGATGCTTGAAACAACCTCGGCAGGAAGGCAGGAGTTTCGAGGTGCTTTTAGAATTGGGCTTCCGTGTAGCATGACGAGAGGGAACCTGGCGAGAATGCTTGGTGGAGAGCGCCTTATCCGTACGGTTCACTGTAGCAGAGGACTTGCGGGCCTGAGGTGAGACTTGTGCAACTTGGTGTGGAGAAGCTATGGCTGCGGCAGTCTTGGTAGTAAGCTCATAAACCGTAGCAATACGCTGGACGTCTTCTAATGAAGGGTTACTATGCTTGACAGCGTCAAAACGTATTTTGTCTTCAGGAGTATGTAAAATTATCATGTCCCGAATGAGAGAATCAGTGTAGGATGAACCACAACCGTCCTTGGAGCAGATGAACTGGCAGGGTTTAGCTAGACCACGCAATTCAGTTATCCATTCAGTATGTGTCTGATGGGGTTGCTTTCTGCTCTGAAAAAATTTATAGCGAGCAGCCACTATGTGAGGAGCTTTGGCATAGTGTTCCGTGAGACGGGCTAAGAGCTGCGTGAAGGGTACCTCAGATAAGTGTTCTTCTGGACTTAATTTACGTAGTAATTCACACGTAGCATTGCCAACCGAACTAAGAAATAGTGCGCGGCGGCGGTGATCGTCTGTGACAGAATGGCAGATGAAATGCTGTTGCAAGCGGGCTAAATAAACTGACCATTCTTCCTTAGCCGGATCAAAAGCAGAGAACGGAGGAATAGCTGATGGCTGTGTAGAGACAGAAATAGCTTGAATAGCCTGAATTAATGCTGCCTGTTGTTGTTGCATAAACTGTTGTTGTTGCTGCTGTAAGGCTTGGAAGACCGTAGCGAGTTGTTCCGCAGTAGCCATTGCGAGATGCGTGCAGGAAAGAGTAAGGTAAGCTGTGTGTCAGAACTGGTTGGAGTGTCGTTGTTGTTTAGCACGTCGCCGTAGAGTTGACAACTGGGCCCGTTGAATTGTAGTGTTGGTTTCGTGTGTACCTCGTCGCTATAGAGTTGGCAACTGGGACCGAAGAATAGTAGTTTGTTGCTTTTTACCTCGTCGCCATAGAGTTGGCGACTGGGGCCGATGAATTGTAGTGTCGCTGTTTTTTTACCTCGTCGCCATAGAGTTGTGTTGTAACCAAGGTTGAAGTTTACAGAACACAACTTTATTTGCTTCACTTTATGATATTTACACAAATAACTGAAATTTATTTTGAAGCAAAAAGGAATATTGAATCTTGAGAAAAGTCTGTCTTTATACAATATGTACAGGTTTGCAGTCTTTATATACACTTCTATCTTGAAAAGATAGTCTTTGTGAATTGACACGTTGATAGTCGAGAACTATCTGGCACACTAACATAAATGTTCATGAGAGTCCTTGTTTGTTGAAGTGCCTGAATTCCTAAAAAGCAAGTTCAATTGATTGAAGAAATTCCACCTAGCGAAACTAAGGGAGCTTGCATAAATTAGGGAATGAAAATGGCTTGTAAAAGAATTACGGAACATAGGCAGCGGAAACAGGTAAGGGAGCGGTGACCAGAGGTGAAACCTCGTACTGCCAGAAATTCAGTCCACCTGGTCGAAGCACATTTTCAAGAGGAGTAGCCTCCGTGCTCGACGTAGGGTGTATTCTGGAGCTGGACACCGGGGCAAGTGGGCAAGTGAGCAGGCCGGGAGCTCCTATTTATAGTACACTCGATGGTCAGGCACGCGCACTGAGGGCTGCGCGTCGAAGCTAGCAGAATGATACACAGGCGCGCGTGCAGCTGGCTGGCGGAGCGAGAAGGGAGCGCCGGACATACAACAATTACATTCACTCTAGTAGGGGAGAAAAAATTCATACCTTAGTGATATTTTTTACCCATATAGATGTGCCTCGACATAAGTCTGGACGTCGGTCAGGTCCTTCAGCTGCTATGAGTTCCGCTGCTGCTGCTCCCACTGCCTCCACTCCTCCTGTTACCGGTACTGCTGCTACTTCTACCACTGTTTCTACTGCTACAGCCAATAGTGATACTGTTGAACCCTTACCAAAATGCTTAATTCCTTTTCATTTCCTACAGGCATTGGCACGGCTTTCTTCAAAGTGTTAGAATCTCGAGTCAGAACTGTGAGTAGGCTAGTGATCAAAAAGTTCGGTCCCTCATTTTTAATTAAGTTTCTTTGTCTGCTAGACTTCATTACAATGTTGCTTTGGATTAAATTGGTGGGTACAAAGACTATGAACACCTCGGATGTACCAACAGATTTGCTGTCATGCCACCGGGCGAGTTGGCCGTGCGGTTACGAGCGCGCAGCTATGAGCTCGCATCCGGGAGATAGTGGGCTCGAACCCTACTGTCGGCAGCCCTGAAGATGGTTTTCCGTGGTTTCCCATTTTCACACCAGGCAAATGCTGGGGCTGTACCTTAATTAAGACCACGGCCGCTTCCTTCCCATTCCTAGGCCTTTCCTGTCCCATCGTCGCCATAAGACCTATCTGTATTGGTGCAACGTAAAGCAACTAGCAAAAAGCTGATCATGCCTTGGTGTTCATGGTTAGAGGTCTCTTCAGAAAATGGAAGCAACCTGTTGCTTACTTTTTCTGCAGAGTCACTGTACCCACTGAGAAACTTGAAAGTTTTGATAAAGGATGTCAGTTGTGCTTTGCAGAGAACCGGCTTGGAAATTGTGGCAAGTGTGTTGCTACCAGGCTCCCACAAATAGCAGGAATGAGTAGCCAGGGGATACTATGTAAAAAATAAATATGATAAAATTTCAACTCATTCCCCTCAGGCTACTAACAATATTATTAGACAGGTAAACATTAACAGGAAAAATGAACTATTTTAGCTCTATCACGAGGAAGACATAACAAAGTAGTTTGAAGTTCTAGTGTTCTACTGCTCGTTCATAATCACTCGGTTGCTGTGAAGAGCCAGAGAGGTTTGTTACGTCCCGCGGAATCGACTGCTTGCATGCTATTTCACGCTAAACCAGACACTGTTCGCGCATGACACTACTGATTTAACTCGCGCAATTATGCTGACAATAATGAAGACTTTTTCATTTAAATAAACAGTTTTACAGTGTTTACATTTTAATTTGGAACACATAATGACTGAAAATGATGTAGCCTCTATAGCTCAGGTGGCAGCGTGGCGGCCTCTCACCGCTGGGTTCCGTAGTTCAAATCCCGGTCACTCCATGTTAGATTTGTGCTGGACAAAGCGGAGACGGGACAGTTTTTACTCCGGGTACTCTTGTTTTCCCTGTTATCTTTCATTCCAGCAACACTCTCCACTATCATTTACTCTGTCGGTCATTAATCATTGTCCCAGAGGAGTGCGACAGGCTTTGACAACCGGCAAAATTGCTATCCTCGTCGCATGATTGGGCCTCATTCATTCCATACCTGACCCGGTCACTGACTGGAAAACAGGTTGTAGATTTTCAATGACTGAAATATGTATTAATATTACGTAAACCAAGTGAGTTAGGAGCACGCAGCTGTGAGCTTTTCAGGAAATAGTGGGTTTAAACTCCACTGTACCGGGCGAGTTGGCCGTGTGGTCAGGGGCACGTGGCTGTAAGCTTGCATGCCGAATCCGACTGTCGGCAGCCCTGAAGATGTTTTTCCTTGGTTTCCCATTTTCACACCAGGCAAATGCTGTGGCTGTACCTTGATTAAGGCCACGGCCGCATCCCTCCAACTCCTAGGCCTTTCCTATTACATCGTTGCCATAAGACCTATCTGTGTCGGTGCGACGTAAAGCAACCAGCAAAAAAACCACTGTCGGCAGCACTGAAGATGGTTTCCGTGGTTTCCCATTTTCACACCAGGTAAATGCTGGGGCTGTACTTTAATTAATGGCCATGGCTGCCTTTTTCCACTCCTAGCACTTTCCTATCCCATCATCGTCATAAGATCTATCTGTGTTGGTGCGATGTAAAGCAACTTGAAATATTATATAACTAGCAGATATCTAGGTTATGATAGCCGGGCGGTCAGTGAAAGGTCCTAGGGAGAGCACCGTGTATGGGTTAAATATTGTTGAAGACTTAAAATTAAACAATTTCAATTCACAAAATCGTAATGATTGGGTATTAAAGTTTTAAATTTTGTAAACACCCAGCATGTAGGCTACACAGTGTGGTCACATATCTGTGAGATTGCGCTTGGGCAGTGGTGTGTTCGAGTCCCACTGACGGCAACAGTGAAGATGGTTTCCCTTCTTCGCAATAGGCAGGCAGATATACTAAGGCCGTACCTTAATTAAGGCCACAGTTCCTTCCTTCTGAGACCCATTCCATCGTTGCCATGAATCGGTGCTATATAAAACTCATAGCCAAAAAAAAAAAAATGGGACATCATTATGAAGCCCATAACATGATTATAATTGTTCATAAAGGTGGAAAACATGTATGTTCATGTTCTGTGTTCTAATTCAAAATATGCCCAACTTCTGCATGTTTCAGACTCCATTTGTCTTAATTGCATTCATAATGACTTTTATAAATTCCTGCCGTAGAGTTGTTGTATAATCGAACAATTTATTTAAACTTCATGGGACATTTTTTTATTATTATTATCAGTAATATTATTTTTACTATTAATATTATAAGGAGCATTAAGCATATCTGCTGAATGGGAAGTGAAAAACTGTGGCGTTATTTTTCAGAACAATGAAAGTTTCAAACGTGTGGTTTACTGTCCTCGTAGTCTGTTCCTTTATATGAGTTCATAATTTCTGTTGTGATAATGATCAAATACTGAAGTGGAAGTGTCATGTGATATTGTCTGGATGAATTTTATAAAGAAGTCTTGGTTTTGGTTTAAGCATCCATTTCTAACAAAGGTATTTTCACTGAAAATTTTGCATTTTGGAAAATTTTCTCACCAGAACACAGGAAATATGTTATGCTCTCTATCCTCCCTTATTTGCAATTTGTATGCACATCTTCCTCTACAGAAATACGTACTGGTATGTATTCAGTGTCCAAGTAACTAAATTAGTATTTGTGAATTTTGTGATGTTGGTAACTCATTTGATGTAATGGTAACAATAGTACAAACTTTCCTTACCATAGTTCTCCCCCTGTGAGTGGGGGTAGTAGAATAACACCCACGGCATCCCCTGCCTGAAGTAAGAGGCGACTATAAAGGGTCCCATGGGGGCTCCGAGCTTGGGTAGGCGTCCGTGGAGCCCTTAGGTGAATCCTGGCATTGCTTCCACTCACTTGTGCCAGGCTCCTCACTTTCATCTATCAAAATCCCATCTACCTCGGTCACCACCTGTTCTTTCTGACCCCGACTGTATTACGTATGGAAGCCTAGAGAGTCTTATTTTCACGCCCTTCATGGCCCTGGTCTTTCTTAGGCCAATACCTTCATTTTTTCGTAGTGTCGACCCCCTTCGATTTCTTCTCTCCGATTACTAATATATAGAGGATGGTTGCCTAGTTGTACTTCCTCTTGAAATAATAATCACCACCACCACCACTCTTATCGTAGTCGGTGCGATAACACTGAATAAGACATAAATGATCGGAAATTGCATTCTTTATAACTTTTGTTATGTAGTTCTTTTCGATAGGACCTATCATCCAGGGTGAATATAATTATTTTTTTTTTTTTTTGCTAGTTGCTTTACGTCGCACCGACACGATAGGTCTTATGGCGACAATGGGACAGGGAAGGGCTAGGAGTGGGAAGGAAGCGGCCGTGGCCTTAATTAAGGTACAGCCCCAGCATTTGCCTGGTGTGAAAATGGGAAACCACGGAAAACCATTTTCAGGGCTGCCGACAGTGGGGTTCGAACCTACTATCTCCCGAATACTGGATACTGGCCGCACTTAAGCGACTGCAGCTATCGAGCTCGGTAATATAATTATTTATAGCCTATATTGTAGTGGTATATTCCCCGACATAAAATACCAATTTTCATTGAATTCTGTTCAGCCATTTTCTCGTGACAGAAATTACGAAAATTTAACACCACCGGATAGTACGAGTCCCTGTGATTAGTACACCTAGGTGAGGAACACCATAGGTTTGCGTTGCCTGTAAATGGCGCCGCAATGTGAGAAACGCCATAGGTGTGTGTTACATGTGCGCATTACATTACCTGTGAGTAGTACCATCTGCGAGTCAACGCTACTTTTGATTAGTATCGCAACATGACAAATACCATGGTTCTACTTTCCCAGCGATAAGTACCATTATGAGGGGCTGATGACCTGGTTTTTGGACCCCTTTAGACTACAAGCATCATCGATTCAGGATTGTGCTTTAGAAGCAGTCCCTTGGTCAGTAATACTATTGCTTAACGCTAGTTGCTGGGAATGTGGGGCATTTCAGGTCGGATCCACTGATTGTTCTAAACTCATATCAATCTATTCATTCTTCGCCATTGTGTTTTGAACCCTGGTCAGTAGATGATTTTGTACTTTTAAATTGTTATTATATTTTGTCTCATTTCATACCATTAGGGGCCGATGACCTAGATGTTAGGGCCCTTTAAACAACAAGCATCATCATCTTAGGCAAGGAGATTTGTAGTGAAGGCGAGACGTTTGGTGGCCATGACATATACTAGGAACTGTCCCATCATTTGCCTTACTGCAGGCGAAAGGAAAACCATTCCCAGGACAGCCAGTGGTAGTGAAACAGCCTCTTTCTGTGTCCCAAATGCAGAGGTGTAGAGCCATGGTAAAGCCATGGCCACCCCTCCTTTATTCGGTTGGCTGGTCGGAGTGCAGTGCTGTCAGACCACGGATTAGCCTACTCTGCAACCACTGACACAGATTTCTACCTTCGATATACAGTAGGTACAAATGGCACTGTATTTGAAGTGAGTTTTCATTGCCTTTGACTGGCATTTTGACTAGGTCACAGCAAAGCCCCTTGTACACGGTAATGTAGCGGAAGGTAGCAGCATATTGTTCATAATACTGTACATAAATTAGCGACCAATTTCTTGGACGTAGATCTTAATAGGTTGAGCTATCTTGTGACGTGGCATGGGATTGTTTTGTGCTGGATCAGCTGCCATATTATTGTACGCAAAGACTTTAATATTACTTATCTAGACTCACAGAGCGCGCTGGTGCTATGAGGAAAATTGAATATCTTCGCGCATCGCCATGTTGCGGGCACTTCAATTTCGAATGCAAGGTTAATACGCGGTTATGTTTACAGTTCCTTGTGTGTTTTTCATGATGATTCCTATCGGTTAGCGGATCTGTGGTTGTGTTATGTGTTATGTGATCATTTATAGTACTGGCAACTATTTTTGGTGATAAGTGCGAGCTTACATTGATCGGCGATATTAAAGGAGAGTAGGCCTAAGTTAAGCCGTACGCCTAAAGTGTGGAGTGGAGAACTATTTACGATGGTTACCTATTGTGCAGCTTTCAATGGTACAAATCGCTATCAGAAAGGCGCTGGTATTTCTTTTCACAAGTGAGTAGAAATTGAAATGTTATAATATTACCATAATCGAGAATGGACTACAGAGTGGTGGATTCAGGGATGTATGGACGTGGCATTCTCAATGTTTAGGCTGCTTCTTGTTCTTGGCGTCTTTCATTTCATTAGGGACAATTCTTAAGAACCAAACATCTATTCTGAAAAAGCGCACATTTTGTTCTTACAGACTGTGTAACCGTATTAAAATTTCGATAAACACGGGCCTAGAATCTGGAAAATATGACTGATAAAGCTTGATAAAGCCTTCTATTTTTAGGTCAAAATATGGCTTCAAATTATTAACAATTATCAGGAAAATGATTTATTGACACCATTATCCGTGTTTTCACATCTCCTTTATAATAAAAGAATTGTTAAATATGCTGCTCCAGAGAAGTTTGACTAGGCTGACTCCTACTTTGCACTAGAAAACACTAATCAAACTATCTGTTTAACTGTTATATTCATCTATGCTTGATATTCAAGCTCCTTTATCTTCTTCCTTATATGAATCATAATGCTTCTGTAATAGAAAAGTTAGAATACATTTTCAATTTTAATTTGTGCTCAGACAATCTCCTTTCAGTTCGAGTTTATAAAATCAGTAGGCCTAATATTGGTATTTAAGATGAGAATAGTCTGAGAGGGAATGTTGCATCCTAAATGATATATTTTTCCTCTCTTAAACCTAACCAACTACTAAAAATATATTTAACCCAGAGAAACGCAAACTAAGCTAGGTATTCTTTTCATTGTTAGAGACATATAGAATTATGAGATAAATAGCACCATTTACAAATATGATCATTATAGTAGGCCTAATATTAGCTACATATTCTTTTTTGAAGATTATTAATTTAATGTACGGGTATACAATGTTTTTCTGTTTCTGGAGAGTGTTCTCTAAATTTAAGACATTTGTTTATCTACCTAGGTATATATTTACTATCATTAGTAGTGTATTTTGAAGTCTTCTTATCCAATTTTATAAATGTTGATTTATTACGCCTGTTACTTATAGGCTAGCTATCAAAACTATTTGTGGAGATTAGTTCAATAACAATGTAAATGTGTTCACTTTGTATGCACAAGTATCATTTTCGTGTTATTAACGTCTTGATTCTTATACGGTATATTTATTGCGTGTATTCGCGTTAGTCGGTGTATGCTGTGCCATTTATAATTAATGAATTAGGACTTGGGAATGGCTAAGATTCCCTAATGCTTGGAATGCCAGTATTATAGCTTACCGGGGATTAATGTGAAGGAACACACAGACTTTCACACTTCAAGGTCCACTTGTAGTATTCAGACCTCAGGATTATTGCTCTGTATAACTTCTGTGAGGCTTTTGATTTAAAATTAGTACAGTAGTTTTGGTTTGCGAACTGACGGGAATTTCCGTACGGATCTTCTGCTTTCTAATGCGGTGCCTTTTTAACATTTTATTTTGTACGTATCCGATGAACATCTGTTCTTACCGTGTTATCATGTATCGCAGGAATAAAAATAACCTGTCGATAGGTGTTTTCAATCGTGCGTAATGTAAGTTAATGCATGAATTCCATACTACGGTCTCCTCGGGGACTGTGGAGTGCCCGCAACATGGCGATACGCGCATGGACAGCTCTTCCTCAGTCACACGCTACTGCGCAGCCAGCGGTGTGGGGCCTTGATTGTACGTAGATCCTGATGCTACATATTTCTTTCAATTTATTGGAACTCCTCCCCTGCGGATGTACTGAAAGGAATCATTATTTGTACTTCCTGCATGTTGTAAGAGGGGAACAATCACAGAATCTGTAACCGCTTTCTTGTCTTTTAAGCCCATAAACATATTCATGATTCTATCCTTTTCCGTGTAGCAGAGAAATTTAGATATACCTTACTGTCACATAAAATAGAACATTTTAAGTACTGTAAATACAAGGAATGCATACAATTTTGTACCTTAACATTGTTTATTATCTGAATGCAGATGACTGATTGAATGATATGTTGTGTTTTGATGCAATATGTAGGAACAGAGTATCATCTATCATGTCTTGGTTTCTTCAAACACTACTCTGCCAGAGACTTGTCATCCTCTAGCAGATACAAAAGAAGTACAAATCTCAATATTCCTCATGCCTCATTTGACAGACTGAAAGATGTATCATATAGTAAGTTTCTTGAGATAATACAAATGTTGTTGCCATAAGCTTTTGACGTGTCAGTGCAACGTTAGACTGCAGAAATGTATTATGTTGTAACTTGACAGTTCCAGTCTTTCTTTCATAAATAAATGATTTTGTGTTGTATTGTATTGTTTTCTGGCTGACGAATATTAATTCATGATTAACACTACTGAACGTAACTTAATGAAATTATGATATACTATGATCACAAAAAAATGTGGAAATTTCTACACAATTTTTATACTTGTAATACTGTGAATAGTAGGTAGAATATAGCTCCATAAATCAAAAGATCATGTTTAATTTCAATTTACCTTTGAATCCTACAAACTCCCTCCTTAGCATATGAGTTTCCTTTAATCATTTTGGTTCCTGTGTATAGCTTTCTTTCTTACATTGTATTTATATTTCATTTCCTGCATAAGTGGCATATCTTGATATTATTGACTATTGAGGTTGGCTCAGTGTGTGTTAAAGGGGATCAAGGTGCGAGGTGATGTTAGTGTCTATTTCTGTCGTAGTTCATAACCAGAGATAAGGATTGCCAATCCCACTCACCTTCTGGTCACTTCCTTCCTTCCTTCCTTCCTTCCTTCCTTCCTTCCTTCCTTCCTTCCTTCCTTCCTTCCTTCCTTCCTTTGCAAGTTAGCTTCTTTTTTCCTCAGCAGAAAAAAGCAGCAAAGGTCAGTCCGGTTAGTCCCTTCCTTCATGGCTTTGTGAATTAGTAAAAAATAAAATTATAATAAGCAGCACATGCTGGTAAGCTTCTTCTCTCCAGCAAGAAAAAATAAAAAATTAAATAAATAAATAAATAATAATAATAATAATAATAATAATAATAATAATAATAATAATAATAATAAAGCACAGGCCAACCTTCAGGTGTATCATTGTTCAGAATGAAGTATTTAAAAAAGTAAGAGAAAGAAAGGAAAGAAAAAAGATATGAAAGAAAAGAAATGAATATATTTAAGAGTGGAGGGAGGATGAGAACCTGGGTACCCGACTTCCTAAACGATTTAAATCGCCCGCCCGGTAATTTTAGTTTTACCCTACGACCGCCAGAGGCGCTAACATGCAATTCCCGGCAGTATTTGCGGCAGCCGTTGTATACAGGAGTTAAAAATAACGTTGAGTGTCAACTCTTACATATTCTCTTTGATTCTGAATATATCCAGGTCGGTAGAAAGGGTGTGTTAGTATGTCAAAAGTGGAAGATTTGGGATGCAGTTATTCTCCGTGGAACTTTTCTTGGATCGATGAAAATAAACTTGCGGCTATGGCTTGGCCGCAGACGCCAGCAAATCTTCGCTTCCTTGTGGATCTAGGTATTAAGTGTCTTGTTACACTGTCTCCCGAAATGAGACCTCCTATACATGCGTTCCCAGAGCTAAGTTGGGTTGAAATACCTATTGAGGAATTTGAACCCCCGACGATTTCTCAGATTTATGAATTCATTGATGTCTGCAAAAGATATCTCATGGACAATAAGGTGAGTTAAAGTTGTGATGGTAATTGTCTTAAGGGAGAATTCAATTATCCAACCGTAACGTAAGGAGTTAGATTAAGATCATGCATGTTTGTTTGTTTTGGTGAAACTTCCATGTGGGGTAACGAACTTGCCAAAGCTCCTGCTTTCCTGGCCCTCATACTACAGTATATTGTCCTGATTCTCCTGGTAAGCAAGGGTGATTGACAAAAATTAAGAAAAGAGACCGGAAATGTAGTCGCAGTTTTGACACGAACTATGCCTAGACGCAGACCATTCAAATTCCAACACCTGCTGTAATACAGAACGGTAGTGAAAATGACACGCAAAGCTACATAAATAATGTTAATCCCTTATTGCATCAGGGGCAGACCTATAGTAACCGGTACTCAAGGTTTCGTAACACGAGTCACCACTTAACCTATACGGCTCCCGTAAAGAATTAGGGGACTGGAAATAATAATTATATTGCATTGAAAATTACTCACATGTGTTCTGGACTCTATTTTGAATAATACTAGGTCCCGAAATGTTGCATTCTTAGTGATTTTGAGGGTAATATTGGTAATAATTGCACATAAAGAGTTTGAGGATGTATTCATGATAGCCATCTTTGTTTCCAGAGATGTTATGGTATAGACTGGTTATTTTGACTTTACAGCAAAGCATGGAACTTGCGATAGGTGAGGAAAGCATGGATGTTACAACATAAAGCATGGAAGTTACAATGCAAAGATGTTATTCTCATGACAGAGCTTGGTCTGGATTTTGGAAAGATAGGTTACAGCTACTATATTATTTTTTTTCCTTGCCATGCGGGCAGTATGCGCCGCGGCGATAGTCGAAGGGAAGGTGGGGGCCACTGTTCTCATGAGAGAGCTTGGTCTGGATTTTGCAAAGATAGGTTACAGCTACTAATTTATATAATGTTTCTTGTCGTGCGGGCAGTATGCGCCGTGACGATAGTTAAGAGCCTCTCGAAGGGTGTGTGGCCTACTAAATTAGAGTTGTAACATCTGTACTTGGCATTGTAACTTCCATGCTTTCTTTTCTTTCTTTTCTTGCTAGTTGCTTTACGTCGCACCGACACAGATAGGTTTTATGGCGACGATGGGACAGGAAAGGGCTAGGTGTGGGAAGGAATTGGCCGTGGCCTTAATTAAGGTACAGCCCCGGCATTTGCCTGGTGTGAAAATGGGAAACCACGGAAAACCATCTTCAGGGCTGCTGATAGTGGGGTTCGAACCTACTATCTCCCGAATACAGGATACTGGCCGCACTTAAGCGACTGCAGCTATCGAGCTCGGTTCCATGCTTTCCTCGCCTATCATGCTTTGCTGTAAAATCAAAGTAACCAGTCTGTTCCAGCATTCAAAGATTTCCTCCCTTAACCATTCCAGTCAGATACGTTTTTCCAATATTAGCAGCATTATTTACCTTCGAGAGTATGGATTCCAAATATGACAATTTTGCTGCTATATTTTTTTGTTTTGTTTATTGTTTGTAATCTCATTTGGGTCAACATTCAAAAGACTGGTTTCATGAAGCACTCCATGATATCCTATCCGGTGCTAATCTCTTAATTTATACCTAACTACTTCATCCTACATCCACTTAACTTCTTCATGTTCTTTGTCTTGGCCTCCCCCTGTATGTCCCTCCAAAACCAATTGAACAAGCCCTAGGGGTTTCAAGATGTGTACTATCAATCTGTCTCAACTTCCATAGAAATCTTGCCAACCTCTCACGAGTCTGATTCGTTCTCTATTTGTAATTCAATTTGCCCATCTTGACTTCAGCAGTATAAGCAACTATTCCCTTTCTGTCTATGTCAGTTATTGTCCGTGCAGAGCCAAGTGCAACACAAAAGTACTCGGTAACACTTTTTTAATATCCTTGTCTATGATGAGCAAATTTCTTTCAGCCAGAAAAATATTCCTTATTTGGGCTAGTATACATGTTACGTCATCCTTTTTTAAATCATTAGTTATTCCAAGTAACAGTATTCATTTACTTTCTCTAGGACTTCATTTCCTGCATCACCTGATATCATTTGACTACCTTCCATTACTTTTGCTGTAAATTTATTTTTCATTTTATGTCGCATCGACACAGATAGGTCTTATGGCGACGATGGTACAGGATAGAGCTAGGACTGGGAAGGAAGCGGCTGTGGCCTTAGTAAAAATGCGTGGTGTGAAAATGGGAAACCACGCAAAACCATCTTCAGCGCTGCTGACAGTGGGGTACGAACCAATTTATTTATTTTCATCTTGCACTTCTTCTCATAGGGGCTGCCTGGCCGAGGCGATAAAGGCGTGCTCGGTTCGCCCGGAAGGACGTGGGTTCGAATCCCCGTCAGGAAGTCGTAAAATTTAAGAAGCGAGATTTCCACTTCCGGAGGTGCACATGGCCCTAACGTTCATTCAGCCTACACCAAAAATGAGTACCAGGTTAATTCCAGGGGGCAAAGGTGGCCGGGCGTAAAGCTAACCACTCTACCCCATCAAGTGCCGAGGTTACGAATAGTGGAAGCCTTTACCTTCCACCCCTCCAAGGGCCTTTATGGCATGTACGGAGATGACTTTGCTTTGCTTTGCTTTACTTTTTCTCATAGATCATCCCCACAACATTCAGCAGTTTCCTTCAATCTTCTGCAGAATCAGATAAAATAATATTTGATTACACTTTCGTAGCTACTTCGCATTTTTAGGAGGATAAAAATTGTGAAATAATTATGTGAAACAATACCTAAGTATGTGAGAGGAGATATTCTTAGTTTATGTTTGCCAGGGACCCACCAGCCAGCTCCTAGAAATATTTATTATATAGAAAAATGAAATTGACAATACAAAAATCTGTCGTGTGTAGCTATTTTATGTGTTGCAATTAGCTGCAGGGCAGTTTTGATTGCCTAAAATAGAGCTCTAATCGTGTCTTGGCCACTGCTACCACGTTGCATGAAAATAATGAAACCGCAAAATTCGAAAGTGGATTGTCCTGGCTTGTGACAGTTTTAGTTAAACTTATACTCTCTCATGTACTTGTCCCTAGCTAATGGTGTTTTATATAACCAGTGGGCTTATGAACAGCCAGTACTGTTTCAGGGGATACTAGAGGCCTGTGGGTCATTTTGCGGCTCTAACCTGGGCTAAGACCCACAGAGCCCCTTTTCCTTGTCCCCAGTCTTGTCTCTATCCAGACCTAACCAGTCCAGACCAATGGTCTTGTCACTAACTGGACCTAACCAATCCAGACCAATGGTCTTGCCATTAGCCTGTCCCAAGTTCACAAATTGACACCCAAGTGTAGCACGCTGTGACATAGGGTGAGCTGCGGCATGTTGCATTCTTAACGTCACTTTCGCAAACTAGTTAGTTACGATTTACCCAATATTCTTCTCTCCTCTCCCTGCTACGTTCCTTGCACCATGTTGGGGTCACGGCTGCCATAGGTTCAACATTTGTGGACTTGACCCATTTTTACGGCCATGGGGTTTTCTTGGGAACATTACAGTGGTGGTTTCCCGTTGCCTTCCACTGTCCTCCACTCCTGTTGGCTCACTGACCCATTTTTCCGCTGGGGTTGAAAACCCAACCTTCCACTGGGTTGCTCAGCTTAACAGGGGCACCACGCGTAGGTAGGATTTGGAGAATTGAGGTGTGAGAGGCTAAGTGAACTCTCTTGGTGAGTTTATATATTCTCATCACACCCCCGTTTCTAGCCATTGTCTCAAGATGTTCGGAGTTTCAAGTTCCCCAGTCGGATCTCCGGCGGGAACGACGTTGAGAGAAGCCTCAAGAAATGTGCGATGCTGCAAGGAACAGTAGGCCTACTGTTTAGGAACTTGGAATGTAAGATCCATGTATCAAGGAAAGCTGGATATAGTCAAACGAGAAATGAAGAGACTGGGCATCGATATACTGGGAATAAGTGAAGTGAGATGGATTGGTATTGGTGAATTTGCTACAGATGAGTACATAGTCTACTATTCTGGACATGAAAACCAAAGAAAAAATGGAGTTGCCCTCATAGTTAGCAACAGGGTGCGTAACACTATAATGAGGTGCAATTTTAAAACTGATAGAATGATGTCTGTACGTTTTCAAGGCCAACATCTTAACATCACAGTCATTCAAATTTACGCTCCAACCACCGAAGCTGAAGAGGAAGATATTGACCAGTTCTATGAAGACTTACGAGAATTGCTACAGTTAACACCAAAGAAGGTTGTCGTCTTCATTATTGGCGACTAGAATGCCAAAGTAGGAAATCAAACTGTAGATCGAGTAATGGGAAAATATGGCCTTGGGACAACAAATGATGCTGGACAGAGACTCCTAGAATTCTGTCAAGACAACTCACTGGTCATTACCAACACACTGTTTCAATTGCCCAAACGACGCCTATACACCTGGACCTCGCCAGATAGTAAATGTCGGAATCAGATTGACTACACACTTTGTAGTCAGAGGTGGAGGAGCGCTGTACAGTCATCCAAAACAAGGCCTGGGGCTGATTGTTGATCAGACCACGAGCTCTTAATTTCCAAATTCCGGCTCAAATTAAAAATGATTGACAAAGCCAAACCATCAAGCAGGTTTGACCTAAATAGCATACCTCTTGAATATACAGTAGAGGTTAGAAACAGATTTAATGGATTAGATTTAAGAGATATGGTCCCAGAAGAGCTATGGTCAGAAGTACGCTGTGTTGTTAAGGAGACAGCGGAAAAGCATATTCCCAAGAAAATGAACAAGAAGAAGGCCAAATGGTTATCGGGTGAAGCACTACAAATAGCAGAAGAAAGAAGGAATGCAAAAATCAAAGGGGAATGGTCGAAGATGTCTAAATTAAATGCAGAGTTTCAGAAACTAGCTAGAAGAGATAGGAATGCCTTTTTGAATGAACAGTGCAAGGAAGTTGAGGAAAATAACAGACTGGGTAAGAAAAGAGATCTTTAAATAAGAATTGGACACATCAGAGGGAAATTACAGGCGAAGATTGGAATAATAAAAGATAAAAATGGAAAAGATCTTACTGAAGCACAGGAGATTAAAGAAAGGTGGAGGGAATATGTAGGCAATTTGTATAGGAAAGATCGGAATACTCCTGATGATGAAGTTGCTCTGTTGTCAAAGCCAGAACCAGATATCCTAGAAAGTGAGGTCAGGTGGGCCCTAGAAAGTATTGCAAACAATAAGGCAAGTGGTTATGATGGAATCCCAGCAGAACTGTTCAAAATCCAAGGAGAGGATGCTGTGAAAGTCCTACATTCAATATGTCAGCAAATATGGAAAATCCAGCAGTGGCCAAAAGATTGCAAAAACTCAGTGTTCATCCCATTCCAAAGAAGGGCAGTGCTAAAGAATGTTCAAACTACCGAACAATCGCACTTACATCGCATGCTAGTAAGGTTATGCTCAAGATCCTGCAAAATAGGCTTCGGCAGTATGTAGATCGAGAACTACCTGAAGAACAAGCCGATTTCCGCAAAGGCAGAGGAACCAGCGATCAAATTGCTAATATTCGCTGGATTATGGAGAAAGCAAGAGAATTCCAGAAAGACCTATACTTATGCTTTATTGACTATGCTCATGCCTTTAACTATGTTGACCACAATAAATTGTGGCAAGTACTCAAGACTATGAGAGTACCAGATCATCTTATTTGCCTTAAGAGAAATCTCTGCTCTGATCAGGAAGCTACGGTGAGAACCATATATGGAACAACTGAATGGGTCAAGATTGAGAAAGGTGTACGTCAAGGCTGCATATTGTCACCTTATTTATTCAACTTATATGCAGAGTATGTGATGAGGAATGCCAAATTAGATGAAACAAACTGGAGCTAAAATTGGTGGGAGGCATATAAATAACCTTAGATACGCTGATGACACCACCCTGTTGGCAGAAAGTGAAGAACAACTTAAGTATCTACTAATGAAGGTGAAAGAAGAAAGTGCAAAAGCTGGACTAAGGTTGAATGTCAAAAAACAAAGATCATGGCAACTAAACCTATCACCTCCTGGCATATAAATGGTGAAACAATAAAGGTTGTTCCTAGTTTCATCTACTTGGGCTCCAAAATAAATGCTGACGGCGATTGCAGCCATGAAATTAAGAGACGGTTGCTCCTTGGGAGGAAGGCAATGGCCAACCTTGATAACATTTTCAAGAGTAGAGACGTAACCTTAAGAACGAAGATTCGTATAGTGAAGGTTATGGTCTTCCCAGTAGCAATGTACGGAAGCGAGACCTGGACAGTAAGAAAGGCTGAGCGTCGAAGAATAGACGCATTTGAACTATGGTGTTGGAGAAAACTCCTTAGAGTTCCGTGGACTGCGAAGAGATCTAATAAGTCTATATTACAGGAAATCAGCCCAGGCTGTTCACTGGAAGGTCAAATACTCAGACAAAAACTAAAGTACTTCGGTCATATTATGAGAAACATGATTCACTGGAAAAGACCTTAATGCTGGGGAAGACTGATGGTAACAGGAGAAGAGGGCGACAACGGATGAGGTGGATTGATGGCATCAAGAAAGCCACGGCTCTCAATTTAGAAAGACTTCGGAAAATAGTATACAACAGGAAGAAATGGCGCACTTTGGTCTATGGGGTCACGGAGAGTCGAAAGCGACTAAACGACTAACAACAACAGCCCCTCTTGATGTCAAACCTATGCGAAGGTGTTTATTGAAATACCATGTATTTCTGTAGTGGTTAGCAGTGAGGGATGTTCTGTGTAAATGAAGAGGTGTGTAGTAAGACAAACACTTTACATGTAGTCCCTGAACCACAGGAATTAAATTGACACTGCTTAAGTGCCTGGCCCAGCTGGGAGTTAAATCTAAATCTTCTGAACTGAATGCTGCTGCGTTGAACATCCAGCAAAGAAATTGTTCTTGGATAAAATAGCATTGTCATCAGCAAATTTTTGAGTTCTGATTCACTCTCCTTGAACTGTGAATTATTTTTCCCAATTCCTCTCCAGTTTCCTTTACTGCCTGTTCTAAAGAAACGTTAAGAAGCAGCAGTGACAAACTGCAAACCTGCTTCACTCCTTCTCGATAGTTGCAACCTTGCAAGTTGCAACCTCTTCAATATCCGCTAGTTCTTATCACTGCAGTTTGATTTTAGTACAGGTTATAGGTAACCCTTCTTTCTTATCTCATTTCTTCCAATTTTTGGCGAGTGAGAACTGCAGTATTTGAGTGGGAACTGTCGTGAAGGGGAATGACATCCTGTGTAGGTTGGTTGCGTTGTTTGCGGCATTAAGTAAGTTTGACCTTATGAAATTCTAAAATGAAAGGGTCCAGCTGTTCAATGCTTTATCTCATATATTCAGTTATATATTAGTGGGAATATGTTTCGTCTCCTATGGAGACACCTTCACTTCCTAGAAAGATAAGCATAAGATTACAAGAACAACACTTAATATTATTACATATTTGGTTTTTTAAAAGATAATGGGTCGTGTGAATAAAAATGAGCACGCACTCTTTACTCGCAAATGTAGAGCGGGCACTCGCAATGAGGTGAATAAAAACCACCGGGTGGTAGCAGTCACTCACAGCAGACCTGTGACCTTGAGCACACACTCCAGTCACTCGAGTAGCAGAGTGGGCTCTCCATATTTCTGGTGAATAAATATAAAACAGGCACTCATTCCAGTAAGCGCTTGCTCATGTTTCCTTGAGCGAATTCAGTAGGTGACTCCTAATGATAGTGTCAATTTCAATAGCATGGCAGAGTTTATGATGGTGGTTAAGCGGAAAAGAACTTCGCAGAGAATCTTCTCAACTTGATTAGAAAGTGTTATATAGTTCCAGTAAGGAGCATGTTGAATGGTTAGCGGAGCATTTCCTTGGGCTATCCGAAGAAACCAGAGGTGGTGCACTAACAAATGAAGAAAAAAATGAGAATCTTCTTGCGTTATGTTACTGACCCTGGGTTTCAGTGTGGAGTTGGTGAAGACATCTCGGAGCACTGTGTGAAAAACATTTGCGCAGGTTTGACATGAATAGAAATGAAAGCAGATTATTAGATAAAATTCCAACAAACGTTGCTCAGATGCAAGGAAGCACAGGAAGTGGCAAGAACGTTTTAGCGCCCTTATGCTGTCGGAGCTGTAGACACTACTCATGTACAAATTAAGAAGCCACATGTTCATGAGAATGAGTAGGCCTACATTTACAGAAAAGGCGACCCTAGCATTAATGTACAGGCAACTTGCAATGGAAAGGAAGAGTTCAACCAGTGTAGATGTATTATGGCCTGACTCTGTCCCTGACTCTCGAATTTGGAGGAACTCCGATGTTTGCAGAGTTACGACGCCTCTGTTGGAAGTCGAAGGGATGACGACACCTGCAGATCTGGCTCCTTAAAATTACGTTCAATTGTCAATATACTATTTGCATCATTATGAATTTTTTATTACTTTCATTATACCATTTTCCTCAATTTTTTAATGTCTTTATTTTCAGGCTATGTTTTCCTCAGATGGACGATGGTAGGGTTATTCTCCCCATGCATCAGATTCATCTGCCGCTTCTCCCATTAGTTTTAACGATGTGGGTTTGTTTCCAGTACGCTTTAAAACTATATTTCAGTCTTGTTTTAACGTTTTGTAAATTTTTAGCAAAGGTTGTTAGGCGGAAATATTTAAGTTAAATTTAGCAAGTAGTTCACACTGAACTGCATTTATTACACTTGTTTTCTTATGCTTCTTATCTGGTAACTGTGACTTTGAAAACAGAATTGTATGTTCCTTTAAAATGGAGATACAAGCGGACTGGAATTATACATTATCTTCTGCCATGTTGAGCATTGAACTGTCCGGAAGCCCTCAAAGTATACATGGCACGTGCACGACCTTAATCATTGACACTGAGTTGCTGCTCCAGACACTCAAGTTTACGCTGTGCTTCCACCCTACATTTTTATTCACCAGAAATGTGGAGTGGAAGCTTTTCGGCAGGGAGACACTCAGACACTCGGTGAGCACACGCTCATGTGCTTAGACTCATTTTTATTCACACCACCCAATGTCTTTATGTTGAATCGTATCTTGAGCACCAAATTTGCAGTCTATGTCGACACACACTTGTATTTAAATCTTGTAAGGACAACTATACAATTACTTACGTGGATGATGAGTCTGTAAACTAAACTGTATGTTGAGCACCAAGCTTGCACTCTATATGAACACACACTTTTAAAATCATATAAGATATAATCTAGCCAGGCTGAGTGGCTCAGACGGTTGAGGCGCTGGCCTTCTGACCTCAACTTGGCAGGTTCGATCCTGGCTCAGTCCGGTGGTATTTGAAGGTGCTCAAATACACCAGCCTCGTGTCAGTAGATTTACTGGCACGCAAAAGAACTCATGTGAGACTAAATTCCGGCACATCGGCGTCTCCGAAAACGTAAAAATAGCTAGTGCGACGTAAAGCAAATAACATTATTATTATTATTAGATATAATCCAGTCGGATAATATTAGAATGATTTTATAGCAATTCAAATCAAGGAATTTACTTTGTTGTTAAAATTTTCTTTAAAATAAGTAAAATGTCGAAAGGGAAACTCTTCTCAGATAACAGTTGCGTTTTTTATGGAACGTGTAATCCGACGAAAGTTCCAGTGTGTTGAGTCTAAAAATAAAAGAAATGGGGAGTATAAGTATTGTGTAAGTGAAAGTGAGTTTTTAATGGATAAGTTTTTAATATGTTACTCAGTTCCCTGCTGTATCCTTCGGAAAGATAATAAGATATGTGTGCCCTATTAAGCGGCACTCGTGGTAGTAACATTTGGTTAAATTGAATAGCTGTTCAGGAGGGACGGAGCGTCCTGTAGGCTGGAAGAGTGTTGCTATGAATAGGCGGGGAAATGAGGTGAGGGGAGTTGATGATTTCTTTCTAATACTGTAACTCTGTTTTAAATATCATTTGGGTAATAGTTTATAAACTTAATCAAATAGCATATTGTTTTCTTTAATTTCATTTACAGCAAACTCCTGATTATCCGGGTGCAGATTATCCAGTTTGCGAGTTATCTGTGCACCCCCGAGGTTTGTTATATTTTTATTTCCTTCATTGTTGTCACAGCATTTTGAATACGTGTGAACTGTACGCTTGAAATTCGAGCACGCTGTCGATTGCAAGTGTGCTGGGGACAAGCTTTGTTCAAGAACCAAACACTAAACAATGTACTGTATAGCAGTTCTTTTTTCTGTGATCCCAGTTATGGCTACAAAGCATTTAACTATAAAATAAAAGCTTAAATTAATTAACAGAGAATCAGTAAAGAAATTAGTGGATGATTATGTGGTTGGTGTTCAGACAGTTAAGATAGCCCTATATTCAAAATAGCAAACAGAAACTCTTAGAATTCATGTTTTGTACCTTGTGACTACTCCAACCACTACTCTTATACCTTCATATCTTCCACACAATATAAATAACATTTGTTTGAGCGCCAGTTGCTTTTTTAAGAAAAACAACAAAATTCGGTAGAGCATACCTCTTATATCAATTATCTCAAGGCGTGAGGTGATAAACTCACATATCTGGCAATATACAGGGATATGGATCAGGACAATATTAAATTACTGTTGCATTTCCACAATTGGGGATTGTACATGGAGCTGGAATCACTTATTATAATTAAAATAAAACTGAGTTTATGACTATAATTTACGTCACAATGAACAAGCATTGACGTCTTTTGATTTAACAAAAAAATATATATAGTGAGATTTGCGGTAAAAATAAAAGGAAAATTTAATCTAAACAAAAAAAGCTATTGGCATGAACTTGAAGTGAGATGTGATATCGCCGCTGATTACATTCTTCTTCATGTTATGAATGCATAACATGTCTGATGCTTTAATTACCTGATGTCTGCATACACCGCTGTTGAACTTGAATTTCTTGGGAAAACCTATGAGCTGAAGTCGGGAGCCGTCTGCTGTTATCTTCTTATATAACAAGGAGTTGGCCTACATACCATGTACGCGTGTAGGGAGCTCCAATGTAATTACGTCCACTCAATATATTATAAGAAATTGGAAAATATTATTGAAACATCTTGTGAAGTCCATCCTCACAAGAAGATGATGTTTCTTTATCAGCATAGTACCCGTCTCTGCTCGGATACAACCACCACTTGTAGACCTCCTCGATTATTACAAGACCTCTTGAAAACACAACTCTTAGCTCTGACCATCACACTAAGACCACTTCTTCCATTTGATACATCTGACTGTTACATATGATCTGCACGATATGATCTGAATACCTCTCACCACCGTTGCATCGACTTTTATAACCTCGCGATGACGACTCATCTCCCTACTCTCTGTTCATCCCTTCCATTTCAACATAGAGTAGCTGGCGAATACTGACACTTGGTCGCAATCACGTGCCCACGCACTGATGTCATCAGTCAAGTGTTGTCTAAGCGTGCCCAAGCGGATTGCAGATGACTAAGTTTCATGCGTCACCGGGAATTCTACTTGCACACAACATTCTCAGTTAAACATAGCCTCGATTGCAAAATACTATGCCAGCTCATCTAGCCAGAGTTACAAGCCATAGCATGATTATATGAAACCAACAAATCTCACTTACAGCAATACAGAATAATTACAAACAAATTTCACTTAAACTATGATTAAATACAATAATATGCGTGATGCCTAATTATTACAGTCTAAGTGATGAGAAACAGAATATAAAATCTAATGAATCGGGTTAATAATAATAATAATAATAATAATAATAATAATAATAATAATAATAATAATAATAATAATAATAATAATAAAAATAATAATAATAATAAATACTGAATGAAATCTGTAACCCTGTTGTACGGTTACAACCTCAAGTGTTTTACGTAAGTAATTTTTAAATTGGCCTACTTTATTGATAAAAGAGGATATAGAATGTGTTAATTGTTTGACATTGTTGCATTTTCAAACAGTATTGTATGTTCTGTATTATTATTATGATAAGATTCAATGTGCATTAAAAAGCACAAAAATGTCTGGTGATTAGCCCAGATAATTGAGAGTTTGCTGTATATTGAAAGTGCAATTTGTTCCTCGATCTAACTGTACGTTTTGCTTCGATTAGACCTCATGATAAGGTTTTTAGGGTGTTTAGGGTTTGTTGTAAGGATGTAAAGGAGAAGGCATATAAGTCTCTAGTAAGACCAGAGTTAGTGACTGGTTCCATTGTATGGCACCCTCACCAGGATTACTTGGTTCAAAAACTGGAAGAAATCAAAAGAAGAGAAGCTTGTTTCATTCTGAGTGATTCCTACAAAAGAGTAGTGTTACGAAAATGCTACAAGGTTGGGACTGGGAATACTTGGAGAAACAAGTTGAGCTGTTCGCCTAAGTGGAATGTTCTGGGTTGTTAGAGGAAAGATGACATGTAATGACATTAGTAGGTGAATAAGTTTCAACAGTTTTTTCAAAAGTAGGAAAGATGACAATATGAAAATAATGTTGTGATTCTAGAGGATAAATTGGGGCAAATATTTGTTTATATGAAGAGGAATTATGGAGATGTTCGATAGATTTCCAAATTTTGTGAAACGATTTAAGAAGATACTAGTTAAACAGTTGATAGGGAATCTGTCCCCTGGGCAACTGTTTTAAATTCAGATGTGTGGTGACTGATTTGTTTTCATGTCAAGTGCCATTATGTGTGGCACCGAGCGAGTTGTCTGTAGAGGGCGCGCAGCTGTAAGCTTGCATTCGGAAGATAGTGAGTACGAACTCCAGTATCGGCAACTCTGAAGATGGTTTTCCATGGGTTCCCATTTTCATGTCACGCAAATGCTGGGGCTGTACCTTCGTTAAAACCACGGCTGCTTCCTTCGTACTCCTAGCCCATTCCTATTCCATCGTCGCCATAAGACCTATCTGTGTCGGCACGACGTAAAGCATTGACTTATATTGTATTGAAAAAGTTGACCATCTTTGACAATTTATTTCTTATAATTGTACTTCAGTACGGAACAAAAATGAAATTTGTAGCTTATAAGTAAAGCAACTTGTAAAAAAAAAGTTTGGCCTTTAACATTTCAATTCATTCATCTAGGATGGGATAAAGAGTCAGTATTGCTGTGTGTATTCCTACATTTCTTCAGATGCCAAACTGATCTTCCAACTTTTGCTTCAGATTTTCTCTCCATTATCTTGTAAATAAATTGTATTAACATGTTATACATGTAAGAAACTAAACCATTGTTGCTGTAGTGTCCACACTTGTCAGCACCTCTGGGTCTTTCTTGTCATAAGCATCGATAATATATCCTGTTTCCATTACAGTGTCATCTACGCTCCCTTGATATATTTGCTGAATATGTTCCTTTCGTGTTCCTGCCTTGTCTTCTATCTCTGGAAGTAGTTTTACATCTGAGGTCCTAATATTCATGTACCTATTTAATTTTTCCTCCCGAAGTTTCTTCGATTTTTCTGTTTGCGGCATCTGCCTGACCTGCATCTACACAATCTTAAATATCTTCACACTTCTTCGTCAACCGTTCCTCCTTAACTGCCTTAGACTTTGTCTACTTTTACTGTACTTAGCCCCCCTGTATTTCGTTGTGTGCTCCTCACTTTTCTATTCTTGTACATGTCGTTCATTCAAGGCTAGGATCTTACAATTTATCCACAGATTTGTATTTTATCTCTCTGTTTTCACTTGCCCTGCTGATCTCCTCCTCAGGTCTGTCTGCTCTACCTCTATTGTATTTCACCATTTTCATTTAGTCCTTGTGCAACATATTCATTGAAATATTCCCTTTCATTCTTTTCCTTCAACTTTTCTAAATCTCTCTCACTGTTTTCCTTCCTTTCTTCAACTTCAGTCAGTTTTTGATGACCAAGTTGTGGTTGAAGTCTATATCTGTTTCTGGGAATATCTTGCAATCCAACACCTGGTTTCTGAATGAAGGGTATTTGTACCTTCTAGTGTCAGCAGGTCTTGTCCATGCATTTGGGGTTTTGAACAATGTTATCTCGGGCTACATTTTGACCAGGGCAGACTGCATCATCTTTCATTTCTTTGTCCCAGTCCATATTCTCATACTACCTTACCTTCCATTGCCTACCACTGCATTCCAGTGTGTCATTACAAGTTTTCGTTTCCTTTTACATATTGCATAAAATCCTTAATGTCTTCATATATCGGTACTTTTTTTAAATGTGAACCGCAACGCTGTGATTGGCTTGGTGTCATGGTGTCTACCTAGACAGCAACAATCCATAGTCATAGTAACTTACGTATTGTCCTATTTTCTTATTCATTAATAAACGAACTACTTCATTTCCCCTGGTTGATTTCGTGTAAATAATTCTGTAGTTGCCTGTTCAGAAATCCTGAAGTTCTTGCCAACAAACCTGATACCAACTACCTCCAGTTTCCGTCTATCTAAATTTCCCTTTCAGATTCTCTAACCCACCATGACGATTTCACGGTCTGACTCGAAAAATTTTGTTATTCATGTGGAGATCGGAGTGGGGAGGCTATGTATCCTGTACCCTATGTAGTATACTTTACCCAGAAGGAAGCCATAATCAGCACAGAATGCTACAAATCTAGCAGAGTTACGGCTATAGTTTCCTGTTGCTTTCAGCTGTGCACCTGGATCAATAACACTAAGCCATAATGAGTGGTGTTGTAAGGTCATTTCAGTCAGTCTTCCTGACCGCCACCCTTGCAACTTTCCAAAAGGCCGCTATCCCCTCTCAAAAAAAATTAGTTTGTCTGATATCTCAGCAGATACCCATCAAATATGAATGCACCTATGAAGGCAAAATCTTATGGATGATATATTGTGTGCATTTACATCCTCCCATTGTTTTGAAAATCACAGTAATTGTTAATAATACATCTTGTTTGATTTTTTTTTGCTAGTTGCTTTACGTCGCACCGACACAGATAGGTCTTATGGCGACGATGGGATAGGAAAGGGCTAGGAGTGGGAAGGAAGCGATCATGGCCTTAATTAAGGTACAGCCCCATTTGCTTGGTGTGAAAATAGGAAACCGCGGAAAAACATCTTCAAGGCGGCTAGTAGTATAATAGGGCAGTTCGGCCGCCACCACCTCCTCCGGGCTCCCAGGGGTCCCTCCACCACCCGCGGGAAATTTGAATTTTGGAGGGAAATTTGAATTTTGGCGCGAGATTTGAATTTGTAAACAAAGCCACGTGGTTCTTGGACAGCTATCATCGACAACAAAGCATCGCTAACCTCACTGCTGCCACCTTGACGGGCCTAAAATTCAGTGGTACCAACTTAACCTAACTAGCGCGAGGTAAACAAATCCACGTGTTTTTTGACAGCCACGTGCTTTTTGACAGACAACAACGCATCGCTAACGTCATTGCTGCCATCTTGACGGGCCTAAACCTCAGTAGTACCAACTGAACCTCACAAGCGCGAGATAAACAAAGCCACGTGCTTTTTTGACAGCTGTCATCCGCCATCTTTAAACTATAGAGCGCCGTGCTGCCCTCTTTATCGCATTAGCCGCAAATTCGTCACCTGTCATCGGCAGTGCTGCCATCTTGGCGGGCCTAAACCTTAGTGCTACCAACTTAACCTCACTAGCGTGAGATAAACAAAGCCACGTGAATTTTTTGACAGCTGTCACCAGCCATCTTTAATCTATAGAGCGCAGTGCTGCCCTCTTTAGCTACTTACCTTTGAAATGTGGTGGCGGATAATTTGAAAAATGCTTTTTTGACAGCAGCCATCTTTAAGCACCGTGCTGCCCTCTGTAGTTACATACCTTTGAAATGTGGTGGCGGTAAATTCCACGTGCTTTATAAACCTATATGCTTTTCTGACAGCTGTCATCCGCCATCTTTATTCCAGAGAGAACAGTGCTGCAATCTTTAGTTGAAATGTGGTGGCGGAAAATTCCACGTGCTCTTGTTTGGAAACAAATCAACATGCTTTTTTGACAGCTGTCATCCGCCATCTTTAATCAACAGAGCACCGTGCTGCCCTCTTTAGCTACTTACCTTTGAAATGTGGTGGTGGTAAATTCTACGCGCTCTTGTTTGGAAACAAACCCATGTGCTTTTCTGACAGCTGTCAACCGCCATCTTTAATCCAAAGAGCACCGTGCTGCCCTCTTTGTGCCGGTGGCAAATTCCACGTGCTTTACAAACTCGCGTGCTTTTTGACAGCTGTCATCCGCCATCTTGCATCACAAACCTAAGTGCTGTACTCTTTAGCTAGATACCTTTGAAATGTGGTGGCGGCAAATTCCACGTGCTCTTGTTTGGAAACAAAGCCACGTGCTCTTTTGACAGCTGTCATCCGCCATCTTTAATCAATAGAGCACTGTGCTGCTATCATGCGGGTAATTTCGTCAGCTGTCATCCGCCATCTTTAATTCACAGAGCACCGTGCTGCTCTCTGTAGTAGCGGGCAATTTGAAAAGTTCTGTTAGCTGTCATCCGCCATCTTTAATCAAGAGAGCACCGTACTGCCATCTTTAGCTAGATACCTTTGAAATGTGGTGGCGGCAAATAGAAAAATTCCACGTGCTCGTGTTTAGTAAACAAACTCACGCGCTTTTTGTCAGCTGTCATCCGCCATCTTACATCGCAAACCTCAGTGCTACACTCTTTAGTTGAAAAATGGTGGCAGATAATTTAAAAAGAAAAGTTCTACAGCAGCCATCTCTCGACGCTAATTGCACAAGATGGTGGCTATACATGACTCCTTAAAGGTGGTTATGCAAGATGATCGCTATACATAGGTTCTTATGAGACTCCCTTGGGATGCTTGCGCAAGATGGCGGTTATACAAGGCTCCTTATGAGACACCCTAGGGATGCTTGCGCAAGATGGTGGTTGCTCTTATGAGGCGGCTTAAGGATCCTTGCACAAGATGGCTAGAGACGCCCCCTAAGGATGCTTGCGCAAGATAGCGGACGCAAGATGGCGGCTATAAATAGCTCCTTATGAGACAGCCTAGGGGGTGCTCGCACAAGATGGCGGCTACTCTTATGAAGAAAGCTAGCTTAGAGGCTACTGTGCAAGATAACGGTTGCCGTTATGCATGCGGTGGAGAGCAAATTGAAATTCTATGTGCTTAATCAACAGAGCACCCTGCTGCCCTCTTTAGCTGAAATGTGGTGGTGGATAATTTGAAAAATTCTTTTGACAGGTGTCATCTTTAAACAATGACGACTATACATAGGCTGTTAAGACCTTATCATTCTCCTCCTCCTCCTTCTCTACCTCCTCCTCCTCCTCCGCCTCTTATGTCAAGGCATAGCTTTATATCGGACAAGTTTAAACCTGCATCGCGAAGGCAAGCGTGTGCAGCGATAACATTATTGTACATGTTTAGACTTGCGAAACATAAGAAGAGTAGAATCAAACGCTGTACTCGATACAACATGTGATCAGAACATTGATTGATGTGTTCAGAACACAAAATAAGTGATCAAGACTAGAATCGAACACTGTAGTCGATGCAACATGTCAGGGGATACCCTTGTTCTAAGAAGATCAGATTGAAACATAACAAGACTTGAATCGAACACTGTACTCGATGTCGTTAACTTCAACATATGATTAAAACATTGTCTGGTGTGTTCAGAACACTACATAAGTAGAATCGAACGCTGTACTTAATACAACATGTTAGGGGATACCTTTGTTCTAAGAAGATCAGATTGAAACATAACAAGACTAGAATTGAACACTGCACTCGATGTCGTTAACCTTAACATGTGATCCGATTGATGTGTTCAGATCCCTAAACAAGTAGAACCGAACACTGTACTCGATACAACATGTTAGGGGATACCTTTGTTCTAAGAAAATTAGATTGAAACATAAGACTAGAATCGAACACTGCACTCGATGTCGTTAACCTTAACATGTGATCAGAACATTGATTGATGTGTTCAGATCACTAACCAAGTAGAACCGAACACTGTACTCGATACAACATGTCAGGGGATACCTTTGTTCTAAGAAAATTAGATTGAAACATAACAAGACTAGAATCGAACACTACACTCGATGTCGTTAACCTTAACATGTGATCCGATACAACATGTTAGGGGATAACTTTGTTCTAAGAAAATTAGATTGAAACATAGCAAGACTAGAATCGAACACTGTACTCGATACAACATGTGATCAGAACATTGTTTGATGTGTTCAGAGCAAAAGTACAACTTCAATGATTTACCTAGTGTAAAAATCAAAAACACACTGTGCACATATCGCGAAGCTATCTCGCCTATCACTTGCCTAGTATGAAAATCAAAAACACACTGTGCACATATCACATAGCTAACTCGGCAACACTTCAAATGATTTGCTTAGTACGAAAATAAAAAAAATAAAAATCTATACCGCGTACCTAACTCGTTCACCGCACTGCTAAGACGCTTAGTAATTGCAAATACACTGATATATGTCATGCGAAAATCAAGAAAGCACACTGCGTAGCCAACTCGCTCGGTCACTCGCTTAGTAATTGCAACACGACTAGAACACTGATACACGTTACTCTTTTTTTTCGAAACACACACACACGGATAAGAATGTTGCGAGATACTACATACTTACATGTTTTTTAAAAAAAATAGGGGGATAAAAGATCATAAATTATATGTACACATGTTGTCTCCTCCAAGTTGTAAGACGAAATAGACGCAGTACTGCGAGTTTCCGCTATAGCTGGCGAACGGAAGTAGCATGATATCTCAGCAAAAAAAATACGCGTGAGCTTGGTTAACCTTTTCTAGTCACTTTTCATCTAATTTCATAACTTTAATTTTTCTCCATAATATTTGTCTAAAATATATGTTTTAAAAATACGTTTACAGTTCTGGAAATAATAAACTCGACAAAACTTGACAAATTCTTGGTCAAGTAAATGGTCCTTTATGCCATAAAACAGGGTTCCATTCACTGACCTCAACAGCCTACAGAGGAACTTCTGATGAACTTCTTTGCTCCTTAGTACATTCATATTTCTGAGTGCATTTTTAGTCAACGTACACAACAGTTTCACATATTTGGAGGGCATGATTAATCCGTCGCCTCCAGAGTACATTTTCTCCTTGAATAGGACATAGTCTGTGTAGTTCTTTCTGGCACTTCTCAGAGCATTCAAGCGTACTGCACATCTGATAAGGCATTCCACCTTCCTCACCACAAATCCAGCAATATATATGTCCCTCTTCTAGCTGTATTTCCACTAGTTTTTCTATGTATGTCCATTTTATTTCATCACCTTCATTGTTTAAAATTGTGCCCAAACTAGCCAAAGAATTATTCACCAATTTGAGCATGTGGCACATATCTAGAAAAATAAATACTGGCTCTTGTCACTGGGTGTTCAAATTAAATTTACTCATTGGGTTGGTGAATATCCAGGCCCAGAAACTTTACCTTTAATTTGCTGGCTGCCCCATCAAATGTTGAACTGACAACATGAATATCAGTGTCATGCAATATGGTGAGAGCAGTGGTTACTAAATTTCCCTTAATTTCTTCTGACAAACTACTAGTTAAAAATAAGCAATGGGAACCCTCCAGTGGTCATTGATGTTACCCGTGGCATTACCCTCTTCCACTTTAAGCTTTAGAGCTGTTAGTTAATGATGGGCAACGCTCTCGCTCGAGACTCTCGAGACTGACGTCGCAGATCTCGAGAATCTCGCGAGAATCTCGAGACCGATCCTCCTGTAGTGCAAGCGCGTGACGTACCAGTAACTATGACTGTAAACTCATCGTTCTCATATGAAAATGTGTGAGCCAATACACTTTGTCAAAGGCCTGGAAAAGTACTGCATGTTTAACTATGAACCCCTTAATACCATTAACGAAAGTGATAACGGAATGTCAGTACCCGTATCTTAAACTGTTCATGGCTCATTTTAGGTGGACATCTTAGTTGAATAACCCTGGATAATTTGTGAATAACTGTTGATAGACTGTACACCTACTTGGATACTAGAGGCGTGGATTATTCGAACTTGAGACAGGAAAGATGTGCTTTGCTACATATGCAACCCCCATTACATATGCGTGGAACGTGTAATCTAAAATGCCCGACTTTGCTCCAATATTCTTTCAGCAGGGATGATGGGCAACGCTCTCGAGACCCGATACTAGTGTGCTGCGAGCTTTGCGACGCGACGTCCCAGTAACTACGAGTGTAAGCTTGGTAGTTATCATCAGCAGTTCTCATATGGAAACGTGTGTGACGATAAATTTTGTCAAAAGCCTAGGAAAGCACTGCATGTTGAACTATGTGCTCCTTAATACCATTTACGAAAGTGAAGACAGAATGCCAGTATCTTAAACTGTTCACGAGTTATTTTAGGTGGACTTCTTAGCTGAATAACCCGTATAATTTGTTAATAACTGTTATGAGGATGTAAACCTGCCTGGATGCCTCACAATCGTTGTTGGCAGGGAAGCTTCTTGTGATTCAGACCAGGCTGGAAGTGTTCTGTGACTATTCATCTTCATTTATATTATGTGTTTTTAAGTGTCGGATTATCCCAGAAGTATTTCTGCCGATGTACCGGTATTTTACTTCTTTTGAATAAACAACACGGCGGGCTGTTCTATGTGGCATCTCTTCAAAATAACCGACATCCACAACTGCGTTTCGGACATACTCTTCAAGTTGTCGCGTACAACTATAGACAATTTCACAGTGCATATATCAAAGTACCTAATTATGAAGAGAATACTCTGTAACATTGTAAGGAATTATTTCCTTCGTCACCAAAATATCGGTAAACACAAGCAGCGGTCATATGTTATTGAATGTGGGGTCTGATATCGAAGTACACCTATCTGTCGAAAGAATTGGAACAAACTGAAGCACTTTAGATTACACTTTCCACTCATGCGTAATGGTGGTTACATTCGCAGCAAGGCGCATCTTGCCTCGTCTCGAGTTCGAATAATGTACGCCTCTAGTATCCAGGTAGGTGTATCTGCAGTAGCCGTCAGTTTCTGTACTTAGCCTATTCATTCGTGTACTTACCACTGCGTACAATGCCAGAATGCGATCCTTTATAATTATGCTATACTCCGTCAAAATAGAACTCGGTAAAAATGAACGTCATAGTCGCTTGTTGACACGTATTTACGAAATGGAGAAGGCATACTCGGCACAAACAACATTCAGCTCCGACTATCTGTACAGTAGGCCTACGGCACTCTGCTCGCCGCACAATGCGGGGACAACGCTCTCGAGATCTCTCGTAATTTCTCGCGAAAAATAGTGCCTGCGCTAGTCTCGAGAAATCCAGAGACCTAGTCTCAGACTGCCCATCACTACTGTTAGTCCTTTTTTGTAAAGCCGGGAGAGCCATCAACAACTTGGTACAATTTCCTAAGAGGCAAGCATGCATTGAACACCTTCCTTAAATTAAGAAATATGGGTAAGTGGTTCCACCTATTCAATACTAAATACTACAAATCGTAAATTTTACTTGAATAAAAGTGCAATGTAAGGGCAAAGAGTGACTGAATGGGTTGCTATATTTCTAGAAAATAGATCTCAGAGAATTAGAGTAGGTGAAGCTTTATCTGACCCTGTAATAATTAAGAGGGGAATTCCTCAAGGCAGTATTATCGGACCTTTATGTTTTCTTATA
The DNA here is from genome assembly GCF_040414725.1 of Anabrus simplex. Classification (NCBI taxonomy): domain Eukaryota; kingdom Metazoa; phylum Arthropoda; class Insecta; order Orthoptera; family Tettigoniidae; genus Anabrus; species Anabrus simplex. Next base: position 213,392,790 of record NC_090266.1, read on the forward strand.
TATATAAATGATATGAGTAGAGGAGTGGAATCGGAGGTAAGGCTTTTTGCGGATGACGTTATTCTATATAGAGTAATAAATAAGTTACAAGATTGTGAGCAACTGCAGCGTGACCTCGAAAATGTTGTGAGATGGACAGCAGGCAATGGTATGTTGATAAACGGGGTTAAAAGTCAGGTTGTGAGTTTCACAAATAGGAAAAGTCCTCTCAGTTTTAATTACTGCGTTGATGGGGTGAAAGTTCCTTTTGAGGATCATTGCAAGTATCTAGGTGTTAATATAAGGAAAGATCTTCACTGGGGTAATCACATAAATGGGATTGTAAATAAAGGGTACAGATCTCTGCACATGGTTATGAGGGTGTTTAGGGGTTGTAGTAAGGATGTAAAGGAGAGGGCATATAAGTCTCTGGTTAAGACCCCAACTAGAGTATGGTTCCAGTGTATGGGACCCTCACCAGGATTACCTGATTCAAGAACTGGAAAAAATCCAAAGAAAAGCAGCTCGATTTGTTCTGAGTGATTTCCGACAAGAGAGTAGCATTACAAAAATGTTGCAAAGTTTGGGTTGGGAGGAGTTGAGGGAAAGAAGAAGAGCTGCTCGACTAAGTGGTATGTTCCGAGCTGTCATCGGAGAGATGGCGTGGAATGACATTAGCAGGCGAATAAGTTTGAATGGCGTTTATAAAAGTAGGAAAGATCACAATATGAAGATAAAGTTGGAATTCAAGAGGACAAATTGGGGCAAATATTCATTTATAGGAAGGGGAGTTAGGGATTGGAATAACTTACCAAGGGAGACGTTCAATAAATTTCCAATTTCTTTGAAATCATTTAGGAAAAGGCTAGGAAAACGACAGTTAGGGAATCTGCCACCTGGGCGACTGCCCTAAATGCAGATCAGTATTGATTGATATTGATTGACAAAGCATCACAACCCATGAGAACACTGCTGCTGTTTGTTCCACCGCATTTTCTGAAACAGTTCTTCAGCGGAGCCGGAGAGGGAAGCGTGTGAAGGTTAAAAAAAAGTATTTTCCTGGAAGGAGTGTGGGAAAACTCAGTGAAAACCATTCTCAGGGTGGCCACTGTCAGGACCAGGATTTGAACCTTCTATCGCCGGACATCCGGCTCAGCCGCACAGTCATGGTGCGCGACTTACGGCTATGATGTGAGGTCCAGAAATATATTCAGAAAATGTTCAAAGTAGGGTAAGCCCACGATGAGAATCCTGGAAAGGTTTTCGGTCTTTGGTCTTAGTACTGTAAGTCAAAACTAAACTATATCAATCAATCAATCAATCAATCAATCAATCAATCAATCAATCAATCAATCAATCAATCAATCAATCAATCAATCAATCAATCAATCAATCAATCAATACTGATCTGCATTTAGGGCAGTCGCCCAGGTGGCAGATTCCCTATTTGTTGTTTTCCTAGCCTTTCCCCAAATGATTTCAAAGAAATTGGAAATTTATTTAACATCTCTCTTGGTAAGTTATTCCAATCCCTAACTCCCCTTCCTATAAATGAATATTTGCCCCAGTTTGTCCTCTTGAATTCCAACTTTATCTTCATATTGTGATCTTTCCTACTTTTATAAACGCCATTCAAACTTATTCGTCTACTAATGTCATTCCACGCCATCTCCCCGCTGACAGCCCGGAACATACCACTTAGTCGAACAGCTCTTCTTCTTTCTCTCAATTCTTCCCAACCCAAACATTGCAACATTTTTGTAACGCTACTCTTTTGTCGGAAATCACCCAGAACAAATCGAGCTGCTTTTCTTGGGATTTTTTCCAGTTCTTGAATCAGGTAATCCTGGTGAGGGTCCCATACACTGGAACCATACTCTAGTTGAGGTCTTACCAGAGACTTATATGCCATCTCCTTTACATCCTTACTACAACCCCTAAACACCCTCATAACCATGTGCAGAGATCTCTACCCTTTATTTACAATCCCATTTATGTGATTACCCCAATGAAGATCTTTCCTTATATTAACACCTAGATACTTACAATGATCCCCAAAAGGAACTTTCACCCCATCAACGCAGTAATTAAAACTGAGAGGACTTTTCCTACTTGTAAAACTCACAACCTGACTTTTAACCCCGTTTATCAACATACCATTGCCTGCTGTCCATCTCACAATATTTTCGAGGTCACGTTGCAGTTGCTCACAATCTTGTAACTTATTTATCACTCTATAGAGAATAACATCATCCGCAAAAAGCCTTACCTCCGATTCCACTCCTCTACTCATATCATTTATATATATAAGAAAACATAAAGGTCCGATAATACTGCCTTGAGGAATTCCCCTCTTAATTATTACAGGGTCAGATAAAGCTTCACCTACTCTAATTATCTGAGATCTATTTTCTAGAAATATAGCAACCCATTCAGTCACTCTTTTGTCTAGTCCAATTGCACTCATTTTTGCCAGTAGTCTCCCACGATCCACCCTATCAAATGCTTTAGACAGGTCAATCGCGATACAGTCCATTTGACCTCCTGAATCCAAGATATCTGCTATATCTTGCTGGAATCCTACAAGTTGAGCTTCAGTGGAATAACCTTTCCTAAAACCGAATTGCCTTCTATCGAACCAGTTATTAATTTCACAAACATGTCTAATATAATCAGAAAGAATGCCTTCCCAAAGCTTACATACAATGCATGTCAAACTTACTGGCCTGTAATTTTCAGCTTTATGTCTATCACCCTTTCCTTTATACACAGGGGCAACTATAGCAACTCTCCATTCATCTGGTATAGCTCCTCCGACCAAACAATAATCAAATAAGTACTTCAGATATGGTACTATATCCCAACCCATTGTCTTTAGTATATCCCCAGAAATCTGATCAATTCCAGTCGCTTTTCTAGTTTTTAACTTTTGTATCTTATTGTAAATGTCATTGTTATCATATGTAAATTTTATTACTTCTTTGGCCTTAGTCTCCTCCTCTATCTCGACATTATCCTTGTAACCAACAATCTTTACATACTGCTGACTGAATACTTCTGCCTTTTGAAGATCCTCACATACACACTCCCCTTGTTCATTAATTATTCCTGGAATGTCCTTCTTGGAACCTGTTTCTGCCTTAAAATACCTATACATACCCTTCCATTCCATGTGCAATACCTATTTCATTTGGCCGTAATGGTACAAGTAGACATGTTAATATCCTTATCACATTTACAAAAAATACGTGCTTTTATAGGTTTGTAATATATTACAATTATACAGAAAAGGCCTCGTAGGCTGGCAATGATTATTTGAAATCTCCCGCTTATGCAGACAGCCCGAGCATATTCACCATAGGTGGCCAACATCAGCTGATTAGATCTTGGCGCCGATTTCTGTTGGCAGCGCCATCTCTATCCATTTCTATACCCGCAGGTAGTACCTCCGTCCACTAGGTAGGGGAGACCAAGCTACCTGCTATTTTCTGCCACCGCCTTTAACGACAGTGAGTATGTGTGACGGAGGGCAATGATATATTCGGTGCAGATAGCCGCTTCAGAATTTCTTGTGTGTGTAAATACGTGTGGAGTGCGTCATTTATTATGTATTACGTGTGCTAAATGCTGTTAATATATTTGTGTTAAGTATTCCACAGGGATCCAGTGATATGAACCAGCTACCTACCTCATGTCCACTATACCTACAGTCCACTTCCTTCCTCACAGTATCCTTATCTAAAAACTTGTATATATCCTAACCCAGTCATTTGGAACTTGTATATATCCTAAACCAATCAATTCACAGTCGTCTGGGCTAGATTTTTACGGAGTCCAGGTTAACATGATATTACCACGTGCATTTTGGCGGGACCGAAGCTTCATAGCAGCCATCTTGGCAAGGAACATGGCAGAGCTTCCAATGCAGCCATGTCAGTTTGTCCGCCATGGTGCTTTTCACTTGATATGATGCCATCTTGGGTCCAGTTTGCAGCAACCAGTGATCTCTTTTCAGTACCGGTAGAAATATGACAGCCACGCAGACCAACTTCGATGCACTACCGTGTGCAGCTCCTGTAAGTGCATACTCAGTTCTGATTCCTATTATTTCCTACTATGGCAATTTCTTGTTAAGACTAGAGGCCTAGTGAAAGCCAATATCACACATGTGTACAACTTCGTAAATAACTGTAAATCAGGATCAAGTATAAATGCAATCAAGGCAAGACTAGATCTACCGAGAGTAAGAAAAAGGTATGAAAATGTGCAAGATATGTTAGAACTGGAGGATGAAACAGAACCCTAGTGAAGATCGTGATAGTTTTGAATTATACTATCATGTAGTAGATAAAATTACGACATTGATAGTAGAGATTGAAGAATCATGGTTGAGACAAAGCAACCTTTGCTGCGCAACCAATGATGCTCAGTCTGGCTCATTCAAGAGAGAATTAGCACTTCCTATTATTAAATTGCTATCTTTTGTAGGCAACATATTACTGATCTTCGTCATTTTTCTGACATGTTTACCAGTTTCATTATGAACAATGACTCACTTGGAAGATTTACAAATGTATCATTATTTATTAACTTCACGTACAGATGAAGCACATGATCAAATTAAGAATCTTCCCATAACAACTACAGATTTTATGATTGCATAGCAAACAGTCTCAAAGATACAATAACCCTAAACTTATTGCAATGTCTCACATTAAAAACCTGTTAAACCTTTCCTCTGTAAGCAGAGAGTATTCCACAGATCTGTGATCACTTCAAATCAAGTGTCAGGTATTCTAAATGCAGATGTGGCACGTGAACTTGACATTCCTTTGTATGAAATTCTTGTATCACAGTTGATAATTGAACAAATTGATGAGGTCAGCATAAATCAACGGGAGCTGACATTATCAAAATTGAAGTTTACAAGACTAGACTAATCATGTCAGTTTTTAGGAGACATATAAGATGCCCTTAACCTAATCAAATCAGACCTCTAAACCAGCTGTGTCGTCCCACCCACGGCATGCTACTGTCGGCAATCTCACTAAACCGGTAAGATAGGTTTGTGTCTCTACTGGCAATAATTGTTTATTTTGTGATGGTGTCCATCCTCTCTACAAAGGTTCAGGCTTTTCTAGCAGCAGTGTCTAACAACAAAAGGGCTTTTGTCAAACAACATAGATTGTGTTCAATTTGTCTTAGGCCTGTAAACATCGTTAGTAACTGTTCTTAAAGCTCCTGTAGTTCATACGGCTTTAAATATCACACCCTACTTCTTTAAACCAAACAACCATTCACGTGAAGGTAGGCTGAAGCCACACCTGGAAAAGAAAGGCGCTGATGTCAACCAGCAACAAATTGTTACAGCCACGTATTGTTTACTAAAGGTAAAACCTCAAACCCAGATACTACTATCCACTGTATTGGTTAAGGTATGTGAAGGATATGGAAATTTACAAACTTGCAGAGTGCTCCTAGACTTACGTAGCCAGATACACTTCATTACAAATGCCTGTGCAGAACGACTCAGCTTAAGAAAGGTTCGAAACCGGACTACAAAAATGATAGTAAGAGCCAGCTTATATCCCTTAAACCATTTCTCTGCGAGCAAGAACTTCGAGTTGGTGGCAATCAGAGCTCCCTTTCAATGAACATCAGATAATCTTGCCCCCAAGGCACCACCTAACTAAATTCATTGTCGAGAACGAACATCGACGAATATTAGATGCTCAGTGCCAATTGCTACTATCTTCTCTTCACCAGCAATATTTGGTAACAAGTGGAAGGAATGCCATTCGCAAAATCATATACCGTTATCTCATCTACTATAAACTAAAGGCAAAAAATGCCCAGAAACTACTGGGCCAGTTCCCGAACTACAAAGTATCACCTGCCACTCCATTCTTACACTGTGGGGTTGATTACCTACGTAGGCCTACTGTACACAAAATCAGGCTCTCATATAAACAGTAAGGTTTAAATATTTTTTGTCAATTATTGCATGTTTGGCTAATAAGTCTGTTCTCCTAGAAATTGTTAGCAGCATGATTACCCAGGCCTTTCTTGCAGCTCTCAAATTCTTTATCTTCCGATGAGGGAGACCTGCACACATATACTCGGATAATGGCAGAAACTTTGTAGGTGCTGACAGAGAACTACAAGAACTGCAGAGATTGTTCGATCATCAGAGACATCAGTGGCACTTCATTCCATCTCTGGCTCCACACTTTGGAAGCAATTGGGAGGCTGGCATCAAATCATTCAAGCATCGACGAGTGACGGGCACGGCATACATTACCTTATAATTATTGGCAACTCGCAGTACAAATCGAAGCATCTCTAAACGTTAGACCTCTAGTCCCCCCTATCTGATGATCCCAGCGATCTAGTAGCTATCACTCCAGGCCACTTTCTGATTGGAAGACCTGTCACTATCCTTCCCAAATCAGAAATGAGTAATGTTCGGTTCAATGTACACTCTAGATGGCAGCAACTGCAACGGCAGCTCCATGGATTCTGGAAGGCGTAGTTAACAGACTACCTCTCCAACAGCAGCAGAGATCTAAATGGACACTAGCAAACAGTAATGTGCAGTCAGGCACATTCAATCAATCACTACTGATCTGCATGAATTTAGTGCAGTCGTCCAGGTGGCAGATTCCCTATCTGTTGTTTTCCTAGCCTTTTCTTAAATGATTGCAAAGAAATGGGAAATTTATTGAATGTCACCCTTGGTAAGTTATTCCAATCCCTGACTCCCCTTGCTATAAATTAATAAGTAGTATAATGCAGGGATTCTGGCGCCTCCGCCGCATCCTCCGCCTCCTCCTCCTCCTCCGCCGCCTCCTCCGCCGCCGCCGCCCGCGGGAAATTTGAATTTTGGCGGGAAATTTGAATTTTGGCGCGAGATTTGAATTTGTAAACAAAGCCACGTGCTTTTTGACAGCTGTCATCGACAACAACGCATCGCTAACCTCACTGCTGCCATCTTGACGGGCCTAAACCTCACTAGTGCCAACTTAACCTAAGTAGCATGAGGTAAACAAACCCACGTGCTTTTTGACAGCCACGTGCTTTTTGACAGACAACAACGCATCGCTAACCTCAGTACTGCCATCTTGACGGGCCTAAACCTCAGTAGTGCCAACTTAACCTCACTAGCGCGAGGTAAACAAAGCCACGTGCTTTTTGACAACCACGTGCTTTTTGACAGATTTGTAAACAAAGCCACGTGCTTTTTGACAGCTGTCATCGACAACAACGCATCGCAAACCTCAGTACTACCATCTTGACGGGCCTAAACCTCAGTAGTGCCAACTTAACCTAACTAGCATGAGGTAAACAAAGCCACGTGTTTTTTGACAGCCACGTGCTTTTTGACAGCTGTCATCCGCCATCTTTAAACTACAGAGCGCTGTGCTGCCCTCTTTCGTCACCTGTCATCGGCAGTGCTGCCATCTTGGCGGGCCTAAACCTTAGTGTTACCAACTTAACCTCACTAGCTCGAGATAAACAAATCCACGTGCTTTTTGACAGCCACGTGCTTTTTTGACAGCTGTCATCCGCCATCTTTAATCCATAGAGCACAGTGCTGCCCTCTTTAGCTACTTACCTTTGAAATGTGGTGGCGGCAATTTGAAAAATTCTATGCGCTCTTGTTGGGAAACAAAGCCACGTGCTTTTTTGACAGCTGTCATCCGCCATCTTTAATCAATAGAGCACTGTGCTGCTATCATGCAGGCAATTTCGTCAGCTGTCATCCGCCATCTTTGAGAACAGTGCTGCACTCTATGTGGTGGCGGTAAATTCCACGTGCTTTACAAACCCATGTGCTTTTCTGACAACTGTCATCCGCCATCTTTAATCTAGAGAGAACAGTGCTGCACTCTATGTGGTGGCGGCAAATTGAAAAATTCTACATGCTCTTGTTTGGAAACAAACTCACGCGCTTTTTTGACAGCCGTCATCCGCCATCTTTAATCAACAGAGCACAGTGCTGTACTCTTTAGCTAGATACCTTTGAAATGTGGTGGCGGCAATTTGAAAAATTCTATGTGCTCTTGTTGGGAAACAAAGCCACGTGCTTTTTTGACAGCTGTCATCCGCCATCTTTAATCAATAGAGCACTGTGCTGCTATCATGCGGGCAATTTCGTCAGCTGTCATCCGCCATCTTTGAGAACAGTGCTGCACTCTATGTGGTGGCGGTAAATTCCACGTGCTTTACAAACCCATGTGCTTTTCTGACAGCTGTCATCCGCCATCTTTAATCTAGAGAGAACAGTGCTGCACTCTATGTGGTGGCGGCAAATTCCACGTGCTTTACAAACCTATGCGCTTTTCTGTCATCCACCATCTTTAATCTAGAGAGAACAGTGCTGCACTCTATGTGGTGGCGGCAAATTCCACGTGCTTTACAAACCTATGCGCTTTTCTGTCATCCACCATCTTTAATCTAGAGAGAACAGTGCTGCACTCTATGTGGTGGCGGCAAATTCTACGTGCTCTTATTTGGAAACAAATTCTACTCGCTCTTCAGCTGTCATCCACCATCTTTAATCAAGAGAGCACCGTGCTGCCCTCTTTGTGGTGGCGGATAATTTGAAAAAATTCTTTTCGACAAGCAGCCATCTTTAATCCAGAGAGAACAGTGCTGCCCTCTTTAGCTACTTACCTTTGAGGCGGTTAATTTGAAAAATTCTTTTCGACAAGCTGCCATCTTTAATCCAGAGAGAACAGTGCTGCCCTCTTTAGCTACTTACCTTTGAGGCGGTTAATTTGAAATATTCTATTTAACAAGCTGCCATCTTTAATGAAAAGAGCATCGTGGTGCTATCTTGCGGGTAATATTTTACGTCACAGCTGTCATCCACCATCTTGCATTGCTAACCTTAGTGCTGCCCTCTTTAGCTACTTACCTTTGAAACAAAAAATCTATTTGACAAGCTGTCACCCGCCATCTTGCATCGCAAACCTCAGTGCTGCACTCTATGTGGTGGCGGATAACTTGAAAAAATCTTTTTGACAAGCAGCCATCTTTAATCAACAGAGCACCGTGCTGACATCTTTAGCTACCGCCATCTTACATCGCTTACCTCGCTGCTGCACTCTATGTGGTGGCGGTAAATTCGAACAAGTTTAATCACGCATCGGGAAAGCTAGAGTAAGCACGTGCTGCAGTGATGACGTCTTTGTGCATGTTTAAACCCGTTCGTTGACTAAAAGCTTTAGTCTTCGGGAAACAGTGATAGAGTGTGGAGTGCAAACACGACGAAAACATATATAGTTGTTGTGCAAGGCTTTAAAGTAAACGGAAACAAATTTGTGTTTAAAGAGGTGGCTGTGTTAGATTGCTGTGTGTTGTGGGCACCAAAACTTGTTAGTTTAGTATTTAGTCCACCGTTCCCTTACTGTTTGCAAACAGATGAAGATAAAAAGCAGACTCAGTGGATTGAAAACAATTTAGATTTGAAGTGGGAAGAAAAAGGAATACCTTATCGTTTTCTACCTTTAATGATGAATGCACATTTGTCAAGAGCAGATCTTGTTCTTTTAAAGGGTTGTGAAAAGAAAGAATGGTTGCGTGATTTTCTACCATCATCATGTGAAGTTATCGACATGCATGAATTGGGGTGCCCATCATTTAAAACTCTTCCGAAAGAGCATAGTAGAGAAACAACTAAACAGTCTTTACAACATGTATGCATGCTCTTTGATTGGTTGTGTCGCAGTGCATGCCGGGAAGTGAACAACATATGTAAACTGCAGTGTCGAAATAACCTTAGTGTAAAAGAAACATTTGTAGAGTAAAGACATCATGTCATTTCTAACAGATACTAAGTGTAACGCAGTTGAAAAGGCGATCGTAAAGTTTTATGCATGCAAAAAGAAACTAAACACTTTTACTGAAGAAGAGTTAAATGCATTACCAAAGGCATTTTTGGTCAATGTAGCTGCGAATGCTGTAAAGAAGATTTGGGATAAGGTGCCTCGTGAGTGGACTCGAGATCCTGTTTTGTCAGAGCTTCAAACGTGTAGTTTACATCATGAACACGTGAGTTTAGCTAGAAGACCTTCTGTGAGACAGTGCCGTACATGTCAACTAATTAAACTGTATCACGGACCTAAAACTAACGAGTTGTCTTCGCTTATAAACACTTATCATGGCTGTGGAGAGAGTAAACAAGGAAAAGGTGAAGAAACGTGCTGGGAGAAAGATGAGGAAGCATGTTGGGCGTGGACTCATCAATAGAGTGATTGATCTTCTTTTCTTCGTGCTTCATCTCCCCTGCGGCCCTAGAACACGTTCGCCTGACGTGTAGTTACATGCTGCCTGCATAGAGTGTAGCTGTTAAAATCTGCTTCGTAAAGTTATGCTGTGTGTGTATGTGTTATTACCTAGTGCTTTAGCTGCTCAGAAGAATATAGCAGCACTTGTTGGTGTAATAAAACGAAAACTGAGTGTCAAAGACCGTAACATAAACAAAGGATAAAAATGTATGTATATAGTCTAAAATAAATATGAGTTGTCAAAACATATTACAGGTGTTGTTTAATCCTACAGCATGTCCTAGTGAATTAGAAGAAAGGAAACGTAGAGGATTAAAAGAAAACACACATAAGATTTAAAGTACATCCTCTTTATTAATCCATGAATTAAAGCTGTTATTAAAACCAAGCCATTTAACATACAGTTTATTGCCACGACGTCGAATAACACGTTCAACTAAATAGTGATCAGGATATTTTGTTTTCTGCAGTTCTTCGATGTAGAATCCTCCTTCAATAGGCTGTCCTCTGAGATCGCGAAGTAAATACGTAACTTGATTAGTAAGCTTAACACTTCTGATTTGAAAAATTTCAGTGCTCCAGTTAGGTGTGTATCCTTTTGCAAAGATAGACTTGTGTTTGCTGATGCGAACGAAATCACCTTCTTTAAAGCGATAGCGACGTGGATCAGCTGTTTTAATTACAAGATGAATAGCATCTAGACGAGGTGTATTCTTTGTAACAAGACGTGGCTTTGTTCCGATAGTGCGATGAGGTGTATCGTTGTAGGTAGATAAAAGTCTAGGTAGCAGATCAATCCAACGATATGAACCTTGCGCTGTAAATTCTCGCCACATCATTGTTTTGAGTGTACGATTAAAGCGTTCTACAACACTTGCCTTGAGATTGCTGAACGTAGAGTAGTGTTGAATGCCAAGTAACTTGAGGTAAGAAGAAAAATCCTTGTTGTAAAACTCTTTACCTTGATCAGTTTGAAGAAGCCTTGGGCAGCGTTTCGATTCATCAACAATATGTTTAAATGCTTCTTTAACTTGAGCTGCTGTTTTAGAACGCACGGGTTGTGCAAAAGCAAACTTTGAGTACACATCGATAACAGTAAGTAGATACTTATAGCCCTTATTACTAGAAGCATATGGAATCATTTCTACTAAGTCTGCTTGCCAGAGATCATCTTTTCCTCGTGTAATAACGCGTCTGCGACAGTAGGTGCGACGTGCTGGTTTATGTAACTCATGTGCGATGTTTACCTTTACAGGTGAGATCTTCTCTTGACGAGCCATTACAAAATAATACCGGCATAACGTAGTTCTCTTTCTATTTCTAGAATTTCTGATCCGTGACCAGTGTGACCAGCCTCTTGCGATGCTCTTAAAAGTTGTAATCGTTCAACGAGTAAGTTTGGGTCATTCCAGTATCTTACATCCACATACGGCAACAAAGGCTTGTAGATAACGTCTAGACTACGTGCAGTCGGAAACAGCTTAGAAATAAACTCACGATACTGGTAACTCTTATTCGCATTTACAGCTTCTGTTCTCTTGTAATTACGTCGTGTTGCGTCAGTAGCAAAAAGTATTGCTTTATACTTTTTAAGATCATCTTGTAAAATTATATCCTTGTCAGGTATTCGTGAGAAAAGAAGTTCTAAGAGTCCTTTCGTAGGTTTATAGGTAACACCTTTTACAATGAGTTTGTTGCTATTAATCTTAACATTTGAATTTCCTATCCGGAAACAGTCATCTTCGTAGCGAATACCGTAGGTAGTGTCAGTTTGTCCTGTAAAAAGTTTTTCTATATAAGGTGCAAAGAGAGATCCATAGGTATCTTGAATAAAAGTTCTAAACTGATTGCGATACTCTGGTGTAATCATAACCTCAGACAAAGATGGTAGATTTTGCGTCGATGTAGTAGGTGTTTCAGCAATAACATCTGTAGTTAAAAACTCAACACGCTTAGATGGTGATGTATCATTAAGTTCTTCTTCTTCTTCTTCCTCCTTATCTTCCTCTTCTTGATCTACATCCTGCTTCTTCTCTTCCGCATCTTCTTCATGCTTTTCTTCTTCATGCTTCTCTTTATGATATGATGTTTGCATAGAAGCAAAACTTGAAGTAGACTGCGGTAATGAAGTAGAATTAAAAATTTCTTTGAGTGGTGTACTTAGTTGTGTTTTTAAAAATAAATCCGTGTCTGCTTGAATACGTTTAAGCTCTTTAAATTTCCGTCGAATATTGTTTCGAGCTTGGATGATATGTTTTGTGATCTCCTTGCTAGATGTTAACATGATGGTGGTTTTTAATCAAGTAGTTACTGTAATTCTGTGTTAATGCATATAAAATGATCGAAACCCATGCGATATCGTCCATGCTGTACATCACTTTCTTTATCAATAACTAAAAAGCTGTAACGGTGTAATGACCAACATTTAGCACACATACGTTTAAAGTCATCGAATGTCATATCAGTGTTAACATGATCGTTATACACATGTCGCATGTTGCGCTCATCTTGCCGAAAAAGCACAATAACATTTGCGTTGTCGCGTATCAACTGCTTAGGCACACGAGAATAGGTTTGGCACAAATAGATGCAATCAACATATTTATGCCGACCCATACTAAAGAATGCACGAATAACGTTTTGCTGTTCTGTTGCGACATCATCAAAGATCATAAGAGAATTAGGAAGCACATCGTCTGGTGATGGTACTTGCTCATGTGAATTAAATTTAAAATATCTTATTCCATCTTTAACTAGATCGTGCATTACAGTTTGTAGAATAGTATATAGCGGCTGATAGAGTGACTTTGCGAAAACATAAATATTCTCGAAGCGTACACCATTTACAGAAGTAATAAGTGTGAGTAAAAGATTTGTTTTACCGCATCCCGACGGACCTGATATAATACATCGAACAGTAAAAGGAAACAACGTTCCATGACGTTTTCTTGTAGTTGTACTAGAACTAGGTAAGAGATGTGGTACAATGTCGGTAACAGGTAGCGTGTCTTGCTGCTTTATAATCTTCATGATAACTGAATCATAAAGTACGTAATAGTAATATATATATATTAAGCGAAACAAGAGGCAACGGTTAGTTTATGATTTGCTCTTGACTAGTAAAGTCGTGTCCAGCATGGTGAAACAACGATATCCAAACGACATGAAGAAGAAGAAGAAAGTAAAAACTGTTGGATGGAAAGATGTTATAAAGGCTGCGCAAAAAGCTATTCGAGGGGAATACAATCCTCGTGTAGCTATTACTAAGGCGTTACGCGCAGCAAGAGCGAGAATTTCTCCAAAGTGCAGAGCAATATTTAGTAAACGTGCACGAATTATTCCTGTACCAAAACGAGGAGGATTTCTTCCTGCGCTGTTTGCTGGCTTAGCAGCTTTAGGGTCATTGCTAGGTGGTGCTAGTGCCGTAGCGAGAACTGTCAAAGCTGTAGAAGAAGCGAAACAACAGTTGAAAGAGAGTGAACGTCATAACAAGACGATGGAGGCAATTGCGTTACGAGGCAAAGGTGTGAACATGAAGCTAGCGCCATACAAGAAAGGGCTTGGTATCTACATTTCTCCAAAAAACGTCTACTGAATGCACTGCCATATCGAGCTCTAACGCATGATGAAGTTTTTACGTTTGCTAAACAACTAGGAATTCATTATTTTCGAGGAGTGTATATGCGCGATCAACTACCAGTGCGCCCACGTGAACGTGAAAGTGCCGTAATTAACTTGGACGACAGTCGTGGACCTGGAACTCATTACGTTGCTTATGTAAAACGTAAATCTAAAGTATGGTATTTTGATAGCTATGGAGATTTACCTCCTCCTTTTGAGCTCATACGTTATTTCGGAAGCAGTGCAGACATTGTTTACAATAAAAACCGCGTGCAAAACTTTAATACACGCATGTGCGGACGATTATGTCTTATGTTCTTATATCAAACCCAGACAGTAGAGAAAGTGCATTAGTGTCTACGTGATGACGAACAGTGAAAGAACGTTTGCTGTACGTGGAGAAGGACCTGAAACAACCGTCTATTTTAATCCACCAATCGAACTTGGTTATCAGCCGCATAGTCTTGGACTAGTATCGTTTGAAAGCTACAATAAAATCTATAATGTGCGTGATGGTTTAAACAAGTTCTATTACGATGAGTATGTGCTAACACTACCCTCAGGTAGTTATACAGTAGATGATATTCACGACTATATTGAAAGTACGTTAATTGATCAGTTTGGGGAAGATAGTTTTAGTAATCATAATTACAAGTTCTCAATCACTATAAGCAACATTACACATAAATGTGTTATTGAATCATCATTTAAGATTGACTTCAAATCACAACCTGATTCGATTGGATCACTGCTTGGATTTTCATCGAGGGAGCTCCTACCGAACGTACGTTACGAGTCTGATCAACCTATAAAACTCTTCGATGATTATAATGTGAACATTACTTGTAATATTATTACAGACTTGAATAGTAATCTACAACCTTCGCACGTCCTGCACGACTTTATTGTTACAGAGGAACGTGGATATACTATTTGTGAGAAACCAGCAGTAGTTCTTTATCATCCTGTGTCTGTAAAACAAATTAGCAACATTACTCTTAGACTTGTAAATAAACATAATCAGCTTATTCATTTAGATCAGCACGCGTACGTAGCTTACAAACTACATCTTAAACCAGTATGAAAACCATCTATAAAACACGGTGTACATTCCGAAGACATACTACATGTGTGCAGAGACTCATCGAGTTAACAGATACCCATAAGCAGATACTCCAAGATTTAGGATATACACTACTACAACAGAATGGAAGAAATGCTAGACATTACGAATACAGTAGAAAGTCGTGAAGGTGTAGTACGAAGTGAGCTTCATTCCTATCAACCTTTTACGTTTGGATTAAATAACAATGATGAAATTCATTTTATTATTAATCAACAAGATGTTTACACCTTACCACACGAAAGCTACCTCTATATTGAAGGACGATTAGAAAAGTCTGATGGAAGTGGACCAAGCACTTCACAACTAAACAACCATGCTCTAGCTTTTCTCTTTTCTGAAGCGCGATATGAAGTAAATAATGTTGAGATAGATCGAACGAAGAATGTTGGTATTACAAGTGCAATGAAACTCTACCCTTCTTTCTGTGATGAAGAAAGTAATCTTTTGCGGATGGCTGGATGGTGTCCAAAAGCTACTAACAACTGGATGATTAATGAGGATGGAACTTTTACGGGTATGTTATCACTGAAACATATTTTTGGATTCGCAGAAGACTTTACACGTATTATAATCAACGCAAAACAAGAGCTTATTCTAATCCGTGATCGAAGTGATTACAATTCTCTTAAAGCAGTAGAAACACCTGTAGAATCGAAAATAACACTGCATCGTATACTGTGGCGGATCCCACATGTAACCTTATCTGATCGTGAAAAACTTCGATTGCTCAAGATTGTAGAAAATGATACTCCATTACCTATACGTTTTAGAAGTTGGGAGCTGCATGAATATCCTGTGTTACCACCTACAAACAAGCATAGCTGGGCTGTTAAAACATCACGTTTTACTGAGAAGCCCTTGTACATTATTTTTGGATTTCAAACTAATCGTAAATTCAATCACGAAAAAGATAGCTCACTGTTTGATCACTGCAAATTAAGACACGTTAGACTATATCTCAACGGAATTACGTATCCCTACGAAAACATCGACATTAACTTTGAGAAAAATAAGTTTGGGATGCTCTATGACATGTTTTGTAAATTTCAATCATCGTATTATCAGAAAGAAGATCGTCCGCTATTTACACCTCAAGAATTTAAAAATAAAGCACCGATTGTAGTTATAGACTGCTCTTATCATGAAGAATCTATAAAAGAATCTCCAGTTGATATTCGTTTAGAATTTGAAACATCTGAAAACATTCCTGCTAACACAGCAGCCTATTGTCTTATTATTCATATGAGTGATGTTACTTACCATCCGCTAACGAATATTGTTACGGGACTATAAATAAGAATAGATCTTTATCATTTTCATTAGTGAGTGCTTCGACATCGTACGCTATGGAACAAAACTGTAAATGTGCATGCTGTTTGCATGCTCATACGCAACATCTTATTTATGTTTCACGAGTGAGTGAGGCTATTAAGATGTTCTATAAACGTAGATCGTCGATGCCGAAACATCTTATTCAATACTTACCACCAGGATTTTTATATACGTACGCTGCCTCTTACGTGCATAATTTTTGGGACATCCTTCCTCTACACAGTAAGATGTCAATCGAAGTAGCTTTATGCAGAACTTGTGAACGACATTACAAGCATCGAGGAGAAAATGGTGATGATGATTGGGATGGACCAAATCCGAGGATTGAACACTGTACACAGTGTATGAATGAACTTTCTCTAGTACCTCATGATGATGATGATGATGATTCCGAAAAGGAATAACAGCAAGGTAAGAAGTATATGATCTTCTCTGTAAAGCATAACATACTTAGTATAATATATTTCTAAATGCTTTGTTTAATTTGAATGTTGCAGGAGGCATTTCAGAAGCGTACGTTGTTAAGAAGCACACCAACCTTGTCAGCAGCAAAAACGAACACTGTTGTAGTACATTTGTAAATAAATATTTGATCGCATTCAAAAAATGTTGTACTTATTGCATTGCTTTGCACCGACTTACTCTTAAGAAAAACGATCAGGTCTAAACATGCACAATGACGTCATGACAACAGCACGTGCTTACTCTAGCTTTCCCGATGCATGTTTAAACTTGTTCGAATTTACCGCCACGACATTCCTTTACACCAACTTACTCTTAAGAAAACGGACAAGTCTAAGCATGCATGATGACGTCATCACTGCAGCACGTGCTTACTCTAGCTTTCCCGATGCGTGATTAAACTTGTTCGAATTTACCGCCACCACATAGAGTGCAGCAGCGAGGTAAGCGATGTAAGATGGCGGTAGCTAAAGATGTCAGCACGGTGCTCTGTTGATTAAAGATGGCTGCTTGTCAAAAAGATTTTTTCAAGTTATCCGCCACCACATAGAGTGCAGCACTGAGGTTTGCGATGCAAGATGGCGGGTGACAGCTTGTCAAATAGATTTTTTGTTTCAAAGGTAAGTAGCTAAAGAGGGCAGCACTAAGGTTAGCAATGCAAGATGGTGGATGACAGCTGTGACGTAAAATATTACCCGCAAGATAGCACCACGATGCTCTTTTCATTAAAGATGGCAGCTTGTTAAATAGAATATTTCAAATTAACCGCCTCAAAGGTAAGTAGCTAAAGAGGGCAGCACTGTTCTCTCTGGATTAAAGATGGCAGCTTGTCGAAAAGAATTTTTCAAATTAACCGCCTCAAAGGTAAGTAGCTAAAGAGGGCAGCACTGTTCTCTCTGGATTAAAGATGGCTGCTTGTCGAAAAGAATTTTTTCAAATTATCCGCCACCACAAAGAGGGCAGCACGGTGCTCTCTTGATTAAAGATGGTGGATGACAGCTGAAGAGCGAGTAGAATTTGTTTCCAAATAAGAGCACGTAGAATTTGCCGCCACCACATAGAGTGCAGCACTGTTCTCTCTAGATTAAAGATGTGGATGACAGAAAAGCGCATAGGTTTGTAAAGCACGTGGAATTTGCCGCCACCACATAGAGTACAGCACTGTTCTCTCTAGATTAAAGATGGTGGATGACAGAAAAGCGCATAGGTTTGTAAAGCACGTGGAATTTGCCGCCACCACATAGAGTGCAGCACTGTTCTCTCTAGATTAAAGATGGCGGATGACAGCTGTCAGAAAAGCACATGGGTTTGTAAAGCACGTGGAATTTACCGCCACCACATAGAGTGCAGCACTGTTCTCAAAGATGGCGGATGACAGCTGACGAAATTGCCCGCATGATAGCAGCACAGTGCTCTATTGATTAAAGATGGCGGATGACAGCTGTCAAAAAAGCACGTGGCTTTGTTTCCCAACAAGAGCACATAGAATTTTTCAAATTGCCGCCACCACATTTCAAAGGTATCTAGCTAAAGAGTACAGCACTGTGCTCTGTTGATTAAAGATGGCGGATGACGGCTGTCAAAAAAGCGCGTGAGTTTGTTTCCAAACAAGAGCATGTAGAATTTTTCAATTTGCCGCCACCACATAGAGTGCAGCACTGTTCTCTCTAGATTAAAGATGGCGGATGACAGTTGTCAGAAAAGCACATGGGTTTGTAAAGCACGTGGAATTTACCGCCACCACATAGAGTGCAGCACTGTTCTCAAAGATGGCGGATGACAGCTGACGAAATTGCCTGCATGATAGCAGCACAGTGCTCTATTGATTAAAGATGGCGGATGACAGCTGTCAAAAAAGCACGTGGCTTTGTTTCCCAACAAGAGCGCATAGAATTTTTCAAATTGCCGCCACCACATTTCAAAGGTAAGTAGCTAAAGAGGGCAGCACTGTGCTCTATGGATTAAAGATGGCGGATGACAGCTGTCAAAAAAGCACGTGGCTGTCAAAAAGCACGTGGATTTGTTTATCTCGAGCTAGTGAGGTTAAGTTGGTAGCACTAAGGTTTAGGCCCGCCAAGATGGCAGCACTGCCGATGATAGGTGACGAAAGAGGGCAGCACAGCGCTCTGTAGTTTAAAGATGGCGGATGACAGCTGTCAAAAAGCACGTGGCTGTCAAAAAACACGTGGCTTTGTTTACCTCATGCTAGTTAGGTTAAGTTGGCACTACTGAGGTTTAGGCCCGTCAAGATGGTAGTACTGAGGTTTGCGATGCGTTGTTGTCGATGACAGCTGTCAAAAAGCACGTGGCTTTGTTTACAAATCTGTCAAAAAGCACGTGGTTGTCAAAAAGCACGTGGCTTTGTTTACCTCGCGCTAGTGAGGTTAAGTTGGCACTACTGAGGTTTAGGCCCGTCAAGATGGCAGTACTGAGGTTAGCGATGCGTTGTTGTCTGTCAAAAAGCACGTGGCTGTCAAAAAGCACGTGGGTTTGTTTACCTCATGCTACTTAGGTTAAGTTGGCACTAGTGAGGTTTAGGCCCGTCAAGATGGCAGCAGTGAGGTTAGCGATGCGTTGTTGTCGATGACAGCTGTCAAAAAGCACGTGGCTTTGTTTACAAATTCAAATCTCGCGCCAAAATTCAAATTTCCCGCCAAAATTCAAATTTCCCGCGGGCGGCGGCGGCGGAGGAGGAGGAGGAGGCGGAGGATGCGGCGGAGGCGCCAGAATCCCTGCATTATACTACTTTAATATATGCCCCAAAATGTCCTCTTGTATTCCAACTTTATCTTCATATTGTGATCTTTCCTACTTTTAAAGACACCTTTCAAACTTATTGGTCTACGATTGTCATTCCACGCCATATCTCCACTGACAGCTCGAAGCATACCACTTAGTCGAGCAGCTCGTCTTCTTTCTCTCAAGTCTTTCCAGCCCAGACTTGGCAACATTTTTGTAATGCTTCCAAATATGCTTATATCCATTCGGACGAAGGTTGGAACTTAAATAGTGGCAACTATTTATTTACAACAGATACAAAAGAGTTACATGTTAGCAACCTTTACTGTCCTTCAATGTAGTCACCTGCGTTGTGTATAACCCGTTGCTGCGATATGGAAATCATAGTATACATGTAGCAGAACCTGTTTTGTTGATGGTACGAATGGAGCGGTCTACTGCCTGTCGAATCTCTGCAACAGTTCTGAAGCGAATGCTCACGAATCGTCTGGTTTCGATACTGTCCAGTAATGCGGCAAGGGCATGCAGTTCTTCACTCGTAGGACTGTCCGCCACAGTTTGCCGACCATCATTGAGGCTTTTACCCAACGTGCCACTGTTCTATAAGGCAATGCAAATTCCCCGCAAGCCTCTACAAGACCTTGATGACACTGTCGTGCTGTATGACCTCTGGCACATTCAATCTTGATCCAACTCCGTTGTTCCTGTTTGGAAAACATAGTGACAACGTTACGTTAGACCGCTAGCTCCAGGGGGGTGACACTTCATAGGGAGCGTCCGAAGCAGTTCTGAGATGGGCCAATCGATCTCCGCCAACTAATGAAAACTAAAATTCTCTTTTAGAGGGTTAATTTAGAAGGCAGATGTTGGCATTACACATTCAGTTGCGTGGTACAGCAAATTCAAAACACAACACCGTTATCGTTGCGCGCGAAGGGACCTTGGTCGTACGGTATGTAATAGTGCTTGTTAGACGGAAATTTGTTGAGATTCTTTCGCATTGGACGAGATTTTTGATCCAGTTTTTTGAGAGTATGGTGTGAAATTATAATTATGCGCGTTCTTAGTGTGAAGAAATAGTATTATGATCATGAACGTACTTCACATTGAACTACCTAGCTGTTGCGAGTATACGTCTGTGTGATTGTGCTTCTTACCTGCTGTTTGGAATAAATAAATTCAAAATATAAACTATGTGCATTATGCTATGTTTTACTTTCATCCTTTCCTTCTCGTGTTTTTCATTCCCATAAATAAAAGTCGTGGGAAGGGTTCAACGAACGAAAGAATGAGGTTATGTTAGATCGTGATTTAGGCAAGTATGGGCGTTTTGGAGTTTTATATGAATTGCATTAACATTTTCAGTAATCAATGTTGCATTTATCACTTAATAGATGTAAATTTACATTAAAATGCGAACGGTGAAACAACGATACAAGCTAGCGTTATAACAGTATTGCCAACATACAAATAGGGTAATTGCAATTTACTTTTCAAGTAAAAGACACGAGAGAAGCTTTAGATACAACTTTCCTACCGAAATACAATCATTATCTCTATCACAATTAAAATTTTAACAAAGTAACAACTATCATCATCGTGTTTACTACGAGGTACTATCGTGGGATGTATTTCCTTATGTTGGCAGAGAGAAAGTGGCCACTGTAGCTTCCATGACCTGTTTTCTCAGTCAACTTTATTATACAGGAGTGACGGATCTATTTCTCTTATATGATCCTTGGCTAGCTCACATGTGACTGTTTCTGTCGCTTGTGCGCACGCAGGTGATGTGGGAAGGGCGAGTCCATTTGCTCTGAGGTAAGGTAGGTATGTAACCAACGTGTGCTATCAGCGACAATATTATATTCCGTTGCGTAGCGTCTCCACAGCAATGCTGCCACTATTTAAGTTCCAACCCTCGTATAAAGGGCCATTATCAATAATATCATTAAGATTATTGTACTGATTACCTTGTTGATCTACGCATACTTTCTAGTGTGTTTAGTAGACTGTCTTTGTTTGTTGTACGTAAACTTGTCAGATCTTGCTTTATAGTAGTGAACTGATGACCGGTTGCATTCATATGTTGGCCCATAGAGGATTTTTTTTTTTTTTCATCTCAGCGTTAACGTGCTCAAGATATCTTACAGTAAAACTAAGTCAGGTCTGCCCTACGTAAGATTTTTCGCATTGGTAACAGTTCAATATGCATCACTGGCTGGCCGGTACAAGGAAAAACATGAGACGTTGCCGCGGTTGATGCACTCCCTCATTTGTACACACATTGGTAGAAGTACGTTATTTTACAACCGTTTTATACTAATAGTAGCACTAATAGCTAGTCATTTATCGCTGATAAAAGATTGCCTACGGCCTGCTGGATCCCTCGGTGTGCTCCTTATACCGACCTTGACAATCGCTTGTGAAACTCAGCATAAAACTACTTGGAAAGTTTCACCATAATGCCGCTGGAGCGCTGGCCAACTAAGTCACTGACAGGAAGTTGTATACCGCATATTTCTAGTCTCAATTACATTGTTTTCCTGTCGTAAATGTTGGTAATGCGTTCGTAATGAGCTGTTTGTTGCCTTGTTATTGAGAGTTGATAATTTTGCGCTAATGAGTTTATTATTTTTGATTGTGTAGTATGGTGATTTGATTTTTAAATTGTGTTTACAAATCTTGGAATATGCGATATTGTTGTGCACCTTTTTTGTACTTCGAGCAGAAATGTTCTGCTAACAAGAACAAATTTAATGAGTGAGTCAAAACGATTTCTCGCCTTAACTTCGTCCTAAAGATTTATTCTAATTTATGAGCTAAGTCGTTCTTCTAAATTGTGTAGTGTAGTGATTTGTTTTCCTTTAACTGTGTTTGGAAATATTCGAACATGTATTGCTGTGTGCCTTTTTGTACTTCGAACAGGAAAAAGAGCAAAGGACTCTATCATTTCATGAATACCCTGTACGTTAAAACAAAAGTAAGGAGTGGCTCAAAACAATTTCTCGGGATAACATTGTCCCTAACACTAATTCGGTTTCTTCTGTTGTCTGTAGCCTTCATTTCAAAGAACATGATTATTAATTTGTAGGCAAAAGTAGACGAATACTAAAGAAAGTTCCTGTAGCATTAGTGTTCCCTAAGTATCCTACTTATAAGGTGACTAGTAGCAAGAGTTCTAGGAAAAAATTTACTAGAACCGCACCACCCTCACCCCAGAAACGCAGCAGAGTTGAAGCTGCTTATCGTTTTCAAAATCCTGATGCTGGGCTGAGTGGCTCAGATGGTTGAGGCGCTGGCCTTCTGACCCCAACTTGGCAGGTTCGATCCTGGCTAAGTCCCGTGGTATTTGAAGATGCTCAAAATACGTCAGCCTCGTGTCGGTAGATTTACTGGCACGTAAAAAGAACTCCCGCGGGACTAAATTCCGGCACCTCGGCGTCTCCGGAAACCGTAAAAGTAGTTAGTGGAACGTAAAGCAAATAAAATCAGTATTATTAAAATCCTGATGCAAACTGTTCAACAGCCAGTACCGAAGGTATAGGCAGTTTTTCAAATGTCAGTTTCACTGTAGAACAACTAGCATAAAGTAAAGGTATGCCTGAAGCAGAAATATTACAAGCACAAGGATGTCTGAAACACTTAAGTTTGTTTTATAGTTCCTTACCGTTGAATTACCACTTTCATCTTAGTTTTACGTTTCTATTTTCGGGTATTTATTACCCTTAAATTGTCCGACTCGTTGGCTGAATGGTCAGCGTACTGGTCTTCGGTTCAGAGGGTCCCAGGTTCGATTCCCGGTCGGGTCGGGGATTTTAACCTTAATTGGTTAATTCCAATGGCTCGGGGGCTGGGTATGTGTAGCGTATTCAACATTAGAAATCATCCTAGGTAGGGCCCTCATCTTCACAGACATGCGGGTCGCCTAATAGGCCGTCTACTAGAAAAAGACCTGCACCAGGCCTCTTCGGAGGCCATACGCCATTATTATTATTACCCTTAAATTTTCTTTCATTGAATAATCCTTTAGGCGGAGTCATTTGCCACGTGACAGCTACACAACACATTTTTAACCAAGACGATCTGAACTTGAATAACATTAACGTTACGTCGTACGAACACGCCCGAATATATACGAACTATCCCGAAGGTAGTAACGCTATGCGGATTCGCACACTGCATACGAGTTATCGTTCGTATACGCGCGTTTAGGTACGACGTCCGATCACATTACAAACTTGCTGGGATTTTACTGGATCTTATGTACGAACTCCGATCAGTATGGGTGTTTGACAGTTCATAACTTTAATATATGAACGAAAATGCTTTTAGAATCAACGGGATTGTAAATATCACTTGCGTGACTATACCCTGAATCAACTCAAGTCCTAAGCGGTCCCTTTGATGTTATACGTGTGATATGAAAGCCGCTTGCATTACCCGCAGTTTCAGGAGGAGAACAAATATGGAGAAGGGAAAAGAGAAGAAGTGCTCACATGCAGAAGGATATTTTCCTCACTTTTCCAGTTGTCTAACGGTACAACATCAAAGGGACCGCTTAGGACTTGAGTTGACGCCGACGTTTTACAACAACGCAATTCATAGAAGGAAATTTCTGAAGAAATGGATATTCCTGCTAAGTAGTAATTACATTTTTCATTTATACTAGAAGTGATCTACATTTCTGTACCGGGCGAGTTGGCCGTGCGCGTAGAGGCGCGCGGCTGTGAGCTTGCATCCGGGAGATAGTAGGTTCGAATCCCACTATCGGCAGCCCTGAAAATGGTTTTCCGTGGTTTCCCATTTTCACACCAGGCAAATGCTGGGGCTGTACCTTAATTAAGGCCACGGCCGCTTCCTTCCAACTCCTAGGCCTTTCCTATCCCATCGTCGCTATAAGACCTATCTGTGTCGGCGCGACGTAAAGCCCCTAGCAAAAAAAAAAACATTTCTGTACGTATACATACATTATTACTAGGGCTGGAATTTCCGTGACGTAAGCTATTTGGTCTCTTTCCACAAATTAAATTAAACTGCACACATTGCTAGCTGTTGTGAACATTATGACTCTGTTTTTATTGGTCATATATGTACAGTACTTTATTGTAATACGTCACATTTAATCAAAATGGCAAAGAAGGCTATCTATGGTCGTATTGTAATTGCATTCTTTGTTGTCCAAGTACCGGTATTATACGCATGCTTTGTGATGAGTAATGCGAAGTGATTTTATTCGAGTTTGGTTATTACCTTTCCAGATGTGATGGAATTCCCTAATTCTTCCATTTTTCAGATATATTTCATTAAACCACTCAGTTCTACAATGCCGTCTTCTGCGTCTCAGAAAAGAATTCTCCAACAGAAATAGTTTATTCATGGAGACAGTGAAAGACAAGCGAATAATGAGCGATCGCATCGGACGAGCTCGCAACCATTGTGCAAGTTCGTACGTAACCGTACGGAACAAATACGGAGCTAGTGTGCACTCAGCCTTAAACACTGACAAGTAGGAACCATTACTGTTACGACAGTAACGCCAACGTATGAAGCGCAGTGTTACCTGAACAATGAACAATTTACCAAGTATGTACACAAAATACTTTTCTCTTACTGAATTGTTATTTAAAATTCTAGTGCAAGGTATGAACGAAATGTAATCAAACTATATACAGGGTTATTCACCTAACGTGTTACACGGAAATAACTTCTAAACGATTAAAAATATCGGCATTCTGTTTTCATATTCGTAACTTGTACCCAGGGTCCTGTAAAACACGTGCTTCTTAGTCTCATAGGGTGATTAATAACCGAGATATTGATATTAACTTCATATTTTAAAATGGAACGGCACAAATTCATACATCTGGCCTAAACGTTCTACTACGTACAAGTTCAAATATGCAAGTATTTTCAAAATCGGACAATTACTTTTTGAGATATAAATAAGAACAGCATGCGCGGTTCTGAATGCCGCATATGACGGCGTGAAGTCGGGCAAGAAGCTATTGACGCGCAAGCAGTTTCCTGGGAGTGAGTTCAGCCTCAGAATGGCATATAAGCACCACGTACACATGTGATGGGTTTGAAAAGTGTGTATGACAGGCGAACTCATGATAGGCCAGGTAGGGTTGATGTGTT
Source organism: Anabrus simplex (assembly GCF_040414725.1). Taxonomy (NCBI): domain Eukaryota; kingdom Metazoa; phylum Arthropoda; class Insecta; order Orthoptera; family Tettigoniidae; genus Anabrus; species Anabrus simplex. Next base: position 213,418,479 of record NC_090266.1, read on the forward strand.
TAAAAGGAATAAAGTAAGTAAAGTAAGGAACATAACGAAAGCTATCCCACTGTCGGCAGCTCTGCAGATGGTTTTCCGTGGTTTCCCATTTTCACACCAGGCAAATGCTACGGCTGTACATTAATTAAGGCCACGGCCGCTTCCTTCCAATTCCTAGGTCTTTCCTATCCCATCGTCGCCATAAGACCTATCTGTGTCGGGGCGACGTAAAACAACTAGCAAAAAAAAAAAAAAAAAAAAAAGTAGCGATTGCATGACAACATCCACATTTGTAAACACTAAATTTACTCCAGAACAGTAATGCTTATACGGTCGCACTTCCAATAATGGGTCTTATTATTCGGGTTCGTGATTAAGACACTCGAAGGGGAACAGAGAATAGTTATTTCATTTCCGGGGCTTGGACATCGTGGTCGTGAAGCCCCATGTGCTTTTGTGTGTGTGTGTGTGTGTGTCTGTCAGAATGTGTCTGATAACCTGTGTTATTATGGTGTCTTAGTAGTGTACTGTATTTGTAATTCCGGTGAGGAATCGGGACGGAGGCGGCCGTTGTCGTAAGCAACCATCCCGACATTTGCCTGGAGTAGCGGTGGGAAACCATGGAAACACTTCCAGGATAGCTGAGATGGGTGCCGAACCCACCTCTTCCCCGTTTTGCCTCACGGGGTTGAGTGAACCCCATTCCAACCCTCCAACCAGATTTAAATTGCTTATCAGAGCCGGGAATTGAACCCGGACCACCGCGGCGACAGCTACGAATGCTAGCCGCTACACGTGATAAGAAACTCGACAGGCTGCGGAGAAGCGTGGCTGTTGGTTGTTATTTTATTCCCGACTTTGATAGCGTGGACATGTAGCCCCGTTTGCTTGGGTGTGTGTGTGTGTGTGTGTGTGTGTGTGTGTGTGTGTGTGTGTGTGTGTGGTAGTAGTAGTAGTAGTAGTAGTAGTAGTACAAAGCGCACCTCGTTTTGTGCTGGGTTATTTCAGGCGAAGGAGCAGTGTTACCAGTGCTCGATTATTTGGGTTGGGATAGGTTAGACATTAGGAGACAAACAGCTCGACTTATTATGTGGGATGTTCAGAGCTGAACGTGGTGAGATGACAGCAACACTATTATTTATTTATTTATTTATTTATTTATTTATTTATTTATTTATTTATTTATTTATTTTACACGCATTAATCTCCGCGGAGCTCAAGCGCGACTGTAGTAGCGTGCATTCGGGAGAGCGCAGGTTCGAGTCCTGCCTCGCCCAACCTGAAAGTGATTTTCATGGTGTCCCATGTTCAACACCAGGCAGATGCCGGATAGGTATCTTTGGGATAGGCCACGGCCGACGTCCTTTCCAAATCCTTCCCATTCCCATCCGTGGGAAAAGACGCTAAACTGAGCGCAGCCTATTAAACATGGATGCCAAAACAAAACAAAACTATAATCTCCCTTCCCCATTGTGTGTTTGCCAGTCATACAATAACGTTGCACACCCAGGGTATGTTACCGTACATCACATTATGTTTACAGTACATGCCTGGTATCCGTTCTGTGGTTGAACTCACTCCCAGGAAACTGCTTGCGCGTCAATATGTCATTGCCCGACTTCACGCCGTCAGATGCGGCTTGCAAAACCGCACATGCTGTTCTTATTTATATCTCAAAAAGTAATTGTCCGATTTTGAAAATACTTACATATTTGAACTTGTACGCAGTTGAACTTTTAGACCAGGTGTATTCACTTGTGCCATTCCATTAAAAAATGTAATGTTAATATACCGTAAATATCTCGGGTATTAATCACCCCATGAGACTAAGTAGCACGTTATTTTACGAGATCCTGGATACCATTTAAGAATATGAAAACAGAATGCTGATATCTTTAATTGATTAGAAGTTATTTCCGTGTAACATGTTAGGTGAATAACCCTGTATATTGAAATTTAAACATGTCTGGTTCAAAATATTTGTTATCCATACACTGACTACTAAAGTAGAAAAACGAAGAATTTTATGTATTGTCCACGCCCCTTTCCAGACAGCAGCTCTTGAAGAATTTTAAAATTGTAATTGAACAATGACTCTTAATCTGAAGACTAACATCAGAAGACAAGAATAGTGGTAAGTTATGCTATTTATCTGAATGCTATGGATAATAAAAGTAATTACTATTATTCCTCACAGTTTAGGAACGTCAGATGTACTACTCCATCTCTGCGCAGTTTCATTTCACGACGTTATTTGGGCAAATATCAACGAAAGTACTCTTTAGGATTAATCATTTTAACAGTAGGTTATTAACCTATGTAACATTCTCCATACCTCTAAATTATGATAAATCGGCATCATATCTGTTAAATAGAGTAGTATGAATTTCTACCGCAAAAACTTAGGCCTTCAGTGCCATGTGTAGAGCTATGAAACTACTCCGATTACAGTGCGTGGACCCGATTGTCAAGGCCGGTAAGGCGCTGCCTCGAGCGCCGTAACAAGTCGGCCGTGGCTGGCCTGACCGTGTTCACAGTTTGGCCGCTAGATGTCAGGTATATGTTCTGTTCTAGGCAAGGTCTATGTACACAGGTCAGGACACGAATGTTTTTGTAAAAAGCTTGTCTGCCAAAGTATTTTTTACTCATCATATCTATATATATATATAAAGTAACTTGTCACCGAGCTCGATAGCTGCAGCCGCTTAAGTGCGGCCAGTATCCAGTATTCGGGAGATAGTAGGTTGGAACCCCACCGTCGGCAGCCCTGAAAATGGTTTTCCGTGGTTTCCCACTTTCACATCAGGCAAATGCTGGGGCTTTACCTTAATTAAGGCCACGGCCGCTTCCTCCCCACTCCTAGCCCTTTCCTATCCCATCGTCGCCGTAAGACCTATCTGTGTCGGTGCGACGTAAAACAACTAGCAAAAAAAAAAGTAACTTGTCCTAACTGACTGACTGACTGAATGATTCATCATCGCCGAGCCAAAACTACTGGACATAAAGGAATGAAATTTTGAGGATATATTTATATTAAGATGTAGGTGCTCGCTAAGAGAGGATTTTTGGATATTCCGTCGCTAAGGGGGTGAAAAGGGGGTGTGAAATTTTAAAATGAGTGTATTTATATCTCAAAACTTCAAAAATTTACAGATGTGAAAATTGGTATTTAGAATCTTCTTTAAAAATAAGGAAACCCGTATTTTTTTATTTTCAGAAAATCCCAATAGGATGGGTGAAAGAGGGTGAAAAAGGGGTTGAATGCCTTTTAATCAGGATACCGGTACTTATATCTCAGAAACCGCAGACATTACAGACCTGAAAATTGGAAATTTTGTTCGCTTTTAAAAGTAAAGAAGTACGTATTTTTTTGTTTTTGGAAAATCCAATTAATGGGAGGGTGAAGGGGAGGGGGGGTGAATTTTTGAAATTAGTGCATCTATATCTCAAAACTTTTAAAATTTTACAGATGTAAAAATTGGTATTTAGAATGTTCATTAAAAATAAAGAAGCACATATTTCTTTGTTTTCGGAAAATCCCAATAGGAGGGGTGAAAAGAGGTGAAAAAGGGGTTGAATGCCTTTAAAGAGAATACTTATATCTCAGAAAATGAAGATATTACAGACCTGAAAATTGGTATTTGGGATCTCCTTTAAAAATAAAGAAACAGGAATTTTTTTTTTTGGAAAATACAATTTATGGTGGGGCTGAAAAGGGGGTGAAATTTTAAAATGAGTGTATCTATATCTCAAAACTTTTAAAGCCTATAGATGTAAAAATTGGTATTTAGAATCTCCTTTAAAAATAAAGAAACACATATTTTTTTGTTTTCGGAAAATCCCAATAGGAAGGGTGGAAAAGGGTGAAAACGGGTTGAATGCCTTTAATGTATCTACTTATATTTCAGAACCTATTACAGACCTGAAAACTGGTGTTTGGGATCTCCTTTAAAAATAAAGAAATACGTATTATTTTTGTTTCGGAAAATCCAATTAATGGGGGGTGAAAAGGGGGCGAATTTTTAAAATGAGTGTATCTATATCTCAAAACTTTTAAAGTTTATAGATGTAAAAATTGGTATTTAGAATCTCCTTTAAAAATAAAGAAACATGTATTTTTTTGTTTTCGGAAAATCCCAATAGGAAGGGTGGAAAAGGGTGAAAAAAGGTTGAATGCCTTTAATGAGGCTACTTATATTTCAGAACCTGGAGATATTACAGACCTGAAAATTGGTATTGGGATCTACTTTAAAACTAAAGAAGCAGGTATTTTTTCGTTTTTGGAAAATCCAAATAATGGGGAGTGAAAAGGGGGTGAATTTTTAAAATAAGTGTGTCTACATCTTAAAACTTTAAATATTACAGATGTAAAAATTGGTATTTAGAATCTCCCTTAAAAATGAAGGAAAACGTATATTTTTGTTTTCTGTAAATCCCAATAGGAGGGGTTTAAAAGGGTGAATAATTGGTTGAATGCCTTTAATGAGGATACATATATCTCAGAAACTGAAGATATTACAGACCTGAAAATTTGTATATGGGATCTCCTTTAAAAACAAAGAAACACGTATTTTTTTTGCTTCTGGAAAATCCAATTAATGGCGGTTAAACAGGAGTGACAAATTGGGGTGAATTTTTTGAAAGACTATATCTACAGAATATCTGAGAAACGTAAAATGTTGCAGACGTAAAAAGTGTGTATTTGGAATCTCCTGTAAATGTAAAGAAACATAGGTGATTTGTTTTTGGAAACTCCACTTAAGGGGAACTGAAAGTGGTGAAATTTTAAAATGAGAATTTCTACAGTATATCTAAAAAAAGTTAGCATGTTACAGAAGTGAAAAATTGTATTTTTTATCTTATTAAAAATAAAGAAGCGTGTATTTTTAGTTTTCGGAAATACCACTTGGGTGGAGGAGGGGGTTAAATTGACAGAAGATAGTGTTGATTTCTTTTAATTAGGCTACTGATATCTCAAAAATGAAGATGTTACAGACGTGAAATTTGATATCTGGAATCTGCTTTAAAAAGTAAAGAAACGCACATTCTCGGAAAATCCAATGAGAGGGGGGGGGGGATGAAATTATTGAAAAACTAATTGACTTAATTGTATGAGAATACTTACATCTAATAAAAACTATATTTGTTACAGGCGTGAAAATTGGTATTTGGATCTCCTTTAAAATCAAAGAAAAACGCGTTTGGGGGGGGGGGCGGGAGTGAAAAGGTGTTTAATTCCTTTCATGAGGACACATAAATCAAAAGCTGAAGAAGTTAGAGTCGTGATAATTGGTATTTAGAAGATCCTGTACTATTAAGGAAACGAGTTTGTTGCAAGAAAATTCATTTAGGGGGAGGGGGGGATGTGAAAGATGTGAAAAAAGTGAATTATTTTTATGGGGATACTTATATCTCAAAACTGAAGGTTATAGACGTGAATATTGGAGTTTGGAATCTCTTTTAAACATAAAGAAACACGCCTGCTTTTCTTTTTTGCGGGGGGGGGGGGGGAATGAAACTAACGACGGTGGGGTGTAAAAGGAGGTTAGACCAATTGATTTTACTGTTTATTCATTCCATTCCTGACCCTGTCGAATGACTGGAAACAGGCTGTGGATTTTCGATGTACTTATTCTGATCATAAACCGATCATTTTTAATCTTTCCTGGGTTCGTTTTCAAGAGCCATCTTTTCCTTGGGAGAACGTTCTTAGATTACAGTAGATTCTCCTGGCATATAAATAAAAATTAAAAACATTTGAAATAAACGATAGGAATGAGATTGACCGTCAAATTGTTCACCTCTATAATAAGGTCAATAACGCACGGAAGTATGTCATTCGTATCGCCAGAAATTCCGCGTACTTGCCTACGCGCGACAATGGTGCTGGTCACAATCTCAAAAATGACAATGGCAGCAGATGGAATTTACCGCCAGTTAGCGGTCTTGCATCTTGCTGTGGGGTTCAGAACATCTATAATAATAATAATAATAATAATAATAATAATAATAATAATAATATTCTGGACCGTCGTCAAATGTGCGGACCGCGCTGGAAACGGGCCTGGACGGGTAATGACTACAAATGCAGTCCGGCCGCGGATTCAGTACTGCAAAGGCACCCAAGAAGACACCACGCTGAATCTTCTCAAGAATTTGATCCATATTAAAAATGCTTATAGGAAAAGATGGCAAACATTTAGGGACCAAACTGACCGGGTGGAATAGGTGGTCCTAGCCCGGGAAGTACGAAATCGATTGCTGGAAAGAAAGATTGAAAAACGGGAGGGAACTTGCCGTAATCTCTCAGAAAACGAGTCAGATCTCGAATTTTGACGGATTATATATAAATCGATATCCATTCAATTATAAATTTCAGTATAATACCGTAGCGAAGCGCGGGTATCTTCCTAGTCTTGAATATAATCCTTTCTTGCAGCTTCTTTTTGAGGTAGGCCCTATTAGAAGTAGAGAGAGCAGATGGAAGGTAGCTGCTAAAACGGAATGCCATCCCTACACTCTTCCTCTTCCTGACCACGATGTCACTCAATGCTTCATAAAACTTGTCAATTTCATCCTCATCTGCACCCTCACATGGTGAATACACTGAGACAATTCTCGTCCTAATTCCTCCAACTGACAAATCTACCCACATCATTCGCTCATTTACGTGCCTAACAGAAACTATGTTGCGTGCAATGGTATTCCTGATAAACAGCCCTACCCCATACTCTGCCCTTCCCTTTCTAACACCCGTCAAGTACACTTTATAATCTCCTATTTCTTCCTCGTTATCTCCCCTTACCCGAATAGCACTTACTCCTAACACATCCAGATGCATCCCCTTTGCTGACTCAGCAGTTCTATTTTCTAATATTGATAGCACCCCATCGAATTCCAGTTCATTCGCCAAGTTGTTTCCAAGGAGTCCCTCGCCTGTCAAATGGGAGTGGGACTCCGTTACTCCCATAGGTCCGAGGCTTGCTTAAAATGTTCTGAGCTCGGTAAATTCATGAAGTAGGATGCTACCCTACTTACACATAGTCCAAGTGAGGATCTAGTCTCTAACGGGTTATGGACCACCGGTGGATTGTATAGTCTTAGCCGCCTGAGCACAAGGAGGACCATGACTCAGAATATGTCCGAGATGCCCACTCCCATTCCATAGCAACTGGTGTCCCGACTTTCAGGACCACTTACTAGGCCACTCAGCCGTTGCCCATGGTTCACGAACTAGGACGTGACTACAGTAACCCACACCATGAACCATTTGGGATGGTAATTTATGCTAATTTTCTTTCTTGGGCCCGGGTTGGTGCTCTCGAACCACTTTTTATATTTCGTGGGGGGGAGGGGGGCAGCTAGTCACACTACCACTACGCCACCGAGGCGGACTATTGTAATAATTTTGTAAATTTATATAAATCAGATTCCTTAATATTTAGACACGGTTTTCTTGATTATAGTAAGCTAAAAGTTGCATAACTTATTCAATTATTATGATATAAAATTTATATCACTCTATTATAATAAACCCACGTCCTCATCCCGAGGTGGAGCATCTCATTTTTCAAGCAGACCCCCAATGGAGGGGAGCTGTATATACAATTTCGACCACATACCAGCCCTCCTATAATTCTTAAATTTCTGGCAGTACCGGGAATCGAACCCGGGCCCCGTGGATGACATCTAATGACTAACCTTTACGCTATGGAGGTGATGGTGGTGACTATTGTTTCAAGAGGGAGTACAACTGGGCAACCATCTTCTATTAACACTAATCAGACAGAAAATATGGAAGGGATCCAATACTTCGAAAAAGGAAGATTTCGGCCAAAGGAGACAAGGACCACGAAGGGCGTGAAAATGGAAGACTCCCCAGGATTCGCAAACCTAATACCGTCGGGGTCGCAAAAGAACAATAGTTGACCAAGGGAGGTTGGATAGGATAGATGAGTGAAGAGCCTGACATCCTGACATAAGTGGAAACAATGACAGGACTCAGCTAAGGGACCCGTGGCCGCTAACCCATGCTCCCAAGTTGAGAGCCCTTGGAGCCCTAATTAGTCGCCTCTTACACAGGCATGGGATACCGTGAGTATTATTCTATTGCCCCCACCCATAGGGGGACTATGGAGGTGGAGACACTGTTGTAGTGTACCGGTATCACAGTTTTCTAATAAATGCATGTTTTCCGGTTACGAGGAATGTAGTCTAAATTGCTGGCTGTAATAGTTATTTTAATGATGTTTTAGTCCACTAAACAAGCTATCAACTCAGATAATTTCCTGTCAGCAGTTTATCGCCAGATTCCATACCCTTTTATTTCGGTTCCTCCCGCGTACCTAGGCCTATATTTTAACCGTTCACACTTTTTTGATAATTATGAACTATTACTTTGTTCATGCTCAGCTACACCAAATTAGGTGTAATAGCTCAAAACATATTATGATAATTTTCTCGTATAGTCCGGTTTTAATTTCATTGCAATTGTTAAACCCGAGTTCCAATAGACGGCAAAACAGGTACCGTATCTTATAATTATACCACAATTGGCAGGTTATAAGAAACCTATTGATTACATGTAGTCCGAGGCAAGTAAAACGAATTTTAACAGCTTTTGTGTTCTTAAATATATAATTTAAAATCCGAAACTCGCCTATATCCAACACGGAAATGCTGTAGGGATTGCCCACATTGAGTCCCCGAATGGCGGCTCCGTAAGTAACATTCGTGTCCTGAACTGTGTACGTAGACCGTGGTTCTAGGCGAAATTAAAGATTGTGATGCTCGGAGTAATAGTGATGCTGGGTTGATCTTGTGCAATTTATTGTGAGTATTGTTTCGGTCTGTGAATGTGAGAATAATAATAATAATAATAATAATAATAATAATAATAATAATATTGGCTTTACGTCCCACTAACTACTTTTACGGTTTTCGGAGATGCCGAGGTGCCGGAATTTAGGAGTTCTTTAACGTGTCAGAATATCCACCAACACGAGGCTGACGTATTTGAGAACCTTCAAATACCACCGAACTGAGCCAGGATCGAACCTGCCAAGTTGGGGTCAGAAGCCCAGCGTCTCAACCTTCCGAGCAACTCAGCCCGGCACACGTAAGATGATGGTGCACTGTTGAGTACTCCTTTGTACTTTGGGTACCGTACCGCTAAAAAGCAAGAAAATTTGACGTTCATAGCTTTCCTTCAGAGTACGCTTTAAGAGAGAAAAGTAGGCAAGCTAGTTCGATGCAAGATGATAAGTATTATCTCTTTGCGTACCTAACAATTATTCACGAATGTGCAGCTTGCATTTAAATGGTATCAGATTTCAGTGTAAGCACATCAATCAAACGAATTCTTCCCAACAAATTTCCTTCTATTCATAAACAGAGAGTGTCAAACGCAAAAAGGACTGGCTCCCATAAATTAAATATTGCCATCAATATTGAGTAAAATTTCATATTCAGACAGCGATGAACATGTCATGTCTTCAGTAAATAAATGTTCTGCGTCAGCCACAAAGGAAAAAAGGTGTATAAGTCTCGTTGAGTAAAATTTCATATTCAGACAGCGATGAACATGTCATGTCTTCTGCGTCAGCCACAAAGGAAAAAAGGTGTATAAGTCTCGTTTATGTGTCAGAGAAATGCTACATGCTCTGTTAATTCTGAATATATATTGATGAAAAAATTAAATATCAGATTAAGAAAAATGGACTTTAAATTGAGTAGTAGGATACGGGTGGTGAAATCAGGAAAAAAGTTTAAGGTACCGTTATCTGAATTTCCCCAAAAAGTAAACAAAATTGGAATGAATGGTACAAATTATCATTTAGGAGCATACCTACATGGACTACATCAGCCACCAGTGGTAGTCCTCTAACGCACCTAATTAGAATGCGGTATCCATCAAGAACGTCTGTGTATTTTCTAAGGAACATTTATAAAATTAACGTGCTCCGCTTTGCGTTGCTTGGGAAAAACAAATCTTTAAAGAAGCTAATTGTCTACCGTATGTTGTGCCCAATTCCTGCAACGCTTTCACTGTGTTGGCAGTCTCTGAAACCGATTCTGAACGATCACACCAAGGAAATTTCCGATCAAGACTCGAAGAATTTCAGAACGAATCCCCCGAACCGCAGCGTGCTGAAATTATGATAGCTTCCTGCAATTCAGGTAATCTATTCTTATGTGCCGGTACGTCGCACAATATAGGCCCTATACATTACCGGTATTTCTATGAGATGAAATGAAATGAAATGAAGTGGTGCTTGTGAACATTAATGCTGCTGATATTTGTCTTAGTTTATCACAAAGTTTTCGTGAATTACGGTACTTATTTTATTTTAGCATAGTGTGAGAAATACGTTGTAGAAAGAAAGTGATACAATTGCTCTTGGTCTATTTTTATCTCATATTTGTTTAGAGTCTTCTGAAATTAATGATTTTAATGAATTTTTATAGATTCTCGTATTCAAACGTATGGTACTGAGCGGGCGAGACAGCTCAGTAAAGCGAACTCTAGTGGCGGTAGTTGGAAGTATCTCGAGGCCGCGTCCAGTATGCTGTATTTCCAGACCTTTAATATATCTTGGGAAACGTCTCAGCACAACATACTGAAGCATTTTTACTCGCCACACGTTCCCGGAGTAGGTTTTTTCCGTTTATTTCGCTGCTTCTGGTTTCTTAAAAAAATTGTTAAAATACATTTTTGCAAGTTTTACATTTTGTATTGTTACGGAGTACATGTCTCCTTTTCTATAATAAGTCCTTTCCACTCCCACTATCTTGTTGGTTCTTGAACATTCTTACATTGTTACGACAATAATTAATTACCAGTAACGACTTGTTCTTGGATAAAAACAACGAATAGTTTTTGTACCGAATCCTTCCGCACTGTTGGTACACACATAGAATACAACACCAGTAATAATATAGATGATATTACAAAATTAGCAAACAATGTCTTGGTAAAAATATACATATTGAAAAATGAAAAGTTCTCCTTTTGCCTTTACTAACTTGGCACTCTTGAAATTTTTGTTAGTAATCATTGCTATATATCAGCAAATACAGTAGAGATAATACGCGACACTTCCGGATTTAGCCTTGTTAAAATGGGAGACAAGTCGCAAGTGGCACTCCTAGTGGCTTGACCTGAAAATTCGTGCTAAATTCAAATATCAATGGAAATGTGTATACGGAAATGGATAAATAAATTACGTCTAGAAATAAAGTGTTACCAAGATATTAGCTTCAAATGTCGTCCATCCCCTTGCCCACCTTTACTCAATTAATATAGCCTAACCTTAAGTAGTTTTGAAAACGTACGGAGTCTCTGCTCTCACAGCACTAAATAGTCTTAAAAATTCCCACACGCCTCATATTACAAGTTCCCCAAGAGAGATTAAGTACTACTGCACTGTGATCACTAATCCGCCGAATTACGTCCCAAGATATAAGTATGTCGTCCTGTCTGAGTAGAAAAACATCTAAAAGTTCTCGTTTGGGAATGTTTTTTGTAACTACTTGGGAAAAGCCATTATCCCACACAAAGAAGTTAACTGCTGCCTGTGATGGGACCCCCATAGTTGGCACAAACCACTTTACTGGCGGTAGATTTAGATCCAATGCCTGAGATTATACTTCTTTTCCCGTAGCTGATATTTGCACATGTCAGTTCTGAAAGACGAGTGACCGTGTTTTAAAATGATTTTGGAGGGCGACAAGTTCCAATAATGACTAAATTCTGTTTATTTGGTGCATTATATAACCTCCATCCCAATTATTTCGCAGTCATTGAGGACCCATTTTAACTTACTTCTTAGCTCTGACCTAACACAAATAAAACTTTTCCCACCTTTGGCCCCTCCATACCATCTAAATGTTAGAAATTTTGACCTGATTATTTCTGATTATATATTGTACCATGAAATGCCCGTACTTGACTAGCTTGAAGAGCACTCCATTTACGCAGAGCGTGTGCGGTACATTGGAGTGGACTGAGTACAGAGAGGGTCATTTTGAATAACTGTTTAGTTTGAAAACTGGATTCAGTAAGAAAAAGTTCGTATCCCCTTTTTACACAGTTGATGTTGAAGAATGGTCCAGTAGTCCCCGGTCTTGCGGCTGGCGATGTCCTACGTTTACACTGCTCATCCCGTTCCTCCTATGGAACAGCCCTCTGTACCATAGCGTCATGCACCATTCCACGCACCGAAGTCAAATCACGACGTTCTAGGAGGTCTAGTTCCAGGGTCCACTCGTTCAAAATTAGGTGAACACTCGAGTCGATAGGGGTGACACTTCACATGATATTTGAGGCCTTTAGTTTTCCCATGAAGGAATTAAGGAAATGTGTTACTATCGAGTGGAATGTCAATGAGATCACACACGACCATTTCTTTAATGAAATAAACTTGTTACTTAATATTTTGAAATTAAAGAAACTTTACTTCTTCCCAATGTTAATAGAATCGAACACGTACTTCTAACATAAATTTCACTTGGCACATTCTGTAGTTTACACGCAAAAGAAATGGTTAATTGTGCACTTCACTGTTTGTTACTAGACAACGTAAATGTTTTCACTGTTCGTTGTAAGGGAACACAAAAGCATCAAGAGATTTAGTACTGTTCTATGACTGTTCAAGCATATTTACAAATTTTCCTATGGATTTAATTCACAATTTTAGGTAATAACTTCGCTGTGATTTATGAAGTTAAATACGTGCGTGAGAAATCAGTCCCATTCACACATAAACGAAGATAACACTTTTTAAATACTATTTAGAGTAATGTGAATGTAGTCCCGTCTACTGACTCATTCAAAGGCATGTAATAGTGAATTTGGTCTCGTTCACTAAATTTATCGCTTATTAATCTGAACGGTGGAGTCAAATATTCTAACATTCGAGTGTACACTCGAATGAAAGCACATGCCTAATTGCACTGCGTCTAGGAAATTATGATTATTATCACTTGGAAGATGCGAGTTACATTGCACTGTCTCTAAGATGTTGATATTATTATCATCGCTAATAAAATACCTGTTTTTTGTTTCTAAAAAATAAAAGCAGAAGTTTAGGCGCATAGTATCAGTGTTTAACGTTCCACACAGTTACGATATATGATCTCATTTATAAGTTTAATGTCTCGTCATATTTACTGCCACTTGGGAATACAAGTTCTAACAACTCTGCTAAGCTGCGAACATAAAGCCCTTTCCTACACGGAAATATTGCTATCACCAGTCGCGGTGCACTTCGTTCAATTTGTACAACACAGTTCCGTACTATTATGTTGGAGAATCTCCAACAGCCAACCGGCGTGGCTGAGTTTTGGGATACCACTGGTGACTAGGCTTTCTCATCCTGTCCCTTTTATACGAAACTTGCCGTGTGCAACACGGAATTCTACAATCGTTTCAACCTGATATAACTTTGTTGATTCTGCAGGGGTTTTCCGGAAACTAAGTAGATATGTAGGCTTTAGTGTGGGCTACACGGTGGTGTACTTCATATGATAGTACGATTAGTATTATGGAAGTTTTCAATCGTAGAAATAATGGAATATTCTACTTGACGTTAGTTATCCTTGAGCGAGTGGCTAAGAGCTCACTGGAAGTCTGTTCGGCTCTCCTCACGCCCAGCGTGTTTTGAACTTGAAATATTTCAAATAGAACGCTGAACTAGTGTTTTCGGTACAATATATTATCCGATAACCAACCTTCCGTTCCCACAATTATATCAGGGTTACTTCCATCATCTAAGTTTTCGAATTTTGCGATTATTTTTACCAATATTTCCACAGTTTACCTGCAACAATCTGAGAAACCCGATCCGGTATCGCTGCCTCCCACAGTATCCTTTTGGTGGACCGTGGTTTCCCATTTTCACACCAGGCAAATGCTGGGGCTGTACCTTAATTAAGGCCACGGCCGCTTCCTTCCAACTCCTAGGCCTTTCCTATCCCATCGTCGCCATAAGACCTATCTGTGTCGGTGCGACGTAAAGCCCCTAGCAAAAAAACCTTTTGGTGGACCCGTTGCCACTGTAGCTGCATTGAATCTGTTCCCGTCGTGTATGGTCATCCGACATCCCGTTCTGGGCCGTCATCCGGTTGGGTGGAAAATGACTCGGTAACCCTATAAAAGAGTTCACCACTCCTCGCTGGTTCAGGTGAAGACCATCCATTCTGAAGTCCCTACCGTCAATCCAAATGTTGCCGTCTACAAATAGTGATCCGGAACTTTCGGGCACCCACTGAAGTTCTTCGTTCAACTGGCCAATCTTCTTCCATGATACGTCTGATCTCCTTAGTATACCACTAATTACAGTATTTGGCTTCGGGAACTACTTCTTGGTCGAGTTCACTAGATTATAAATGTCCTCCATTATGCAATCAATCAATCAATCAATCAATCAATCAATCAATCAATCAATCAATCAATCAATCAATCAATCAATCAATCACTACTGATCTGCATTTAGGGCAGTCGCCCAGGTGGCAGATTCCCTATCTTTTGTTTTCCTAGCCCTTTCTTAAATGATCGCAAAGAAATTGGAATATTAATGAACATCTCTCTTGGTAAGTTATTCCAATCCCTAACTCCCCGTCCTATAAACGAATATTTGCTCCAATTTGTCCTCTTGAATACTAACTTTATCTTCATACTGTGATCCTTCATACTTTTAAAGACACCAATCAAACTTCTTCGTCTACTGATGTCCTCCCACGCCATCTCTCCACTGACAGCTCGGAACATACCACATAATCGAGCAGCTCGTCTCCTTTCTCTCAAGTCTTCCAAGCCCAAACTTTGCAACATTTTTGTAACGCTACTCTCTTGTCGGAAATCACCCAGAACAAATCAAGCTGCTTCTCTTTGGATTTTTCCAGTGATGGTCCCATACACTGGAACCATACTCTAGATGGGGTCTTACCAGAGACTTATATGCCATCTCCTTTACATCCTCACTACAACCCTTAAATAACCTCATAACCATGTGCAGAGATCTGTACCCTTTAGTAACAATCATATTTATGTGATTACCCCATTGAATGTCTTTTCTTATATTAACACCTAGGTACTTACAATGATCCCCAAAAGGAACTTTCACCCCATCGACGCAGTAATTAAAAATGAGAGGACTATTCCTATTTGTGAAACTCACAACCTGACTCTTAACCCCGTTTATCACCATTGCCCACCGTCCATCTCACAACACTATCGAGGTCACACTGCAGCCGCTCACAATCTTGTAACTTATTTATTACTCTGTACAGAATAACATTATCTGCAAACAGCCTTATCTCTGATTCAACTTCTTTACACATATCATTGATATATATACAGTGCATAACAGTCTTGATTGTACACCCCACTTAGCAGATATAATGTCTTTATAATTTCTAAATAGTACATAACCAGTGCACAAGACATGGATAAGTTATTGCACAAGGTGTTGAGAACTTGATGTTAGCGATCAAAAGTCTCGGTACACCATTTTTTTAAAAAATGAGTGGTATATGTTGTGTAGTGGCCTATTTGCTTGCAACAGTCTTGTTTGTACACGTTAGCTACCTCGCCGCTCGGGAACACTCCTAGCTAGCTGATGTGTACTGTATCTGTGCTGTGCTAGTGTGTATAGTTTCGCAGTTAGTGCACCAGACCGTGTGTTACATAGGCCTAATTGGTAAAAAGAACAGAGTTAAGTGACGAACTAAAAATGTAATTGTATCTCTCGGATTGCAAGGGTATTCTTTGCATGAAATTGGACGCAAACTAAATAAACCTCATTCAATAATACACTATGTGTTGAATAAATTCAGATATAGAGGAACCACGAAGAATTTGCCAAGGAAAGCAAAAGAAAAGATACCGAATAGGCAAGATGAACATTATATTGTGAAACAAGTAAAACAGAATCCACAATTAAGTGCACCTAAGATCCGCATAATGCTGGAAGAAAGAACGAAGAAGAAAATGTCAAGTCAGACAATTCGTAGGGTATCGTGGAAATATGATTATCACGGTAGACGACCACGGAAAAGGCCGTTTGTTACTAAGAAAAATCGACAAGCCAGAATGAAATTTTGCAGAGAGTATGAAAACAAGGATTGTACATTCTGGAACAAAGTTATTTGGTCAGATGAGACCAAAATATCTCTATACAGTTCGGATGGAAACAATTATGTATGGAGAAAAGTTAATACAGCCAATAAACCTGCAAATACGCTACCCACCGTAAAACATGGAGGTGGATCAATTATGATTTGGGGGTGCATGTCGTCTTGTGGAGTGGGAAATATAGAAATCATCAGTGGCATCATGGACAGATGGGGTTATTTAAACATTTTAAAGAACAATGTCAAACAGAGTGCAGTAAAAATGGGGTTGGGGTCTTACTACATATTTCAGCAAGACAATGATTCCAAGCACACAGCTGATATTTGCAAGCAGTGGCTTATATGGAACGTACCATCGCAACTGCGAACTCCTGCCCAATCCCCTGACTTGAATCCCATAGAACATTTGTGGGTCGATCTAAAAAGAAGGGTTCATGCAAGGAAACCTCAATCACTAGAGCATTTAAGAAGTATAGTCAACGAAGAATGGGGTAAAACCGACCCAAAAATATGTGAGAAACTTTTTCATTCGATGCAGCGAAGGTGCAAAGCAGTTCTCAAGGCCAGAGGATACTCATTGGGGTATTAACGAGTGTTTTTGTGTGAACATTTTGTTAACTTCTGTAAGTGTACAAACAAGATTGTTACATGATGAAACTCCCGGTTTTTGTACATTGCTTGAATTTGTGTTAAATTGTAAGATCACAGATCAGTTTTTTTATTATTTACAATATTTATTAGTGTATTACGATATGGGCAATAAAATACATCACAATTGTATACAAAAGTTTAACCATTATTTCGTTGCAATGAGTTGGTGTACAAACAAGACTGTTATGCACTATATATATAAGAAAACACAAAGGTCCAATAATACTGCCTTGAGGAATTCCCCTCTTTAATTATTACAGGGTCAGATAAAGCTTCGCCTACCCTAATTCTCTGAGTTCTATTTTCTAGAAATATAGCCACCCATTCAGTCACTCTTTTTCTAGTCTAATAACACTCGTTTTTGCCAGTAGTCTTCCATGATCTACCCTACCAAATGCCTTAGATACGTCAATCGCAATACAGTCCATTTGGCCTCCTGAATCCAGGATATCTGCTATATCTTGCTGAAATCCTACACGCTGAACGTCAGTGGAATAACCTTTCCCAAACCCAAAGTGCCTTCTGTCAAACCAGTTATTAATTTCGCAAACATGTCTAATATAATCAGAAAGAATGCTTTCCCAATGCTTACGTGCAATGCATGTCAAACTAACTGGCCTGTAATTTTCAGCTTTATGTCTATCACCCTTTCCTTTATACACAGATGCTACCACAGCAATTCTCCATTTATTTGGTAAATCTCCTTCAACCAAACAATAATCAAATAAGTATTTCAGATATGGTACTATATCCAAACCCATTGCCTTTATTATATCCACAGAAATCTTATCGATTCCAACTGCTTTTCTAGTTTTCAACTTTTGTATCTTACTGTAAATGTCATTGTTATCGTAGGTAAATTTGAATACTTCTTTAGTATTACCCACCTCACCTATCTGGACATTACCCTTGTAACCAACAATCTTTACATACTGCTGACTGAATACTTCTGCCTTTTGAAGATCCTCGCATACACACTCCCGTTGTTCAATAATGATTCCTGGAATGTCCTTTTTTGAACCTGTTTCTGCCTTAAAGTACCTATACATACCCTTCCATTTTTCACTAAAATTTGTATGACCACCAATTATGCTTGCCATCATGTTATCCTTAGCTGACTTCTTTGCTAGATTCAATTTCCTAGTAAGTTCCTTCAGTTTCTCCTTACTTCCATAACCATTTGTAACTATTTCGTTCCAACCTGCACCTCCTCCTTAGTCTCTTTACTTCTCTATTACAATATAGTGGATCTTTACCATTTCTTACCACCTTTAAAGGTACAAACCTATTTTCACATTCCTCAACAATTGCTTTAAACCCATCCCAGAGTCTGTTTACATTTTTATTTACCATTTTTCAGCGATCATAGTTACTTTTTAAAAACTCCCTCATGCCTGTTTTATCAGCCATATGGTACTGACTAATAGTCCTAATTTTAATACTTTCCTATCTTTCACATTTTTTTAACTACGACAAAAACAGATTCGGGATCACTAATACCATCTATTACTTCGGTTTCTCTATAGAGCTCATCTGGTTTTATCAGCACCACATCCAAAATATTCTTCCCTCTAGTTGGTTCCATCACTTTCTGAATCAGGTGCCATTCCCATATTAACTTATTTGCCATTTGTTGTTCATGCTTCCTGTCGTTCGCATTACCTTCCCAATTGACATTTGGTAAATTAAGATCACCCGCTACAATCACGTTCCTTTCCTTATCGTTTCACGCATAACTGATTATCTTATCAAATAATTCTGAATCAGCGTCAGCGCTACCCTTTCCCGGTCTGTACACTCCAAAGACATCAAGTTGCCTATTATCTTTAGAGATGAGCCTTACACCCAGGATTTCATGTTTTTCATCCTTAACTTTTTCGTAGCTTACAAATTCTTCTTTCACCAGAATGAATACTCCCCCTCCTACCATTCCTATCTCTACGATACACACTCCAGTTCCGTGAGAATATTTCTGCATCCATTATATCATTTCTCAGCCATGATTCAATTATTACAATATCTGTTAAGTATATATCTATTAAATTACTTAATTCTATTCCTTTGTTTACTGTGCTTCTACAGTTGAGCACTAACATTTTTACTTGATTTCCAGTTCCCTTTTCGCTTAACGCCGCTCCCCAGAAAACCCCGTTTCCCTGAATGTACCTGCCTATAACCCTTCTAAACAAGTTTCCTAACGTATACGTACCATTGCGGTTTAAGTGAAGGCCATCTGAGCGCAGATCCCTGTCTCCTACCCACCCACTAGGATCTAGAAATCTCACTCCCAGTTTCCCACATACCCAATCAGTCATTTGCCTTCGTCATTCCCGCCGCATTCGTCCTCTGTTTTCCTATTCAATTATTCCTATCGAACTCCCGCCAGGCACATCTCTTTCACTGACCTATTTTCGTGTCCTATATGCCGTACGATAGAATCACGAATCACCACACAATTCACAGGTTTAATATTCTCCCCAGACTACTGAGTGGTTCTGTTTCTCATACACACTTGCTGTAACTTATTTTGTAGTTCAGCAATTGTGAGATCTGCTTCACTTATTTCCCGCTGAAGTTCGTCAATTTTTACTTTGTTGCTATTCACATTCCCATTAATGAAACACTTGCTACATGTCATCCTCTCCGTAACACTGTACGGGACCTGTACCTTGCCACATTCGAAATTATAACACATTCCACACGTATCACACTTAGCACCAGATTTTAAGTTCCTCTTTCATCCCATACATTTCAGGTTCACCATCTCTTCTGAAGCTGCTTGAACAGGGTCCGGCTTTAACTCCAAGCCTCCTCTAACTAATAATTGAGTAATTATAGTAAATGATATAACTTCCTTACATGGCGAGTTGGCCGTGCGGTTAGGTGCGCCCAGCTGTAAGGCCGCATCCGGGAGACAGTGGGTTCGAACCCCACTGTTGGCAGCCCTGAAGATGATTTTCCGTCGTTTCCCATTTTCACACCACGCAAATGCTGGGGCTGCACTTTAATTAACGCCACGGCCGCTTCCTTCCCATTCCTAGGCCTTTCCTGTCCCATCGTCGCCATAAAATCTATCTGTGTCGGCGCGACGCAAAGCAACTAGCAAAAAAATATATAACTTCCTGGGTAACTGCCTGCTGCAGGTCCGCATCCCAGCACGCACTCCGCAACACCCTGCCTGCTCGCCCATGTCTCGATTGCTGCTCGCCAAGCTGATAATAAAATACCCATCCCTGAATAAACACGTCCGCTCCCTTCAACAGTGAATTAGCAACCCCGTAACACCTATCTGTGACTGTGCGATATAAACATTTTTAATTTAAATCTCATATCCTTATTTCGATCATGAGAAGCCCATCTGAGCAATTGCCGTTTCTTAATGACGTAGCAGGATCATGCTACAACCAAAATTTCATGTTTGAATTATTCATTATTTTAAAGGATCGAAATTACAAAATGTTTGTATTATAATGGTTATTTTTTTATTGTAGTGTACTTCAACAAGATCTTTCCGTATCGTTTGCAAGAGCCTTACTCTGTCAGATTCACCCCTTGCTGAAAACCGTTGTCTGGTGTTTGCTGTAGGGATAGTTACTGATGAGAGTTGTAAAATACTACATCATTGACACGTTTACGCAACGTAAACAATATTGTACATACACTGCCTGACAAAAAAATGTTAAGTACCTATAAGGAGTGGTCATTTCGGTATACATGCATACCATTGATATGCGAGTAAATTATTAGATTTACAAATATCTGTAGTGTGTAGAACGCCCACCAGAGTTCATTGGTGATGGCACCGTCCTGTTGTTGATAAGCTGTTACCGGTCAACTGCTGTGAGTCAGACAGTTAAGCAAGACGTGCAGAGAGAACTGCGTACAGTACGAATCACCCGCGATGCCTCGCAGACGCGTTAGTCAGCCTACCCACCAGCTGACAGCATTTCACAGCGGTTGCATTGTGAGACTACATGAGACTGGTTGGTCGTATCGTGCAATTGCCAGACATTTGGGCCATTCAGATGTCACAGTGTGTACAGGAGGGCACCCAGTCACACCGTGCAGGTTCGGGTCGACTTAGAAACACCACTCCGCAGAAGAACCGTCGTATGGTGCGCTAAGCATTGTGGGATGTCATAACTTCGGCACCCGCCATCCGCGAACATGTACTGAATACTCAACATCCTGTGAGTTCCCGAACAGTGTCTGGACGACTCGCATCCGCCGGATTGGGACCTACCGCCCCATGCGTCGGTTGTCATTGATACTAGAACACCAGCGCCTACATTTGTAGTGGTGTCTTGCCCGGGAGGCATGGACAGAGGGCGACTGGCATCGCATCATGTTCAGTGATAAGTCCCACTTCTCCATAACCTCCGATGACCAACGTGTGCAGGTTTGGCGGCGTCGAGGCCAGAGGTCAGACCCTATCCATATTGTGGGAAGACACACAGGGGTAATCCCTGGTATCATGAAGTGGGGAGCCATAGGATATGCATTCAGGTCACCTCTAATAGTGCTTCGGCAGACTTTGACGGCACAGCGATACGTCACAGACATTCTGCGTCCGCACGTCGTACCCTTTACGGCACAGCACCCTGGAACAGTGTTCCAAAAAGATAATGCACGACCATAAACAGCAGTTGTGCCTATGGACTGCCTAGAGCATGTTGAGGTCCTCCCGTGGCCAGCAAGCTCCCCGGACCTCTCCATAATTGAACACGTGTAGGATGACATTGGAAAGGGACTCTTAATCGGGAGATAGTGGGTTCGAACCCCACTGTCGGCAGCCCTGAAGATGGTTTTCCGTGGTTTCCCATTTTCACACCAGGCAAATGCCGGGGCTCTGCCTTAATTAAGGCCACGGCCGCTTCCTTCCAATTCCTAGGCCTTTCCTCTCCTATTGTCGCCATAAGATCTATCTGTGTCGGTGCGACATAAAGAAAAAAAAAAAAAAGGGACTCTGTCCCAGTACCAATCTGCGGGATCTGGAGGGACAGCTGCAACAACTGTGGACGAATTTGCCTCAGGAGAGGGTTCAAAGTCTGTTTGAAACCATTCCGAACCGCTTAAGGGCAGGCATTGCGGCCAGGGAGTTCCGACTCCCTACTGACCTGGCGCCAACATCCATCTGTAACTGCCAATGGCCTTGTCCATTTCGTCCTATATTGTCATCAGTTCAATAAAGGCACATGGTCTTTCTGCATATGTAGTTTCATTCACTTTCAACCACTCCTTCCGGGTTCTTAACTTTTTTTTTGTCAGGCAGTGTATATGTGTATGGTTTAAAATTATAGAATCTAAGGATGTTCTTGTAGAACGAAATGTCATTCTTTGTTTTTAATAGTGTGTATTTTTACAGGTATGTTAGATGTGTTATAATTAGTGATTTAGAAAGGCTGAAAATATTAGAAGTTACACTAACTAAGTCGATACTGGAAACTATGGCTTTCCTCTTAGCAAATCAATAGTCAGCGTAATGGCCGCCGGTTCAGCGGGCCCCAGATCAACTTCCGGGCCGGACCGGGGTTTTTAACTACGTGTAGAAAATTCCTCTGTCTCGGGGACTGGGTTTTGTGACCGTCTTAATATACATTTACATACAGCACAGCACACTATAAACCACCGCAGAAACTCGCAATAGTGAATACATCCGTCCACATAGGTTTGGAGTCAGAAAGGCCATCCGCCTGTAAAGCTGGGTCAAATTAATGCCAGATGTTGACCTCAATAAGTTCGGAAATGTTCGAGAATATGAATAGTTGACCGCGATTACGTTTTTTAATACCATCCTTCTACTGTGAGCCAACAACACCCAGTATAACCAGCCGCCACTGGATCTGAGAGCATCTGGGAGGATATCGTGTGCATGTTGAAATCTATTGACACTGTATATATGCCTAAAATTCTACAGTGACTGTGCTGTGTACTGACGAACAAAGATTGTGTTATTGCTATTGCAGAGCTGCTCAAAACCTAACGTAGCTCACTTTCCCTTAGGCCGGGAGCACATTGAGACGCAGTTGGCCCCAGAGCAGGGCAGAGTTGAGCACACATCGTAGCGCTGACGAAACTGTCAAGTGCATACGTATGCTCATTGCCACGTAGTGTCTCGTCGGATTTTGGAATGAAAGAACAATGTTTTCTTCAGACTCTTTGATATTAGGGCATTCAACGTAAAGGGACCCTTACCTTTTCCTTTCATGGCTTCCTCTCGTCTTATTTTCTAAGGTTCGTTCGTCATTTTGATGATCTTCACAATTTCCCTTGTCGATAAAGGCTGATTAACACACGGTTTTTCACCATGAGACAATCACTACAAAATCCACCACCGTCGCCAGTTTGCGCGATTGAACATTTACATGTTAGCGATGTTCGGCGTTTATATGGACTAAGCAACAAAAGTGTAAATTCATCAATATCTCTGTAATCATAGCCGGGAAGGTAAAACTGTGTATGGCATAGATGATCGGAAATTATATTCTCTATAACTTTTGTTATGTAGTATTTATCAATAGGACCATTAATAACATAGATATATGAACATTAAATCTGAGGCCTTCCCCTATATTACCATTTCATCCAGCGTGAATAAAATGTATAGCCTAGAACAGGGCCTCTCAGTGTGCATAGGTCCGTGCGCTGCACGGTGCAAGGTCCAGGAGACGACTTCACTAGGTTGACCAGAGTGCAAAACCCCATTCCACTCTCCCTACATCTCTCTAACCCGTTCGGCCTGTCTCCGCCTTCTTCACCTTCCCCACTGATTATCCCCTCAGTGGGAAATGTTTATGTGCGGTGAGCGGAGACACTCAGTTGTATGGGACAATGTTACCGGTGTTAAAAACTCGTCTTTCAATATGGTTTGAGCAGACAATTTATTTGCTCTAGCACTTCTTTTCCTTTTTCTTTGCAATTATACCAGTAGTATCTGGAACAAGGGATCAGCTGACAGCAATTCTGAGAGCGTTATATTACGATCAGAAATACTCGCGCGCAATCCAGTTTTCGTACAACTCAAAACAGAAAAGAATTAAAACTTTGACATATGCATGTGGAATCAAACATAGAAATACACTTAGCTGATTCTCGATGCAGCTTAGGAAAATCTTCCTTCGACAAATTTTCGTAGAATTCGAGCAAAGCCTTTGTATTGAAAAATAGCTCTTTTTTATGATCACGTAATTATTGTCCCACAGATTAAGCATTTGGCTTTATCGTCACGACGGAGAAAACAATACGAAAGTTCCCAGTTCGATTGAAATAGACTTTCGGAAGTGTTTGCTTCCTTCGAAAGAGGTTGCTCCATAATTATGTTGTTGTCTTGCGCTTATCTATTTCACTGATAAACAAGCCGTCTATCACCGAACGTTCCGTCGGTCTCAGCGCACTACACCAACCGAGTCAAGCCGAGTTGAGCCGGGTCGGACCGATGCACAGTGCACGGAGCCCTTGCGCCTCGGTTTGCGCGCGTGATTTTGGGAGTTTAAGAGGCCCTGGCCTAGAATATAGTTCCTTTTTTCCCGACTTCACATACATACATACATGAAGGAAAATTAAAAATTGCTTTTCAGTCCACATGCTTCACATCGTATTAAATATAGTTAACCGGGCGAGCTGGCCGTGCGCGTAGAGGCGCGCGGCTGTGAGCTTGCATCCGGGAGATAGTAGGTTCGAATCCCACCGTCGGCAGCCCTGAAGAGGGTTTTCTGTGGTTTCCCATTTTCACACCAGGCAAATGCTGGGGCTGTACCTTAATTAAGGCCACGGCCGCTTCCTTACAACTCCTAGGCCTTTCCTATCCCATCGTCGCCATAAGACCTATCTGTGTCGGTGCGACGTAAAGCCCCTAACAATAAAAAAAATATAGTTAGACGGAATGGCTGTGATAATTTTCCTCCTCTACTTTTCAACAAACTACGTGACACGTGCGCAGGAAACTTTGTTCCGAACACTGCGTGGGGTGGGCGAAATTAGCCGCAGAACTGTCCTGTCCTGTCTTGCTCTCTCCTGCCCTGCCCTGCCTCTCAACTAGCGCTGTGAAGAGGAGGCGGACCTCCTGTTGATTGAATCGGATAATACGATTACAGCGCTCCTCCGGAGACCTCCGGTAGTCCTCCGATTGAATTCACTGGCGGAAAATTCAAATGCTTTGATGTGGGCAATGTTGCAACGGTGATCTTAGGAGGAATTACAATTTAGATTTCAGTACTAATTCCACAGATGCATGTGTTCCCCTACGTTTGTCATTCAAATGATGTAGTAGTTTCAAGATCGCCGCATTATTTGTTACGTTATGAATAACATATTTTGATCTGCTGACGTTCAGTTTGCAATAGGTGCAGGTGGATAGAATACTGTAGATTGAATATTGGCATATATTATACCGTTGCAATTCCGACTTTGCTCGGCGGTACCTGAAAGTGGTCAGGTGTACCGGCAGTAGCGGCGATTGGGAAGTAGAAGTAGGGGGGAAAATGTAAAGACAACAAAGTACCCCAGTTTGTGGGATATAGCGGGGGGGGGGGGGGGGTATATACGTTATACGTTAAAACTGAAAAAAAAAAAAGCTACTAAATGGAATTTCGACAGAGATGTAAAGATTCTCAGCCTACCAACTTACCTGTGTTGATAATATTTGAGATTTTGATTCAATACTATACAATAAAACTTTCACGAGAGGAACAATATTACACATGTATTACAATTAAATAGACGTACGGCGTGATTATATAATTAAGATCATTTAGTATTTGACTACAAAAAAAAACTAACTGACACTAAATAGACTGCCAGACTAACGAATGCACGCGTACCCTTCCTCACAGCACATACAAAGTCTCCACTACAGTACTCGCTGTGGCGCTATACAAATCGGTTAACCGCGTGAACGACTTTGTTGCGTATTTCCGCTAATAATTTCGTTATTAATTAAAGCAAATAATTATCTGATAAGACAACAGGGCTTGTACAGATTGCTTGTTTTAATAATTCCTATAATACCTTGTTTCATCCAGCTAAAATGGAATACAAATGCAAAGTTTTCTCCACAAAGTAGGGGGGCGACTGTCCCCTCTCGCCCCCCTAAACGCCGCTACTGTACCGGCACATGAAAGAACTCCTGTGGGACAAAATGTCGGCACCTTAACGTCACAGAAAACCACAGAAGTGGTTATGGGAGTATAATAATAATAATAATAATAATAATAATAATAATAATCCTTCCATCAATTTACCCTCCAGGGTTAGGTGTTCCGTCGGATGCAGAGAGGGATCCCACCTATACCGTCTCAAGGACAGTGTCCTGGAGCGTGAGACTTTGGGTTTTGTTTTATGTCGCACCGACACAGATAAGTCTTATGGCACGATGGGATAGGTAAGGTTTGGGAGTGGGAACGAAGCGGCCGTGGTCTTCAGTTAGGTACCATCCCGGCATTTTCCTGGAGGAGAAGTGGGAAACCACGGAAAACCATCTTCAAGGCTGCCGACAGTGGGATTCGATCCCACTATCTTCCGGATGAAAGTGGGTTCGAACCCCACTGTCGGCAGCTCTGAAGATGGTTTTACGTCGTTTTCCATTTTCACGCCTAGAAATTACTCTCCTTAGCCGTTCCTATCACATCGTCGTCATAAGACGGCATGACGAAAAGCAAATTTTTACAAAAGTAATCGACAAATGAAACACGAACGATAAATGAGAATGTATATATTTCCTATATTCTCCTTCGTCATACTTATAAAGCAGTATTTACTATGTCGCTAGCACATCCGTTGCGCACCACGGATGGAACGGCAAGCGAGGCACACATTCAGTACTGTTGCTCCGTCCTCCGCTCGCGTGCCGAAGCACCGATTGGTTTCCCAGCAACAGTTTACTACCGGAGAATACCGGAGGGAGCGCCCATTCGCACTACCGATTGCAATCATAGGAGCAACTGCTCCGTTCCCAGCTCTATTCGCAACAGTGTAAGGACTTAGTGGGCTGTAATTTCAAACTTACGTCCATGAATGTAGGCGCCCTATAAAAATCGTTACCTACATAAACAAAAATTGATCTATATCACCGATATTCCATACAATACCCCTTAACAAAGAACGTATAGTCATTCAGAATAATTAATGCATCCTCTCATTTGTTATCAAGAAAATGCAATTATATCGACATATAATACATACCCCATATACCTGTAGGTACAACAAACAATATATCTAAACAGGTTCAGTTGTTTCTCAGAAAAGTGCAGGCCCTACCTGTGCAGAACTTACACAGTACATACACTTCGTTCATTATTATTATTATTATTATTATTATTATTATTATTATTATTATTATTATGAAAATATTCCCATTGTATTGGCACAAGAATACAGTAATTTCTAGTTAAATTTGAATTCGCTTTTAATTTCTGGACATCTGTATAAAACGCGAAAGACGTGCAGAAGTAAAGGATAATTATTTACGAGTGGACGGAAGAGTTCAAGCGGTTCAAGTCTGTAAGTGCTGCGCTGTGAAACATGGCACAAACAACCGGTCTCACGGTGTAAGTGGCAACGCGTCCGCCTGTCACCCGGCGACCCCGGGTTCGATTCCTGGCCGGTTCAGAGTTTATTTAAATTATTAATATCCCTGGTCTGGGGACTGGGTGTTTGTGTCATCCTTAACGTTCCTTTCATCACATTCAACACTTTACACTACCGCCATTTACATAATACACGCAGGTTTCCTCACATATGGTGCAAGTAGAGGCAAAAGATCTTCAAAGGTCGACGCCCCGAACATATAGCATTAAAAAAGTTAAAGAAGGAGTGTAGTTTCGCGCAATAATAGCGACAAGTTATAAATTCATATGAGAATGCTCGTTCATTCCTCCCGTATGAAGTTCACACTACGCGCTTGTCATTCAATGTCTTTTTTTTTTTTTTTTTTTTTTTTTTTTTTTTTTTTTTTTTTTTTTTTTTTTTTTTTTTGCTAGTTGTTTTACGTCGCACCGACACAGATAGGTCTTATGGCGACGATGGGACAGGGAAGGGCTAGGACTGGGAAAGAAGCGGCCGTAGCCTTAATTAAGGTACAGCCCCAGCATTTGCCTGGTGTGAAAATGGGAAACCATTTTCAGGGCTGCCGACAGTGGGGTTCGAACCTACTATCTCCCGAATACTGGACACTGGCCGCACTTAAGCGACTGCAGCTATCGAGTTCGATCATTCAATGTTTGTACGTAAGAATGCTATCTGTATTATCGTCCAATAATAAGGGTACCGGTATAAACTGAGGGACCTAGTTTCTCACGATAATAGTGACAAGTTATAAATTCCTGTGAAAATGCTCGTTCATTTCTCCCGTACCAAGTTCACACTACGCGCTTGACATTCAATAGGAGGTTCTGTTACATAATTATTATGTTTGTACGTAAGAATGCTATCTGTAATATCGCCAAATAACTAGAGTATTAACGGAGGGGCGTAGTTTCTCACATTAACAGCGACAAGTTATAAATTCCTGTACAAATGCTCGTTCATTTCTCCCGTACCAAGTTTAAACTACGCGCTTGTAATTCAATCGGAGGTTCTCCGGAGGCACCGATTGAAAGCGCCCGGAGCCTCCGCTCCGTAAACAACCGCTCCGTTAACAGCGCTACTCTCAACATACGATGATACAATGAATTGTGTGGATTACTAAAATCTGCTCTGCGCTTCAGCTGCTTCGCCTGCGTCCCAATGTGCGCCCAGCCTTATTCAGGATATGATTTTTCTCTGATTTTTGGTTTAACAATGCAGACAAAATGTAATAATAATAATAATAATAATAATAATAATAATAATAATAATAATAATAATAATAATAATAACCATGAAGCACAAGTCATTAGGTTTTGAAGCCTAATAATCAAGGTTATTAAGGTTTGAATCAAAGTATATTTTGATACATTTTGAATGTGTAGGCCTAATTATACTGCATGGTGAATATCAGGAATGAGTTCATTATTTTTAATTCTTTTATTTAAGTATAGAATTAGTTTTACCAATTTTTAACCATTAATTTTATTTTTCACTTAAATTTTAAATGTTCTTTATTTCCCAGCCTGTGGGGGTTCATTGTCGGATGGGCAGAGGAAGAACTGGAGTGA
Organism: Anabrus simplex; assembly: GCF_040414725.1. Lineage (NCBI taxonomy): Eukaryota > Metazoa > Arthropoda > Insecta > Orthoptera > Tettigoniidae > Anabrus > Anabrus simplex. The sequence goes on from NC_090266.1 coordinate 213,447,374, forward strand.
TGGCGGCTTGTTACCTGGTCCACTTCTATAATCAAGCTCCTGAACGAGCAATATTAAATGTAAGACTCGCGAGGCCAGGATCTGTGGAAACGTATAATCAAGAGAAAGCAGTTATAGCTTACCATGATAGTCTACGACACACTTCTAGATAACTGATGTGGAATTCAACTTTCGACTTCATTTTAAGTATTTTTTTCATTCATACACGCGTGTATATAACACGTGCACTTTTTCCTGCTATGTGGATGAGTTACCGAAAAGAATTAACATATAGAGAGGCACCAGTATTGTTTAATAGCAAAGTCCTTGGCTATGTTTTCTTCAGAAGAAATAAGTTATAACATTTTCCTGTGTTGACTTCTATTTTTAAAAATCTACCAGAACATTTTGTACAAGTAAAGATTCATTTGGAACTTATAAAAATACCTATGTAATATTCTTCCTACACACAATATTCAATGAATTACATGGTAGTACCTAAAATGTATGTACGGATAGGATGGGAATTTCTCTTGCTCGAGTGTCTCGAAACAAATAATAAAAATCTCGAGAATCTCAAAGCATTCTCGAGAGAAAGTAGATAGTGCTGCACTCTCTTACGCGCATTTGCGAATTACGAGTGTTAGAACTTCTTGTTCGAAGCGCGGCATTCGGGTCATTTTAAACGACCACATTTTTGGTTTATCTGCCATGGGACATGCGGAATATTTTCTTTGACTTTATATTAACCCTTTGTTGCCTGACGGTACTCTAAAGTACCATCTCATATTTCATGGCTTTGGAATTATTCAGTAAATCCTACCCTTGTATTTTCCTCATGGTACTTTCAAGTAACTAGTTCTTGAAACAGAGATATTTCATTTTTGAGGTGGGTATTGTTGAAAAACGCGGGAGATCGTTTTATTCTTCGGAGTGTAATCATAGTGTTACCACTGTAAACAAATGACATTTTGATTGATTATTTCTTAGCTCCTATTATTACATTCGACCTGCAAGTGATCTTAGTACATGTAAGTATGCTTCTGTAATGCAATAAAATACTCAAATTGATGAAATTTGCAATTGGTGTGGATATATAGCTAGTAAATGACGAGGTACTTAGAAGTACCGTCAGGCCATATGGAGGGTCTCATGTTAGTCATATCCAAAACCGAAAGTAATGCTTTCCTTCGATGGACATCAGTGGTTTTCTACGGAAAGGCAGTAAAGGTGTGTGCTTAACATCTAATTTCCATGAAACAGAAGCCACAACTGTTTCTAGGAAACAGAAGGATGGAAGCAATGTTACTGTTGATTGCCCAGTTGTTGTGCAAGACTACAATGCACACATGGGTGGAATGGACCATGCTGACAGACTTCGAGGCGTATATGGTTTAGACCGTCGATCCAAAAATGGTGGCATAGTTCTTGTTTTCCGAGAAAACACACCACTTGAACTAACCTGCCAAGAACCAGTCTATTATGATTTACTAACTCATTATGCTTTAGAGTTGCAAGACGAGCTCTTCTGATAAGGCATGCTATATTCTACTCCTGTCGAGAAGAAGAAAACCCTCACTGTTATGAATATGTCTTTTTGAAATCTGGTGTTTTCGATGTTAGGCCCCTTTAAACAACAAGCATCATCATCAAACCATAAATAACTTTTAAAATTTCAGGAAACAAACATATTATCAGTACAATGCCAGATTAAATACTCTCAAGCTTTATTTCTGTTCAGGTATAAAAATATGATTTCTGTTAATACAGAACTACAATACAGCAAAGATATTCACACCCATAACACAAGATCAGCAAACCAGTTTTACAAAGATTCCACAAACACTACCAAATATGGTGTTAAAAGCATTTCTTATTCAGCAAGCACAGTCTTCAACAATCTACCTCCAAAATTGAACCAAATCAATAAGTTGTACAGATTTAAAAAAGAAATACCCAGGTACTTCCTTGAACAATATGTTGGAGAATAAATCGATAACCACTGTGTATTTTTCCACCTAAGTTTAGTTTATTTTGAATATCTTCTTCTATACATGTAAAATAATGATATGATGTAAATCAATATTTGTAAAACATTCCTTGTTATATGTATACCTTATCTCTTAACTGAAACTGAAACCTGCAATTGTAAAGGGCACTCCCTCCTTGAGCCACTAGCTCACTGATAAATAAATAAATAAATAAATAAATAAATAAATAAATAAATAACCAACCAACCAACCAACCAACCAACCAACCAACCAACCAAACAAATAAATAAATCTGAGAAATGAAGAAACAGTGAATGAACACATTGACACCAGAAAAGCTCTCAATACCGCAATGACGACAGAATCATTTGTAATGCCAACCCTCACAGCATTAGCATATGAAATAATTGATACCACCGTAGTACAGATGGAAATACAGTTCTGTGACTTTGAAAACTTCCATTTTGCTGAATTATTAGATGAGAATCAATGTACGGCTTACAACACAAGTTTTCCCGCAATGAAAATGAAAAAACTTCTGAAGATATACCGTTTTTTCGAAAGTAACAACTGACAAATGAACTTGTGAATGTGTACTCTGATCGAGCTAAACATCTACCTCCACAAATACTGCTAAAATATATGTTGGATAATGGTCTGGACAAGGTTTACGAACAAACAACACATTTGGTTAGTTTAGTTCTCACATTTCCAGTGCCAACATGTTCGAGTGAAAGAAGTGTGAGTGCGCTAAAACGCATAAAAACATTCCTGAGGAATTCAATGACAAACAGTAGACTATGTAATTTAAGTATACTTGCGATAGAGAAATCTCTATTGCACGAACTGTCAAATAACCAGAGCTTCAGGGACCGCGTCACTGATACATTTGCAGAGAGAAAGGAGCGCCGCAAACACTTGCTTTGTAAAGTAATTTAAGGTAAGCTTGAACAATATTCTTAGACTCCCCAAGTAATATAGCTAGCTTCACCACTGTTACATTGTTAATAACATAATTCTAAATATATGATATAAAAACAAACTTACACTTTTTTAAACACTTTGTCTTGAAAATATGAAATTGCTTGATTTACATTTAAAAAACTTAAGCACTTCCAGTGTTGGCACTTCTTTAAAACAGCATGGTATTACCACGAGAATAAATCATTGTATGCCAGAGTGTTTATTGTACGTACTTAAGCATTGGCACAACAACGACAAACATATGTATTGTTTTCCATTTAATAAAGTCGTCTATAGCTCTTCCCCTTTAGTAGCCTATCATTCATATTGTCTTTCTTACATAGGGTAGGTTCCTCCAAGAGTACGCACTTAACGTTAGGACCGCCATAACATGAGAAAGAAATCATAAAGTAACAAATAGTTTGCACAAAGGTATTTACTGATATCCTGGGCACTACATACATATCAGCAAAACACAACTCAAATGGTAAAATAGTAGAAATAATATAAAATGTAAAATATGAGAAATGCACGCTCTTGGAGGCATATGCCTGTAAGAGTGTGCAGTAGGTCCTCTATGAGTGCGCACCTAACAGGAGTCGCATTTGAACACGCCAGCGCCCTCATAGCTAGAACACGCATCATGCCACCACTGTTTACAGTCTTTACATTGAATCCAATCTTCAACTAAAGGTTCTTCATACTTTTCATCACATCCTGGGCAGAAGATACTGTCCTCAACTGGTGTGCATTTTGTGGAAGCTGTAGCATCAAAAAGCTTTTTCTTTTTTGTAGACTTGCTGGATTTTCGTCCTTTCTCACTCGCGCTTGACGTTGAAGCCATTAACGCATTTTTAAATGGAGATCCTGTCATAACTTCGGACCTTTTACCTTTCCTCTTTCGCTTCTCTTCGTGAGTTGCTTTTGGGAAAGGGAGGAGAGTTGAAGGTGACACTATTTCCTTATCTTCTGCATTAGGCATATCAGCAACGACACTGTTTTCTTCAGGTTCTTCTGAGGGTGGAGGGCGGCTCGTAACGGCTGAAGGTTCGAAATCTTCATCTGAGAAAACATCCGGGTTGTATGGATAAATCCCCGTAGCCTTGAAGGAATTATTTGCTTTTTCAAGCGTTGCTACTCTTTCATAGGCAGAACGGAAAGGAAAGGTCCTTCAGAGTGATTGCTCTTCCAGGGTGATTGAACATCCACTTGTCACATTCAGTTGAAAAAGCTGATTTTAAGGGTCCGAAAAATCCTTTGTCAAGGGGTTGCAGCATGTGACTAGCATGTGGAGGAAGTATCAGTAATGTAATGAACTTGTCCCTACAGAACATAACGGCATCCAAACTACAGTGCGAGATATGGTTGTCCATAATAAGCAAAACAGGATCTTCTTCACTTGGTTTAACAAATTGTTCAAAGAGTTTCAACCAGTCGAGAAAGAGTTCTGTATTCATGTAGCCCGAGTCTGAAATAAGTGGCAGGGTCCCTTCTGGGGGGTCTTGGTACAATTGAACATTCATTCTCTTTCGGGGGAAGATGATGGCAGGAGGAATGAAAATACCAGTGGGAGAAAAGCAACACACAACTGTCACCATCTGACCCCTCTCAGCTGAAACAACCTTTGCAACATGCCGTTTCCCTTTTGGCGAAATAACTTTTGGAAAGCGGTTAGGGACAGTGGAAATGGCACTCTCATCCATGTTGAATGTCCTGTAGGGAGGGATATGTTCCTCTTCTATTACTGTCTTCAAATTAGTGAAAAATCTCCAGCATTGTACTTTATTGAACCCTATGGCTCTACCTAGACTGCACTTCTCGGGAGCACGAACGCGAAGTGCGAGGTGGTTTCGCTTGCAAAACTCATAGACCCAGTTTTTTCCAGCCATTTTTCTTTTTTTCATTAAAATTGTTGGCGATGTTGTTGTTCTTTGTGAATTGAAACGCAAGCTGCATTAGCTGCCTCCGTGTTATGCCATAAAACCTAGCATCCAAGTCCTTCACATGCTCTACTAACATCTGCTCCTGATCGGGGCTGAATATTGGCTTCATTCTTCCGAGAGATGTCAGAACAGTGCCCTGAAAATACAACGGATTGGTGAAATTCCTATGAAATATGGACATTTCAGAGATAAAATAAGCAGGTACAAATGTTAATCAACTCTTTTTAACAAGTGTGTACTTACAGCTTTCAGTCTTTTCCGTAATGTTGATTCATTCACTCCAAGTGATTCAGCTATTTTTCTTTTACTCTCTCCTTTCTCTGGTCTTTCCCAGCAATCATTCAAAACAGCTTCGGTGAAAATAAGCTTTCGATTTGATTTTCTCTTATAATAAGACATTTTAACCCTGAAAAATAAAATGTTAAAGCATAAGACGAAGCTTAAACAAGTTGTCCCGTGAGAGTGCACACTGACGTCCTACAAGAGCGTGCGCGCCCTCTTGCAGGATAATCCACTGCGTGCTCTTAAGGGCTCGGTAGTAGTTTTATGTTTTACTCGCTAGATAGCACGAGCATGCAGGACAGAAGGTTGAACTGTGTCAATAACAAAGGTAATGAACTCTTCTCTCTTATAACACAAAAGATAAACATATCGAAGTCTTCCAGGGGTGTGCAAGTACAGGTTCAGAATATTATACGAAAATGAGTGAAAACAGATTCTTACCTGTAACAAGAACAGTAGAAATCACAAGGCTTCAGCGATACAGTACATGGACAACGGCTACACACAGTCGACTGAATACCTCATCACCGATATCTTACACTGCTGCCAACTTCGGAATTTTGAACTGCGCACTCTTGTGAGACCGCGCGCTCTTAAAGGAACTTACCCTATATGTTCCCATGATGCAAAAGAACACATTTTAGGCTGTGTTTAGAGGTACCTATAAATAACTGCCAATCACTTAGTATTTTCTTATACACAGTTTCATGAACTGGTGCAAAAAAAAAAAGGTTTTCCGTTGTGATGAAGGGTAGGATATCTGGTTCTCTTTTGCAACAGACAGTGATTTTTGTTCTAGGTAATAGACATTGTTTCTTCGCCAGCCTGGAAGCTAACAATTCAGATGACTTCCTTGGAAGACTTAGGTCTCTTAGGTGGTAATTCAATTCCTCTTGATTAAAACAAGATGCAACAGATGCAAGTCCTGCAAAATCACTGTCATTTTGCTAAGCATAGCTTTCAGCTGATTCACCCTCTTCTGATGAATCTGGAGGACTGGTAAATATTGGAACAGGTATCTCCTCTGAATGTGGAGCGTAGATCAGGATATATCCACCTATCCTGGTTATTGCTATTGACGCCCTGTACATTAACTCTACATTCTTGCCATGTCATTAGTTCCCCAAATTTCAAACCCTTCCGTTTCCCATTTGTCTACTGTCATAGATGCTCTGTGCACGTTTTACACACACTGTGTGGTGCCCAAGTCTTATTTTGGTCTCCAAATTTAATTTGAAATAGGCCAAATAAACTTTTTTTTTTACAAAGTCAGTTATGGGTTTTCTTTGCTGAATGAATGTATACTCCCCACACATGAATCAAAATACATCAGGATTATTCACACATTTTCTTCCTGATGAAGCCATGTCAGTGCCTATAAAAAGGATGAATAAATGTCAGAATAATTCAAGTACATATGCAAAGAACAACATGAATAGAGCTTGGATAAAATCCATCAGTATTATGCAAACAATCGATTAACAAATGGTGGTGTAAAAACAAAGTAGTCATAAGACTAATGTATAATGATATCATCAATATCTCAAACTAGAGCTGCTAGAACAAAATGAATGGCATTTTTCTAAATCAGCAGCGCCAAAATACCAGAATCAGGTGAAAAAATCCAGGCACCACAAAAAAAAAAAAAAAAGTTTAAGTGGAAGTACAAGCCCTGGGGATGGTTGCTCAGTTGAGGGTGGATGTCAAATTAAACATATATGTAATAGTTTAAGAACCACAATGGAGCTTTTATTTTTTAAACCTTTTTCTTTACAGGATTACCAAAATATGAATATTTTAACATATAACAGGAAGATTAGAAGTATATTACAATAGTATTTTATAAAAGGATTTCCAACCAAGTTCAGTAGGATCAGAACTGAATTGTAAATTAAAAATGCTCATACATATACAATTTTTACAACATCTTGCAAGATAATTAACATACTTGTAAGAAGAATGTAATCTGTTCACATGCTGATCACAAAGCATACCACAAGATTAAAATAACATCTGGTTAGAAGAGCAGTTGGCTATGAGAAGTGTTATAAGGTATCCCACTGAAAATTGTGTATATGGCATAGCAACATATATGTTGAAAGCTTTATTTCAGATAAAGATGTATGTTTTAATTCCATTCCCAGTACAAAGTAGATAATAAATAATAATAATAATAATAATAATAATAATAATAATAATAATAATAATAATAATAATAATAATGTACATCTTACTCTTAGATTGCACACTGAATTCGATATTTCATTTTACTTCGGTCTGTATAACATAACAGAAGCTAAATGAAAGATTATGAGATCTTGCGCCTTATCATTGAAATTTGAGCTCAAAATGGACCATGAAGGATAGGGAATTTATTAACCTTTTTTGCACATGCTTAATTGGCATACTAAATGATATAATACTCCATGAATAGCTTTTCTATCTGTCTATACAGAATATATGTCATGTTCTTTCTACATTTTTATAAAATTATTCTCTTATCGAAGCACTGAATAGTACGTGTAAGTGAACAGTCTTTTTCTTTGATACTTTTTTTCCTTTTTCATATTTTTTTTTTTTTATTACCAATGAATAATTGTCAGTTCTATATATTTTGACCAACAGGTGGCAAAGATGGTACATTAACATAATTATAGTGTATTGAAATGAACTTCGAAAATAAGTAAAGAGAAATTCAATATTATGCAGTTGTGTAGGTAGATGTAGTTTTAACTGAAATTTCCTTTGGCCAACAATGAGGAGCTGCAAGGGTTGCTGTGGCACACAACTATCCTCAAGCAATTGGATAATCTCACAAAATTCAGAAGAAAAAAAAAAAAACACTATAAAGTAAAAAATATTGTTAATGCCAAAAAGTATACAGCTATGGTACATTACATTCATATATACATATGAAGTATGTTGCACTAGTACAATACTCAACAGCAGCAAGGTCCTGGCCTGCTTAAGGCACCTTTCAATATAATTTACATTCTCCCATTCTTAGCAGCAAAGACCTATTTGCCAAATGGATGTTTCTATTTAAATAAAGCATGTAACACAGCTATTTCTCTGTAATATTGAGTGCATGCATGCACACTATATATATAACATGCAATAGAAGAGGCTAGTAAATTGGCCAGGCAGTAAATTTATAAAGTGTGATCTTTCTTACAGCAACAAGCAGATTTTGGAGGATTAGCATAAGTTATCTGAGTGTTTGGCTCCATGGCTAAATGGTTAGTGTGCTGGCCTTTGGTCACAGCGGTCCCAGGTTCGATTCCCGGCAGGGTCGAGAATTTTAACCATCATTGGTTAATTTCGCTGGCACGGGGGCTGGGTGTATTTGTCTTCTTCTTCTTCTTCGTCGTCATTTCATCATCATGACTTGCAGGTCGCCTATGGGAGTCAAATCTAAAGACCTGCATCTGGCGAACCGAACATGTCCTCGGACACTCCCGGCACTAAAAGACATATGCCATTTCATTTTTTCTGTTATCTGAGCAGATAAGATTTGAGGAGAAGAAACACAGAGTAACAAAATGAATGTAATACAAGAATTTAATGAGGACCTTTTTATAACTGAAGACTTTTTTTTAAAGATACAAGCTTGTTCTTCAGAGAGTAATGCATAGAGCAACTGGTAGAGCAGGGGAAATATAGCTATGTAGACAGTGCTCAAGAAAGATATCAACAAGGTGAGGAAATTTCTATAGAAACTTAAAGGTATTGTTTACTGCTGCACAAATAATGTTTCTATGAACATTGAAGGAAAGGTAGTTTAATGTGTGTATTACTGGGAAGAGACCTGCAAAAACTAGAACCATGTGATAAACATTATTTTGGAGATGAGGATGAGTTTAAATTATTGAATAAGTAAAGTAAGAGTAAATTTTAGGCTAAGTACAAATCTTAGCCAGTCCTCCATAATGAATGAACAATCTGAAAATTATGTTTAATGAACAATCTGAAAATTATGTTTAAGTCAGCTGTTACCTTATGTGCAACCCAACTTGATGGACAATATATGTTATCATTGCCATATTCAACAAGCCTCCTATAACAAAATAAAAAAATATACACAAGAATATTCATGCTGAAAAAAAAGAAAGAAAAGAAAACCAAACTGTTGCAGATGGTGAAGACTAAAAGAGTTTACTGTGTTAACAATGCCAGTATGACCCCATAGAGATGGTACAAGTGAAGTGAATGATCACAAGACTTCAATGCTGGTGCCATGTATACTGTAAGCATTGAAGAGAAGAAAAATCACACAAAATTCCAAGGTAAAAAGATTATAAGTCAGAAAATGACTTACTCTTCTCCCCTAAAAAGCTATTGACATGTTTACTTGTATTGTTAGGACCAAATGAAATAATGTACATACAGTTTAGTTCTGACATACCACTGTACTTAAACGAAAGACTGAAATCCCTTCCAGGACTCTCACCGTGGACTTTTCTTACTTAGAACCTTTTCTGGCGTACCTTTTTTTCTGGCAGCCGAGAATTAATACAGATGCTATATTATGAATAAGTTATTCCCATCAACGAATTACAAACTGAGGCAGAAACAAGAATTACTATAAGAAACACTTGTACCATTCCCATTAAATGATTTTGAAGGGTTTCTCCATAGTAGTAAAATAATGTAAAGCATTAAAGAAGAGATGATTAAACAAAACTAATCAGTTTTACCAGTGTTCCAACTGATTTACATTAATTTATTTTATAAATTGAACCACAGCCTCGCAACAGTTCACTGAAATTACAAGGTCTATAGGAGGTGGAAAAATCAACATTTCTCTCATATCCAATGTATAATATATGTAAACATTTTCCACTTTTCAGAAATATTTCCTCGGTACTCCCAAATCACAAGCGCAAAAAACCAAAGTTGTAAACAACTGAAGTGTAACTGCAAATAAGGGTCTATACTATGTTACCTTTCACGAGTTTTGTGAAAACATGCTCCCAAGCCATTGCTGCTTGCCGAGTGTGGGTGCCTAATATAACATAGACTCTTGTTCCGTAAAAGTGATATGGCTGGTTTCTCACGGGGGGGGGGGGGGAGAATTCTTATATAAAAAACAAAATAAATAATGCATACACAGAAATATAATACTTGTTATTAACTTATGTTTATAACTCAAAGCAATGCAAGAATGACTAAAGATTACTTAAGGCCTGAAAATATATTGTAAACCAAACATTTGAAGATAATATCTTAGTGTAATGCTATGTTCCTCACCACCCTTACTTTGTTTGCTGATGTAAGCCTTTCTGCTATCACATAACCATTTTCGCTTGATATCTTTCCATTCACTTGCAAGGGCGCCCATGCCCGGGGCCAAGGCCCCCCCCCCCCCTAGCTATCAGAGAAAGGAAAAAATCTAATTTAGTCAGGTGTTTTTCTTTCAAAAAATTATTTAAAATTCAGTATTACTTAGATGTGGTAGTACTTCCCCCCCAGTCAGGGGAAACCGTGGGTGTTATTCTACCACGGAATACAAGTCACCGTTCATCTTCCAAAATAGTGAAAAGACTACATACCCCCCGGTCTACACCCCTGCCCCCCTACAAACTGTCATATGGGCGCCCATGTTCCTTGGATTACTTTTTCTGTTTCTTCTGTCCTTGGTCATCGTCTTTATGGCACTTGGTGATAGGTGCACATGATCACTGCTATTATCAGATTGCACGTTCATTTTGGAAATGAGAATAACTTCACTTTCCAAAAACAGAATAACACTGACTGCATGGATGGTCACTGTGATTGTTGTAGTCTGGCATGAGGGAAGCAGGCACATTACTCTCATGTTCAATATAGACCCTTATTCTAAGATTTATGTCAGGCTGTAACATAGTGGTTGAGCTAAGAATGCCAAGACATTTTTAATGAAAATGCACACACTGAAGGGAAACATTCTCCTGCTTACATTTTTGGAGGTAAATCCCTGTTTTTTTTTAACCATAGCATATAGATGAATAGAGAATATGTGAGTGTGACTAACTGCAATAGAATTTCATTTTCTTCATTTAAAAGTGTACACATTTTGTAATACTTTTTAAAAACTTATTGACCTAATTTTGAATAAGAAACTAAAGTTTTATGCAATTCTTGATAGTAATTTTTGAGAAGTACAAACTTTTACAAAATTATGCACACGCAGGTTAAATACACAATAACCTATTCCTTACTTCGAATACTTGTCAGTCGATAAATTATTCTCTAGTGAATCACTTAATGTTAAAACATTTAATCATCTTTCATGTACTTATCTGTCTTTACACTACTGGAGGTAAATAAACGTATAAACAAGCGAGATAACAAGTGACATGAAGCGGTAGCGTACAGGGCTACTATGCGCAAAACTTACAATGCATCGTAAAAAAGCTGTTATAAAACTTCACAGATATTGATGTTGCATATTACAGATATTTCCAGAGATTAAAATCTTCAATCTTCCCAGCGGTATTGCTTATGCTGCCACCATGCAGCAGGAATTGAAGATATAGGCAAAAGAAAATCATAGCCGAAAGATCAGCCCCCAGAATGTTTAGCAGCAGCTTGCATGGCCGATAGATCAGCCGCCTGGCATTGTAAGAGTTGAAGCACATTTCACTTTAGAATTTTCTGCATAGTGATATCTATCACTGTAAGCTAAAACTAAGTGTACAGATAGATGGAAGAGGCATCATATATCTTTATTCCAGAAATAACTTGGTTTTTATAAGAAATTTAACACAGACCCTTGTTCACGGTTATGCTTCAATTGCAATTTTTTTTTGGACGCTAGTTGTGTATATAAATATTCTGTTTCAATGCTGGAGAGATACAATAGTTATTTTTATGTCAGAGTTGAAACATCGTATTTCCAATGAACCTATCTTACACACACATTTACAGTACCAAAATTTTATTTGAAGATGATTACCAATAATATTTCAGGAATACCATTTGCAGAGTTGTCCGAATGTATATTTACCAAGTGCATGCAGATAAGTCCTAGTTGCCGGAATATAAAGCAAGACACTGGTTAAAATCGTTACTAAAGTAATCATAGTAATCATATTGTGAATAAATTTGATGTGGGCCTGAATACCACTAGGCCCCTGAATTGTGGTAGCCTGTCTGATAGTGCACACTCCACCAGGCATTTTTGTTCATGTTCAGCATTCAGTGTGAAGACATGCGGAGGTCTGTACTTAGGCAGGAGGAGATCTCTTTGAAATTTCATCTGATACATGAACAGAGTATTCCATCTGGCATTACCGAAGTATTCAGTGTTTATTATATGTGCTAAACTTCAAACTTAAGTAATGTCAATGTAGCACCAACCTCAAAATGGCAATGTTTACAAGATAAGCATCTCTAAGATATATCTTTTCAATGAATGAATATGTGTGCTGGTGACAATTACAACCTCTCAATCCACATTAATCAGGAGAGAGAACATGTCTGTTTACTAATGTGATTGGTGGAACATTTTATTGCCCAGAGGAAATACATACAGGAATTTTAAGTCAAGTTACTCAGGATTGTAATTACTTTTATTTACGTACGATAGAATTTCGTGAAGACGATTTATTTCAGAACTCATATTTGAAGTTTTAACTAGATTTAAAAGGATGTCATTGACCTATTTTTTGATTTGTTCTTGAATTATGTCAAAATAGGATTTTGTATTAGGACTTTTTAATCAACATTAATAGGTTTTAAATTATTATGTCTGATTTAATATGTTATTTTAGCTTTTAAATCTGTTGTTCAGTTGAAAGCCCAATTAGTGCCAAAACAACAAGTCCACATGCTGTACTGAATTGGACTGACCTTGAGATTTTGTTTGAAGAAAAGTGTAACCATGCAACAGTTTAGGGAGTATCGGATTACACTAATGTTACTAAAAGATAGGATAACTAATTATCATTTCTGGACCCATGTTGTCAACCTTTTTTCTCTTGTCTCTGCACAAGAAATCTATTTCTGAAATTTTGCCATAGAGTTTTGATACAACCCATGTATTTTCCACTAATAAGTAAATACAGAAAACTGTACTGTAGCACAATACTGTAGATTCTAGAGCAAACATTTTGTATATAAAGATGCAATGAAAAGATAATGGTTAATAATGCTCATATCAACCATTTGATTAGTAACATCATTAATAATGTTATTGGGTTTACATCCCACTTACTACTTTTATGGTTTTTTGAGACATTGAGGTGCCGGAATTTAGTCCAGCAGGAGTTCCGTTATGTGCCCATAAATCTATCAACACGAGGCTGACTTTTTTGAGCCAGGATCGAACCTACAAAGTTGGAGTCAGAAAGCCAGTGCCTCAACCATCTGAGCCACTCAGCCTGACTTAGTAATATCAGTTTAAATTTTGTTACTTCAGATCATACAACAGAACGGAGCATTTTCAAAAGTCAGCATTGTGGCGAGGGGAAAAAAAATTTAAAAATGAAACTAGTCTGCACATCCTAAATTAAACATCTACTGAGAAATAGGTCAACTAACCATACCACTCATCTAAGCATACAAGGAAACTTTTTAACATGGAATGCCACTTACATATTAATTAAATTATTAATGTCAACTTTCAATAAATGTATTCCCATGCAGTCAAACTTTAACATTCCTTTAACTAGAACATCCTAAGCTATCTCCTCCTTGCTTAGAATTTGGCACCGTGGGTCAACTTCGACGATGTTCAATGTAAGAAATGAATTAATTTCATTTTTAGTCTGTGCTGACAATAATATTGATATTAAAAGAGAAGGTGTCCAGGTTTTCAAACAAGTTAATATTCAGAACAGAATACAGTTACTGGAGGTGATTTTGTAACTGTATTCTTTTCTGAATATTAACTTGTACTGAAAAGGTGGACTACTACTATTTTACTTAATGTCATTCTCAATGCAATCACTTCCAGCTTGCTTGAAAGTTTCACAGAATCAGGAGGTTTCGAAGCCTCTAAACTAGTATTCTGGTTAATTTTCATTCCATAACTTTGTCTGGCCATTAGCTAATGTTGTCTTCATCTCCGTCCACATGTCTGCAAAATTGAGGATGGAGCTTACAAAACTGGCCTGGTCTCCTAGAATGCGTTAATATCACCACCTACGTTACTGCAGTAGATTCCAGGCATTGTACAGAACGCCTTTGCTCAGTTAAAACCCTCAACGATTTAGCTGACATTCTGAGGACTGATTATGGTTACGTAGTCAGTAGAAGTGGAATTTACTTGAGACTTATACCATGTTGAATTGATTTGATCAAAGGAAAGAAGCACATTCATACTGCTCCAGTGAAGTTCATGAAGGCTCAAAACTTGTCATACAGAGAGCATTACAAGATATTAAAATCATTCCGTATTGACGGTTTTCACTTTACAATGGTGAAAAAATGAGAGTATCCTCCTAATCCAATACATCATATGATACATATGTATTACTCAGGATTGTAATTACTTTTATTTACATATGACAGAATTTTGTGAAGGTGAATTAATTCAGATGATTCATATGATTCATATGTATTGAATTAGGAGGATACTCTAATTTTTTCACCTTTGTAAAGTACAAAGGGCATGTCAATTTGAAATTTGCTGCAGCGACAATAAAAAATTTGGAACTCTTATCATCTGTCTTGGGACCTAAAGAAGTATTTTTTGTAAGTAAAAACTGAGTCTGGCCCAGTGGTGTAGAGGGCAATGCGCCCGCCTGTTACCCTGCGGCCCCGGGTTCAATGATTAATGTCCCTGGCCTGGGGACTGAGTGTTTGTGTCATCCTTAACGTTCCTTTCCTCACATTCAACACTTTACCCTTCCACCATTTACAAAATACACGCAGGTTCCTCAGCTATGGTGCAAGTAGGGACAAAAGATTTTTCTAGATCGACACCCAGAACAAACAGCATTAAAAAAAAAAAAAAAAAAAGAGTAAAGACTGTAAAGCTACGATAGCATCTAATAAACAATCACCATTACTGATGCTTACCAGACCATGACTGGGTTACTGATCCCTTGCACAAACTGATACTATCTGCGTATACTGGAACCAAAATCCAGAGCAACCAAATAAATCGCAAAGATGCTGTTACTTATCGAGTTCCCACTAGTAATGGGCAATGCTCTCGCTCAAGACTCTCATGAGAATCTCAATACAGATTCTCCTGTGCAACGTCCTAGTAACTGCGAGCATAAGCTTGATAGTATACCACCAGCAGTTATTGCGTGAAATAACAAGAAAACGTAAAAAAAGTCAAATATACTTTGTTTCCTTAACATATTGGAAAGAACATCAGAAGATTTTTTACTCTTTTAACTTCACTTCGAAAAATCAGACCAGTTCAAGTTGCTGCTAAAAGACAACGTGAGTTGTTAGCTATTATTTTGAATGAAGAGAACCAAGATGATGCTGAATGTTTGGAAGACAACATGCTGGACACTTTGAGAGTCCTAGTTCCTGCTTTTTAATTCCTTGATCAGTATCCCGTTCCAATATTTTTAACTGAAGAGTATACATGACACCACGGGATGATTAAGAGTTTGGTTGCATTCTACAAATGAAATTTATGTAAGTAGTAATACTTAGTGTTGTTTATAAAAGTGCTGATTCTAAATATGTTGATTATAAATAAAGCAGTTTTATTTAAAATATGTTGAAATACCTACTGATTTTTACATTTTCCCAGATGGTTGTGGGGGTGTTAAGAATTATTACAACAAGTTGCAATGGAGGGAGGGGGGTTATATTTTAATGGCATTTTTGTGAACTTGTTTTATGGATAACCTCTAACCTATTTTCCACAATTAATCTCTTATTATTCCTCAAAGGCTATAATGAAATTGCAATTTAACTGTGTGAATGTCCTGGAACTAACTGAAGGCTTTTACTTGAAGGAAAAATTTTATAATCCAGAGGATAATCCAGGACTTCTGGGTGTAAATCAGTTTTATTCTTGAGCCAACTTATATTGTGAAGGGAGTACAGCATTTCTCCAAGTATCCAGCAATATAACAGAAATATGATGCATATAAACTGGTACATATTTATCCTTGATGTATAAAGCACTGTTTCATACAATAAAATACTGTAACTGTGTCCATTAATTTAGTGTAGTTGTACAAGTATCTCAAGATACAAAAGCTAATGCCCATCCTGAAAGTACTACATTTCTTTCTCTCCTTGATCTATCATTGCTACGTATCACAGTACCCTCAACTCAAGATTGTTTTATTAACTTACTCCTCCTGAACGATGACAGGTACTAATTTTCTAAAATCCTAGGTCACAGTAACAAACTCGCAAGTGTTCATTTTGGTACTGCAGGTAGAGTATAGGTACGAAAAGATATAAGAAAAGACATTGGGCCATGGAAGGCAAAACTTGCATCTGCAAGAAACAGATGAACTTCCTTGGCATTATATTTTGGTTTTCCATGCCATATGTAACTAAAATATCATTGTTGTGCCTGACAAAATTGCTAATTTAAAATACTTCAGCTTAGATGTTTTGCCAGGTAAGGTTGTGTTGTTTAAAATTCAATATTGTTCCAGTAATGTCAAACAAGGCTTGCTCTTGATGTGTGTACTGCAGGTCAGCACTTCCCCCACAACATTATCACATAGTGGTTTTTGCAGGCACAGTGACGATATGCAGTATTGAGAACATATTCAATAATAATCTGTATGGTGTACATTTATTGCATCTTCCTATTCCTTTCAGAACTATGCCATCTACATTAAGCATTCACTTGATATTGTAGTTCAAATGATGTTATACAAAAAAGGAAAGGATAAGAAAGGAAATAATAATTCTCATAAGAAATTTCTTCCTTTTGCACTAAAAGATTCACTATCAGAGTTTTCTCATAAGAAAAAAAATCACTCATTCCCAATTCAGTTATATCAATTTGTTCTAACTATCCTTCTGCCTGTGTTCTGAGTAGTACCAGATATATAGGTCTAATTATCAGGGGAACCTATACTAAATCAAGTGGTTTTCCTATTTTTAAAAATAACAGTCACATATTTAAAATCCAGTATGAGAATAGTATTTAAAATTAATCTGAATTTGCTGTGATTTAGTCATTTACTACAGTTAAAAAAAGGATCAGTGATATATCTCCCACCCACACAGCTTCTGCATAATTTCAAGAAAGAAAACACAAAATATAACAGTACCAAGATTCATACAATATAAGTCATTATACTAACTTAAAAAACTTAGCACACATAATTATCTTTAAGAAATTAAAAATACGGAAATATACAATAACTGAATAATAAATTAAGCATATAATTCTATAACACTCAATTTCAACCTATCATAAATTACCAATCATCCTCCCATGAGATTTAATATTGTCAGTACTCTTATTAATGAATTAGAGAACTTAAAGGAATAGCTAAATACAAGATTTAAAATTAAATTACATGGGAAGAAATTGATTGCCTATGTCTCTTCCATACTGGGGCAAAGGATATACACATGAAGGCATACATCCAGAATCAGATTAAGTATCATTTTTCTCCAGTTTTTCTACATGCAAGGCATGCAATTATCCTTTGTTGAATTCCTAGAGAAGGTTGTAGTCATTTATCTGGCATTCCTAAGCTCTGCCTTATCAGTAGGACACTCATTCCACACAGAGTGGGAAACATTTTTCATTTATATGCTAGTATTGGCTGATCAAGCAAGAGCTTAAGAATCTCAACATTAAATACAGCTTTCAAACAATAAGTTTCTAGCTTAGGAAAAATTTTCCAATACATCTTTCACATTATACATAGGCTGCAACAGTTCCCAAAAAGTAGGACCAATCCTTCCTCCTCTTAAAATGATTTAACACTATAGAACTGAATGTTAAAATAAACTTAAACATATGTCAAGTTACACTTGTTTTCAAACATATTTAATGTTTGTTCGTTACTCAAACATTAGCCACAGAAATATTTTGTTCCGTTCAAATGGTGAATCACTTAGTCTCAACATTACCAATCAACTCGTCACATATAGTAACCAGTTCTTGATTCTCTTTTGTCTTCTGTTCTACAACTTCTTCCAATGATGTCACTTTAAGCTCTGCTTTCTTCAACATTGCTCTTAATTTTGTAAGTTCAACCTGATGGTTCCTATGCAGCATGTTTAATTCTTCATTTGCACTGAAGAGGAAAGAAGAATATATTATTTCAAAAACTCAAATTATTATCTATGAATATCTATTCTAGTCATTAATAAGCAATTAAAAACAAGTATACCAGAGAAATGTATCATGGACACAACTTTGTTATGTACACCTTCTTAAAATTCATCTTCACATGTCACCATCAAATAAGAGTTTACATCTCACTGAGCAGTTTAGAATTATGAAACTATTGTGGCTAAGTAAATAAGATTAGGTATCTGCTTCCCAGAAATTCACCCTAGCATGCTTTTTGCAACCCTAAGACATTTCATTCCACGGCAGTCTAGTCAAGTCGCATAAAATTGAGACTTATCTACCTGGCATCTCATACTAACATAAGGAAGATGGGCTGAGTAGCTCAGACAGTAGAGCGTTAGCCTTCTGAGCTCAAGTTGGCGGGTTCAACACAGAGACTATCCGGTGGTACTTGTAGGTACGCAAATATGTCAGCCTCATGTAGACAGATTTAATGGCATGTTAACACATTGAGATCTTGCTCACTTTAGTAGATTTTAATCTTCCGGACTGGCCACTTTTCACTAATTTTGGATTTTAAAATTAAATACTTTTTTGTTTCACTATATTGGAGTTCATACCGTCTATTTTATATCTGTAAAAACTGTAATACAGTTGATAGATCCCTTACATGGAAACAGTGGATTGAAACAGTAGGTTTTCCATTTTTTAGAACTTAATAAAATATGGCTAATAGAGTTTATTTGGATTTTAGGTCATTTGTACAAGAGATACATCTACGTAATAATTAATACATAAAACCAACATCACAGTCAGCAATATCTGATCCTGAATCACCCTATAATAATTCCAATAAATCACTATAGTTCAGTCTATATTCGTGCATGGCAGCCGTTAAGTGCACGATGCCGAGTCAACACGATTTGAAAGGAAAAAGAATATGGGGTGTAGAGCTGTAGTTTGCCGTCATATATATATATATATATATATATATATATATTTCTTTTTTCCCGAGAACTATATGAACCAAATGCCAGCTCCGCAGTGTAAAGATAGTGTACCTGCCTCTTGCCTGGAGGCCCTGGGTTCGATTCTCGGTCAGGTCAAGGATTTTTATCTGGATCCGAGGGCTGGCTCGAGGTCCACTCAGCCTACGCGATTACAACTGAGGAGCTATCTGATGGTGAGATAGCAACCTCATTCTAGAAAGCCAAGAATAACGGCCAAGAGGATTCGTTGTGCTGAATAAGACACCTCCATAGTCTGCAGGCCTTCGGGGTGAGTAGCGGTCGCTTGGTAGGCCAAGGCCCTTTGGGGCTGTTGCCCCATAGGGTTTGTTTTATATGAACCTAATCTTATATTGCAGCGATGAACCCACAAAGTAAGTTTGTTTCGTATTAACAGTGAAAACCAGAGAACATGCATCATGTGGGTTTCGTTCTCTGCATTAAATGGCACAACCCATATGGCATATAGCTTTCGAGGTCAATGTGTTAAAGAACTACTGCGGGTCAAAATTCTGGTACTCAGGCATCTATGAAAACAGTAAAAGTAATTAGTGGAATGTAAAACCAGTAACGTTACTACTCAACATAAGGAAATGTGATGTCCTTCACACTGAAGACGTTGCATCCAGCCTTTACATTCACTCCTGACCAGCAACAATCGCCTTTCAATTTTCTGCCAGACTGTGTGCACCTTTAATACTTGTTGGTGCTGTTTCCGCATAATTCCAAACATAACGAAAAACAGAGCTGGTGTTTGGAGACCAACAGAAGAATAATAATAATTACTAGAAGCAGCACTGCACTTTATTTGTATTTTTGTTGATCTAGTATTAAACAAAATATTAAAATACAAAAGGTGTTGAAAATGATCGAAGCAATGAATTTCAAACATTACAAGCATAAGGAAAGCAAGATTATAGAACAAGGATAAACAAGAATCAGTATAGAGGGAAGAACAGTGGTGATGAGAACAGTAAAGAGCAAAGAAATAGATATTGGAGCTATGGAGAACTTCAAATATTATAGAAATAAATAAATTAGCAACAGACAAGAAAATCAGGAAGAGGATAATAGAGGAAGATGATTTTTATCACAGAGTACAGATTTAATTATCATACAAAGATGCGCCCATTAAGACTTAAAAAAAAAATAATTGTAATGCATATTAGACAACTACCGACTGTCTGGCCCTGCTACGGAAATGAGAGCCATACAGCCAGCTCCTCAATGCCGAGTGTCGGTAAATTAGGTAACCAATGACCCCGGCAGGATGAATTTCCTTAGAAAATTACACCGGAACCCATTGAAAAGCATCCGACTCAGGTTAGGAGCGGCTGCAAAAGGAGTCTTTACTCCAAGTTAGCAGCAACCTGATCACCTGCTGGCAGTAGCTCTAAAATGCCTTTCGGAGTGGCGACCTCATCGTAATAACAGCCTAAATGAAAAGGGAACTTTTAAATCAACCTTGAAAAAGGCTAGGGAGTTCCCGGAAGCGACGTGTAGTTGTTATACTGTGGGAACTGTGAGTAGTGGGTGACCAGTAGTGAACATGATGGTGGCAATAATCAATCTTGTGTCACTGACTGAAAGAAGAAGAAGGAGAAGGAGAATATAGCTATGATGGGATTGAGTGAGGTTAAGTGGGGAGGAAAAGGAATGGAGAAGTTGAGAGAGGGATACACACTATTGGAGTGGAGTACATAAGGCAAAAAATGGAGTGGGGATAGTAACCAACAAGATCTTAAGATGAGTATGTAGATAAAGTGGACTAAGTAAGGGATAGAATAATAAAAATACAGTGGAACCTTGGATTGCGAGCATAATTCGTTCCGGCAACATGCTTGTAGTCCAAAGCGCTAGTGTATCAAAGCAAGTTTTCCCACAAGAAACAATTGAAACGCAGATGATTCGTCCACAACACAGAAACATTTATTTGCATACCATTTCTAAAACAAAATATCACTTAAAACAAATTAAAGTGCACTTTTCCTTACAATAGAATCATTGTTGGTGTGAGGGAGATGAGTGATGACATGAGAAGAGGTACTGTGCAGCACGAATTTCGCTAACGGAATCAACGTTATCTGTTGGCTCACTGGAATAGTTTTCTTTTCGTACAACTTTAACGAGGAACCTGTCCAATGTCTGTTGCTTTTGTCTCTTTTTGATTTCCCGAAAATCTGACATTGCATTGTCATTGAATTGGTTCTTCGCTCACACTGCTACAGCCTTATTCGGGTGGTGTTTTTCTACAAAATTTTTGCATCGTTTCCCATATTTTGCACTTCTCCCGAATCTCAGTTGAAGTGACTTTTCTGCCTTCTCATCCCTGGACGAAATCTCCATAACCTCCTCCTGTTGTACGCGTTGCAGGTTCATCAGTTCGTTGGTGGTCAGTTACTGGCTATGTTGTTCCACCAGCTCTCGAATGTCCTCTTCATTCATCGCCAACCCCATAGTCTTCCCTAAGGACACAATTTCATCAACAACCAGCGGCTCACTGTCACCAACAATCCCCTCGAAGTCACGTCCAAGAACACAGTCAGGCCACAGCTTTCCGCAAGTGGAAGTGAGAGTTCTCTTGGCGACTCCATCCCAGGCTTTATCGATGATCTTCAGGCAGTTCACGATGGGGAAATGATTTCCTTCAAACTCTTGGAGGGTAAGGTTTGTTCCTTTGGTCACTTCGAAGCATCGCTGAAATAGTGCTTTGCTGTATAGCTTCTTGAAGTTCGAAATGACTTGCTGATCCATAGGCTAGAGTATTGGAGTAGTGTAGGGATGAAGGAACTTAACCTTAACAAACTTTAATTCCTCCAGTAAGTCGTCCTCAAGGCCTTTATTTTTCGAAGTGTCGGATCCCTTCCATTTTTTCCTCTGATTAGTGTTATATAGAGGATGGTTGCCTAGTTGTACTTCCACTTAAAACAATCACCACCACCCCCACCTCAAGGCCATAACCAGCAAGACTGAGCGGCAGATTATTTTCTGAAAGGTATTTCTTCACTACAGGAACAACATTCAACAGAAGAACAGGGGACAGGAAAACATAGGCACACGTGACGCTCGTATTGCGGAACCTCACTCGCATATCAAGTTAGAATTTATTTAAAACGTTTGCTCATCTTGCAAAACACTCTTAGACCAAGTTACTCCCATTCCGAGGTTTCACTGTAGTTAAAAACAGAGAATGGAGTAAATAATTTCATCTAAGTGTAAACACCCCAGACTGGATGCGAAGATGATAAGGACAAACGCCTCAACACACTGGAGAGAGAAATAATGTGGTAGTGACAATATGGGAGACTTTAATGCAATGGTGGGGTATTATAGAAAAGGAATGGGAGAAGTAATTGGACCTTTTGGATATGGAAGGAGGAATGAAGGGATAGAGAAGATCGTGGATTTTTATGTGAGAAAATGTGTTAAGTATGGGGAATATATGGTTCAGGAAGAATAGTAGAATGATCACAAGATATGGGTGGGGAAACCGAAGGACAAAGACAGTAATTTATTGCTTCTTGGTGGAAAGACCAAATCTTAGACAATTCATAGATGTAAGAGCCTTGTCAGAAGTAGCTTTTGGTGGAGACCATAGAATATTGCTAGCAAAAATGAGAGTAAGAAAAATAGTGAAAATTAAATAAGAGAAGTACAGGAATTAAAAGATATGGATGTAAAAGAAAAATTCCAAAATGAATTGATAAAACGTGCCCAGAATTGAGGTGAAGAGCGTGGAAGTGCAATAGGACATGTTCAAGAAGGCATTTTTAAGCTGTGCAGAGTGTGCTTGTGATTGAATATCTGAGAGAGTGAAAGACAGACATAATGGTGGAATGAGAAGGTAAAGGAAGCAGTGATAAATAAGAAAGCATGGCAATTATGGAAAAGGGATAAAAAGAAAAGAAAGAAAGAAAGAAAGTAGAAGAAAGTGTCAGAAAATGAAAAGAAGGTGCAAGAAAGGCAGGGAATGATTTATGCGAAAATTGGATGAGGATATGTATATCGGTAAAAGGATGCTATGTGGAAAGAAAAGAGAGTAATAGTAATAATTTGAAAAATATATTATTGGGTTTTATGTCCCACTACCTACTTTATAGTTTTTGGAGACTGACGTGCCGGAAGATTTTCCTGTGGGAGTTTTTACGTGCCGGTAAAACTATTGACATGGGGCCGACATATTTGAGTACGTTCAAATATCACCAGACTGAGCCAGGATCGAACCTGCCAACTTGGGCCAACGTAGGAGTATCACCTCTCCCCCTGCTATGCCAGCATAGCAGGTTCGTGGTCCCTAAGAGACAGGAAGAGTACTTCAGCAGCTTCCTTACTGTGAAGCATCCAATGAACTGTTTGATTTCAAGATTCAACTCTGAACAAGGTCTAGAGTCAATACTAAATAAGCTGAAGAAACAAAAGCCCAAGCAAGCATGGGATCCTAGCTGAAATCATTCAAAAGAGGGCAGAGAGCCTCCATGGGAACTTTTACCAACTAACTGAGAAGATATGGATCATGGAAGAAATTTAGTGGATTGGAAAATAGCAATTACTAGCCTGATTGTCTCTGATGACATGGGGGATGGGAAAATCAAGAAACAGGAACAATAACCCAGATGGATGCAACAGAAGATGACCTTGGTGCAAGGAAGCACTATGATTTGGAACCCTAAATATAACCAGACTGACTGGTCAGGTTGGCAGGCAGTTGAATAATCAAAACACCACAGACATGAGCAACCTAAGAGCCCATGACGGCATAGAAAGAAAGACTGCTGTTCACAGACACTGGTCATAGAAACCTGTAATAGACTTGGAAATGAAGAGCTTAACAGATGTGAATTCAATACCATCAGAAGCCTTCGAGAATGGCCATCGGTTACTGGTAATGAACCTGAGAGCGGTAAAGGAAAGGGGAAGAATTGAACACCAGGAAAGAAAAAATTATGAAACTAAAAGAGAATCCAGGGCAAAAAAAAAAAATCAGGAACTGGTCAAGGAGAAATTACCAATACAGGAATCAAAGTCAGGAGAAGAAGAATGGGAAAAACCATAATGGTGGAGGCTGCTGAAGCAGTCTGTGGGAGGACTACCAATAGGAAAAGATGGAAGGAGACATCATGGTGGAGTGATCAAGTAAAAGGAATAGGAAAAAACCAAGCCTATTGTGCATGTAGCAGTTGAGGCTTTCATGGCCGGAGTCATAAACAATATATTTTCCCGCCTTGTAGGCCCCCCATGGACAACGGCCTACAAGCCTGGAAAACACAAGGCATTGTTTCTTTTGTGCATGGTTCCAGCATAGAACTAAAGAAGTAAAGGATGATTATAAAAACATGAAGGAAGCAAAGAAAGCAGTTTCACAGGAGAAGTGGGCAGAGATGAGGGAGGAGGATAGCACAGGGAATAAGAAAGTATTGTATGGAATGGTTGAAAGTAGAAGGAAAGATAAGATATTTTATTTACATAGATTATAAGATCATACGAGTTTTGTCTGTACATTGCTCAGAATTTGAAGAGAATGGTATTTCTATATCGGTTGTGTTCAGAATAACAAGGAAATGCACTTCTCAATTGTCCGTCATCTCTGTCAATGTACACGCATCACGAGAAAATGGCTTAAGAGAATTTAATGAAAATCAGTATGTAAAGTCTGAGATATAGGCACTAAAATCTAGCCTATAAATAATTTGGGAAAGGTGCCTAAAATTTAATTTCTTAAATACCTATGCTATGGGTCCTATCAGGAAGTACTACGTAACAAAAGTTAGAGAAATACAAGTTCCGACCATTTGTCTTACGCAGTTTTACCATACAGGCTGACAATAGAATTCATGAATTTAGACTTTTGTTGCTTAGTCCATAACAATGCTGAGCATTGCTAACATGGAAATATTGTTTAATCGTTTTTTGTAACTGTACCGGTTGGTAGAGTTTTCCGCCTTAAAGTACTCCTCTACAGCTAAAACTCTGAACTTTAAAACTGAATTAATTGAACCGTTTATCAGAAGATGTCACTGTGTTAATTTCAAATTGTTTTTGTTTACTAATTATCAAGAAGTGTGGACATTCTCTCACAGATGTCTCTACCAAAAACTATGACCATGCACCCTGGTGCGAAGTGACGGAACTTTTCTTGAAGATATTTTATACTCGTAAGTTTTCCTGTAACTAAATTTTGTTCTTTCATTTGTGGGTTGGCAATATAAATCTTTTCTTTCCGCCAGTTTTGAAGTTAGCCAATCAAATATTTCTGTCATTAAATTTCAGCCAATTATGTCCTTCCCCAATTTTTGATGTGTAAATTTTAGTTAGCCAATAAACGCATGTGGGTGTGTTAATTATTCATGAAAGGTCTCGAATCTTCCCCGAGAGTATAAAATCTGCTGATTTTCTTGTCTCTCGGCCACTCGTACAACATCTAGCTTAGTGTATGGAAGTATAGCAGGAGGAGGGAAGCGCCTCTTTCATCCGTCAGCAGCTCTTCTACAAGGTAATGGCCTTTTAACATCTTTATTTCTTGCTAGCTCAGCAGTTTAGCCCTTGGGGGAAGGTCCGAAAATTTTTCAATGTAACCTACCTTTCAAAAAATGTAACTTAGTGCCGGCTTATATAAAATGTTATTATTTAACTGTAAATCGGGGATAGAGAGTGCTTTACCCTCTTGAACTCCCCTTCATTTTGAGTTGAGGTGACAGTTTCCATAACCGATTTTCTACTCTTAATGTATTAAAATTTTCTTATACGAGTCACCTCCCTAGTTTGGGAATAGCCCCTGTGTCATCGGCCTAGTGCCCCTTAGGTTTTAGGTTTTATAAGGTTTCATGTAGGAGCGCAAGCTACGCCTCCATTCATATTGGTATTTTGGGCCATTTTATTAACCTATTATTTTCCTTTTAAGACCCTGTAGGCTGGGTACGAGATACCCCTGTTTTATTCTTGTAAGTTGCGCCTCGATGGCAAGTTACTGTAAAGTCTGGTATTGCCTTTAATAGGCTTGAAAGACAGAGTGGGTCAGCTCTTTCTGGTATTTTGAAAGGTGCTTCTAGGAGGCTTGACATTACTAGGTGGGAGCAAGTGCTCCATGTAATTAGGGGTTTTCTGCCCTTTGGTAAATTGTGGTTGAGAGCTGAGAGCTCAGGAATTATTGATCTTGGGGCTCGTAGCCCAGATCCTGTAATGATCCCCTAAAACTTGTGTTTTCGCTTGTAAAATTATCATTGTACCTGTGTTTTTTTTAATGGTTTTTTCACCTAGTGAAAATTTGTTAAATCTTGTTGTCTATTGAAAATATAACCTTTATTTAAATTTTAATTAATCTTTCGGCCTTGTAGTTAGACCCATTCCAGCCCGCACCTTCTTTCACCTCTGCCTTCCACGGATAATTCCTTAACAGTAACAATTGTCGTAAGGTGTAAAACTGCGTGGTCGTTGATCCACATTGACAAGGAAAATTGTGAGGATTATAAAACAGGTGAAGAAAATTGTGAAGGAACGATCACTTGAAGAATAAGACAAGAGGGAATCATGAAAGGAGGAGACACTCCCTTTACATTACATGCCCTAATATCACGGAGTGATGAAAACTAAATGTGAAGGCCTACAATCATAGGTTATGAATTTCACTAGGGTCCATATTGACAACTGATTATTATCAAAGGGTAGAGATGGGTTCACCTATTCAATACCCTAAGGGTATTGGTGATAGCAAGGCCTACAATATCAAAAGCTCAAAAAATTTAATAACATTACATTGACCACTGTTGTGATGCGGTTCGTCTCTTCTGCTACCACTCCTCTCCGATAAGTAGATGATGATTCTTGTTGTTTAAAGGGGCCTAACATCGAGGTCATCGGCCCCTAATTGTATGAAATGAAATAACAGAAAGTTCAGATTCATCCACTGACCAAAATAAAATAATAAATGTCATGAAGAATGAATGGATGGACATGAACCCAACAAAAAACAGTGGATCAGACTAAAAAAAGGATCGTAAATAATAGTATTACTGACCAAGGGACCACTTATAAAGCACAATGATGCTTGATGTCTAAAGGGGTGCAAAATCCACGTCTAAGGCCCCACAGAATAGTACATGTTGCGAGTAAAGTAGAACCATGGTATTCGTCATGTTGGGGTACTAATCAAAAGTAGCGAAGACTCACGGTGTTCCACACAAGATGGTACTACTCACAAGTATTGCACTTCGTACAGGGAACGCAGACCTATGGTGTTTCTCACACAATGGCACCACTCATAGCCAACGCAAACCGATAAGGTTCCTCACCTAGGTATACTAACCACAGGGACTCTCACTATCCCATGGTGTTCCTCACATAGTGGGTACTAATCACAGGCAACGCAGACCCACTGTGCCGCTCATATAGCGGTACAACTCACAGGCTACGCCCAGACCCGCGGTGTTGCTCACATGGGTACGACGCACAGGTACTGGAAACTCCCAGGCCAGCCTCTTTACTGCTACTAATCACAAACCTATTTCGTACCTAATTTAGTGGTACTACTCGCAAGTACAGGCAACCCATGGTGTTCCCCGCATGATGGTACGAATCAAAAGTAGTTTCATGGTTCTAATTCAATCATCCCTTGGTCGCCCCATTTAGTTGCCTCTCACGACAGGCAGAGGATACCGTGGGTGTATTCTACATGTGCGTCCCCCACCTGCAGGGGGTCCCGATAAGTAGGATTACTGCCGTGTCCCAAGAAAACAGCATGCCTGAATATTGGCGGAAAGAAGCTGGGAAGTTACATAACTTTGCACATGTTATACGATTGTCCCGACGGGTACTACAGCTAGTGAGGAATAAAAATGGAAATGCGACGCAGAAGATGAAACCTCTTAAAAGGTTATGGAAGGTGTACTTCGAGGATATTAAACCCAAATAGGCCTACAGAGCATAAAGAAGTAGGAGATACCGTACTTTCTCGCATAATTAACACCCTTTCATAATTTACGAATCCCAATATTTTTTGCTACGAAGTGAAGAATGTTCCTGTAATTGATGCTTCCACTTCTTCGGACATCAATCACGCAGCTCTGGACGAGTTTTGAAATAAAGATGTCAACTACTCGGGTGGCAGCCTTCCTATTGCAAAATCAGGCATTCCAAATACTGGGCAACGTGCTGTTATCAACCAGTAGGAAATACCACTGCACTAGTTCATTGAGAGAATCAGCCCTGAAGTGACTAGTGATGCTCTATTCCAGTCTGGAACAAAGATATTTTATGAGTGTTTTGGGTACGGGACATGCATTTTCTGTGATCTCAAAATTGTTTGTTAGTCCACAGTGAGCAAGTATTCGAGTAATACTGTATCGTATAAACTCGCGGTGATCAGTTACGCCGCAACATACAGGAATAGGGCAACGGGCCGCAAGTATTCAGTGTCCGAATGCAATGTGTGCTACCGTGGTTCCACAAAGTGCAGTTCAAGTGGCTAACAAGTCTCTCAAAGCATTTTGCGAACCAAACAGCCGCAAGTTTCCGCAAGCAGAGGAGGATATGCTTACTAAATGATTTCGTTCGCAATGTTGGATGTGCCGTTTCTCATGAAATGCTGTATTTTAATGCAGTAGCGGCGATTGTAAATTAGAAGCGGGGGGGGGGGGGCACATACATTTTTAGAAAACAAAATAGAACCGGGGGCTTGGGGAATATAGTGAGGTCAGGGTAGACAACATTGAAACATAATAGGTACAAAATGGTTAGATTTTGGTGCTCTCTCAGTGAATTTCAATAGAGACGTGAAGGTTGAAAGTTTAACTTAACTGCAGTAATAATATATTTTTTTGAGATTTTGATTCAATACTATAAAATAAACTTTCACCAAAGAAACAATTGCACGTGTACGCAACTAAGGTTTTGTGCCGTCAGATACTAATCGCGCTTCCACACGCTGCTGCGCGAGTCTCCATTACTAGCTAAGGCACTAAAAAATCGGTTAGTTGAGTCGGATAACATTTTGTGCATATTTCCATTAACTTTTTCTTAATATTTAAGGAAATTAAAGGAAATAATTAGGTAATAGTCAGCAGGATTTGCATAAATTGCTTTTCTTATAATTCCTAGTTATAGCTGGCTAAAATGGAATAAAGATGTAACTTTTCCTCCACAAAGTGGGAGAGAGGGAGGGGAGTGCCCTCCCTTGCCCCCCTCCCCAATTGGCGCAACTGTCTTAAAGGACGAGAAATGGCTGCTGCACATGGAATCAGTGTTTCAGATTAGAAGGTTAATTAATTATGAAGAGAAGAACAACATTATCCCAAAAAAAATTGCTGAACGATTTCAACCAAAAAGTAATTGATTTTCATCACTTTGTGATTGAGAAGCGTAAAGTGAAGGAATATTTGCTCTCCCAAATAGGAACCACAGGTCAGACGGCAATCGTTTCCATATGTCACAAAGTCGAACATTTGATAAGATAGGGACATCGAGT
Source organism: Anabrus simplex (assembly GCF_040414725.1). NCBI lineage: Eukaryota > Metazoa > Arthropoda > Insecta > Orthoptera > Tettigoniidae > Anabrus > Anabrus simplex. The sequence continues at coordinate 213,477,169 of NC_090266.1, forward strand.
GGTATCGTATGCACTACCGGAATTTAAAACAATGATGTATTGCAATGCTTGCTGTAACAGGTGATGGCAGCAGGCTTCCACCTTCCGTCATTTTAAATGAAAAATAATGCCTAAAGTAAAATTTCCGCGAGGGATCCACGATCTTATCCAATGAAAAGGGTAGATGGACAGGTCACTCATACAAGAATGGATACGAACGGTTTGGGGAAATCTAGCAGGGTCTCTCCGTCAATATCCAGCCCTTCTCATGTTGGACAGTTTTCATTTTTTGCCTATATGTCATTATGTACTTACATGAATTGTACTTTTATTAGTTCAAGTTTATTTCACTTCAGGTCGTATTGCCAGCTTGTAATGGGAAGAATATTTTCCTGTATCGGTACTTCAAACCCACATGTCCAACTTGCCTGATGTACCCTATTAGACTTTTCAGAAAACATTAACGCCAAAATTTTACGCCAAATGACGATAACTGGAAATGAGTTGAACCAATTGTGTGAATATTATATCTAATGTATCTTTTAAATGTAAATGAATTACTGTACTTATTTTTTAAATATCTGAAATCCTTGAATAATTTACGCATCTGAAGTTTTTGCCTGTATTTTTCATCAAAAAAGTGTGTTAATTATGAGAGGAAATGATATATAACAATCCAGAAGCAGGGGTAAAAGTGAAGGCAGTGTTAAAACTTATGAAAGGAGGAAAAGCACCAGGATTTGATATGCTGAGAGCAGCTGGAGTGGTAGGGACACAGTGGCTGTGTGGAGTATTGAGAGCAGTCTGGAATGAAACTAAGATCCCAGAGGAATGGAGAAGGGGAATAATAGTATACCCATCTTTAAGAAAGTAGATAAAATTCCCAGAACTAAAGGGTGATAACTGACGTGCCACTGTGCAAAAAGTTATGTGAAGATTCTGCAGAAAGGGATAAGGAAGATAGAGAGTGAATTACGAGAAGAACAATCGGTGATGGGAAATGTAAAAGAAAAAAGTAACTGGACTGAATTTTAGTTACCTGAAAAATATTTTACTCAATTATAGTAACAAATTACTTTTTCAGGAAGTAATTAGTAAAATTACAATTATATCATGGAAGGCTAGTCTTTTTTCGTTATTCACTGTGGTCTACAATGTTACCCGAGTTTGCAAAGAAAAAGTATATTACCTTTTCCTTTGGCATGGAGACCAAGTGGATATCATCACTAAGCAACACTAAACATGATACTTCCGTACTTTCAAAATTGTTCTTATCCATTTTTTTTTTTCTTTTAGCAACTTTAAGCATTAATTTGCCATTTAATTTACAAAATAATTGGTTCTTAAAATTCTCATTGCTAAACCTGGGTGTCTTTGAAAGGAAAGCATATCTTTGCAATTGCTGAGAGATTGTCTATAAGGGCACTTGAAGTAACCTGCATTTCATTTTAAGAACATTCTCTGGATTGATTGTTATTGCAGAATAATTCTGATGTCATTGGAAGTACAGCATAGGTAAAAAAAAGAGACGCATCCAGTGCTGGTGACGTTACTGCTCCGATCTAGCAGAACTGAACAAATTATTTCCATCACAGTTTTTTTTTACCATTTCTGCTTTGAAGTGATGCATATCAATTACTAGAATGTAACAGCAATTTTATTTCAAGAAGTAAATTACAAGTGAAGATTACATTTAGTAAAAAGTTACGCTTACAAGTAAAAATTAAAAAGTTATTTCTTACAAGTAATTAAATTACTTCCCAACTCAGAGCAATATGGTTTCCAAAAAGGTACTTCAACAGTGGATCTCATATTTGCAGCAAGACAATTTCATGGGAAAAACCTTACTCGTATGGGAATTGGAGTGATCACATTTTCTCTATCATCTTTCTTAAAGATGGGTACTAATATTCCCCTTCACCAATTCTCTGGGCTATCGAGAAGGCATAGGACAGTGTGTGCAGAGTTAAGGTTTGCTCGGAAAGTAACGAGTGAATAAGGAAATAACAGAGGTTTAGGAGCATAGAAGAGAGCTGCATAAAGACGGGAAGAGGGAAGACAGCACGGTGCAGGTACAGAATGGCCTTAAGCAATGAAGTGCTCTTTTACCTCTATATTTCATTATGGTGATTGACAGAGTACTAGCCAGTTGTGTCTAAAAGGAATGAAGATAAAATGAAAGCAATGCAGATGATCTGATAATATGCAGTGATAAGAAGAAGTACAACAATAGCTAAACGTTTGGGGAAGAAGTAGCCCTTCTATATGAAATGAAGTTTTCGGCAAAGAAGAGTGAAGTAGTAATCACAACACAAATTCCGGCTCTATACCTAAATTGTTGGCATGCTGGTCTTTAGTCCAACGGGTGCTGGGTTCCACTGCCAGCTGGGTCGGGAATTTTAACCTTCACTGGTTAATTCATCTGGAGCAGAAACTCCATGAGCGAGCGAGATCTTTACAGATACGCAGGCTGCCTATACGTGACAGTTCCAAAGACCAGCACCAGACCTCGAGTCCACACATCATTACTATTACAACACAAATTAAGAATAGACCAGATGTGAAAATAACATGTAGAGGAAACTACTGAAGTGAACATTTTTAAATATTTGAGAAGAGACATTGAGGAAAGTGGGAGATCTGCAACTGTGAGGTTTTGAGTCTGTCTGAACACATGCAAAGAAATATATGCAATAAATGTATATCATTAGAAAACACGTGGAAAAAATAATCCCTGGAAAACAAAAATCAAATTACAAACACTATGGCATATTTTGTTCTTGAAAAAAAAAAAAAAAAAAAAAAAAAAAAAAAACACACCAGATTCTACCAAATCACACTTTATTATTATTTTTTTTCCTTTTTTAAAAGGAATGTATTATGAACAGGGCTTGGAAGTTGATGAAATGACTTTTGTGAGACATCACAGGGAATGCTGAATGAGAAGCTGTGTTAGGTAGAAGACAGATCCATAGTAAACTGTAAGTGATCTAGTGGAAACCGTCAATGAAGTTCTAATCTGTAATGGAAAAATGAGGTTGTGTGAGAAACGTGGGGTGATATGTAAGAAGTGTAGAATGGGTGTGAAGAAAGCTTAAACTTACGGTGTTTAGCAGGTGGTGGTCCTCTCAAGTGGCCTGGCCTTCTCAAAGTAACGGTCTCGTTCGCGTGATCGAGTCTATTGTTGGTTCGACTGTGTTTGCTAGGATGGAAGGAGCGGAGGGGGAAGGGGTGGTCCAGGGCTGGTGTGAGGAAGGGGGGAGTGGTGGTGAGTTGGAGAGATGGAGGTGGGGTTGGTTTGTGTTATGGAAATTCTGACAAATATATGGAATGAATGTTTCAAGTAGAATGTTCTTTTTCTCGCCGACTTCATTTAAACAGTGAGAGGGGTTCATAAACTGATCTAAATCGATGTGGATGCTCTCGAGAACATTGAGCAAGGTGCCTTTTTGCTCATAATGCAAGATCTTGAGGTCTTTATCTATTGAAGTGTATTCGTGGCTGGATGCTTTATGATGTTCACTCATAGCTGAGAAACGATTATATTTGAGAGCGTTGCGATGTTCGGCGTATCTTATGACAAAATTGCGGCCTGTTTGTCCAATATAGCTGGAATTACAGGATTGGCATTTTAATTTGTAAACTCCAGGGCCCTGTTTCATAACACTAACTAATAATATTAGCTAATAATATTAGAACTCATAAAAATAATTATTAGTTAACCAAATTCTGTTTCATAAACATCTACACATGACTAATAAAATATCTTCACTAATAATATTAGTTCATTAGTCAGCTGATACAAATGGAGGTTAGAATCGGTCTGTTGCATATGTTCTTGGTTTGGGTTTGTTCCTAGCAGTAGGCTAATGCTTGACTACAACCGACTATTAATCCACATCCTCAAAAGGTTCAGTTGACATTTTCGTTGTTGTGAATTTGATATTATGAAAATGGATAAAAGAAGTGAAAATAATGTGAGAGAAGAAAGTTTCTTTGCGGAAAGTGATCGAGTTAAAACGTCAACTATTCGCAGCCTTTTGCACACTATAACCCTCCTTGTTCCTTTAACTTTTTTATTACATGAGCTCTTAAATATCTCTGAGATGGATTAGCAAAATCTTTGTTTACTACCTTTTGGTGGGGGCGGCAGGATAACAGCCACGGTATCCCCTGCCCATCGAAAGAGGTGATTAAAAGGGGTCCAAGGGCTCTCAACTTGGGAGCGTGTGTTGGCGAACATGGGGCACTGAGATGAGTCCTGTCATTGCTTCAACTTACTTCTGCCAGGCTCATTTTCATCTACCCTTCTGACCTCCCTTGTTCAACTCTTGTGCTTTTCAGACCCTGACAGTATAAGGTTGCGAGGCCAAGAGAGTCTTTCATTTTCACGCCCTTCTCTTTATTTATCCGATACCTTCATTTTTCAAAATGTCAGATCCTTTCCATTTTTCTATCTGATTAGTGTTATTATAGATGATGGTTGCCTAGTTGTAGCCTACTTCCTCTTAAAACAATAATCATCACCAGCTTTATCTTGGTTTACTTATGATATAAGCCAAGATTTTAAAGGATACTTCCGAGTGTCCGAGCAGAACTGCATTAGAGAAACACAATGATAGTATCACTACCAGCCGGTGGAGTGCAATGAGAAGCTGCTATTTTAAGGTTATGCTTCATTCCTTGCAGTGGAACGTTCTATTACCAATCCTATCAAACAAATACTCAGTAGTTCTATAATCTAACCTAAATCTCCCATTGTATTCATATGTTTGTTATATGCCACGACAGGCTGTTTTCGACGTAACATTTATTGAACTGTGAATACCTACACTCGCTCCTTATCACTGTCTGAATCAGAGCCGGCCATTTCAATGATCTTCAGGATTTTATGCCAAAATATTAAAATACCGCTCACTTTGATTTCACTAATAATATGAATTATGAGTCAAAATACACTCATGGAAATAATCCTAATAATATGAGTAACTTTTATTAGTCATGTTGTCTATGAAACAATTTACTAATATTATTAGGAACATGTACTAATAATTTTGACTCAAACTAATAACTAATATTATTAGCTAATAATTTTATGAAACATAATACCAATATTATTAGTTAATATTATTGGTTTCTTACTAATAATATTAGTGAAATATGTTATATGAAACAGGGCCCAGAGTTCAAATATTTGTTGTTAATGTTGTTATAGTTATTGTTGACAGTGTGCGGATTGAAAATGAGTTTGGAGTTGGTGTGGGAGGTTCTATAAGCTATTTTGATGTTGTGTTTCTTAAAAATATTAGAAATTTGGTAAATGTTACCATTATTGAAAGTGAATGTGGAAAACTTTTCTTTAGGAGTGGAATCTTTTTCTAGGGTAGTCTTGGGTCTGCTATTATATCTTGTTGATTCTGCTGACGAAGGTTCTACTGAAACCATTGTGTTCTGCAATATTGTAAATGGTATTAATTTCTTTTTTGTAATTGTTGCGAGATAAAGGGACAGTTAATGCTCTGAGAACCATGCTATTGTAAGCTGCTTTTTATGTATGTCTGGGTGCACAGAGGTCTGATGGATGGTATTGATGGTATGGGTGGGTTTCCTGTATATATTGAAGGATAAAGTGTTGTTGCTGTTGCGCATAATGGTTAAGTCCAGGTAACTAAGGGCTTTATTGTTTTCTGACTCTATGGTGAATTTCATATGTGGGTCCATCTGCATCATTTATTTTTTCATTCCTTTGTTTTCTTAGGTTAACACAGTTTTTAGTTTTAATTTTTTTTAAATTAACACCTTTTCACTGAATTTTGTCGCAGCGAGTTGTTTTTTGCTCCGCATATTGATGTAAATATTGTATATTTGTGCTAATTTTGTTTCCGTCTAGGCTCTCTTTTGTTTGTTTTTTCATTTGCTCCTTCATTATGTTTTTTTAGCATTTTTTCAACTTATATTACGTAAATTATTTCGAACTCCCCTCATTTTTCACTGAAGATGGCTCAAACGAGCCGAAACAGGTTTGAATTTGCTTACTCCGTCTAATGACGGAATATTCATTGTATTGAATTAGGAGGATACTCTCATTTTTCACCTTTGTAAAGTGAAAACCGTCAATACGGAATGATTCTAATATCTTGTAAAGGCTTCTTAAACAATGACATTTTTGAATTTGGAACATTATAATAGAAGTGGAAATGGTACGTTCATTCATCACCAGATGGCCCCTAGGACGTGGCACACCGCTAGCGTTCGAAGCGGAAGCTGACCGAACCATCACCAACAGACTAAGCGGTTCACATAACGTGTTTGCGTAACATATGACAGGTGTAAGACACAGACATAAGCCTGGAATGAAATATCTGGCGGCGAGGAACATAAGAATTTGGAAAACACCGAGATGAAATAACAACAGTGAAGGGGCAGGGAAGGGAGCTACCTAAGTAATTTTTTTAATGGCTGGCAACCAGGTATTACTTAATTGATAGCTGGTGTCCCTGTTGAAATTGTTAGGATTAGTACGTATTTCCACAGCTTCCCGTATAATCCTGGACCTGTAGTGTCTCGAATCAAACAAGTTTTTTTTATAAACCGACCTGGGTTATTTTATGGTCAATGTTCAGAAATCTGCGGGGCCAACCATAGTTGTGGGTAAGAGCTCCAGCATCTTGGAACATGACATCATGACCTGACGATAGAGAGTGCTCAGCTATTGCCGATTTGTCAGGTTGGTCGAGACGAATATTACTTTCACGTTCTTTGATACGGGTACCAATGAACCGGCATGTTTGGCCGATGTATACTTTACCGCACGTACAGGGAATTTCATATACCCCAGGCTGTAAAAGTGGGGACAATTTGTCCTTGGTTTTACTCACACTGTGAGCAATTTTAGTGGCGGTGCCAAACACTGTTTTTATATTGTGTTTGCGGAGGACCTTAGCAATTCGATCTGTGGTGTTGCGAATGTAAGGCAAGTAGGCAGTTCCCTTCACTTCTTCCTTGTGGGAGATTTGCTTGGTCGTTTCTCTGGGATGTAGGGCTCTATGAATCTGCAAATCGCTGTATCCATTACCCTCAAACGCGACTGAGTGTGTCCATCTCCATCTGGATGTGTGATGGTTCATAAATTCGTCTCGCCCTCGGGTCGTGAGGATGCCTTGTTTTTGTGCTGGATGGTGGTGAGAATCTGCATGAAGATAGCGATTTGTATGGGTAGGCTTACGATAGAAGGTATGTTCTAAGGAGCCGTCCGGTTTCTTTCTTACTAGAACATCCAAGAAATGACGGCATCCGTCTGGCTCCATCTCCATAGTGAATTTTATTGATGGATGTTGCTGATTTAGGTGGTCTAGAAATAGATGAAGCTTCTCAGGACCTTCTGACCAGATCACAAATACATCATCAACATACCTCCACCATATCATAGGCTTATAATACCAATATAAATGGTCCGTTATTGGACATTATAAATTTTCCAGCTAACTCATTCCTGGTTGCCAGTGTTTCGCCCCGGTGTGCTAGGCTGGGCTCATCAGTTGGTACCTAGCACACCTACCAAGACGCATGGCTAGTGCATACCGTGAAGGCCACTGCGTAGGCTAATTGTAGCCACCAGCAGTGCCAATGCACTATGACAGACTTTGTCTCATTACCAAAGATTGATGCCTGCTTGGCCATCAGATGATATAGATGTTGATTCCCATAGGGAAGGCCTACGTAGTGGCCTTCACGGTATGCACTAGCCAAATGGAAATTCTAAGTTCCCATGGAGGGAATTAGATATTTTTCCACCAATAGAGTATATAAAAAATCAGATCAACAATTAGATGTATGGCTTGTGGAGTTTTATCTCCCGTATGCAGTTATCAGACTGTGCCTCATAAATAGACTTCTGATAAGTTCACCTGCATATACCCAGCATCAGTGGGTAGGGTCTGACATATCCCACTCTGAAGAGTCTAGTGTTAAACCTAAGACGAAACGCTGGTTAATAGAGCAAACGCCTGAAAAGCCATACATCTATTTGTTGATCTGATGCACTAGCCATGCGTCTTGGTAGGTACCAACTGATGAACCCAGCCTAGCACACGGGGGCGAAACGCTGGCAACCAGGAATGAGTTAGCTGGAAAATTAATAATGTCCAATAACGGACCATTTATGTTGGTATTATAAATTTACTCATTCGGAACAAATGTTTCAGGTTCCCTATGGGAATCAACATCTATATCATCTGATGGCTAAGCAGGCATCAATCTTTGGTAATGAGACAAAGTCTGTCATAGTGCATTGGCACTGCCGGTGGCTACAATTAGCCTACGCAGTGGCCTTCACGGTATGCACTAGCCATGTGTCTTGGGAGGTGTGCTAGGTACCAACTGATGAACCCAGCCTAGCACACGGGGGCGAAACGCTGGCAACCAGGAATGAGTTAGCTGGTAAATTTATAATGTCCAATAATGGACCATTTATATTGGTATTATAAATTTACTCATTCGGAACAAATGTTTCAGGTTCCCTATGAGAATCAACATCTATATCATATCATAGGCTTGACGGGCGCCAAAACAATAGCCTCCTCCTCAAAATGCTCCATAAAGAAATTAGCCACTACGGGCGAAAGTGGATTTATCATAGCTACTCCGTCCGTCTGTTCATAAAAATTCCCACCCCACAAGAAATAGCTGGACGTCATGCAGTGGTAAAATAGCTTAGTAATGTCCTCAGGGAACAGGTGTTCAATGAGAGACATGACCAAGTCAATCGGCTCTTTAGTGAACAAGGACTCCACATCGAAACTCGCCAAAAGTGCATTAGGTTGAAGGGTTATGGTTGACAGCTTGTTGACGAAATACCGTGAGTCCCTGACGTATGATTCAGTACGTCCTATGTGTGGCTGAAGCAATTTGCTTAGGTATTTAGCCAGAGCATACGTAGAACCTATCGCACTAACAATAGGTCTGAGGGGAACATCGTTTTTATGGATCTTAGGCAGTCCATGTAGTCTAGGTGGCACTGCATCCCCCGGGAAGAGATGTTTAGCCTCCTCTTTTGGAATTGAAAATTGCCTTAAGAGCTTCGCGGTAGCGTTGGACACACGACTGCTGGACCTCAAAAGTCCATTCACAGGTACGTCAGGTTATAAACCACTTGACTTTTTCCAATTATATTTCTTGACTGACAAGTTGTCGGAAATTGTGCGCGAGACTAACCGGTATGCTAGTGTAAAAATTCAAAAGTTTACGCCCCTCACACGTGAGTCTATTAGGAAGTCATGGATAGATGTTACTCTTCCTGAATTCAAAGCATTTTTAGGCATAAGCCTAAATATGGCAATCAACAGTAAGCCTAATTTATGACGTGAGACTGTGTTTTTCAGCAATACTTGCAGAAAAAAGCCTGGATTACATCCCGGCGAGTGTTTAGGGAAGTTCCACACAATGCACTATTACAGAAAAAAAGTAACAGATAATTTCAGGTTTGAAAATGCTGAACATTGCTTTTGAATACTATATTGTACTTTTATTATATTTATTTTGTTTTTGCTTTAGTTGATTTTTATACATATGCTGTCAGTATATTTGTGCTGTCTGTTATCCCTCTGCAAGCAGATTCTTAAATGGAGCTGGAGAGGCAGGAGTGTTCAGAAGAAAAGGAGGGCTAAGGGTTAATGTTATGGACAAATATAAAAAGCATTTATCAATTCTTTAAAAAACTTAGAAATAAGAAAACTTTTTTTTTTTGCTAATGGTTTTACATCGCAATGACACAGATAGGTCTTTTGGTGACGATAGGATAGGGAAGGCCTAGGAGTTGGAAGGAAGCGGCCATGGCCGTAATTAAGGTACAGCCCCAGCATTTGCCTGGTGTGAAAATGTGAAACCACGGAAAACCATCTTCAGGACTGCTGAAAGTGGGATTCGAACCCACTATCTCCCGGATGCAAGCTCACAGCCGCACGCTCCTAACCGCACTCCCAACTTGCCCGTTAATAAGAAAACAAATAATGAAACAAAGGGTAATTTGATAGAATCAGATGATCTTTCAAGAACTAAAGATGCCTTTCAGTTTTAAATTACCATATTTACTCGCCTATTAGACCCCTTTCTCCCCTATTTCTGAAGCCAAAAAGGTAAAGAGGGGTCCAACACGCAATAACCTCAAATTTTGTGCAGTGAACACATAACTTGTAGGTTATAAAGAGCTATAAATTGTACGTGTAAACATTCTACACTGCTCTATAACAAACCTATGAATATATTTGCGTTGTACTGGCTATTTCACTACGCAACAAATTTTAAGGTCACACAAACTTTTTTCGAAAATGTAGGTGTTCTTTATGTATTTCGACCTCCTGAATTCGAAAATGATACTGAAAACATCATATCACCCTCAGTTTTTGCACAAATCGCATACATTTGTAATTAAAGGTAATGCAATTTAATGGTATTACAATAATATTCTGATTGATATTCTGAGCTTCATATGGGATTTTAGTGTTTATTATAATATCCATGAAAACACCATATGAAGCTCAGAAGCGGTACATCGCTTTCAACTGCTCAACACTTGCGCTTCTAGTGGCACGTAGCGAACTGTCACGTTGCAAATGACGCTGCCTTTCCGTCACTGTGTTGTGTTTGTGGAAGGAAGTACGCGTTAGTCTTGGTGCAGAATGTCTACCCGAGGTTGCGTAAACTCTAACAGTTTTTGTTACATATGTGGTGAACTTGTGGTGAAGAAGGACAGGAGAAACATTACTACTTTTGTGAAAAAGGTCTACCATGCCTGTTTCAGAGTGAAACTCGGCAACATCGATAAACCACGGGCTCCACAGGTCGTGTGCATTGTGTGTGCAGAAGATTTACGACTGTGGGTGGCAGGAAAGAAGAAGTCATTACGATTTGGAATCCCTATGGTCTGGCGAAAGCAACAGGATCATACCAATGACTGCTACGTCTGCTCTTGTAAGGTAACTGGTTTCAAAAAAGAAAAACAAAAAGACTAGAGTATCCGAACAACATTCGCTCAGCTATTCGTCCTATTCCACATGGCCTGGATTTACCTATACCACAGCCTCCGCAGACATTAGATATGGATGACAGCGATGACATGGATGCCATGCAGGGGCGGATGATACTGACTTTGAAGTAGGCACAGATGAGGCCCCTCTTCTGTTCACTCAGCCAGATCTAATTGGTTTAGTCCGTGATCTGGGACTGTCAAAGGATAAAGCAGAGCTCCTAGGGTTAAGACTGCATGAAAGACATTTTTTAGCACCCGGAACGTCCGTTACACTTTATAGAAAAAGGGACTTGATATTCACGCAATATTTTTCTCAAAATGACGTGTTAGTGTACTGCAGTGATGTAGATGGTTTGATTGGTCAATTCAACATTCCGTACGCACCCGGTGACTGGAGACTTCATTGATTCATCTAAAAAAAAAAGCCTGAAGGCAGTTCTGCTGCACAATGGTAACATGCATGCCTCAATACCTGTTGGCCATTCTGTGCACCAGAAGGAAACATATGACAATATGAAGGTGCTTCTTACTACCATTCATTATGAGAATCACAATTGGATGGTGTGTGGCGTTACCAAGATTCCTTGTTTCATCTGTGAATGGGACAGTCGTTCTCGTGACAAACATTGGGAGCAAAAGCAGTGGCCCCGAAGGTTTGAATTGGTTCCAGGGGACAAAAATATCAAGTGTGACCTTCTAGTGGAAAGAGACAGAATACTCTTGCCACCTCTGCACCTCAAACTGGGCATAATGAAGCAGTTTGTCAAAGCATTACCTAGGTGTGGCACCTGTTTCAAATATCTATGGAACAAGTTCCCCAACCTGTCAGATGCTAAGCTGAAGGAGGGTGTGTTCAATGGTACCGATATTCAGAAAGTAATGCTAGATGAATATTTCCTTAATTCAATGAATGCCGTGGAGCAAGAAGCCGGACTGCCTTTAAGTGTGTGGTTCAAAACTTCCTGGGAAACAATCGCAGCCCAGAGTACGTCGACATAGTGGAGAACATGCTGACGAAGTTGAAAATGTTGGGATGCTCAATGAGTTTGAAGCTACATTTTTTACATTCTCACCTTGACTTTTCCCCTCCAAACCTGGGTGTTGCTTTAAGTGAGGAACAGGGTGAAAGGTTCCATCAGATAATAAAGGACATGGAACGACAATACCAGGGAACTTGGGATGTTCGGATGATGGGCGAATACTGTTGGATGCTTTACCGTGAGCACACAGAAATGCCCCATAAGAGGAAAAGCAGGGGCCACGCCATGACGACTAATAAAGTGTGGCGTTATCATTATTGAATAATCTTGAAATCTGACTAGATACGTCTTCGTATATCTGCATTATATTGCTGGACTTCTCAAATGAGCTGTTGAACTAAATGCACGGCACAGTTTATACTTCGATGTTGGTAACATTGTGTATTCAACTGACAAATGTGTACCTTAATGCCATCTACCCGTGCGCAGTGGAATTTGTTGCGAGTTTGAACGCTGATAAGACTAAGCGCGCGTGACTCGCTAGGCTGCTGTTTTTGCGCTGGCCGCTTCACGAACGTCTGTCTGCATTTTGAACCTATTGGAGAATGACGCACATAGCTGGGTCGCCGTTTTCATCTTCCAAGATGAACCTTGCTAGTACAGACATTGGATGAAAGGTGTTCTGCATCCCTTTCAGGGATTAAGGATTGTTGGTATTGTACAGTGCATCTTTTATTATGAAATAGTTTTGTGATAATATGAATATTATATTAGTTTAAGTGCAGTGTTAATTTTAGGTGTGTGACGTGGTTGCTCGGGGCATTGTTCACTATGGATTATATGGTAATGTAGTTTTCTTCATTTATGTCAGTACTGCATCTTAATTATTTGTTGGTAAGTTTATTCTAATTTTGTGTGTGCCTCGGTATTGTGCTGTACATATTTTTGTGAGGCGTGATTTGAGCTCTTTCATTTCCGTCATGTGACCTTCAGGTCATTGCCGTTATTGGGCTTTGGGTTCATTTACCAGTGACCTTTTGCTGTGTTTTGATCATTTCTTATTTTATTTTTCTTCTTATTTATTTTATTTTTCATCTTATTTATTTTATTTTTCATCTTATTTATTTTATTCTGCTAATTTGGCGTGTGCTTCTAATACGTTTCCCTTATGCGGGTGCTTACATTTAATTTATTGCTGCCCGTTGCTTGTAAATTTTTGCCGGTGTTTTTCGTAAATTTTATTTTGTCATCTTGTTCTATTTATTTTATTGCTTTTTTATGCCGGTAGTTTTCTCCCTTGTGATGGTACATGTTGAATTGTGCACCGAGCAATCACTAGTGGTCATACTCATTTTCACCAAAAATAATATTTATCAAAATTAATTTAAAATTAGATGGTTATATTTAGGTCCACTTGGTGGTAGGAATTTTGTATTATCCTGATAATGAATAATACTTGAGTAGTATATAATGGATTCTCGATGGAGGTTTCCTTACGTTTGTGTCGTCATTTTTGCATTATTGGGTTATCTTATCTCACCTCATGCGGGGCTGTATCTGTTATTGTTGATTTATCTTTTCCTGGCCGTTACGTAACTGTCACATTATTATCTTATCTCGCGTGTGGAGTCTGCCTTTGAATGCCATTGGGTACGGATCACTATTGTTGTTGCTCCTAATGAGGGTGTATTTGAGAATATGTGATTACTAATATTGTGTATTATTTGACCAGTTCTGTCTTGAAGTGTATGGCATGTGAATTATGACTTCTCTTTTCTTTCTGTTGGTGTTTTTGGTGGTGTTTAATTTTGCTATGGTAAGATGGTTCTATTTTACGGGGCTTGCTAATGTGACTGATATTTTTGCGTCAAGATATGGCTTGGTGAATTGATTCGGTGCGACGTGTTATGGTATTCATCTTCTGCTATGCATTCGCTGGTCCTGAGAAAATTTATTTACTTTTATGTGAAAATAGGATGCAAGATGGTTCATTTTATGTTAATTTAAGGAACTCCTTTCTTAGTTAGGTCACTAGGTTTATTATTTCCTTTTGAAAGATTATATTTTCTTAAAATCTGAAGTAGTCACCTCAAGTTTATTTATTTATTTACTTATTTTATTTAAGAGATATTGTATTTAATTATTTTTAAAACCTCACTTTAGGATTTATAAAATTATTATTTTAATTTAAAGGCACTATATTTTAGCAAATTTCTCTTCTTTAAAAAAATATTATTTAAATGATGATTTAATTATTTATTTATTTATTTAAATTTCTAATTAATTTTCTTCTACCTAGATAAAATAGATTTTATTTTTCAAATTTATTTCTTGCTAAAGATGTAAAGTTTTGTATAGTTTCTTGAATTAATTATAGTAGTTTTTTCTTGAAAAGGGTGTTACTTTTCTTTCTTGCAGATGCTTGTTCTGGTATCCTTGTTGATCCCACCCCTTTTAGTTGCTTGGGAAATGGGTCCTTTCTACTCAATATTCACTCATCCACATTTGGTTTTGGGTTAATTTATTCTGTGTTATTGTGGCATCTTATTTTGTTTGCTTCCTTGTTGTGATACGTCTCCCCATGGCGTTACTAGCCAGACGCCATTTTGATCTCACTAGTGGGGGCGTGTCAAAAGCACAGAATGAATTACATTAGTGCATGTTTTTACCACATTCTCTCTATGCATCTGTTCACTGTGTGCATATTTCAATATGTTGTTGGTTTAAACTTGTATTCTAGTCAGCATGATTCATGTGCCATATATATGTACTACTTCAATATGTGGTATCATTATTAACAAAGTATATGTTTTGTGCCAAAACTGTGGGTGATACGATATTTTCAGTGTCATTTTTGAAATCAGGAGGCAGAAATACATGAAGTACACCTACTTTTGTGAAAAAAGTTTTTTCCCCTGTTGCATAGTGATTTTCGTTGGAAGGCAGTATTTCTAACTGTAAAAAGTAAATAAATGGTGAACATGACTTTAGGCCTACATATAAAGTAAATATAATCCCTCATATCACGTCATTCTTTGATCTCATTAATTCCTCCCATGAGGTTGGTATCAGGAAGGGCAAACGGTCGTAAGAACTCTGAGAAGATTCGTCTCACTTCGTACTCAACCCCGTAGGCAAAAGGGAAAAGGGTGTCGTATTATCATATTATGCAAAACTGATACAAAATAATAACCACACACTGCAATCAAGACCGAGAGCATTCAAGGTACCATCTTTTTGAACTTAAAAAAAAAAAAAAAAAAGTTTTGTTCACGACTAGAGTGACCAAACTGTGTGAAGCTATTCCTAAATGGTTTCTAGAGAGGGTCTCTGATATTCCCAGCTGGTGTATGTGTAGCAGAACCCACTCCTAAATAAAACCATGTTGCTGAAAGAGTGCCAAACCAGCAGCTGGTAACTAGCGTACGTTACGAGTTATATTTCCGAATGTAGTACGTAGCGACTGGAAGTATTCATTTTATAACTGCGGCTGTTGAAAGCCAGACCCTTATGTTAAAGTATATTTCGTCCAGATTTTCCTAAACAGCTGTAAAAATGAGATAAGAGAGACCGCATTGTTTGGGTTAGGTATGGTATTGCCCCGATAGTGCCAAACTTTCACAACGGAAAGAATAAAAATAAATAACAGGAAAGTTTGCTGCATTTATGAATATCTGCAGGTGTGGCAGTAATGCATTTTATTATCATAATGTTTAATTTCGTACATTTGTTGTCTATCATTTTTTATTAACGCATACCCTAGTATGTTTTGTTTGGCATCTCCGAAAATCGATTATAGCAAGTGGGGGACATAAGGCAATATTATTATTATTATTATTATTATTATTATTATTATCATTTGCTAGGTACATTGGCGAGTAACACGATTGTGATTGGATTGTTTTTGTCACGTTTTAAACCTACTTCTCTCCCAAAAGTCTCCATATTGGCCCGAGTTACGAGATATTAAACAATCACTTGTTTAATGTCGTCGCCTGCCTATATTAACAGGCCTAGCAACAACTATGAATATTTCGTAACTAAAGTAAACTTGTTTCCTCATCTCGAGGTGGTGCAGCTCTTTTTTAGATAGGCCCCCAGCAGAAGGGAGTTACATGTACCATTTTTACTGCAAATCACCCTTCCTGCCATTCGTAAATCTCTGGCAATACAGTACCGGGAAACGAACTTGGGCTCTCGAGACCGGCAGCTAATTGTCCTAACCATTACGCTGGCAGGCATTCTTAACTACAAAACACAGACATATATACATGACTGATGTGTGCTTGGAATGCGCCGGTCAGACACGAAACTATTCACCTATCTGTGCGATGTTATCAGAGCTGCAGTAGGTCTATGCGATGGAGGTGGACGTTTCTTAACTACGAATCACAGATGTACCATATGACTTTGACACATTTTCACTGCGTGGGTCGTATGGACGAAACTATTCACAAATTTGTGTGAGGTCATCAGAGCGGCATGAGGCTTGTACCCGCTTCGAAGCGGAATCATCGTTCTTCTCTGATGAATTATGTTGGGGGGGGGGGGGGTGTGTGTCTTATATGCGAGATTTTTATTTTTTTTATTTTCTTTGTCTCGAAAAGCTAACGTGAGGGGGTCTAATACACAAGCAAATACGGTGAATGATCTCTCAGGTAGGGTCTGTTAAGAAAAGTTTTCTTTTTTCAGGTATTTTCTAATTATATTTATACTGTATTAGTTTCAGCAGACTGAAAAAACCTTACAGATATAGATTAACTACGTCAAAACTGAAAATGAATGGCTTCCACTAAGAAGTGGGATAAACAAGAGGGAAATAAATGCACAGCACAGAAAGGTAGACCAATTCTTTAAGTAAACAGATTTAAAAAGGAGAAGTTACACAGAGGTGCAAACAGATTTTACACAACACCTACTATGTTCCCATACTGGTAAGGGAAGCCACAGCTATGGGTTCACCCATTTCTTTCAAACTTGGAAACGTTGATCTGCATTTTAAAAAATAAACATGTCCGTGAGTTTGGACCATTAGTCCTTATTTAACAAGTAAATGGCTCTTTAAATTTAACTGCTTCATTGCTTTATAAAATCTTAAATGATCAATTGTTGTAAATAGCACACTTGATTTGTATCTCTTGATGAAAGATTTGTTAAAACTTTAATATGCATTCCTTAGATAGTATAATGTACTGAATGCTTCAGAATTTAAAGTCAGCTCGGGGCTGTAGTGGCAGAGTTCTTTGTGGTAATGGGTATAATTTTATTTGAAATAAAATGAAAAAAAAAGTGTAAGTAATGTGAAATGGAAGATGAAATGAATATAATGTAATAATATCATTACTTATTATTGGCCCCGATGTGCGGAGAAGGACTCCCTTCTACCGAGGTAAGTGTGCATCTGCTTTAAAACAAGTACTGGTAGTTACTACGCTGAGCGGGGAGTGTGGAGGGGAAGTAGGAGAGTGTGTCCTACGGTGAGCGACCTGAGTGTCACTGAGCGTGTAATGTGTTAAGAGTCTGACGTTTCTTCTTAACTCTGGCTTTTATTAGTTCTTCATATAAAATGTTCTACTTCTCAGAAAGTTCATTGATATTATTTGTTGGATTGCTCCTTTGGTGTAGATAAATGTAAATTTCCTCATATATGTTTAATAAATGGCTTTTATTTACGGTTTTCAGTATTTTAAGGTCATTATCTTTGTTTGTAAAAATGTGATTGGAGTCTGTCATGTGTTCGCTCATGGCCGAGTATCTGTTGTATTTCTTGGCTCTGGTGTGTTCCCAATATCTTATAATGAAGTTTCTACCTGTTTGTCTAATATAACTTTTTAAACAACTAGCACATTTCAGTTCGTAAACATCCGAATTTTACAAATTTTTAATTATTATTATTATTATTATTAATGATATGAGTGTTATAAGATAATTTCGAGTTTGTGTTGTTAGTCCTAAAAGTGATTCTTAAATTAAGTCTTTTGAATAGATTCGTAATACTATATATTTTACTGCTATTATATGTAAATAGGCAAATTTCTTATTCTCTTTTTCTTTTCGTTCTTGTACTAACGTAGTCATAGGCTTATTTTTTACTTTATTTATAATCCTGTTTACAAATTCTTTATTATAGCCATTCTTATATGCTAAATGGTATATAGTATTAATTTCTTTTTCTAAATCCTGGGTTGAAAGCGGAATATTAAAAGCTCCGTAAATCATACTAAAGAAGCCGGCTCTTATGAGCTCCCGGGTGTAAAGGATCATTTTTGATCATGTTGAGACTCTGCGTTGGTTTTCTAAAAATATTAAAGGAAAGGTTTTGATTATTTCTAGTAATTTTCAAGTCTAAATAATTTAAAGTGTTATTTACTTCAGAGTCAAGTGTGAATTTGATATATGGATCAAGAGAGTTAAGCTGGTTTAAAAAGGTCTGGCCATTAGTAATTCTTTCATCTAGTATTACAAAGGCGCCATCTACAAATCCAGACCAATGGTACAAACCATCAAGTTTATCAATAATTTTAGTTTTTTCCATGTGATAAATATAAATTTCAGCTAGGATGCCTGATGCTGGGGCGCCCATCAGAAAACCAAGGGAGGAGATAATAGAAACTCAATTCCCTCCACCCATCAAGAATATATCTGATATATCCTTCAGTACAACAGAAGAAGCTATCCTTAGTAACGGACCCGAACATAATTGGTCCCACTCTAATAAGATAAGATAGATACAGTTGCAGAAATATAACACTCGATACAAAAATTACCCTTAGATCAACAAGAAGAAACAAGATATGAAATCAAAAAGAAACTAAAGGATATTTTAGTCAATCCTGATAGCAAAATTGAACATAAACATACTAATAGACAATTAAAAGAACTTAAACGAAAGATTCAAGATAACAATCTTATAATTACAAAAGCCGATAAAGGTGATGTTACAGTCATTATGGACAAAACCCAATATGTTGAAAAACTGAACTATTCTTCACAGAAAGCAATATTACAATAGTTAAAAAAGATCCCACTAATGGACTCCAAAAATGTTTAAACAAATTTTGAAAAACGAACATATTTTTGATGAATGAACAGGAAACTAAAAAGCTGCTTAATATGAATCCTAGACTTCCTACTGCTAGAGCGATGCCCAAAATACATAAACCTGGGGTACCCATCAGACCTATTATTAATTACAGGACTAGGCCAACATATAAAATTTCACAATATGTACATAAATTTCTTCAAACACATTTCAAATTTCACAACAATAAATCTATGAAGAACTCTGTCGAATTCTGTAACACTACCAAAAATTTAGAATTAAATTCCAATCACACAATACACTCGTATGATATTAAAAGTATATATCCTAGTATTCCAATAAAAGAAACCCAACATTATGAAAGAGAATTTGATCCAATTTAGCCACTTGAGCCAACAAGAAATAAATGAATTTTTAATCGTCCTAGACTGTCTTAAACAATAACTATTTTACGTTTAACAACAAAATTTACCAACAAAAAGGTCTTCCGATGGGCACCCTAGCATCAGGCATCCTAGCTGAAATTTATATTTATCACATGGATAGAACTAAAATCATCGATAAACTTGATGGTTTGTACCATTGGTCTGGATTTGTAGACGACGCCTTTGTAATACTAGATGAAAGAATTACTAATGGCTAGACCTTTTTAAACCAACTTAACTCTCTTGATCCATATATCAAATTCACACTTGACTGAAGTAAATAACACTTTAAATTATTTAGACTTGAAAATTACTAGAAATAATCAAAACCTTTCCTTTAATATTTTTAGAAAACCAATACAGAGTCTCAACATGATCAAAAATGATTCCTTACATCCAGGAGCTCATAAAAGAGCCAGCTTCTTTAGTATGATTTACGGAGCTTTTAATATTCCGCTTTCAACCCAGGATTTAGAAAAAAGAATTTATACTATATACCATACCTCCTCTGCGAACCATGTGACCTTGCCGGGGTGGGGAGGCTTGCGTGTCCCAATGATGCAGATAGCCGAGCCGCAGGTGCAACCATATCGGATGGGTATCTGTTGAGAGACCAGACTAACGAATGGTTCATCGAAAGGGGGGTAGCAGCCTTTCGGTAGTTGCAAGGGCGGCAGTCTAGATGATTGACTGATACGGCCTTTTAATAATACTCAAAACGGCTTAGCTGTGTTGATACTGCTACACGGCTGAAAGCAACGGGAAACTACAGCCGTAACTACCTCCCGAGGACATGCAGCTCTCTCTGTATGAATGATGTACTGATGATGGCTTCCTCCCGGGTAAAATATTCCGGAAGTAAATTAGTCCCCCATTCGGATCTCCGGGTGGGGACTACACGAGAGGGGGCGATCATCAAGAAGGTGGATACTGACATTCTGCGAGTCGGAGCGTGGAATGTTAGAAGTTTGAATCGTTGTGGTAGGTTAGAGAATCTGAAAAGGGAGATGGATAGGCTAAAGTTAGATGTAGTTGGTATAAGTGAATTACGTTGGCAGGAAGAACAGGATTTTTGGTCAGGCGACTACCGAATTAACACGAAATCAAACAGGGGAAAAGGAGGTGTTGGTTTAATAATGAATAAGAAAATAGGGCAGCGGGTAAGCTACTATGACCAGCATAGTGAAAGAATTGTCGTCGTCAAGATAGACACCAAACCAATGCCCACCACAAAAGTGCAGGTCTATATGGCTACTAGTTCAGCGGATGATGATGAAATTGAAAGAATATATGAGGAGATAGAAGATTTAATACAATATGTAAAAGGTGAAGAGAATCTAATTGTGATGGGAGACTGCAATGCAGTGGTAGGCCAAGGAAGAGAAGGTAGTATAGTAGGAGAATTTGGATTGGGACAAAGGAACGAAAGAGGAAGTCGGCTGGTTGAATTCTGCACTGATCATAACTTAGTCCTTGCCAATACTTGGTTAAACACCACAAACGACGGATGTATACGTGGACGAGACTTGGAGACACTGGAAGGTATCAAATAGACTTCATTATGATTAGGCAGAGATTCAGAAACCAGGTGTTGGATTGCAAAACTTTCCCAGGCGCAGACGTGGACTCTGACCACAACTTGTTGGTCATTAAATGCCATCTGAAGTTGAAGAAATTGAAGAAAGGAAAGAATGCAAAAAGATGGGATCTAGACAAGTTGAAAGAAAAGAGTGTGAGGGATTGTTTCAAGGAACATGTTGCACAAGGGCTAAATGAAAAGGCTGAAGGAAACACTATAGAGGAAGAGTGCAGAGTCATAAAAAATGAAGTCAGTAGGGCTGCTGAAGAAATGTTAGGAAGGAAGAAAAGATCAACTAAGAATTTGTGGATAACTCAGGAGATACTAGACCTGATTGATGAACGACGAAAATACAAGAACGCTAGAAATGAAGAGGGCAGAAAAGAATACAGGCGATTAAAGAATGAAGTGGATAGAAAGTGCAAGGTAGCTAAGGAAGAATGGCTGAAGGAGAAGTGCAAGGATGTCAAAGGCTGTATGGTCCTGGCAAAGGTAGATGCTCCATACAGGAAAATCAAGGAAACCTTAGGAGAAAGGAAATCTAGGTGCATGAATATTAAGAGCTCAGATGGAAAGCCACTTCTAGGGAAAGAAAACAAAGCAGAAAGATGGCAGGAGCATATCCAACACTTGTATCAAGGTAAAGTTGTAGATAATTTGGTTCTGGAACATGAAGAGACTGTTGATGCTGATGAAATGGGAGACCCAATTTTGAGGTCAACGTTTGACAGAGCTGTGAGTGACCTAATAGGAACAAGGCACCTGGAATTGATGATATACCCTCTGAATTACTGACTGCCTTAGGAGAAACCAGCATGGCAAGGTTATTTTATTTAGTGTGCAAGATGTATGAGACAGGAGAAGTCCCATCCGCTTTTCGGCAGAATGTTGTTATACCTATTCCCAAGAAAGCCGGTGCTGACAGGTGTGAAAACTACCGCACCATTAGTTTAATATCTCATGCCTGCAAAATTTTAACACCTATTACTTACAGAAGAATGGAAAAACAAGTTGAAACAGAGTTGGGAGAAGATCAATTCGGCTTCAGAAGAAATGTAGGAACACGTGAAGCAATCCTGACTTTACGTCTGATCTTAGAGGATCGAATCAAGAAGGACAAGCCCATGTACATGGCATTCGTAGATCTAGAAAAGGCCTTTGATAATGTTGATTGGACCAAGCTATTTATGATTATGAAGATGATAGAGATCAGATACCGAGAACGAAGAATTATCTACAATCTGTATAAAAATCAGTCTGCAGTGATAAGAATCGAGGGCTTTGAAAATGAAGCAGCAATCCAGAAAGGAGTGAGGCAAGGCTGCAGTTTGTCCCCTCTCCTTTTCAATGTTTACATAGAACAGGCAGTAAAGGAAATCAAAGAGAAATTTGGAAAGGGAATCACAGTCCAAGGAGAGGAAATCAAAACCTTGAGATTTGCCGATGATATTGTTATTTTATCTGAGACTGCAGAAGATCTCGAGAAGTTGCTGAATGGTATGGATGAAGTCTTGGGTAAGGAGTACAAGATGAAAATAAATAAGTCCAAAACAAAAGAAATGGAGTGCAGTCGAACGAAGGCAGGTGATGTAGGAAATATTAGTTTAGGAAATGAAGTCTTAAAGTAGATGAATATTGTTACTTGGGTAGTAAAATAACTAATGATGGCAGAAGTAAGGAGGACATAAAATGCAGACTAGCACAAGCAAGGAAGAGCTTTCTTAAGAAAAGAAATTTGCTCACTTCAAACATTGATATAGGAATTAGAAAGATGTTTTTGAAGACTTTCGTGTGGAGTGTGGCATTGTATTGTCCCCGTTAAAATTGGCGATATTATGAATATTTTGAACAAGTGGAAGGTAAAAGTTTTATTGTCTGCTTGGAGCTGCAGCATGTCATTTGGGGAGTAGTGGCGAGCTAAGAACGAGTTTTTTTCGTCGTTCAGAGGGGTGATACACCGCAGGACTGTGCCAAGGTCAGAGCAAACCACGTGACTACCACCGCACGCGCGCAACTCACAATCTGGAATAGTCTGAGCCAATTAAATGAGACCATCAGCCAATTACCATTCTCGTTGAAGATCACACCTCCCAGGCTGATAATATAAAAAGGCCTTGTTTCGAGTAAATCGCTCTCTCTGAATATCCTGCTCTTACCCTGAATCTTCTTCGCTGTGCTGCTGTGTGGAAACCACGTTATAGGACCACGTGGAGAAGTAATTTCCAGTTCAAGTCAACGCCCGTTCTGCTAGAATTTAGCGAGAATTAGTGAATGTATATGGAATAAAACACGCCTTAAGAACCAAGTTAAGTGTGACTGTGTAGACGAGCTATTAATATTCGACGTGTGCTTGTGCAAAATACTTAATCTTGTCATCTCAGTTACAGCTTGTGACCGGCGTTCTACGGAAGTCGTCTTAGAAGTTGAACACCTCAAGATGTACAATTCCACAACTACCGACAACATAACTTCATCGAGGGACACCTGCTACAGAGCCTCCATGGAGCTGTAAAAATGTGAGGCGCATCTGGTAATTGGAAGGAGACTGACCGGAGGAAAATGCTGGAATTATTGACTGTCGACGGGACTCGAACTCCATCTAAAACTTGAGTACCCTTTTAATTTAATTTATCTGTCTTACCTTTTGTACAACTAGAGGTCTTTCTTCTTTAAGTCGTAGATCTATTAGTTTGTTGTAGTTAGCAATATTTCATTTTTCCACTTCTTAAGGTGTCGTGGTAGACTAGGTACGTGTGAATGAAATTTTGAATCTATTAGAGTAGACATGTAGGTTGTCTTTGATTTCCCATGCTTAGGAGCTTTATACTTAATCACTGACCACACGATAAATCTACTTTCCTTGTAATGTTGAAAGTTACTGGACTGAAATTTGCGTGTACATTTTGTGTGAATAGGGTCGAACCTAGTGTCTTTCAAGATCACTTGTTGTATTTATGATGAAGTCATCTAATTTTACGATATTCCACGAGGATCAGCAGATGTAATAATCACTTAAATAATAATAATAATATTGACTAAAGATCGGGTAAAACAGAATTAAATGCTCGTGAGCCATAAATTTACTGTAGAGTCCTTATATGTGAGATTGAATGTGCTCTGTTCATGAAGGGTCTGGAATATGACCAATCCTGAGGGATATTTGTTGTATAATTGAGCAATTGATGATTTAATGATGATAGTTGACTTATTCTTGTGTATTGGGAGCGCAAGATAGATTATAATTATTGGAGCACGTGTTGCGAGTGTATTTCACAGGTAGGGAATAAAAATAATACGATTAAGGCTCACGCTCGCGATAATTTCAACCTGTAGCCCAAACGATGGTAGTGCTTATGGATTTTACTAGAATCTTCCAATAAAATTTCAAGAGTTAGATGAACTTACATTGATATGTGAAATGTGTTTCTACCAAGTGATACCCATGACTTCGATCACTAGCCACCATAAATGAAGGATAATTTCAGTACACAGATTATTTCTGCTAGATATTACGCGTCCTGACCACTCGTAAAAATCATGAATAAACTTGCTAAGACAGGATTCGATGTAAATAATGTACATAAAAGACGTGTTTCCTAGTGTGAATGTGTGTATGTAAATATGTATATTTCTCTTGTGTCATGTTGGTCCCATTTAATTTGATCTGGTCGTGCACTTGCTGTGACGCAGATTACACTCGTCGTCGTGTGTTGCCTTAAGAAGTAATTTTCATGCCCTTAAGGGAAAGTTTGATCAATTTAAGTCTAGGAAGACTAGAAAAGGGATTTATTTTCTTCATTATCGAGATTTAAAAGGAAAGATCATCTCGTTATTTTACAAAGGCACTCGATTTGTAAATAAAATTTATTTAACTAGCTCACAAGTGGATAATGTAAATTTCTGACTCATTTATAGTTGAACTTTGAAATATTTTAAGATTAATTTGAATGGAAATTAAATACAAAGATCAGAAGTAGAAGTCGTCAGCAGCATGATTACTTTGAGTTATGGTGAAAAGAAGTCATAATAATTAATTGAAAATAATTATTCTGAAGTGCTAATGACGATCAGTAGGTAAATGATGCAGTGGAAAAATAATGAGAACACGATCGCGTGACAATGAAACATAGGTTAATTAAATAATGAATTAATAATAATGGTAACAATCAGAATAATTAATTAATTTTTGAGAATTTTGAAATAATTTTCATTTTCTACTGAAGTTCATGTTGGTGTCATTGGCTAATATTAAATACTGTAAATGGTAAATTCAGTTGAGTACATCTTAAAACCACGTGTTGAGACTACTTTGAATTGGTAAAACTTTGAACACATTTTTAAATTCCCTTTGGGAATCAACATCTGTATTATCTGATGGCCAGGCAGGCATCAAATTTTGGAAATGAGACATAGCTCTCATAGTGCATTGGCACTGCTGGTGGCTTCAAGTAGCCTATGCAGTGGCCTCCACGGTATGCACTAACCTTGCGTCTTGGGTGGTGTGCTAAGTCCCAACCGATGAGCCTAACTTAGCACACGAGGGCGAAACGCAGGCAACCAAGAATGAGTTAGCTGGAAAATTTATAATGTCCAATAACGGACCATTACATTGGTATTTGAACACATTTATTGTAAAACCCTCGTTAGCAAGACAGTTGTTATTTACTTTATGAACTTCTATGTTAATTTATTTAAATTCTTTCAATCAAGTATTTTGATTTGGGAAGGCAAGTGGCCTAATTATTCCTTTGGTTTTCATTACAGCACAGTAAGGCTGGAGGTTAAGAACACGTCACTCTAAATCGAGGAAGAAATGCAATATCATGAAAGTTCTATGTTATAAAACATATCAGCAAGAATATTTTCATTTGTTGTTTGCTTATGTGAATAAATGTCAGAGTGTTGTTTTAACATTTCTTTTTATCCTGCTTGGTCATCAATCCTTAACATCCCTTAAATGCCTCTAGAAAGTGATAGCCAACGATCGAACGGTCCACCTTGGGATCTCTCGCTCGATGGCTGGGCTTAGCTCGGG
Source organism: Anabrus simplex (assembly GCF_040414725.1). NCBI lineage: Eukaryota > Metazoa > Arthropoda > Insecta > Orthoptera > Tettigoniidae > Anabrus > Anabrus simplex. The sequence goes on from NC_090266.1 coordinate 213,503,235, forward strand.
AAAAATGGGGGCAGTATGGAAGTGAAACACTGACGATAACTAGCTCAGAAAGAAAGAGAATAGAACCTTTTGAAATGTGGTGTTACAGAAGAATGCTGAAGGTGAGATGGATAGATCGAATCACGAATGAAGAGATACTGAATCGAATTAGTGAGAGGAGATCGATTTGGCTAAATTTGACGAGAAGAAGAGATAGAATGATAGGACACATCTTAAGACACCCAGGACTTGTTCAGTTGGTTTTCGAAGGAAGTGTAGGTGGTAAGAACGGTAGGGGTAGACCAAGGTATGAATATGACAGGCAGATTAGAGCAGATGTAGGATGCAATAGTTACGTAGAAATGAAAAGGTTAGCACAGGATAGGGTGGCATGGAAGGCTGCATCAAACCAGTCTATGGACTGATGACTCAAACACACACCATCTATATATATAAAATAACTTGTCCTGACTGACTGACTGACTGATTCATCATCGCCGAGCCAAAACTACTGGATATAAAGAAATGAAATTTTAGGGATATATTCATATAAAGATGTAGGTGCTCGCTAAGAGAGGATTTTTGGATATTCCGTCCCTAAGGGAGTGAAATTTTAAAATGAGTGTATCTATATCTCAAAACTATAAAAGTTTACAGATGTTAAAATTGGTATTTAAAATCTTCTTTAAAAATAAGGAAACACGTATTTTTTTGTTTTCAGAAAATCCCAATAGGAGGGGTGAAAAAGGGTGAAAAGGGGGTTGAATGCCTTTAATCAGGATACCGGTACTTATAACTCAGAAACTGAAGATATTACAGACCTGAAAATTGGTACTTTTGATCTCTTTTAAAAATAAAGAAACACGTATTTTTTTGTTTTTGGAATATTCAATTAATGGGAGGGTGAAAGCGGGGGTGAATTTTTAAAATGAGTGCATCTATATCTCAAAACTTTTAAAGCTTACATATATAAAAATTCATATTTAGAATCTTCATTAAAAATAAAGAAGCACGTATTTTTTGTTTTCGGAAAAATCCAATAGGAGGGGTGAAAAGGGGTGAAAAAGGTGTTGAATGGCTTTAATGATGATACTTATATTTCAGAACCTGAAGATTGGCGTTTGGGATCTCCTTTAAAAATAAAGAAACATGTATTTTTTGTTTTTGGAAAATACAATTAATAGGGGGGTGGGTGAAAACGGGGTGAATTTTTAAAATGAGTATCTATAACTCAAAATTTTTGAAGTTTATAGATGTAAAAATTGGTATTTAGAATCTCCATTAAAAATAAAAAAAACACATATTTATTTGTTTTCGGAAAATCCCGATAGGAAGGATGGAAAAAGGTGAAAAAGGGGGTTGAATGCCTTTAATGAGGCTACTTATATTTCAGAATCTGAAGATATTACAGACTTGGAAATTGGTATTTGGGATCTACTTTAAAAATAAAGAAACATGCATTTTTTGTTTTTGGAAAATCCAAATAATGGGGGTTGAAAAAGGGGGGGGGGGTGAATTTTTAAAATGAGTGTGTCCACATCTTAAAACTTTAAAAGATTACAGATGTAAAAATTGTCATTTAGAATCTCCTTTAAAAATAAAGAAACACGTATCTTTTGCTTTTGGAAAATCCAATTAATGGCGGTTAAACATGAGTGACAAATTAGGGTAAATTTTTTGAAAGACTATACCTACAGAATAGCTGAGAAACGTAAAATGTTACAGACGTAAAAAGTGGGTATTTGGAATCTCCTGTAAATGTAAAGAAGCATAGGTGATTTGTTTTTGGAAGCACTGCTTAAGAGGAACTAAAAGGGGTGAAATTTTAAAATGAGGATTTCTACAGTATATCTAAAAAAAAACTTAACATGTTACGGAAGTGGAAAATGGTATTTTTTATCTCTATTAAAAATAAGGAAACGTGTATTTTTAGTTTTCAGAAATACCACTTGGGTGGAGTGGGGGGTGGGAATGACTGAAAATGGTGTTGATTTCTTTTAATTAGGCTTCTGATATCTTAAAAATGAAGATGTTACAGACTTGAAATTTGATATTTGGAATCTGCTTTAAAAGTAAAGAAACACATATTCTCGGAAAATCCAATGAAGGGGGAGTGGGTGAAAGAATTGAAAAAATAATTGACTTAATTGAATGAGTATACTTACATCTAATAAAAACTAACGTTTTTACAGACGTTAAAATTGGTATTTGGATCTCCTTTAAAACAAAGAAAAACGCGTTTTTTTGGGGGGGGGGCAACCATCTTGGGGGCGGGAGTGAAAAGGAGTTGAATTCCTTTCGTGAGGACACATAAATCAAAAACTGAAGAAGTTAGAGTCGTGATAATTGGTATTTAGAAGATCCTTTACTATAGAAACAAGTATTTTTTGCCATAAAATTCACTTGGGGGAAGGGGCGACGAGTGTGAAAGGAAGTGAAAAAAGTGATTTATTTTAATAGGGATACTTATATCTCAAAACTGAAGGTAATAGATGTGAACATTGGTGTTCGGAATCTCCTTTAAATATAAAGAAACAGTACTTCTTTTAATTTTGGGGGGGGGGGGGTAAATAAACTTAACGGCGGTGACGTGTAAAAGGAGGCGAGACCAATTGATTTTGCTGTTCATAATGTACTTAAAAGGAGCCTCCGTTGCTCAGGCGGCAGCGCGCCGGCCTCTCACAGCTGGGTTCCGTGGTTCAAATCCCGGTCACTCCATGTGACATTCGTGCTGGACAAAACGGAGGTGGGACAGGTTTTCCTCCGGATACTCCGGTTTTCCCTATCATCATTCATTCCAGAAACAATGTCCAATATTTCATTTCATTTGTCATTCATCGATCATTTACCGCTAAGTAGCGGACTAGCATCTTGCTGTGGGGTCAGAACATCTATAATAATAATAATAATGTTCTGGACTGTCGTCAAATGTGCGGACCACGCTGGAAACGGGTCCTGGACGGGTAATGACTAAGAATGCAGTCTGGCCGCGGTTTCAGTAACGCCAAGGCACCCAAGACGACACCACGCCGGATCTCCTGAAGGATTTGATTCTTATTAAAAATGCTTATAGGGAAAGATGGCAAAGATTTAGGGACCCAACTGACCGGGTGGAATACCTGGACCTAACCCGGGAAGTACGAAATCGATTGCTGGAAAGAAAGATTGAAAATGGGAGGAAACTTGCCGTAATCTAATAGAAAACGAGTCAGATAGCAAATTTTGGCAGATTCTCGCAGAAAACGAGTCAGATTGCGAATTTCGGCGGATTATATATCTATAACAATAAGCATTCAATTATACATTTCAGTATAATACCGTAGCGAAGCACTGGTATCTTGCTAGTTTAGCATATAAGAATGGCTATAATAAAGAATTTGTAAACAGGATTATAAATAAAGTAAAAAATAAGCCTATGACTACATTAGTACAAGAACGAAAAGAAAAAGAGAATAAGAAATTTGCCGTATTTACACATAATAGCAGTAAAATATATAGCATTACGAATCTATTCGAAAGACTTAATTTAAGAATCGCTTTTAGGACTAACAACACAAATTCAAAATTATTTTATAACACTCATATTGTTAATAATAATAATAATAATAATAATAAAAATAATAATAATAATAATAATAATAATAATAATAATAAATTTCAAAATTTGGGTGTTTACAAACTGAAATGTGCTAGTTGTTTAAAAAGTTATATTGGACAAACAGGTAAACTTCATTATAAAATATCAGGAACACACCACAGCCAAGAAATAAAACAGATACTCGGCCATAAGCGAACACATGACCGACTCCAATCACATGTTTACAAACATAGATAATGACCTTAAAATACTGAAAACCGTAAATAAAAGCCATTTATTAAACATATATGAGGAAATTTACATTTATCTACACCAAAGGAACAATCCAACAAATAATATCAATGAACTTTCTGAGAAGTATAACATTTTATATGAAGAACTAATAATAGCCAGAGTTAAGAAACGTCACACTCTAACACGTCACACGCTCGGTGACACTCAGGTCATTCACCGTAGGACACACACTCCTACTTCCCTCCACACTCCCCGCTCAGCGAAGTAACTACCAGTACTTGTTTTAAAGCAGATGCACACTTACCTCGGTAGAAGCGAGTCGTCCTCTGCACATCGGGGCCCAATAATATGGAGTAAGCAATACGATTTTATTACATTATATTCATTTCATCTTCCATTTCACGTTACTTACAATTATTTTTTCATTTTACTTCAGATAAAATTATATCCATTACCACAAAGAACTTTGCCACTACGGCCCTGAGCTGACTTTAAATTCTGAAGCATTCAATACATTATACTATCTAAGGAATGCATATTAAAGTTTTAACAGAGATACAAATCAAGTGTGCTATTTTGTAACGGTTCAAATCCCGTTACAAGATATCTGTATTTTTATTATTTTATTATTTCATCTATATTATTATTATTATTATTATTATTAACATTATTATTATGTCAGTATTATTATTATTATTTTATCTGTGATATTACTACTATTATTGTAATTATCACTCTTATTCAATTCAATTTTGCAATGCTTGTCGCTTGCAGGATTGTACTTAGATGTATGCATATATACGTATGTGTAGAATAACACTCAAGATATGTACAGTGAGAATTGTTATATATCAGATATTGGATATGGCATTGCTATATTGCCCAATACTGCTGGCATTTCTGTCAAGTCATTGCCACGTCAGGGCTACGTCATTGTGCTCACTTAGCACTGAGCTCCGTTCCTTTGATTTTCTTAGGGAGCCCCAGGGGATTTCACCATTACATGTAATATCTGTTGCATTGTGGGAGTAGGTCATTGTTATTTCTGGAGATTATATAGGTGTGCCATGCAACGTCTATAAAAGGTGGTTCCATATTGTAGCGTCAGTCATTATTTAAACGGAAGCAGTACAGTGAAGAAGCCAAAATGGATAAGTGAACAGTCATTATTCAATTGGAAGCAGAGACCACAGTTGGTCGGAGAGTGAACGAAGATGGAGTGGCCTCAGTCAGTCAACGGGAGTCAATAGTTAAACGGAAGGTGAAGAGAGAAGAAGTGCATGGCGAACTGATGGACACACTTCCAAAGAAGTGATACCATACAGACTTACAAAGAGGTCATATGATATGGAGAAGAAGCAGTCACATGGATACATCACCAAATTAGGCGTGACACATCTACAGCAGACACCAGATTTAAGGAATACGTCGTAATTACACTCAAAGTGTTGAAGGTACAGTCAAGTGAAACAGTGAGGGATATATTTTGTATAAATTGTTAAATGTCCGGTCAAGAAGAATTCAAATTCATGCCTAGTTTCTTTCAGTTGCAATGTCATAATTTCATATGCTCATCTGTTTTATCACAACAAGACTCACTATTTTTTATATATTATTTAAAGAATATATTTTGTTCTATCAAACAAATTTATAGTTTTATTTCAATGACAGTAAAATATCTTAACCTCAAAATTAATGGGGAAACTGAACGCCAATCTCCTTTTCCCAGAACTTATATGGTATGTTGTCAAAAACAAGCTTATTACCCCACATCCTAGAGAGATAGTCAAGATTCTCATTCTATTATTGCTGCACTGAGTGGTAGCTGGCGCCCTTCAAATAACGTATGTGTAAGTAAGCAGGTAAGAAGTAAGCGTGAGTCCAGGGTTCGACGATTGTGTATTTCATTTAATGAATGTTAATTTTCATAATTTCCATTTTAAATGCAGATATTCCGATTTTTCAATTTAAATACAGTTTTATATATTTGTAAATTCAGTAAGAGAGTTAGGAACACCCTTTCATTTTGGCTCCGCAACGTGGTGCTCGAATAAATTCAGAATTTATTCTGAATGACAGCATATCATAGGTTCATTTTGGGAAGAGTATGCGCATATAAGCCAACGGAAGTATTACCGGTAAATGTCAGGAGTGTAATTTTGGGATATATATTTGTATTTTGGGGATATGTCAAGAGATTTGAAGAGGGAAATTAATTTGAGATCGCGTACTATTACTAGCGAACCAAAGATGGGCAAGAAAGATAGTAGTAAGTCACGTGATGAGGAGACTGTTGCTTCTAAGAACATCCAAGGTGAAGTTGAAAATAGGGAGCAGGTGAATACGATGGAAGGTTCTGAGGTAATTCAGGAAAGTGCGTAAGTCGAGAAGCACACAAACTCAAAATGTTGTTTTAGTGGGGAAGGACCTACAACTTTTTAATTTGCTGATTGCCAAATATACCGAGCTCCTTGAAAAGAATAACGAGAAGTATATGAAACAGATGGAAGAAATTAGTAGTAGTAGTGAAAATAATAATAAACAAATGGAAGAAGAGATTGGTAGCTGTAGTAAGAGGGAGAAAGAGATTGATACTAGTAATGAAAATAATAAACAGATGGAAGAAATGATTGGTAGTTGTAACGAAAAGTTTAATGTGATCGATGATAAAATAGATAGGTTAAGTGAATCACTAAATTCTAAAATAGATACTAAGATAGTAGAGGTAACTAGTCAAATATGTAAGTTAGGAAATAAGTTTAATAAAGTGTGTGTTGACTTTAGAGGAGAAATGGAGTTGAATCGGAGCGATCTTCATACTCAAATTGAGCACGTCAAAGAAACATGTACAAACAAGATCATACTGTTAAGTAATAAAATTTCAAGTAATCGGGAAGAAATTCATGAGGTAGTCGAGGAAAGATTGGACAAGATTTACAATGCAGTTTGGGAAGATACGAGGGAACAGATTAGTAGAAACGAACAAACTGAAAGCAAACTTGCGGAGGTCACTGAACTACGGAACGAACAGGAAACGCCATCACAGCAGGTGAGAGAGAGAGAGAGAGAGAGAGAGAGAGAGAGAGAGAGAGAGAGAGACAGACAGACAGAATTGCAGGAAGACGTGAGAATAGTGGAAGATAATTCTGAGAGAGCAGAAGAAGAAAAAGAAGAAAAAGTTGTAAATTGCCAGGGAGTGATACGGCAGGAATTTACAGGTAAGATGACGGGAGAAGTGATAGTGGCGAGTGGTTTGCTCAGTAGGGATCGTGATTTAACCAAGTTTTCTGGAAAACAGTTTAATCCTATAGAATTTGTAGAAATAGTTCAGAAACGATTTTCAAGTAAGTTGAGGAATAATGTTATTGAATGGGAATACGTGCTGGAAATCTTGTCGAATGTTTTTATTGGTGAAAGTAAAATATGGTTTCGAGTGTACTGGGATAATATGTCTAATTTAGGAGAATTGAAAGAGAAGTTCATTGATAGGCTTTGGGAGGAATGTGTGCAAGGGGGCGCGCACGCGAGAGAGAGAGAGCGTATGATGGCTGGGGAAAGTAGTATAGTAGAGGGGGGGGGGGGGGGAATGTTCGCCGTGTATCAGAGGAGAGGTAGTGATCATGAGCAGAGGATTAAGAGTTACGTCGATGGTGATAGGGGGTCAGATGAGTAACCAGAGAGAATCAGAAGATGGGAGGCGTATGGATTTGAGTTATAAGAGAGAGGGTCAGAAGAGTAACCAGAGAGAATATGAAGATGGGAGGCGTACGGGTTTGAGTTATCAGAGAGACTATGATAGTCTGAATATGAATGTTATCACGGTGTCATTGAGCCACAGTATTTCAGATTCACGGGGAATCGGGTAAGTTAAGTGGACAGGCTGAAGGTAGAAAATTAACAGGTATGTAGTGAAAGTAGATTTAAGAGTATAGTGCGATTGTGACCTAAGTAATGTTAAGTGAGATATTTAAGTAGTGACGTAGTCGTAGATAATGAAGTAATTAATGGTAGCAGTAAGTTAGACGTATGAAGTGATCTGTTAAAGTGATGTAAGTACTTGTAATACTGGGAATGTGATGTAAGTAGTGAGATGATAACTCCGACGATAGAAATTGTGATACAAAGAAGGTAAGCAAAGGTACTATTAGATATTATAACAGCCGTTGGGTAAGTCATAGTGAGTAAATAAGATGATAGCGGTACCAATCACGATTGAAGATAATTGTAAGTTTCAACTAAGCCTTGTTGTACCAGATATTGTGTATTCGGTTATTTTAGGAGCTGACTTGGTTGCAAATTATGGAAGTAGAGTAGACTTTGATTTGGGTAGTGTGTGTTTGTTCTATGAGGAAACTAGCAAAGAAGTACCTGGTCTGAGGTAAGTGTGTTGGTGACGTGTGTTCTTTGAAAAATATGAGAGGTAAGTGAAGTTCCTAGTGAGAGGAAATGTTAATGTGTGTTACGTGTCTATAACGACTAGTATCCGAGGGATAGTCGGTATGAGGCAGTGACGTGAGGTAATTTGAGAGGACTGCAGGAGGAGCAATTGTGTTCGATGTTAGGTAAGCATCGAGATGTATTTAGTGTTAAGTGAGGAAGAACACGTATATGAACATAAATTTGTAGTACATGACCATTCATCATTTGTGGGAGGTATGTACCCCATTCAACTTAAAAATGCTAGTGAAGTCTAAGAACAAATAAACATTATGCTGGATTACGGAATAATTGAACCATTTTGTAGCCACAGTATTGATTCTTTTTTGAGAAAGAAAAAAAAAAAACCTCTTCGGAGGCAGCCCTACCCAGGGAGTGGCGCCCCTGCCTATGTGAGTCCCAGAGCACACTGACCCGGTGTGTAACATCTGGTATGGGTCCCAGCTCAGGGTTACGAGTGAAGACCTCCACGGCATCTACGGCGGAGAAGGTGGACTTCGGTACGGCGGAGATGGCGGAAGGGGCATACCCGTAGCGTCTGTACTCCAGAGGACCGGCTACGAGAGGCGTCTGTCTCCATGTTAGGGGCGGCCTAATTTTGAACCTGGCAGTAGGTATAAAATGCCTTTGGGTGTGGCGAGCCCATCGTAACAATAGCCTATATGGACAAAGCAGATATGGTGCCTCGGAAAAGGTTAGGGCGTCCCCTGCTAAAAGCGACGCGCAGCTCTTCAGGTGCTGGGGGAATTGTGAAAAATGGGCAACCAGCATCAAACTACATCAAAATTGCAACAGTTAATGTACTGACACTGACGGGAAAGACAGAAGAACTGGTTGACTTCATGATAGAAAAAGATATAGCCATACTTGGACTGTGCGAGACCAAGAAGAGGGGTACAGGGGAGATCCCTCAGAGAAGGATACAGGCTGTATTACAGCGGAGGACCTGAAGCAAAAAATGGAGTGGCCATCATACTTAGAAGAGAAATTCAAGAATATCTGGAATATACAAAGTACGTCAGCGATAGGATGATGATGATGAGACTCCAGTTTGAAAATGGCGTGAAAGATCTATTTCAGTTGTATACCCCACAAACTGGTTGCATAGATGAACATCTAGAGGACTTCTTAGAGGAAGTGGAGAGACAGATAGAAGATAAGGAAGTACTATTGATGGGAGATCTAAATGCACAAGTTGGAATGGAAAGACAAGGAAAGGAAGATGTTGTAGGGCCCTTTGGATATGGAAATGTAAATCCAGAAGGCGAGTTGTTGGTGGATTTTTGCATGAGGAATCAAATGATTGTTGGAAACACCTGGTTTAGGAAGAAGAACAGTCAGAAGATTACAAGGTATGGCTGGGGAGACAGACGAACAAAGACCATGATTGATTATATAATCATAGAGAAAGAACACTGGAAGAACCTTGTAGATGTAACAGCCATGCCTGAAGAAGCCTTTGGTGGAGATCATAGAGTTGTGATAGGAAAATTGAAAGTTGGAAAGATTGAAAAACCCCAATTAAGAAGAGAGAAAAGAATTAAAGTATGGAAGTTGAAGGAGAAAAGCATACAAGAAGAATTTCAAAGGGAAATAATACCCTTGGTACCCAGGACAGAGGTGGGGAATGTTGAAGAGGAATGGAAAATATTTAAGGAAGCACTGGTTGGATCTGCAGAAAAGGTGTGTGGTAGAACATCAGGAAATGTGAAAGACAAAGAAACACACTGGTGGAATGATAGGGTAAAGATTAAAGTGAAGGAAAAGAAAATGGCATGGAAAGCATGGAAAACATCTAAGACTGAAGAAAGTAGAAGAAAATATGTGGAGGCAAAGAATTTGGCCAAGAAAGTAGTGGAGGAAGAAAAGAGGAAAAGCTGGGCCTTATTCACACAGAAATTGAGAGATGATACGCAGGGCAGCAAGAAATTACTGTATGGTGTCTTAAGAAACAAAAAGAGAGATCAAGTAAACACCAGATTTGTGAAGGATGAAGGTGGCTTAATTTTAACAAAGCCAGAAGAAATAAGAAATAGATGGAGAGAGTATTTTCACAAGCTGCTGAACATAAGAACGGATGACAGTCATTAAATGGACGACCAAGAAAGGCAATTAGTTGACGAAGAAATGGATAAAGAAATTACAATGAATGAAATTGAAATGGCAGTAAGAAAGATGAAGAATGGAAAAACTGCTGGAATAGATGAAATTTCAGTGGAGATGATAAAGGCAGCTGGAGCTGTAGGCCTGCAGTGAAAATATCGGGTTCTCAGGAATGTCTGGGAGAATAAGGAGGTCCCTGAGGATTGGCAAAAAGGAATAATCATCCCAATTTTCAAGAAAGGTGATAAGAAAGTTTTGAAGAACTACAGGGGAATTACTCTAATATCCCATGTTGCTAAGATAATGGAAAGGATACTGGAAAGTAGAATAAGGTTGAGGGTTGAGAAGCAGATACAGGAAAATCAGTTTGGTTTCAGAAGTGGAAGGTCAACAATAGAGCCCATTTTCATTATGAGACAACTAATGGTAAAGCATTGGGAGTACGGGAATGATATGGTGATGACATTCATTGATATTGAAAAGGCATATGACAGTGTCCCTAGGACGAAAGTTTGGGACAGTCTGGTGCAAAAAGGAATTGGACAGGGATTAATAAAAATGATCATGGCATTGTATAAGGAATGTTGTAGTTGCGTGCAAACACAAGTTGGCAGGATAAGTTGGTTCAAAATAACTAGTGGGCTGAGACAGGGAAATGTTCTATCACCAATCCTGTTTACAATAGTAATGGATGATATCATGAGAACAGCAAAAGCAGCATATGGAGGAAGAGAAATGAACATGTTATTTGCAGATGATATTGTGATTTGGGGAGAAGATGACAGGAAGGTTCAAGAACAATTGAATGTGGTTAATGGGAAGATTGAAGAATGTGGATTGAAAATAAGTGTAGAAAAGAGTAAAACTCTTGTTATGACTAGAGGGGAGGAGAAAGAAGGGAAAGGTCAGATTAGACTTGGAGACAAGCCCCTGGAAGTAGTGGAAACGTTTAAATACCTGGGGAGTGAATTAATGGAGAATGCTCGACTGGATGCAGAGATTAGTAAAAGGATTCAAGCTGGAAGTTGTTTCTATCATAGTGTAAGAAATATGTTATGGGACAAAGATGTGCCAATGGAAGCAAAGGATACTATGTACAAGATGTATTACGTACCCATAACAACTTACGGAGCAGAAACTTGGACAATGACAAAGAAGGATGAGAGTCGAATACAGGTAGCCGAAATGAAATTCTTGAGGAGTATGATACAGAAGAGTAGACGAGACAAAATAAGGAATGAGAAAAGCCGGGAAGAAATTGGAGTGGAAAAAATGAATGACAGAATAGAGAAGAGCCGACTAAGATGGTTTGGACACATAAAGCGAATGAGCGACGAAAGAATGCCAAAAAAGGTGATGGAAATGCAAATCCAAGGAAGGAGAGGCCGTGGACGACCACGATTGAGATGGAAGGATACCATCCAACGCAGCATTATAGAAAGAAACCTGGACTGGGACACAGTGTTGGAGGAGGAGTGGTGGAAAGACCGAAGAAAGTAGAGAGGAACCATATTTGCCCCTACCCGGCTACAGCTGGATAAAGGGAAATGATGATGATGATGATGAGTATTGATTCCTTAATTATTGTTGCCAAGAAGGATGTAATGTTTTGAGATATGTAAGTTAATAAGGGCAAAATTGATTCAGTTTGGGTGACAAGGTGCTACTCAGAGTTCCATTTCATCATCTGCAGAGGCAGGAAATATGTTGAAGTTATTCTTTTGTATCAGGGGTATTTCACAATTGTGAACCGTATCGGGGAGTGTGCATAGTCTTTAAATTCAGGAAGAGGATATCGTCAATATTCATAGTATTATACGTATATGTAAAGAAGTACTTCACGTGAGATTTGTTGAGGTAAGAATAAGATGATTAATTTTTGTGAGAAACTAGCAAAATAAAATTAACATATGTGAATCTGCGTGTGAACCAAGTATCGTATTGGTGTATTGGAAGAATAAGTGCTACATTGTCATGTGTTGTGTGGCAAAGCAGAGAACAAGACTTTGGGCAGTTATCTGTGATGACAAAATGCAAGGAAAGTTCTCATAAGTGAATTTTCACAAAATGTTTGAATATGTTAAAAAAAAAAAAGAAGAATGTAGTATAATCATTTAAAATTATTTGTATGTGTTAAATTGAGTGCTATACTCTTGTGATTTGTATGAGAGAAACAGAGAATGGGACACTGGACAGTTATCTACGATAATGTGCGAGAAAAATTCTCATATTTGTGATATTTTATAAAATGTATGGATGTTGAAAAAGAAAATTATTGTTGTACTGTATACTCATTTAAAGTGTTCATATGTGTCAGTGTTATATATATAATTTTGTTCATAAATCAATCGATTCTTTGTTCTTTGATTTATTTACGAGGGAGGCGAATTGTAACGGTTCAAATCCCGTTACAAGATGATATCTGTATTTTTATTATTTTATTATTTCATCTCTATTATTATTATTATTATTATTATTATTATTGTCAGTATTTTTTTTTATCTGTGATATTACTACTATTATTGTAAGTAAGTAAGTAAGTAAGTAAGTAAGTAAGTAAGTAAGTAATTCGTCTTTATTCGTGGCGAAGTTAGGGCTCAAGGCCCTCTCTTACACTTAACCACAATATTTAAAATGAGTAACGTACATATAATATTTAAATAAACAGATCTTTTAAAATAATATGGTACTAATAGAAAATTTTGAGATTGTAGTAAAAAAAACTATTATAGAATGGACAACACTACAATCTAAGTGTACATGATAATAAATATAAAACTAACACTAGTGATAATAATTATCATTCTTATTCAATTCAATTTTGCAATGCTTGTCGCTTGCAGGATTGTACTTAGATGTATGCATATATACGTATGTGTAGAATAACACTCAAGATATGTACAGTGAGAATTGTTATATATCAGATGTTGGATATGGCATTGCTATATTGTGCAATACTGCTGGCATTTCTGTCAAGTCATCACCACGTCATGGCTACGTCATCGTGCTCACTTAGCACTGAGCTCCGTTCCTTTGATTTTCTTAGGGAGCCCCAGGGGATTTCACCATTACATGTAATATCTGTCGCGTTGTGGGAGTAGGTCATTGTTATTTTTGGAGATTACATAGGTGTGCCATGCAACGTCTAAAGGTGGCTGCATATTGTAGCGTCAGTCATTATTTACACGGAAGCAGAGACCACAGTTGGTCGGAGAGTGAACGAAGATGGAGTGGCCTCAGTCAGTCAACGGGAGTCAATAGTTAAACGGAAGGTGAAGAGAGAAGAAGTGGATGGTGAACTGATGGACACACTTGCAAAGAAGTGATACCATACAGACTTACAAAGAGGTCATATGATATGGAGAAGAAGCAGTCACGTGGATACATCACCAAATTAGGCGTGACACATCTACAGGAAACACCAGATTTAAGAAATACGTCGTAATTACACTCAAAGTGTTGAAGGTACAGTCAAGTGAAACAGTGAGGGATATATTTTGTATAAATTGTTAAATGTCCGGTCAAGAAGAATTCAAATTCATGCCTAGTTTCTTTCAGTTGCAATGTCATAATTTCATATGCTCATCTGTTTTATCACAACAAGACTCACTATTTTTTATATATTATTTAAAGAATATATTTTGTTCTATCAAACAAATTCATAGTTTTATGTCAATGACAGTAAAATATCTTAACCTCAAAATTAATGGGGAAACTGAACGCCAATCTCCTTTTCCCAGAACTTATATGGTATGTTGTCAAAAACAAGCTTATTACCCCACATCCTAGAGAGATAGTCAAGATTCTCATTCTATTATTGCTGCACTGAGTGGTAGCTGGCGCCCTTCAAATAACGTATGTGTAAGTAAGCAGGTAAGAAGTAAGCGTGAGTCCAGGGTTCGACGATTGTGTATTTCATTTAATGAATGTTAATTTTCATAATTTCCATTTTAAATGCAGATATTCCGATTTTTCAATTTAAATACAGTTTTATATGTTTGTAAATTCAGTAAGAGAGTTAGGAACACCCTTTCAATTTACAACAATTGATCATTATGATTTTATAAAGCAAAACTGGTATTTTCCAAGAATATCAAGAATAAAATGGACAATTTAACTGTTTATGACTTACAATTTTAACAAAATTTCGAAGATCTTGTTTTAAAAGTCATAACCATATATCAATATTTTAATTTGTCTTTCCAATTTTAATGATATCTATTTTGTATTTCTGATATATTAATTTCAATTTATTATTAGCTGATGTCACTTAGGGGACGAAACATGTACTAAATATAATAAATTATATGTTTTATTTAATAGGCGGACCACTTAGTTATAATATTTAAGTTTATCTTTAATATTCACTAATTGATTATAGTCGATACGAGATTAGTATTACTTGAAATGAAGCTGTTAAAGCTTATCACTTGTGATGAATACATGTTTGCAATTTGGAAGAGAGTACCTGTAGTACTGCTGGTCTTGTTCCAGACTTATGCATGGGAGTGTTGAGCAAGGTGTGCCAGCACCTGATGATTTTTTTTTTCCCCCCCTTTCTTCCTGTGCATGCGATGTAGGAAATGCACAGATTACGTATGAGCTGCATTATACATTCATTTTCTATTGTCCCATCTTGCCACTCCTAATTTGACAAAACTTCGCTTTTGCTGTTAATTTTTATAACCAGTGCTGTGTGTGTGTTTTATAGCAAAAAAAATTAAACCTAGGACAACAGTAAATGTGTTTCATTGTGAGAGTTTGTATCTGTGCATTTCCTAACTAAACAAATATAAGATAAATGAAAAAAAGTATGTTGATCAACCTCCCGAAGTTTGAATGAAATCAGTGTCTCCATAGCTGTGGGTTCTCCTTCCAGTTTATGTATCAGAAGCATGGGTAGTGGAGAAAAGGGGTAAAATTACGATACAGGCCAGCAAGATGGAGTTTCTCAGGAGTACGATTGTAATGACAAGATTAAACAGATGGAGGAACGAAAGAGAGAGGGAAGTGGTAAAAAAGGGGAACCCATAACAGCTAGGATAGACAGATCAAAATTACAGTGGTATGGGCAAATGCAGAGAATGAATGATGAAAGGATGAAAAATGTAAGAAATTTATTTCTTTTCCACCTATTCAATACAACTCAATAATTAAGTTACATCCACATCCTAATTAAAATATAAAAAAATATTTTAATTAATAAGAATTTTATTTTAATTAATGAGGATTTAACTAACTTAAATATTGAGTTTTATTGAATAGGTGGAAGAGAAATAAATTTCTTACATTTTTCTTAAGATTACTTTCAATATGGATTCGCAATGATTTTCATTACTTGTAATGAGGAAATGATGTCGATACAGATGGCAGAAAGGAGTTAACGAGGGTGTAGAGGGCTGATGATTCTAATGGAGAAAGACAGAACAGAACAGAAAGCGGGCAGACAAAAGATTATGAGACTCTTATTCCCAAGAAACCTAACAGACAGTTGGTAACTGTTCAAGATGACGACGATGACAACTTGCCAGATTAACAAGAAAGATGGCAAAAAAAATGAATTGCAACACATGGCATAGTTTTCCTGAACATCTGCTACAAGATCTTGCCAAACTTGTCTCCTTGACTATTTCTGCCGAAGGCTGGATTCTGTCATCTGTTAATACCAGTGCAGAATTCAAAAGGGTCAGTCTACAATCACCTCTACAAGCTGCAATGACTCGCAGAGAAGATGCATATGCCTTTGTGGACTTTCAGAAGGTGTACAACTTGCATCTAAAGAGAGTCTACTTAACTGCTCCATTAACTTTTCGAGTACTCAAGAAGCTCATAATTCTTGTAAGTCTCTGCCTGAATGACACTAAGAGAAAGGTGAATTTCAGGAATAAACTTGCGGACAGCTTCAACAAGGATGAAGCAAAGAGACAGTCTGTTAAGAATACTATAAAACCCATTCTTATGTACACACTGTAAGTTACATTTTACTATAAAACCTTGTACTGGAGAAGATTGTGCAGAAAACATTCTGCAACTAGCACTGTGGCCTCATTAAATCCCATACACCGTATCATTAAAAAATCAATCTAAGTATCTCCTTCGTCCCTACTTCTCTTACCCTCCGTGGACAAGTTCATCATTCTCCTGAGTAACTTATCACCCTCCATTTGACTCACATGACCCCACCACCAAAGCTGCTTTATATGTACAGCTTCATCCTCTAAGTTTATTAATAACTTAGCCTTCATCTGTTCATTCTGAGCACACTCCTGTCATTGTTTCCACCTATTTGTACCTAAAATGATTCTAAGATATTGAGTCCACCCAGCTTTCACTCCCATGAGAGAGAGAGAGATAGAGAGATAGAGATAGAGTGTGTGTGTTTTTTTCATTCAGGAGCAGACTTCTTTCTTACAGAATACCAGTGATCGCAACTGCAACCTCACTGCATTAGATTGTATGCACCTTGAATTAAAAAAAAAAGCCCCATTTAAAAATCTGGAATTACACTATTAACCCTAGAACTGCGGACTGTCTTCCAGGAAGACGCTGTGCTGTTTGGTCAAGTGCGGTCGTCTCTCTGGGAGACGGTCTGGGAATTCAAATATAGTACTACTGTTAGCCAACACATGGCACTAATTTCAAGCCATGTTGGTTCCCGATGCTTTTATCTTTCGTAGCAAAAGCCTTTGGCAAAAAAATGACAATATGCAGTCTATTATTTGGCTGCAGAAGTGGAAGTACTTTCATGTTGACATTACGGTTGTATTGAGCAAAATGGCAGCCAACTATGTGGACGACTCAGAAATCGAGCGCTCGATTTTTGAAGATTCGTGTGATAGTACGGATGATGACAGTGATTATTGTGTGGATTCATATGAAAATGAAGATGGTGAAAGCAGTGGCAGTGATGCCAGTGAACAGGATGTCCCGCAAGTTATGAAAATCCCGCTCAATGCAAGCGATAGTGATCATGTTCCTCTAGACAATGTAAACTTGCCTAATGTTAGCCGTGAAGGCGTAAGTGTGAACTGGACTGATATACAACCCGATGAAAGTGACTTTCCAGGTAACAATGTACCATTTGTCGTTCATCATCCCGGGCCTGTGAACTTGCCTCCCCGTAATTCTGCACCGATTATGTACTTCAATCTGTTTCTCACACTGGGTTTTTGGAGACTTCTCGTTGAAGAGACTAACAGATTTGCTGATCAATATCTACATAAATTAGGTGTTCTGCAACGAAACAGTAGGTTTCGTTTGTGGCCTGAAGGTGGTGTGAATATTGCACAGTTGAAACTTTTATTGGACTTGTCCTCAATATGGGTCTACTAAAGAAGAATATTTTTCGTTATTGGAGTACACAATATCCCAGTCAGGATTTTAGAAAAGTAATGCCCCGTGACATGTTCTTGCTCATAAATAGATTTTTTTCACTTAGCAGACAACAGCTGTAGCAAGAAACCAGGTGATCCAGGATATGATCCACTGTTCAGAACTAGGCCTGCAATTGATCATTTCAATGCATGTTTCAAAAGACACTACATTCCTGGAAAAGTTCTAAGTACTGATGAAACATTAATAGGTACAAAGAATAGGTCTAAATTAATACAATATTTACTTAAACATCATCAGTGGGGCATAAAACTCTTCAAGGTATGTGAGCCTGGTTCGTATTACACTCTGCAGTTCAGTGTATATTCGCCTGTCAAATCTGGGTGCCCAAAATCGAGTGGAAAAGGTTTAAGTTTTGATGTAATGATTTTACTGAATTCCTTAGGAAATATATTTTGGAAGGGGTATCATAATTGTTTACAACTGGTACACATCTATTGAGCTAGCTTTGGCTCTTTGGGAGAAGAAAAAACTACTCACAGGTACAGTTTGCAGCAACAGAAAAAAATCTTCCTGGTGCGGCAAAAAATTTAAAATTGCAACCAGGACAAATTTTGTATAAAAGAAGTGGCCCTGTGTTGTTTTGTGTATGGAGAGAGAAAAAATCACAGAAGAAACCCCTGACAGTAATTTCTACAGCATGTCCTGCGATAAATAATTTAGTGAAACGTCGTTCACCCAAAGGGGCTGAAATTTCTATGCCAGCAGTGGTCAGTGAATACACAACAGGAATGAGGGGAGTTGATGTATCTGATCAGAAGATTGATCATGTGCCCTCAGAGCGGTCTAGTCATAGGAACTGGTACAAACTTTTTTTTCACTTGATAGACATGGCAGTGTTGAATTCATATGTTTTGTACAGTAAAAACACCGATGACAATGTTCTTATGCCTAGGTATGATTTTATCGTGCATCTTATAGAATCACTGTGTAGTGCTGAAAATGAAGAGGATGATATCCCACTCAACGCATCTGTGAATTCCCATACAATTGAAAAGTTAGGAAATAAACATCAGGGAAAGTGTGTGGTTTGCAATAATGGAGATAGCAAAAGAGTAAGAAGATCTAATTATGGATGTTTGAGTTGTAATGTTGGTATTTGTGTAGGGTGTTACAAAGACTTTGATCGTAATACAGGCAGAAAGAAACTGACATAAGGAAAAGGCAGAAGGTGTATTTTTCATGTATATGCAAAATCGAGAAATGTCATATTTTAAAAATAATTTTCTATTTTAGTAATTAACAGGAAAAATTTAAAGCTGGTTCTTGAAATAGTAACAAAAAACTGAACTTTTCATTTATGATGTCTCTGACACACATTTAACTTGGCAATATGGTTTTCTAGAGCAGAAAAGTCAATATATTTTTTTTATATAAAATATTTTTTTATCATTATTTCAAACTGATGACTCTGAATGATTCACCTCTATCAAAATAATATAGAACGGTCTTTCAGCTTTCTATTGATGTATGATAAGTTATATTTTATGATTACAGTCCGCTTATAGGTACCAAATTCCTTTAGTGTGTGTTTTATGGGAATTTGCTGCAGCACTTGACAGGTAAACCTGCAGCAGTTCTAGGGTTAAGAAGAAAATTAATCCTCTATCCTCCTACTGAAAAGACCTTGAATACATCATCCATACAAACAAGATATGAACAAGTGTCAGTCATCATATCATCATATGACCTACTCCAGAGTTATTTTCAGCCAAAATAAAACTGGATAAATATTTTTAATTTCTGCCAGTTAAATAGCATTGCTGAGTTGATTAATATTTTAACAGCTGTTCCTGTGTCATTTTTTGCTCTTTTTTTCTACTGGGTACATATTTCTTTGCAGTGCAAATTTTACAAGTAATGAGTAGTAATATTTGAAAGATGGGAAATTGGACAGGGTTCATATCAGTTTGGGTAGAGAGAGCAAGAAGAGAGAAGTGGAAACATTAAAACATACAATCTCCACATCTTCATCCCCCAGCACCTCTTCCCACAAGTGGATTCTCCTCATCAGTTCCAGTTGTTCTACATTCCTTTCTCTTGTCAGCCCTTGACAAGCATATTTCTGCTTCCCAGTGCCATTAACCCTAGAATCATTAAGTCCCTCCAGTATAACACGAATCAAACTTTCGTCTGTCAGACTACCAAAGAGAAAAGCACTTCAATAAGCATAAACCCAACATTTTACACAAAATACGTAATGTTATACTTAAAAACTACCACACGTAGTGATAATAATACACACTGGTCAGTTTTTCTTCAGTAGGCACATTCAATGCACTGTTTTGCCTGGTGATCAAGACAAATGTTCCTTCGGCATGTCTTACAAAGGAATCGGGTCATTCATCTTTCCTTTGATGGACAAAACGCACAAATTTTTCTTCCTTCAGCAGTATCTGATTGAGGCTCTTCAGGAATGCCATCTTTTCCAATAATTTCAGCGATGATCCTCTTCAGGCTGCGCCTCAAAGTTGGTGTCTGAAGTCTCTCTTGCAGCTTTTGGAGCCATTAGCATTTCGGATATATCCTTTGCAAACTCTCGCCTTGAAAGTGGCTTTTGGCCTTTTTGAACCATCTTATACACATAAATAATATATCCATTGACATGTGTTGTATTAATCATACTATAAGAGATACACATTGGCCATCTTCTCATTTTTCTTGAAGAGGACATCAATGTTGACATTTCATTGAAAGTGTCCATGGCACCTTTAGTCCCATTGTAGTCTTCCGCCATATCTTTTTCCGACTGGCTGTTATTGTTCCTACTTCATGGCATGTAAAAAGGAGGATTACATCCTTGTTTGGTTTTCCTTTATAGGATAACATTGTTTTTATACCAGCATAACAAAACATGGAAGACACAAGCTTTCTTCCATTGACTGTTTTCATCTGTGGTGGTATCTGTGGCTTGTCTTTTCTCATTGCTCCAATGATTGTCAGGTTATGGTCGTAATGCAGAGAATCAGCCAGATGAATTGAGGTGAACCAATTGTCGGTCGTAATATTTCTGTTTAATCCATGAATTACCCGGGTAATTTCATTCACGACATACATTTCCACTAATGTCTCCTGAAGAGAGTGGTTCTCTGTCTAATTCAGAAAGAACTGCTGCTATCAATTCATCATCGTGCGCTAGATTTTCCATTTCAGTATCCTATTAAGCTTACGTATTACGTACAAGAAACGTTACTGTAATAAACCAAATATTCACACTACTTACAGCTATGTAGAAATCACGAATACTTTCACAAATCATAAACTTTCGTCTCTCAGACGACGGTCATATCGCAGCGAACAAACAACTGGACCTTTATGCTTGAAACCAAGGTCAGCACCGATTGTTGATAGCCGGGGAAGAATAGATGGAAGGGGAAGGCACAGTTCATTAGCGTCTGGAAATTCCCGCGGAAACTACAGGCACTAACACTTATTAATTGGACCACCTTAACAGATGTTTAGTCTTCAAGATTAGCCATGATATGATTAGACCTGTAAAAAATTCACAGAAGACGTATAGAAGGAACAAAGATCTACTTGTCAGACTAGGACTTCGGGGACTACGAAAAACTCAGCAAACAAACTGGTGTTTGATGGATAGATTCAGTAATATGGAAAGAACTGGTTGCAAGCAAGAAGGAATGGGACGTGTTACAACTTGGAGATGTTTCAAGGAAAGGGGAAACAAGGTAGGAGGAGGAAATAAAGCATTTCTATAAGGTGTCAAAGAATGTAAGACAAAGGGGAGTGGAATTAATTATTCAAAAAGGAAAAAACAGCAAATAACTTTCAACATTGAAGTCATACACAGAAAATGTTCACTCAACACTTATGTATGTCATTCACAACATGATTCTTTAATACCGAACTAATGCCAAACTGTGCAACAAAGGTTCAACTTGACGCAACATTCAAACCACAAGTAACTGTTCTACTCAACAGATTAATTTCAGAAAGTGACAATGGGTTGCTGGAGGATATCTTCGAGCTGCACAAGCAAAGCCATCTCTGTATTGGTCAAGAAGACTTTTGGAGGAGTGGAAGGTAAAGGCTTTCAGTATTCATTATCTGAGCACTAACAAGTAAGAGGGATAGAGCTAGTAAGTGGAAATAAACTTCTTGTCCTTCCATGTGAACCAAGCATTCCCTTACCACCTTAGCTATACAGCCCCACTTACGAAGTGTCCAATTACTTAAATAGGACATCTGATATGAAATTGTTTCCATTTAACCAGGGAATCTGCAATGAGCAAAGACCTGCTTTAGCAGATGCCAGGAATGTTTTGAAAGGGGGTACACAATTTTGGTATGAACAAAGTTGATATAAATACTGTATAATTTCACTTATTTCTTAACATTTTTTGAAAGAATATATTTTGCTTCTTTGTGAAAGTAGAATAATGGCCATCTCTCGGAACTGAGCAATAGTATCCACATACAGACTGCAATGTAACACCGTAGGACCAGTTATTTTCTCTGTTTTTCATACTTTCTGAAAGAAAGTGTTCTCCAACAATTTTGAATTAAATCTGTTTAACCAAAATTTATTTTAGAAATAAATGATCACATACCCTTCTAACTGTGCCATTGCATGGCTTTTCAAGGCATCATACTTCTGCTCCTGCTTCTTAATAGTTGATTCATATTCAGCTAAGCTAGCTCTAAGAGCCTCTTCATTCTTGACAAATCCTTGAATCACCTGCTTGCTTTTTTCATACTTCCTGAAAGAAATGTATTTGCCATTAGCATTGATAACCATGTAAGAAGACAAAATGAAAGCATACCTGCCAACTTTCAGAAAGAGAAATCCCGAACATCCTTACGCAGAATTTTTTTAACACATGCATGCGTAACAGTCTTGGGACATAATGAAAAAGGACGGCACGCGGGGGAGGGGGGGGGGGGTGTGTTTGTGTGGAGAGATTATAAACAATAGTAATACAAGTCAAATATAGTAAAACCTCGATGCATTGTTCTCGGAACTGTCATTTTGCCGTATTCATCATTGAATTTTTTTCGGTCCCAAAAATATTCCATATAAACCAATGTTAAATTTCCCCGCATCTATCGTTTCTCGAACTATCATTTTATCGCATCGATCGTCGAAAGTTATTTGTCCTCGGTCACAATTTTCCTTCACTGATCAATCGTGAGTAAGAAAAATACACGCAAGTTTTTTGAATTTAGAGGGACTGCTCAATACTCTTAGCATATAATAGCGGCAACCCGTTACGCGCGAATGTACATGCGATTCGGAGTTAGTAGTCATTGCATGGCTTTTCAAGGCATCATACTTCTGCTCCTGCTTCTTAATAGTTAATTCATATTCAGCTAAGCTAGCTCTAAGAGCCTCTTCATTCAGAAAAATCCTTGAATCACCTGCTTGCTTTTTTCATACTTCCTGAAAGAAAGGATCTTGTAGGCTGGAGTGTTGCGTGCAGGTTATTCACGCGTAACCTCACTACGAGCCTCCTAGTGCCAACGCTTCTCCTCGGCCCACTAACCGACCCCTAGAAGTATTCTTGTTTACAAGAATTAAAACGTAGACAGCATAAAACCCAAATTTACCACCATTTTCTGTGTTAGTATAGGTTGGGTAGGGCTACAACTCCATTGAAAATAAGAAAAAATCGTGCAGTGCGCCAGATACGCTTTAATTAGTCACAGGGTGATTAATCACGTTGCACCTTGTGGAGTGTGAGGGATGCTAGAGACCTGTTGACCGCTTTGTTGCCCTCTGCCCAATAGTCTCATTACAAGCCGGACTTAACCAAGTCAGACCAATAATCTTTCCTCAAAGCCTAGTCTTGTAACTAGTTCCTAAGGTGGGAGCTTCGCACAAGCCGCTGTGACATCGTTCGAGACGCGCAGCATTGAATTTCTAACCTCTGCGACATCGTCTGAGCTGGGCTGCGGGAGCCGCGACGTGTTGGGTATCCAACTTATCGTTCGAAAAATGTCTACGGAATCTTTTCCTAAATACAGGTTATCACCGTAATATCCATGTGTATACTTTGCAATAATAGAATTGACCTTGAAGGTTTTCAAATATTACGAAATGTGAAACAAAACGGCATAGAAGTCATGCTTTTTATTTTCATTTCATAAGCCTTTATCATGGCTGCAACATATTCATACCGGTATATATAGTATGAGCTGAATGGTTAGCACGTGTTGGCCTTTGGTTCAAAGGGTCTCGAATGGGTCAAGGAATTTGAATTTGCTTGGTTAATTCCAACGGTTCAAGGGCTGTCTGCCGAATTAAACATTAGAATTCATCTTAGGTAGGGAAGCATTTTCATATGTGCATAGATCGCCTATCATCGTCAACTCGAAAGACCTGCACCCGGCTCCGGAAGCCATGCGCCATTATTGTTTTTATAATAATAATAATAATAATAATAATAATAATAATAATATATTCACATAACAAATGTCCCAACACAATACCTGTATCTTTTTATTTTGTTTCCCCCTATATTTTTATGTTGCCCGCATTTAGTTTTCCCGCATCCTTCGTCATCCCCCCCCAAAGGATGCATCGAGGTTTTACTGTATATGTTATGATCACCCCTGAAATTAAATACACAAAGTTACATCTTGACGAATGCTCATCTGTTTTCACTGAACACTGGGAACACTTTCCGTGACTGTAAAAAAAAACAAGGAAATTAAGCAGAATATGCCTCCCGAAAAGACTGATAATATCGTTTCTTAGTTGAAATCATTAAGATAACCACTAAAATTACTAAATAGCTTAGAAATTGGTCACACAATTCCATGAGTTTCAGAACTACCGCCAATGTTACACACGCTCACAAACAAAGCCTTTCAGTTGTTACGAAGCACAACGCAGTTACTAAAGTAGTTTTATATAAATTCACAGCCTGCTACTTTTCATGGATTTTTCTTCAAAATTGTAGCCTGGTACTTGTTTGGGAACATCTCATTGAATGGGGTGGCAGTTGAGGTAGAACAGGTGACAAAAGCACAGTGATAATCGATAATGTGATTATCAATGCATTTACCGGTCGAATTTCAAACACTGCATCTCGTCAAGACCAAATACAGTCAGAAAGCGAAACCAAGCGCGGATATTCAAAATCCGTAGAACAACATTCATCCGTACAACCGTAAAACCCACTCAAAATCCGTACATTTTACGGAAAAACTGGAATACTTGGCAGGAATGTGAAAGTATATAGGAAACCTACACTTAAAGAGAACTTACTTTCAAAAAGAGAGAATGTATAATAGAGAGTTCTGCACTATTATGGAACTGACATTGCTAAAAATGTGCTCAAATTCAAGGATGTTTACAACTACACTACCAAATTTTGCTAGTCATCGATCATTATAAGCAATGAAACAAGGAAATATGACAAGAATACAACTATCCAAGTGATATTTCAATGATATGCATTAACCCATTTGCATCCTATTTAACTACCATAGCAGTTCACTCAGAAAACACATTTAAATCCCGCATGACGGCAGTCGTCTGCACAGTAACTTTTTCAATAAGTTATCACTAACACCGCTGTATTTACTGAAAGGTATGTACAACGAGGATGTTGTCACTTTTTGTCCAGTTCCAATCATTCAAGTTAGTCTGCGCCCAGGTACGAACTTGTTTCGAAAGACTTGGCCCATCGCCGTCATTTGTATCACTTTCCGTGTCATCGGCACTACTACACGCATCACTCAAACTCGAACTAAGACCTTCAGGGTCTATTTCGTCATCACAAAACATCACCGTCTTCATAATCAATCTCTAAAACACTATCTATTAGCTTTTGTATTCCATCTTCATCAACACCAAGATATCTGCTTGACGCCATGATGCAACTGACGCGAGTGAAATAAGATGAACAAAGATCCTTTTATCTTTTGTTCCAGAAGTGCGTGATAACCTGAGTGTGGAGCGTGGGAAATAACCAAAGCCACATGTCTAAACTTCAGCTCCGAATGCATATAAGTGTCATCTGTGAGTTAGAAAGTGAACCATATGTATTGAAGCATATACATGCATGTATAGAAGCATATACAGCAGTGCATCACCGCGAGCTGAGCTCGTCATTGGATTCATGTGCCACGAGTAACTTTTGCGAGCTAGGGTCGTCAAATGATGCGAGTGGGTTAAAAGAGGTTTTTAGTGAAACTAGAGAACAAGTCCAAAATGTCATGCATTTCTACAGACAAAGAAAAATGGGAAAACCCACAAGAAAAATCAGACAAAAATAGAGGAAATTTTGTTCTTTTGTTGTCAGTTCCTGTAGTCGTGCCCTAGTTCGTGAGCCATGGACCACACCTAAACAGCCCAATAAGTGGTCCTGAGAGCTATGGCACCAGCGGTTAAAGGATGAGAGTAGATATCTCCAACAATTATGAATTGTGGCTGCTCTTGCGCTTAAACTAGAAGAGCAGACATGTCCAGATGTGCAATCTCTTGAGCATGTCTGGTCAGCGTGTGCTATACTACTGAGCAGTAGGGCTAGTGGAGAAAAATCAGGTATGCCAAGCTCTGCAGCAACCATTCCGTTACTGCAGAGGAATGATTAAAAATCATTTTAGTATTAGTGCTAGCAGCAGTGGTCGACTATGGCAAAAATTATGATTGTTATTGAAGACGGCACTAAGATAGGACATTTAATAACATATTTAATCCTGCTTACATTTATACAATATTTACACAGTTTTACTTCTTACATATTTGAAATATTGGGCTCCTCTACGCAATCTCTGTACCGTGACTTATTTCTTTTTTATTTCAGTGCATGGAACCAATGCCTTTAGAAGCATGCAGATGAAGCACTGCCTTTGGAAGCCTGCCTGTCATTTCAAACCTACATACATTAATTTTTGGATATATTTGGTGCAGGAGAGAAAATATATTCACATGCATATGGAATCCCTTAATTTTTATGTTAAATTGCCGCTCAATGTTAAATTAAGCTCATCAGACAGAAAGTTAGTCACCCTAGTGCGCACGCACAGATGGATCGTTAAGCCTGTACAGATGGCGCAGCGAACTAGTCCCATGCTCAACCGCATGCGCACTGCCTCTACGTGAGCAAGCATAGGACAGTAGCAGTCGGTGAGACAATGACGTTTCAAGTGGAAAATTTACGTCAACATGGGTAGATGTAAAGATGTGACAGAGTGGCAAAAAGGGGCAATAGTATTTGGCCTTGACCATGGCAATATGGTGCATGAAGTTGCTAGAGTTCTTGGGGTTTTGCAGCAGACAGTTCAACATGTTTACAAGCAATGGTGTACTACATGTGGCCACGAAACAAGTCAGAATTGTGGTTGGAGAAAGATCCTCACCGAGAGGGACTGGAGACGCACTTCACAGCTTGTGAATTAAAGTCTCTTCCAACCCAACAGAAATTGCTGCAGTCAGTGAATGAAGGTCCATCCCAACCAGAGAACAGTGTGACGGGAACGGCATGCAATGGACATTTGGACTGTCACCTCACAAACACAAAGACGCCATTGCTCACACAGGCATATAAAGCTGCGCGTCTTCACTGGGCCAGAAAGCTCTAACGTGGACAGTAGCTGACTGGCAGAACGTAATGTGAACTGATGAATGATGTTTCTGCCTGTATTCCAATGACGCACATCGGCAAGTGCACCGAAGGCTTAAATGAAGCATTTCATACTGAATGTATGCAAGGTCAGGTTCAAGCCAGAGGTGGTTCTGTAATGTTTAGGGGTTGTTTTTCGTATCATGGATTGGGCCCACTCACTGAGGTGACCACTAACATGAACCAGGATGTTTATGTAAACATTCTGGATGATCAGCTGTTGCCCTTCAGTTAACATCTGGACAATGAGTAAGCAATTGATACCCCAATTTTTCAAGATGACAACAGCAAAATTCATCAGGCTGGATGCAAATGTGACTGGTTTTATGAACACTCCCCCATTCTATTACATCTCGATTGTTCTCCAAAATCACCCCACTTGAACCCCACTGAAAATCTGTGGGAGATGTTGAAACAGTGAGTGAAACGTCTACATCAGCATCCGCGACCAAATCCTCAGCAAGTGCCTTAACCCGGATGCGACTTATTTGCACAACCTTGCGGACTCGCGTTCTAGACAAATCCAGGAGGTTATCAAGTCCAGAGGCGGTGTGGCACAGTATTAAATGATGCTTGTAATAATTTCTCCAGAGGTGACTTAATTTTTTGTCTGGTAAGATTTTGATGCAGGAAGTTGTCCGCAAACTAAACCTTCAGCAAGTTTGCCACTTCGGACAAAAAGCCATTGTTCCTCCCATTGGGATCCCTGCGATATATCTGAACCACTACATATCTTCCTTCTCTCCAACTTGAGTATCCATGTTTTATCACCCAATATAGTGCAACTGCAGTCCCCCTTCTTCACACTGCTTAATTTTCGGAACAACGTTTCACACCTTCTGCATTAGTGCTTAATGAATCCCACAGGAACTACCGTGATGTTAGAAGTCTGAAATGTGGGTTCGGATATTCTAATCTGCAATAAATTATCTTATTTTAAGCAGTGTTCTCACCACTTGATACATTTTGGTATGTTATTATTTGGGTAGTTATTATTTATCACTAAAACTGATGCCTTAGAAGATACTCGTTAATTTAATACTGCACTTTTATTGGCAAATCATTACTTTGCTTTCACCTCCGGATACACAAAATGCTATTAAAAGTTCACTTGAGTAGCACTTTTCCTTCCCTATCCAGCTAACACAGTTATTGCCTACAGCATTTCCCTCACCCCCCCGCCCCCACCCCTCCCCAACCTACATAACCAACCAAATCAACCTCAATGATCACACACGTTTTTGAAGTCCTCCATCATTTCAGCACTAAATTTTTGAACAGCATTTCACACATTTTGTATTCTATACTCAAATCATTAACAAAGTTTTTGCATTAGGGCTTAATTAATCCCACAGGAGGCTACTCCGATGCTAAATGGCTGGAATGTGGGTTAGGATATTCTTACCTGTACTATATTATCTGAATTTAGGCAGCGCTCACGCTACTCAAGACGTTTCAGTAGGTTCTTATTTTCCATTAAAAATAATGTGTTTTGATTCACTCCTTAAATCAATTCTGATCTTTTATTTCATCAAAATTATCATGCATTAACTCTTATAATAGACAAGAAGCCATCATAAGACAACCAGGATTCAGAGAAATATCCATCCAAGTGAATGGCTTCGGGTAAACATCTGGAAATCTGATTTACAATACTCTCATTTTATAAATTAAAGTCTGCATGAAAACTTAGAGATTAGCTGTGTCGCAATGTAAACTAAACACTAATTCTGGGCATATGAAGGGCTAGAAAAATAGTATGCCAATGCCAGTCAAGGAATCTCTATGATGATAGAGGGAGACCCAAGGTAACTGTTAATATTGCCAATGTTTTGGCTGTCAATAGAGAATTATGAGCAGTATTTAGTTTGTGCACATGTGTTTGAACACTGAAACCTAAAGGACACAACAGTTTATAATGAAAATACATGTATGCTCATACATGAAATTTAAATGCTGCTTCTTCATGAAGTACACAGCAGATCAAGACAGTAGTAAAGTAGGCACCCAACCTCTGTCAGGTTATCATCACCGCACATTATGCATATTTGTAATGTTACCAGAAAATATTTTAATAGAAAATAGAAGAAAAGAAATGCAAAACTACTTACTGGTGTACATCAGAGAAAGCAATTTCAATGTTCTCAAGATGAGTTGACATAGTGTCCTTTTCCTTAGTCAATCTTGCTACTTCTATACTTTGGGCTTGTTTCTCATGTTCCTTTTCAGCGACAAGTCTTGAAATTGTTTTCTCATATTCCTCCAAAATGATACTGTAACAATAAACAAACAACATTATGAATTCTACAAAATATATTTTCTGAAAATTTTCTACAGTTCAGAGAACAGTCAAAACTAGTTAGTGCATTCCTCTTCAAGACATTTTCTCACTTAGTATGCTGTAAATTCTAAGCCCTGATTCACACTGTATCACATTATATAAAAAGACATCACTTATGTCAAATTTTTCCTATCACCGCTTAAGACAATGTTTTTCCTAGCCTTGAAAATTACTTTGTCATCCCTTGTGTAAGGAACACTATTTCCAACACAGATAGGAGCCCTTGCCACAGGAGGCAGGTCGGGGAAAGTTGTGCAAAAACTGGAAATGGCCTTGAATTCCTGAATTATGCAGGGGTAAATTACACCTTCAGGGAGTATGCTGTTAACTTCAGGGAAGTTCAGTTTTGTGTACCGGTTTTCAGTGGTATTGTTGAATAATCCAGTAAGCCCGTATGTGCTTGTATTTTGCATTCCATTCAAAAGTTAAAAATTAATTCTGTGTTGAGTAATACAATGAAGAGTAGCAAATATTTATCACATAGTCTATCTACGGATTAGGAACATACCCTTGTGAAGTTGACTAATGCATTGCTTATTTGTCTTGTGGTAGCCTAGTTATGGATACTGAAATAAAAGAAGTCGTGAAATCTCTTATTAATGTAGACAAAATTAAAATCCAGGATGTGGACACGCATCTGCATCTTACAGCAGTGGCGCGTATGTTGAAACTTGTACCTTCGAGATTTGACTTGAGTCGATCAAAGCAAATCAAAATGTTGTCGAATTCAAGATGGGGGTCAAAGTCATTCTCTAGCACATGGCCTCGCTTAACCGCCAAATACTTGTACAAAAATAATGAGTCACCACCTTATCAATACACTAATTTATTTACTTCCAAACTGGTAAATAAGGTCAAGACCGGTTTCGACCCCTAAGGGATCATCTTCAGTTGACATACACAAAAATATCTACAAAAACATCACATGTAATGATTAATGTTTAAGTTAAATTCAATTGTCATTAGAATGTTGGTAGGTACATCTTAGTTTGAAAATATGTGTTATGAGATTTATAGGCCTACTCTATTTGAGCTGTTATGTATATAGGTCTTATGTTCCCCTGCATACAGTGTCAAAAGTATTGCATTGAATATAATTCATCAATTTAACAAAATGCTAGTGAATTGATTACTAAGATAGTAGAGTATGTACATTTTCTGGGGAGGTACATGCTGTTTGTTCTACATGTTATCACTTTACAATTTATATTACACAATATGAAGTAAAATTATTTTTGCATTTGTACACATTGATAATATTAAGTCCAATATAGGGTCTTCAAGAAGTACTATTGGACTGTCAGTATCCTAATTACATTTTATGTAGTGGTTTATTGAACAATAACAACTAATCATAACAACCCATAGTACTGTTGTCAAACTATGTTAACCCCATTTTATGTCTGAAGAATGTGCATATAGCACCACATATTAGTACTTTTAATGTAAAGCATTTTAACAGGTATCTCATACCAGTATTTTAGTCCTAAGGGTTCATTTTAACAAGATTTTTACATGCCTGCACCTAACAAAACAAACAGTGTCAAGGTACAACTCTATTTTAAGACATAAAACAAGAATAGAAGGTGCTACAAATTTGTATTTTAGTATTAAGGATCCATGTCAACAAGGTACTGTATACCAATACTTTAGTCATAAGAATCCAAGAATCCAAATCAACAAGGTCCTTCTACATTTTTCATTTGACTGAACTATAAAAGTGAACAAGAAAATCTTATAAACCACTACCACTACAATAAACGCACCAGATTGGAAATGTCCGAACAAAGTCTGGCCCATTTTCAGTGCAACGAACATGATTTTTTGCGCCGGTTTGTGACTACAGATGAAAATTGGGTCCACTACTATACCCCAGAGACAAGACAGCAGTCAAAGCAGTGGAAACATGCTGAATCACCACCACCAAAGAAAGAAAAGGCAGTTCGTTCGGCCGGAAATGTCATGGTCTCAGTTTTCTGGGATGTAAAAGGCATTCTGCTGATAGATTATCTTCCTACTTGCCAAACAATTACGGGGCAATACTATGCAAACCTCCTAAACCAACTACAGGAAAAGATATGTGAAACAAGGCCTCGTTTGGCAAGGAAAAAGGTCATCTTTCATCAACACAACGCTCTGCCGCACACAAGTGTTATTGCCATGGCAAAAATTCATGAACTGGGGTACGAATTGTTGCCACATCCACCTTATTCACCTGATGTGGCACCATCAAACTTTCATCTATTCCCCAAGCTGAAAATTTTCCTCAGTGGACGGAGATTTTCTACAAGGGAAGAACTGACAGAAGAATTGGAGAGGTATTTTGCAGGCCTGGAGGAATCTCATTTTTGAGATGGGATCAAGGCATTGGAACATCGATGGACCAAATGCATTAGTCTACAGGGAGACTATGTTGAAAAATAAAAGCAGTTCCACTGAGGTAAGATACTTAATTCTAGTACATTCCGAGAACTTTTCAAACAACCTACGTAAAGCTGGAATTCAAGAGGACAAATTCGGGCAAATATTCGTTTATAGGAAGGAGAGTTAGGGATTGGAATAACTTTCCAAGGAAGGTGTTCGATAAATTTACAATTTCTTTGCAATCATTTCAGAAATGGCTAGGAAAACAGATAGGAAATCTGCCACCTGCGCGACTGACCTAAATGAAGAGCAGTAGCGAATGATTGATTGATACATACTTTAACACATTGCCCTGTATTTCGAATGTCCGCTTTTGCAATAAGAAGGCTGCAATTTGAGTAGTTAACATCTCTATTTCGAAACCTTGTTTTTTCTCCACTTTGGACCCAAAAATATTGGGATGCATAAATTATGCGAGAAAATACAGTATGCAGCACCTAGATTGACCCACACTGCTCCCAACTGGTATGAGATCAGATAGAAAATGGAGAAAATTATCAGTGCACAGAACCATAAATTTACTGTACCTAGAATGTGGAGTAAATCATTATTCTAACAACATTTCAACAGAATTGCTCGAAGCTTTTAACATGTTGAGCTACAGGAAAAATTACTACTACCACTACCACCAGTAAAATTATCAAAATCAAATCCACTTAAACTACTCCAATTACAATGAACTACAGCAGAGCTCAAACCTCTTGACATTTGAGGAGCATCACCCTGCCCGGCACTGGACAGTAGCAGCAACCGGCAAGAGAACTGCGTTGCCTCATATGGACAGGCTGCCTTGCTGCTTATAAAGCTACACTAGTGTTCAAAAGTTAAGCATAATCACCAAATGAGGCCATACCACCTGATAGGAATGTCAGAGGATTGCTGAACAAACAGAAGCTGACTCGCACATCATATGTCCCACAACTTGTCAAAAAAAAAAAAAAAAAAAACAGTGTCACAAAGGTTCTGATTGCTAAGGTACATCTTTGACAACAACTAACGAAACTAGGCAATGTCTTCCACAACAAAATATGCTGTTAATAGGGTGTATGGTTACCCCTAACAGCCACAAATGCTTCGCAGCGACGTGGCATGCTCTCTATTAGATGGTCCAAGAGCTCTTGTGGCAGTCTATTCCCTTCCTCCGAAAGGGATGTGTGATGACATTTGAGGGTCCTTGTTGGAGGCTGACGGGATACAATTCGCCTCCCCAATGCATCCCAGGCATGTTCTATAGAATTAAGATCCATAGACCTCGCTTGCCAGTCCATGTGATGAATGTCCTCCCCAGCCAGAAATTCATCCACCAGAGCAGCGCGGTGCGGTCGAGCATTATCTTAAATTAAGAGGAAGTCTGGACCAACCGCACCTCTGAAGAGTCGAACATGCTGTCTCAGTACCTCATCCCTGCATCTCCAAGCGTTAACAGTGTTCCTCAGACCACCCATGAAGATGTGCAGGTCCGTATGGCCATTCAATATGACGACGCCCCACACCATGACGCGACCACCACCTTACCGGTCCCGTTCCACAACGTTCCTGTGGTTGTATCGGCTACCGGGTTCTCTCCAGATTAATGTGCGATGGGAATTGTTCTCTAAACTGATGCGGGATTCATCTGTGAAAAGCACATGCCTCCATTCATTCACGGTCCAGTTTCGATGTTGACGGCTCCACAGTAAACGAGCCCGTCTCTGTGCTGGAGTGAGTGGGATGCACACCGCTGGACGTCGGGCAAACAGCCCTGCCATTCTGAGCCTCTGGTACACAGTTTGCCGGGAAATGTCAACCCCTGAGACAGCTGCAAGCTCCGCCGACAATTGTCTTGCAGGTACACTCTGATTTCCTCAGCTGGTTAAGGCCAGATATCTGTCCTGCTGTGGAGTAGTTACCCTTGGTCCACCTGGTACTGGCCTACGACTGACATCTGTGTCTTAAAATCGTCTCCAAAGCCTAGAAATGACACTTTGTGCCACATTCAAGGATACAGCAACTTCCGTCCGTGTCTGGCATGCTTCCAGGCGGCCGAGTATTCTACCCTGCAAAACATCATCGTGCCATTGTGGTATGTTCACCACGAAACTACACTCCGCACACTATAACAGGGCAAACACGACTGAGGGAATATGGGGCGCAGGCACTGGCTGTGTTTACCTTGCGGTTACGCTGCCAGTCAAAGCAGGGAACACGCCTTTCCTATACAGAGCGAACACTTAAGGTTGGTAGGTGCATATGTTGTGCAATTTGCGGTCTATTTCCTGTTGCCCTGCTTACTCGTAACTTATGCTTAACATTTGGACACTAGTGTCAAATCAAATACCATGAAAGTTCGGAGTAACTTGTCATTTTTGAGACTTCCAGTGCAACCGACACAGATGGGGGTCATTTTAGTGAATTTATACAAACTAGAATCACATTTTTAAAGGGAGTGGTTTGCATTTTATGGTTTGTAAAAGAAAGTAGCACTAGGGCCATACCCACCTTTCCACCACCAGCCCAATCTGATCAGTTTCAGTAGCTGTCTCTTTTGCTTTGTTATATTATGATGATAGCCCTGCTGATGCAAGATTCGAGCAGAATAATGCTAATCACTATGCTAAGGA
The DNA here is from genome assembly GCF_040414725.1 of Anabrus simplex. NCBI lineage: Eukaryota > Metazoa > Arthropoda > Insecta > Orthoptera > Tettigoniidae > Anabrus > Anabrus simplex. Next base: position 213,537,936 of record NC_090266.1, read on the forward strand.
GGCAGCTTTTGTTATATGAGACAGCTCTAATAGCTGCATCTAACAATATCTTCAGCTTTTCCTGTAGTGTCTGCCTTATCTCTTATCGAGTTGTGATCTTGGATAATTCATTATTACAGAGATGGCTTCAGCTTATCAGTAAACTTGGAAGATACTGTTATACGACTTGTTTCCTTTTTGAAACACTATTCTTTGGATGGAAACGTTTGTAACTATATCATCTTAACTTTATAAACCATATCCTTAGTATCATAATTGGAAAGTAATTGAGAATACGTAACACATTACTGGTAACAATTACGTTTTAAGAAAATTTTACTTGTAATCGTTACATTTTAGTACTCAATATACTCTAGTAATCGATATACATCGGTTTGTGTGTGGCCATTTCGGAACTCCAGCACTTGCAAAGCGTGGCATCCAGTGTATAAAACAGAGGATAAAATGAGCACTTGTACATTTACTACCGAGTGAAGTAGGCTTCAGTTTAACAGCGGCTAGTTTTGGCTAGTCTTGTAGCTAGTGGCTTTACATCGCACCAACACAGATAGGTCTTATGGTGACGATGGGATAGGAAAGGCCTAGGAGTTGGGAGGAAGCGACCATGGCCTTAATTGAGGTACAGCCCCAACATTTGCCTGGTGTGAAAAAGGGAAACCACAGACAACCATCTTGAGAGCTGCAGACAAAAAAATTCGAACCCACCATCACCCGAATCCAAGCTCACAGCCGCGCACTCCTAACCGCACGGCCAACTCGCCCGGTAGCTTTGTTTAAATCTAAGAATTTCATTTTTATCCGTATTGAACTGAGAATGGAAGATAGGAAAAGGTGGACCCTTTTAAGTTTCCTATCTTCCGGTAGCTTTGTAGCTTTACATTTGAGAGGCGAACGGGTTAGTCCACACAGTCTGCTGTTCTGAGGATGATTTTCAGTGGTTTTGCATTCCAGATTGCAATGGGTCTAGTAGCGAGTGATTTGCGAGATAGTCAGTCAGTTGCTCGTGTATTTTTCGTTCAAGGGCTTTAGCAAGCGAGGGGGTATAGATATAGGGCGGTAGTCCGATGGATAATTTGACGTGGTGTTCTTTAATACTGGAATAATTTGAAATTTCTAGATTAGAACTGGCAAGGTTAATAGCTTTGTCCACAATACTTATTGCAAAAACCAGTTAAAATTTCATGCATTTGTCTTTCAATAGGTTTTCAAAATTGGATATCACATGAGGAAAATATACAACTTAAATTCTGTTCATGACTTTCGTGTCAAATGAGTTACTTAATTACTTAAACAAACAAACAAACAAAAAAACACAAAGTCCATATTCAAATTCTGATTTTTTACTATTGCCCGTTGTAACAAAACTGCCTAGGCAAAACCAAGGGAAGGATAGGGAGTTTCTGATTGGTTAATGTATACTGGGAAGCACAGCAGCTCGCTTTAAACGCATGCTCCTGCAAACGCGTGAGCGATAAATTTAACAGTTCGGAGGCAGTAATGATATTCCTATCCGTTACTTGCTGGCCAGTAACAGATATTCTTCAGTTATTCGAAGTGCTTCGTATTAGAGTTTTCAGTGGCAATACATACAGTACCTAGTTCCTAGAAACAGTTACCGTATTTTCTCACAGACCGTATTTACTCGCGTATCAGATCCCTTTTTTCCCCACATTTACACCCAGAAAAAGTAAAGTGGGGTCCAATATGTGATTACCTCAAGTTTTGTGCAGTGAACACATGATTTCTATTTATTTATTTGTCTTCATTAAATGGCAACGTTAGGGCTCTTGGCCCTCTATTACACTTAACCACATACAATTTTTTTTTTACAGCATTATTCAAAAATATCATTGTATTCAATTTCTGTTATTGAGATAAATAAGTCAGATAAGGAATAACAATAATACAATTAAGATTACTACTGATGAAAAATTATAGGATAAATAGAGAGTGGATAATAACAAAAAAATATCAACTTATGACCTAAAGAATATATCTACAACTAGCTTAAACGAAAACTTATTCAAATGTAACATACATACATTATCATTATACACTGTTATGCCTTTCAGCGTTCAGTCTGCAAGCCTCTCAATTTACTAAACGTCGCCACAATAATCGATTTGCAACTAGTGTTGTGGCCTCATTTAGTTCTATACCTCTTATCTTTAAATCATTAGAAACTGAGTCTAACCATCGTCGTCTTGGTCTACCTCTACTTCTCTTACCCTCCATAACAGAGACCATTATTCTCCTACGTAACCTATCCTCCTCCATTCACCTCACATGACCCCACCACCTAAGCCGGTTTATGCGTACAGCTTCATCCGTCGAGTACCCCCTACCATTGTTCCCACCTGCTTTTACCAGCAATCATTCTTGCTACTTTCATGTCTTACTTCTAACTTATGAATAAGATATCCTGAGTCCACCCAGCTTTCGCTTCCGTAAAGCAAAGTTGGTCTGATAACAGACCGATATAAAGATAGTTTCGTCTAGGAGCTGACTTCCTTCTTACAGAACACTGTTGATTGCAACTGCAAGCTCACTGCATTAGCTTTACGACACCTTGATTCAATCTCGCTTACTATATTAGCATCCTGGGAGAACACACAACCAAAATACTTGAAATTATCGACCTGTTCTAGCTTTGTATCACCAATCTGACATTCAATTCTGTTGAATTTCTTACCTACTGACATCAATTTAGTCTTTGAAACGCTAATTTTTATACCATACTCGTTGCACCTATTTTCAAGCTCCAAGATATTAGACTGCAGGCTTTCGGCACAATCTGCCATTAAGACCAAGTCATCAGCATAGGCCAGACTGCTTACTACATTTCCACCTAACTGAATCCCTCCCTGCCATTTTATACCTTTCAGCAGATGGTCCATGTAAACTACGAACAGCAAAGGTGAAAGATTACAGCCTTATCTAACCCCTTTAAGTACCTTGAACCAAGAACTCTTTCTACCATCAATTCTCACGGAAGCCCAATTGTCAACATAAACGCCTTTGATTGATTTTAATAATCTACCTTTAATTCCATAGTCCCCCAGTATAGTGAACATCTTTTTTCTCGGTACCCTGTCATATGCTTTCTCTAGATCTATGGAACAAACACAACTGCATATTCCTCTCGTAGCATTTTTCAATTACCTGGCGCATACTGAAAATCTGATCCTGACAGCCTCTCTGTGGTCTGAAACCACACTGGCTTGCATCCAACTTCCTCTCAACCACTGATTGCACCCTCCCTTCCAAGATGCCCTTGAATACTTTCCCTGGTATATTAATCAACGAGATACCTCGATAGTTGTTGCAATCCTTCCTGTTCCCTTGCTTATAGATAGGTGCAATTACTGTTTTTGTCCAATCTGAAGGTACCTTACTAACACTCCATGCTAATCGTACTACTCTATGAAGCCATTTCATCCCTGCCTTCCCACTATACTTCACCATTTCAGGTCTAATTTCATCTATTCCTGCTGCTTTATGACAATGTAGTTTACTTACCATCCTTCCCACATCCTCAAGCGTAATTTCACCAACATAATGTTCCTCCCCCCTTGAGCTTGGCTGTTCACAACTGGAATCACTAGAGCATCCTTCCAAATGTCTGGAAAAGTTCCTGAATTTATACAGTAATTGAAGATATGAGTAATGATCGGTAATACTGCGCATATGACATTTTTTATGAAGCCTATTGGAATACGACCCGCTCCTTTCGCTTGAGATTTAATAGAAATTAAAACTGTTTACTTCGTTTATATTGACAGTTCGCAATGAGAATGTTAGTTCAATATTCAAGTACAGTAGAACCTCGATTATACGTTCCCGGAAGCTACGTTTTCCCGTATTATCCGTTCAAATTATGTGGTCCCGCGAGCATCCTAATTAAATCATGTTGTAAAAATCCTGCATTATCCGTTCCTCGAAGAAACGATTTCCTGTATCAACCGTTCAGAAATTTCAGTCCCATCAACGCTAAATCCTCGATCACGCGTTTGTCAAGAAACTGTATCTCACGAAAGGACGGCAACGCATACTTGCGGATCATGGTGTTAACGTCCAGTCATTGCGGTAATTTGAGGAAGCGGGAAAGCGATCGGCGGTGAACTTGCAAAAGGGACCATCTTAGCGTCACATTTGGGTGGTATTGTTTAGAGAATCGAAATCAGAAAGCAGAGTGTGTCCACAACAATTGGAAGGAGACAGAGCACATTTTGACAGCTCTACTTGAAGACTGAATGAGTTTCGTCAAATGTTCGTACTTGCAAATAGTCTACATTATGTCCAGGGTTAGACGTTTACTCCCCCCCCCCGAGTGTATTGCCGAACAGGTTTTCGGCACTTCCCTCAGGGTACTGTATAGTCGCTGAGCTTTCAGGAAGAAATTTAAACTGCTCTTTCTTAAGCAACATAAATTTAGTATTTTAATTTAATATTATCGCATACGATTATGTTCAGATCAAAAATTAGATGTATGGCTTTTCAAGCGTTTGCTCTATTAACCAGCGTTTTGTCTTAGGTCTGACACTGGACTCTTCAGAGTGGGATGTGTCAGACTCTACCCACCGACGCTGGGGTGTATGCAGGTGAACTTATTAGGAGCCTATTTAAGAGGCACAGTCTGATAACTGCATACGGGAGATAAAACTCCACAATGATGAGTCTAGTGTCAGTCCTAAGACGAAACGCTGGTTAATAGAGCAAACGCCTGAAAAGCCATACATCTAATTTTTTATCTGAATTTTTATATGCTCTATTGGTGGAAAAATATCTGATTCCCTCCAAGGGAACTTAGAATTTCCATACGATTACGTTATCAAGACCAGAACAGATGTTGCACCTTCTTACATACATAAAGCCATGGGAGGTTTTGGGATTACCTATTACTGTTTTGGTCCTAATGTAAGACTAGGAATTTCACATTATAATGTTAAAATGTGAAAACCGCAGTCATTTTATTTGCGCATGTAAAAATCTTTGCATCATTTCGCACTCATACCGACTTGGACAGCGAGCGCGTTTTCCAGCTGAGGTCAAGGTCGCAAATAATCGTAAATTCGGAAATTTTGATATTTTTTCTCTTTCCAATTTAATCGTGATTAGTGACGGACATTATTGAATATAATGCATTTGAAAACTTGAGAATCGATACTTACATTTGAAACAATATTCTCAAATTCAACATAACCTTTAAAAGTCGATGTAGGCCGTAGGCCTAATTTGCGCGATAGAAGATTTCCATTAACTGACTATGAACAGTATACCAGTGACCAAATTACAATGGAAGATTTAAAGAAAAAGGGATTTCACCATCATGTTGGATGCTTTTGTATCCAATGTGCTTTATTTTACTAGATTAGAGAATTAAAAAATACTTGTAGTTGATTGTTTGGCTTGATGTTATTAGGTTTTTCGAACAGCTTGACCGATCAAAGTTGCTGAACTGAAAGAAGTTTTCGGAGGAAACCAACAAAGTTTCCCCGGTAAAAATGAACGTGAAGTTTCGAGACTTTTAAGTTGCGTACTGGTAATTAATGTTTGAAGCCGGCCCCGCGGTCAAACTTGCCTGCCTCTCACCCGGAGGACCCAGGTTCGATTCCCGGCCAGGCCAGACATTTTTACCTGGATATGAGGGCTGGTTCCAGGTTCACTCATTCTACGATTACCTTTAATTGAGGTGCTATTTAATGGTGAGATGGCTATCCCGGTCTAGATGGATAGGAATAACAGCCGAGTGGATTCGTCACACTGACCATGCGTCACCTCGTAATCTGCAGGCGCTCGGACCGAGCAGCGGTCGCTTGGTAGCCGGAAGGCCCACTGGGACTGTAGTTTGGTTTGGTTTAGGGGTGTTTGTAAGATTTTAAGTATACATATTTCTTTTTTGTGATGTTTAGCCAAATTGTTCATGGTTCATTCATTCCCGGATTTTCCATATTCCCATGTTGTACTTTTTTTTTTTTCGGTGGTCCCTCCAAAAACGGAGAATCGAAGTTCCACTGTAATTGCTATCTTCGTGTGATGGGATTCCGGACTGGGGTCGAGTTTCCTTAATTTGTTTACCAGTGAAATGAGAGTTAATTGTGTCCAGTGTTATTGTTGGAATATGAGGTTCTTTAATTTTTCCTGTTCCTTTTGAACGTAACTGATTCTACGCATTAACGGGTATTGAGATTTTTTGTTTGATTTCTGATATATTTAAATTTACTGTTTCTAATTGTTTTGTTCCGAAACGACAGTATTGTTCGAAATCAGTTTGCTCTTTTGTTGCTCTGTACTGGCGAAACAAAGCATCACAGTGGGCCACTGTTGCTTTTATCTCGGGGCAGGAGAGCAAGTAACCCTTGCGTGCAGAATGGGAGCATGCTAGTCATGGAGTCTTAACAGTAAGGAGTTAAATCGATGTACTTTCAAGTTCATATCGTGCAACCTGTCATATGTCCTTCCAAGGCAAATTATATGAGTCATGTTTTAGTTCAGTTAAGTCTGTATTTTTCATGTCTCTAGTTTATATACTTAGCTTTAAACTTCAGCACCTGCAGTGAGTAGCACAGATAAGATTGTGTGCAGAGATACCAGAGATAGAGATTTGTCCATGCTTGACAGCCTTATGGGGATTATTTGTCACTAAGTAGTCAATTATGGTGTGGGTTGAGCCGCTACGTATGTGTGCGCGACTAGTTGCGTCTGATGGTAAGATGGTCATGTCAATTGAAATGAACAGTCTACGAATTCGGTCCGAGTCATTAGTCTAGGTCAGGAGATTTATGTTAAAATCACAGAGGATTATGATGTGTTCGTAACCTGGTATCAGTTTCAGCAGATCCGCTTCAAGTGCATCTATGTTGCTTACCTTGGGTGGCTTATACAGTACTACTATTAACACTTTCTGGTGGTTGACAATCGCCTCAAGGAACATATACTGTAGAACCTCGATAATTCGAAATCGGTTAATTCAAAATCCCGCCTAATTCGAAGAAGCTCTCGTTCCCGGAAATATGAGATACAGTTTTGCATGTTATTTCAATTGTTTAATTCGAAATACGGATAATTCGTAATTCGAAGTACAATGTCGGCCCCATTACCGAAATTCAGACTTTTAATTCGAAACTGCCTTTACATTTTAAAACAATAGTACCGTATGTTACAGAGTAATTTCAACTCTAAATTTATCTGCTCCGCGTCATAATAGAACGCGCGTTCCGGAACGTGGAGGGGTAGCTTTCCGCACTTACACTCACTTCGGTGGGTCTACAGTGCGCTTCATGATTGCTAAGTTGAATGAAATCGGAACTCTTGTGTGTTCAACCTTTTAAGGAACGCCGTAATATCACGCAACATGCAGTGTGCGGGAAAACAGAATCCGCTAACACTGGCGATGCCGACAGTTGACGAAAAAACGTGGCAAATATAATAAATTCGTAGGCACCGAACAATACCGGTACTGACATTGCCGGTGAAACTGCATTGCTTTACGGTATGTTAATGCGAGCCCAAATGGCCTTATTGTTTTAAAGGAGAAATTGCCAGCCGGGAAATCGTAGTGTGAGGGATGGGGGTCATAGTAGTGCGTTGCAATGCACATGGAAGCGAGATACTTTATTCCCTCGTCATAGGAAACCGATAAGCCACAATGTTTTAAGAGTGCCGGGCACTTTCCATGCCAGTACAAAGCATCTATAATAAAAATGCAAACAGTAAAGAAATCCAAAAAATAATGCATTTGCACAGGGGAACCGGCATAATTTATCCTCGTCTTTGAATTGTGCGATTTTTTCTTTCGTTGCGCGAGGTTATGTTTGTCAGTGATTTATTCAAGTGCATTATTTGAACATTGTAAATGCACCTTGTTGGATACATTTCGGAAATAGTTTTTTCCATGGCATTTTAAAGGTTTAAACTGTGAATCGAGGTGATTGCATGTATCAATGGTTCTTAGAATACTTCGTGGCGCGGCAAGTGTTTACATTTCTGAAGTACGAGGGAAGTGCCATGGCGGGAAATCGTACAAGGATAGAGTCATAGGGAAGTTCGATTTTAAGGGCATCGGGTACTTTCTGTGTAAATACAAGGCATCTAAAATGCATACAGTATAGTAATCCAATTAATAAAGCACTTGCACATGGGAGCGAGCATAGATTTCTCCTCGTCTTTGAATCGTGCTTTTTTTTTCTTTCTTTCGTTTCGTGAGGTTATGTTTCCCAGTGAGATATCCGAGTGTATTATTTGAATACTGTAAATGGACCTTCCTGGATATTTTTTGGAAATAGTTCTTTTTTCATGGCATTTGAAAGGTATAAACTCTGAATCAAGGTTAAATGCATGCAGTAACGGGCCTTAGAATATTTTGTAACGTGGCAAGCGTTGGTACTTCTGAATTGCGAATTGGCGGTTAATTCGAAATCACGTAATTCGAAGTCCGATTTTTGAGTCCCAATGACTTCGAATTAACGAGGTTTTACTGTATTCAGCATGCGGGGTGTCATTGGGAGAAGATTTACAAATTACTTTGCTCTTAATGTCGTCTCTACAGTACACTGACACACAACTGCCTCGTTTACCTGCACAGTCATGTCTGTATAAAGTATACCCATCTATTTTTACAAGCGCGGAACTGATACTGTTAGTCAACCAACTTTCACTCAGACCGATAAAATGCATTTTGTATCAGAAATTATACAACGGACTTCATCAAAGTGACTTAAAAGTGATAAACAGTTAATGAGGCAATATTGCAGGGTTCTAGGAAACTGTGGCAAGGCACGTTTCAACAGGATTCCTGTGGCTCAGGCTGGGGTAGGGGAGCTACTGGTGATTGTGAAAGAGGGTTGTCATTGTCTTTGAATACGTCCGGGTCAGTGGTGCGCAGGAATTTGTTATCTGCTACAAGCACAAGCTCATTAGACTTAGCCATTATCATGCATAACTAAAGAAACACTTACCGAGAATTTCCCAGGTACATTCACTGACTCAATTCGCACACACTCAGAGACACACATAAATATATACCGTCAAACGGGGTGATTTTGGACGGGTTTGAGGTTATTTTCGTCTTAACTCACAAAGGGAATCTTAAACTGTATTTTTTATCATCCTAATAATGAGGAATATACCCAATTAATGTAATACCCTACAAACGAAAAATATTTGCCAATGCAGGTTTTCCTGAGATAACAAAAAGTAGTGTCTGAATTCACCCCGTACTTCGGGGCGATTTCGGACGCACATGCATTTTAAACCGCTGTCCGAAGCTTCAAAGCGTATTAGGTGATTTCGGATATAAATAGGCCTTTATTTCAATTCTTCGTTCCTTTTGCTTTAGTTTTGTGATATTTTAAGTGTTTTGAGGGTGTCCAAAATATGACTAGCTTGTTAAAATCATTGTAATGATAAATGTAATATGTTACTGATCGATCTTTTTCTTTTGACAATGTAAAGTTTTCCAGTCTAAATTGAAATATTAATAGTTATAAACTGTACAGAGATCCTACCGAGAAATCTCAATAATTTTTCTTACAAACGATACAAATCTCAGAGCAAAAAAAGGTCGAAACAATGAACATGTAGTTGCCACGGCCTATAAATCTAAAATAAGTTTTCTTTGAAAATAAACATTCCTCTCTTCTCAACTTGGACTGGAATTATTTTCAAAATTTGTTCTTTAGCTGTTGTATCCTCAGCAAGGATGTTAGGGTGCACAAATACTTTTCTGCTGTTTTTATATGGGCGCAAGTATTTGACATCCACATCCGTTGAACGAATATTTCAGGCCAGGCCAAAATACTGCCTGTATGCTCTTTGTTCCTCAACTTGTAAAGGCCGTAGAGACTATGGTATTTGTTTCATCTCAGCGGATGTCACGGCCAAAAATCGACTTCCCAGGAAGAACATTTTATTTGCGGAGGCGGGAAGTAGCAGGTTGTGTTGGGTTGGAGCATGGCCGGTGGGTGACGAGCTTCCTTGAGCATTTCCTTCTTCCTCATTTAGCATTGGTTGTCTTCCCATTTTTTGGATCTACATTCCGCACTTTATTTTGTAGGGTGGACCAAGGCATACTATAGAAATAAAATACTTTCCTACAAAACAAATTTTGGTTCATAATTAACCCCTCGAGCAGCTTCTTTCTGCCTCCGATAATTTCTAGGCATTGTCCGAAATCACGCAGACTGCTTTCGACTTTCAGTGAAATGTGCGTAAAACACTTTTCGAAAAATCACACCAAAATTCCACAGCAATCGTTTATAAACACTTCAGTCAGTTGATCTCGCTAAGAACCATAGGTACAATGCATTCCTTCCGACCGCGACAATCGAAAGTATCCACTTAATAATAATGCATGAACTTTCAACAGTGCCAGTGCATACGGGAAATTTTCCAAAGTATGAAGTCGATTCGTAATACAAAGCACAGAACGCGGGAAACATAACCTCAAGGTCAAACTAAAATGCGCGCGGAAGTGCACAGCACCGGCGGGTCATTGCTATGCGACAAAATACGGCAAATCTACCATACTGTCCGAAACCACCTCTGTGTCCGAAATCGCCCCGTTTGATGGTACATCTGAAACCTACTGAACATTTTAAGACTTAAACCTTAATTCACTGTTACACCTGCTGAGTTTAGAACTCTGTTCAAGTCACCTACAGTACTAATATATTCTTTACTTCCATTACTACTATGCATCCTTTGACTGTCCATACCTGCTTATGCCCTAGGATATCCCTAGCTCTGTTTAGGATCTGTTTCCGGATACCCGTAAGCGATTCAGTTATTAGAAATTTAGATCCCTTGAGAAGTTTCTTAACTCTCTAAACCCAGTAACCATCTTGAAACCTAAAGAATTTCAGAGTGATCGGTTGTCTTCCCATCACAACGGCTTCAGCTGTTGTACATTTCCGCTCACCAAGTCTGTGGTAGCGGTCAATATCTCCTAGTGTGATGTCCAGTTGTAGCTTATCCCTGATGAAGTCGTAACCTTTTTATACAAGTCTTCATCTGGTTCCTCGGCAACACCATGCAGTAGGAGGCATTTACGACGGCTATACTAAGCCAAATCGTCAATCATTTCTCGGCAATTTCAGTGGTCACTTGGTCCTTGAATGTTTTAAAGTCGGCAGCCAGGTTCAGTATTTCCTGTCATGGGTTGGTAGTAGTGTCGCCAGCACTGGTGGTCGCTGCTGCTAGGCGAGCTTGGAAGTCACTCAGTTGACTTTCAAAGACAGTTATTCTTTGATTAACTTCTTTAAGTGTCATGTTTTAGAGATTTATTTCAGCTAGAACACTGTACAAATGTTTTCACTGACAGAGTTCGTACCTAGATGCGGTTGTTCTTGCTGTTTTCGCAGGATATAACAAAGAGCACTTAACACTCACACTGCACAGGCCGCCATCTTATAGTTCGAGCTATACATTGTACATGCATATATTCTACGCTGTTCTTTAACAAACTCATGAATGTATTTCAGTTATACTGGCTATTTTCTTTGGAAGGCCATATTTCTAAATGTAAAAAGTCAACAAATGATGAACACTATTTTTTTTTTTTTTTTTGCTAGGGGCTTTACGTCGCACCGACACAGATAGGTCTTATGGCGACGATGGGATAAGAAAGGCCTAGGAGTTGGAAGGAAGCGGCCGTGGCCTTAATTAAGGTACAGCCCCAGCATTTGCCTGGTGTGAAAATGGGAAACCACGGAAAACCATCTTCAGGGCTGCCGATAGTGGGATTCGAACCTACTATCTCCCAGATACAAGCTCACAGCAACACTACTTTTAGGCCTACATATAAAGTAAATATATTCCGTTTTAGTTACTCCTATCAAGTCATTCGTTTCATCTCGTTAATTCCTCTGATGAGGTTGATGTCAGAAAGGGCATACAATCGTAAAAACTCGCTACGAAAATTCATCTCACTTCATACTTGACCTCGTAGAGAAAAGGTATAAGGGTAACATATTATTATATTATGCAATATTGATACAAAATAACTCGATGACCAGTCATTTGTGTCTGTCAGTTGACGAGTAGGCCCAAGGACCACAGTAAGTCTAGCGCCGCTACTGGCATGTCGTCATTCCAAGTGATGTTATCTTCACTGCCATCTCGTGTTCTCGCCAGCCATGCACTGCAATCTAGACGGAGAGCATTCTAGGCCCCATCTTTTAGAACTTTTTAAAAATAGTTTTGCTCCCGACTATAGAGTCCAAACTGTGTGAAGCTATTCCCAAACTGTTTCTGAAGATGATCTCTGGTGTATGTTTAGCAGAAGCCACTCCTTCGAATACAGCCATGTTGTTGAAAGCGTGCCAAACCACCAGCTGGTAACTACCGTATGTTACGAGTTGTATTTCTGAATGTAATACATAGTGACTGGAAGCATTCTTTTGATAACCACAGCTGTTGAAAGCCAGACCCTTGTGTTTTTAAATATATTTCATGCTTGTTCTCTATATTTATCACATCAGGAGTTACCAAAACAGCTGTAAATGAGAACATAGACTTTCGTTTATGTTAGGTATGATATCGCCCAGTTAGTACCAAAAACTCTGACAGAACGAATAAAAATAAATAACAAGGAAAGTTTGCCACATTTATGGATATCTACAGGTGTGGCAGTAATGCGTTTATCATCATAATGTTTAATTCCGTACATTCGTTGCCTCATTTTTTTTATTAACGCATACTCTAGTATGTTTTGTTTGGAGTCTCCAAAAATCGTTGAAGGTAATTGGGGACATTAAAAAAATCAATATTATTATTATTATTATTTGTTAGGTACATTGGCGAGTAAAACAATTGTGATTGGATGGTTTTTTTACATGTCTTAAACCTAGTTCTCTCCCCAAAAAACCCCTATATTGGCCCAAGTTACAAGATATTAAATGATCACTTTGTTAATGATCTCGCCTGCCTAATACGCCTAGCAACAACCATGAATATTTCCTAACTAAAGTAAACTTGTTTCCCCACCCTGAGGTGGTGCAGTTCATTTTTAGACAGGCCCCCCAGTGAAAGGGAATTGCCTGCACCATTTTTTCCGTAAATCAACCTTCCTGCCATTCGTAAATCTCTGGCAATACGGCACCGGGAATCGAACTCAGGTTCCTGTGAACGGCAGCTAATTGTGCTATTACGCTGGCGAATATTGTTAACTACAAAACACAGACATAAATACATGACTGATGCGTGCTTGCAATGCGCTGGTCAGACAAAACTATTCACCTGTTTGTGCGATATCATCAGAGCTGGAATAGGCCTACACTATGGAGGCGGACATTTCTAAACTACGAAACACAGATATACCGCACGACTTCAACACGTTTTCATTGCGTGGGTCATCAGGACAAAACTAATCACAAATTTATGTGATGTCAACAGAGCTGTAAAAGGCTTGTATCCATTTCGAAGTGGAATCGTTCTTGTGACGAATTACGTTGGGGGGGCCTTGTATGCCAGATTTATTTTTTCATTTTCTTAGCCAAAGGGGTCTAATACGCAAGGGGATCTAATACACGAGTAAATACGGTAATTAACGCACTTTCACGCATATGTTTTGAATAAAAATGTCAACTACTGAGATAGCAGCCTTCCTATTGCGAAAACAGGCATTCCAAATACTGGGCAACATGTTAACAGCCAGTAGGAAATACCACTGCACTAGTTCAGTGAGAAAATCAGCGCAAAAGTGACTAGTGACGCTCTACTCCAATCTGGTAAAAATGTATTTTGTAAGTGTTTCAGGCATGGGACATGCATTTTCTGTGATCTCAGAATGGTTTGTTAGCCCACAGTGAGAAAGAATTTGAGTAATTCTGCATCATATAAACTCGCAGCGATCAGTTTCGGCAAAACATACGGGCATAGGGCAGCGGCCCGAAAGTATTCAGTGTCCGAATGCAACATGCGCTACTGGGGTAGCAGAGAAGTACACTTCGAGGGACGAACAAGTCTTGCAAAGAATTTTGCAGACCAAAAAGGGGCACGTTTCCGAAAGTAGGAGGAGGATCTGCTTAAATATACGATTTCGATATGCAACGTTGAATATGCCGTTTCTCACCAAATGCTGTATTTTGAAGGACGAGAAATAGCTGTTGCTGCTGCATATGGAATCAGTGGCTCTGATCTGAAGGTTAACCGAAGCTGGGCGATTAATTTTATGAAGAGAAATGGACTTTCCCTTCGACGAAGAACAACAATATACCAAAAACTGCCCAATGATTTCAAACAAAAAATAATTGATTTTCATCGCTTTGTCATTATGAAGCGTAAAGTGAAGGAATATTTGCTCTCCCAAATAGGAACTGCAGGTCAGATGCCAATTAGTTTCCATATGTCACAAAGTCGAATAATCGATAAGAAAGGGACATCGAGTGTTATCGTAAGCACTACCGGAAGGGATAAACAACGATGTACTGCAATGTTTGCTGTAACAGGTGATGGCAGAAAGCTTGCACCTTATGTTATTCTGAAACGAAAAACAATGCCTAACGTAAAACTTCCACTAGGGTCCCTCTTTCAATGCCTGGCTCTTCTCGTGTTGGACAGGTTTCTTTGGGTGTTTTTTTTTTTTTTCCAGTATGTCATTATGTGTACTTTCATGAATTGTACTTTTATTAGATCATGTTTATCTCAGTTCAGGTTGTACTGCCAGCTTGTAACCGGAATAATATTTTCCAGTGTCTGTACTTCAAACCCACATGCCCAACTTACCTGATGTACCCTATTTGACTTTTCAGAAAAAAATCTCATGCCAGGATTTTACGGTGAATGATAACTGAAAATGAGTTTAACCTACCGTGTGTACATTTTATTTGATGTATCTTTTAAATTTAAATGAATTATAAATAATGTTTTAAATATCTGAAATCCTTGAACATTTTACACATAAGTTTTTGCCTGTATTTCTCGTCAAAAACGTTTGTTAACTGCATCTTGCGTTTCACTCCATGTTGTGGACAATAAGCAAAAGATACAATAGGATTTATGAGGACAGGAACTGAATTAAAGGGAAGCTGTTCGTTAGAAGCACGCTGAAGGAAGGTAACCAATAATAATAATAATAATAATAATAATAATAATAATAATAATAATAATAATAATAATAATAATAATTTTTAACCGATTAGATTCTGAATATTTTTAGAACAGTTGTGTCTTCTGGGACTGAATATTTTTCAAGTTCTCTGTGAGATAACTTATATTTAGTTCACAAAATTGGTACAACTACTAATTCACTGTTATAATTAGGTTAATTAAGATACACCAAGATAAATAAAATTTTAGAGTTTTTCCCGCATCAGAATACCTGCAATGAATAAACTTAACGTCCACCTATTCAATACAATAATATTATTTATATATGTAATTACAACATTCTAATAATATTCAGTACTAGTTTTGACGCATTTTTGAGTCATCCTCAGCTGTACAAAGAAATCGGAAAATAAGCAAATTATATAGAACTCGTGATAGATATTTAATTGTGCGTGATATAAAAACCCTATGAAATCTACATTAAAACAATGACACATAATAAAACCTTATTGAACAAGTTAAAGACTTGCAAGTCAAGCATATACTGAATGCTGAACAACAGTTCTCAAGTTGATTCATGTCCCTGTGGACATACAGTAGTAAGCTCAATAAATTTGGTGAGCGATTCACAATAATAAAATATCTTGTGTTATAAAACATTTTTACACCTTAATTCAACTGCGGTTCATAAAAAGCGGAGTCATCTTAAAATAATCGTGAATAGTGCCGAATAAAATTTGGGTATGGCGGAATTCTTCTATATCTAAGGACTATGAGGTAGAAACACATAAATAACTCCTTAATATCTAAACAGGAACCATGTTTCTCAGTTCAAATGTGGAACCTTTAAGAAATAAAAATATCCTTTCGTACTGATAATGGGAGTACTGAGGTGTTACATAATTCAGCCACTATAAATAAACCCAATCCTTATCTCAGATCAGGAGTATATAGATTTCAGTGCAATGACTGTGGTAGCGCCTATCTCGGGCAAGCTGGGCGCAACTTCAAGATAAGATACGGTGAACATATTAATGCCATTGAGATACAATAGATTCTCTGCGGTACGCCAACATGTCCACGAATTAAAACAATTTTTTTGATTAGCTTATAGTATTTCTCAAAAATGTTCAAATTCCAAACAAAAGATTAATTCTACATATTATACGCAACATGTTCTCTCAATGTTCATTTCGTGGTCCACACCCACCAGATCCCCTCCACACGCCTTACTTCTACCTACCCCTATCGCCCCTCCCTTGTCCCGTCCAGATATGCATACCCGACTCGAGCTGCTCATTGTTTACTGCAAGTTATCTACATTACGATTAGTCTACAGCCGTATGGGGCGACTCTTGCACACACTTATATTATTGAGTAGTGTCTTAAAACTTTCCGCTTCGAATTGTTATTGGTGTTTATTTTTCACAGGTTCCATATTTGAACTGAGAATGATTTTGAAGTATCAGTCCTCAGAGTGTAAATGTATCATTGCGAATATTTTCCAGGAATAGTGAAGAACATTAGTGATGAGCTGGTGAAAGGGAAAGTGGAAGAGAAGAACGGGAGATGAAGATTTAGTACTACTATTTATACGTACTTAACTAAGGTGCAGTTAAGATCTACAATAGGCAACAAGTATAGTGAATGTTCCTCCCAAAATTTGACCTGCAACTTGTATTATGTTACTTTTATATTATAATACTCCAACCTAATACTACAGTGTAACGGATACACAGAAGCATGATACTGGAAAGTAACTATTGGTCCCAACCCTACTCAACCCAGAGGACCTTACGGCCTCTGTATTCTCTTGTAGAATTTGTACACTGCATGCCTGTATGCTGTCCAATTTGAATTTTTTATATTATTAGGGTACCGGTAGATCATGGAAGACTACTGGCAAAAATGAGTGCAATTGGACTAGAAAAAAAGAGTGACCGAATGGGTGGCTATATTTCTAGAAAAGAGAACTCAGAGAATTAGAGTAGGCGAAGCTTCACCTGACCCGGTAATAATTAAGAGGGGAGTTCCTCAAGGCAGTATTATTGGACCTTTGTTTTCTTATATATATCAATGATATGTCAAAAGAAGTGTTATCAGAGATAAGGCTGTTTGCACATGATGTTATTTTGTACAGAGTAATAAATAAGTTACAAGATTGTGAGCGGCTGCAGGGTGACCTCGATAGTGTTGTGAGATGGACGGTGGGCAATGGTATGATAAACGGGGTTAAAAGTCAGGTTGTGAGTTTCACAAATAGGAAAAGTCCTCTAAGTTTTAATTACTGTGTTGATGGGGTGAGAGTTTCTTTTGGGGATCATTGTAAGTACCTAGGTGTTAATATAAGGAAAGATCTTCATTGGGGTAATCACATAAATATGATTATTAATGAAGGGTACAGATCTCTGCACATGGTTATGAGGGTATTTAGGGGTTGTAGTAAGGGTGTAAAGGAAAGGACATAAGTCTCTGGTAAGACCCCAACTAGAGTATGGTTCCAGTGTATGGGGCCCTCACCAGGATTACTTGATTCAAGAACTGGAAAAAATCCAAAGAAAAGCAGCTCAATTTGTTCTGAGCGATTTCTGACAAGAGAGTAGCGTTACAAAAATGTTGCAAAGTCTGGGCTGGGAAGACTTGGGAGAAAGGAGAAGAGCTGCCCGATTAAGTGGTATGTTCCAAGCTGTCAGTGGAGAGATGGCGTGGGAGGACATCAGCAGACCAATAAGTGAGAGTGGTGTCTTTAAAAGTAGGAAAGATCACAATATGAAAATAAAGTTCGAATTCCAGAGGACAAATTGGGGCAAATATTTGTTTATAGGAAGGGTAGTTACGGATTGGAATAACTTATCAAGGGAAATGTTCAATAATTTTCCAATTTCTTTGTGATCATTTAAGAAAAGGCTAGGAAAACAAGAGATAGGGAATCTGCCACCTGGGTGACTGCCCTAAATGCAGATCAGTAGTGATTGAGTTGAAATGAGTTGAATTTGAAATGGGTCAGCAAAAGCTAAGGTGGTTTTTGTTCTACAAGCGAGTGGTCAACTAAGATTTATGAAGACAACCTCAGGATATACCGTATTTACTCGCGTGTTAGACCCCTTTTTACCCTACTTTTATGGCAAAAAAAAAAATGTAAAAGGGGTCCAATATGCGATAACCTCAAATTTTGTGCCGTGAACACATGATTTCTAGGCTAGAAAGAGCTATAAATTGTACATATAAACATTCTACACTGTTCTTTAACGAACTTATGAATGTATTTGAGTTATACTGGCTATTTTCGTTGGAAGGCAGTATTTCAAAAAGTAAAAGGTCAATAACTGGTGAACACGACTTTTAGCCCTACATATAAATTAAATATAATCCGTTTTAGTTACTCATAGTATCGAGTCATTCGTTTCATCTCATTAATTCCTCTGAGGAGGTCGATGTCAGGACGATCGTAAGAACTCTCTACAAAATTTCGTCTCACTTCATACTCAACCCCATAGAGAAAAGGGACAAGGGTATTGTATTATCATTATGCAATACTGATATAACTCAATGGCCAGTCATTTGTCTGTCAATTGAGCAGTAGGCCTACCAGACAGTAAACCTGATCATTGCTTTCATTTTACTTGTCTTGCACCGCTAACTTCCCAGCTACCGGCGTGTCATCATTCCAAGTGACGTCATCTTCACTGCCATCTCGTGCTCTTGTCAGCCATGCACTGCAATAGGGACCGAGAGCATTCAAGGTCCAGTCTTTTTGAACCATTTAAAAATAGTTATGTTCCCGACTATAGAGTCCTAACTGTGTGAAGCTATTCCCAAATGGTTTCTGGAGATGGTCTCTTGATATTCCCAGTTTGTGTATGTGTAGCAGAAGCCACTCCTCCTGAATAAGGCAGTGTTGTTGAAAGCGTGCCAAAACACTAGCTGATAACTAGTGCTTGTTACGAGTTGTATTTCCGAATGTACCAGAAATACATAGTGACTGGAAGCATTCTTTTGACAACTGCGGCTGTTGAAAGCCAGACCCTTAAGGCGGAAACACACTACTGTCTCTTCACGCGAGTTCGGGTGTATCGTGACGCAATCGAACTTGTGAACAAAGATGTGCTATGCCTTTTCCACACTGTACGAAATGTTGAGTGATCACACTGCACTGATGTCACGACTTAACGTCGGCTGACGTAGTATCTGGTGACAGCGCTCTTAACGTGGAGCAAAATTTTCTGCTCTAGCACATATCTGGCGATGTGAAGTGTGAATAGAAGAAGGTTCTTTTAGCGATATGGAAGAAATGTTAATTGAAATGGTGCGGGTGCATGAGAATCTGTATGACATAGGTTTGATTAACTATAGAAATCAGCAAATGTGGCATGAGGCATTGTACAAAATAGGAAAGGAATTAATAAAAATCACACTCACAGTACTAATTTTACTAGGCATTCAGTTGTTGAAAACAGTCCACAATTGTACTTATTATCCCAATAATAATAATAAATGAAATGACTTATGGCTTTTAGTGCTGGGAGTGTCTTTTGATTTGATGCCCGTAGGTGGCCTGCGCATTGTGATGAGAATGAAATGATGAAGACGACACATACACCCAGCTCCTGTGCCAGCGAAATTAACCAAAGATGGTTAAAATTCACGACCCTGCCAGGAATCGAACCCGGGACCCCTGTGAGCAAAGGCCGGCAAGCTAACGATTTAGCCACGGAGCCGGACATAATAATAAATGATATACTACACAAATTACAAATACAAATTACCCTGTTGAATTAGAGATCGGTGAATAAATATTTATTGTATGAACCATTCACTACCGTACAGTTCTTTTCTTCTTCGTTCAATTTATTCTTCCTCGACAAACTGTTGGTAATTGCCATTGCGCAGAGCCTTCAAGCGAGTTCAAGGAATTTTTAAAATTTTCTCATATCTGAAAAGCCTGTGTAGGATTCCTCCGAATCAGTTGCAAATGCAGAGCGTATTTCAGCCAACAATTTCATCCTTGATGAGATTATGTAAGTAGTTGAATTCATCTTTGTTCAGCGTGAAGTACATCTGAAATCTTTCTGGATGACCATTTAGCTCCCTTACTAAATTGTGGTATTCACCGCAAATTACTTTCATGTATCCACAGTCGTTTGGGACAGGCAGTACTCATGGCAACAGGAAACCTCACAAGCAATTAAAAGATCATCAGAATCCAATGAACTAGATGTACTATTGTAGCTTACCACCGGATGAATTATACTACGATCTGTGAACGTGAGGACAGTGCATTTCCTGTCTTCAAGCCGCATGCAGTGACATAATCAACCCCCCCCCCCCCACGCTGACTCAGCTCAGAGAGCGTTCAGTAGAAGTGACAGTGTGTTTCTGCCTTTATTTTAAAGTATATTTCATGCTTGTTCTCTATGTTTATCACATCAGGATTTACCAAAATAGCTGTAAGTGAGATAAGAGAAACCACATTGTTTAGGTTAGGTATGCTATCGCCCGGAATAGTGCCAAAAAATTAATGACGGGAAGAATAAAAATAAATAATAGGAAAGTTTGCCGCATTTATGGATATCTGCAGGTGTGGCGGTAATGCGTTTCATTATCATAATGTTTAATTTCGTACATTCGTTGTTTCTCATTTTTTATTAACGCAAACCCTAGTATGTTTTGTTTGGAGTCTCTGAAAATCGTTGAAAGTAACTGGGGCCATAAAAAAGCATTATTATTATTATTATTATTATTATTATTATTATTATTATTATATTTGTTACGTACATTAGTGAGTAAAACAATTGTGAAGGGATAGTTTTTATCACATTTTAAGGCTACTTCTCTTCCAAAAAACCCTATATTGGTCCGAGTTATGAGATATTAAACGATCACTTTGTTAATGATCTCGCTTGCGTATATTAACCCAATCGCATCATTTGACGACCCTAGCTCGTCATAGTTATTCGTGGCATATGAATCAAATGACGAGCTCTGCTCGCGGCGATGCACAGCTGTACATCAATCCATGTAGTTCAGTTACTATCCCACAGACGCCACTTGTATGCATTCCGAGCTGAAGTTTACATGTGGCTTCGGATTTTTCCTTTTCACCAGGTTCTCACACACTTCCGGAACGAGAGATAAGATAATCTTTTTTCATATAATTTCGCTCCTGTCAGTTGCCATCACGGCGTCAAGCAGATGTGCTGATGTTGATGAGGAAGGAATACGGAAGCTAATAGATAGTGTTTTAGAGAGTGATATTGAAGGCAGTGATGTTTGTGACAACGAAATAGACTCTGAAGTCCTTAGTTCGAATACTAGCGATGCGTATAACAGTTCTGATGACACGGAAAGTTATGCAAATAACGACGGTGTGCCGAGTCTTTCCAAACGAGCTCGTACCTCGGCACAGACTAACTTGACTGACTGGAACTGGACAAAAAGTGACAATAAACCTGTTGTACAAAAGTTTAGTGAATACAGTGGGGTTAGTGAAAACTTACTGAAAAAGTTTGAAATGCAGCCACTATCTGAACTCTGTTTTTTGTGAATACATGAACCCTTTGTTTGACAAAATATCTGTCGAGACAAATTCATATGCAGCAAAACAGTTGAGCAATCCTGACAGAAAAAAGTTGAAAGACGATGACAAATGGTTTGAGACTACACCCGACGAAATTAGGGCATATTTTACGTTAGTTATACTAATGTCACAAGTGCGAAAATCAAGAATAGTTATACTGGAGTAAAAACAGGTGTATAAACACTCCTATTTTTCGTGAAACCATGAGTAGGGGAAGATTTATTATAATTTCACGATTTTTACATTTTGTTGACGAACAAATCGATAGTAGTGACAAACTAAGAAAGATTAGGCCTATAATACAACATTTCTGCTCCAAATTTTCAGAATTAAATTTTCCTTCACAGGACATTGCTCTAGATGAAAGTCTAATGAAATTTAGAGGCCGCCTTTCATATGTCCAGTGTAATAGGTCTAAACGTTCTAGGTTTGGAATAAAAATTTACAAAATTTGTGAATCAAGTTCTGGCTACTGTCTGTCTTTCAAAATTTATGTAGGTGATGATGTAACGGATCCAAGTCTGCCAGCAAGTACAAACGTTGTGCTCAACATGTGTGAACCCTTGTTAGGCCGAGGACATACATTGTTTTTAGATAACTGGTATTCTTCCCCAGATTTATTCAAAAGGCTACACGACAAGCAGATGAATGTAATTGGAACTGTTAGACAGAACCAAAAAGACATGCCTCGCGATATCAGTACGACAAAACTAAAACGTCGAGAGTATGAGACGTGGGCTGCCAACAGTATGTTGTGTGTGAAGTGGAAAGATAACAAGGATGTTTGCTTTCTCACCACTAAACACAAATGAGCTGACATGACAGGGACAGGCAAACTCCGACGAAAGAGAGGACAAACCCCGAGGGAAGAAGTGATAAAGCCCAAGTGTGGCCTTGAATATCAGAAGGGTGGTGTTGACTTTCAGGATCAGGTTACAGCTCTCTTCCCCGTCATGCGGCGCACAGTGAAAGGGTATAGGAAAATATTATTTTACCCCCTAAATATGTGTATTTTCAATTCCTTCACTGTGTATCACAAGATCGCTGCTAACAGAAAGACGAGCTACATGGACTTCCGAACTGGTATTGCACAGCAGCTACTAGAGACTGTTCATTTGCTGGAGTACTCGGTTCGAGGTCGACCTTCAGCGAGTACCACCCCAACCAGATTACAAGCTAAATCATGGGCCCACTTTCCCATGTGTATTCCCCCTACAGAGAAGAAATCAGAAGTCACAAGGAGGTGTGTTGTGTGCTACAGCCGGGGTAAAAGAAGCAAAAGTTGCTGGCAGTCCAAAAAATGTGGCGTAGCTCTTCACTTAGAAGAATGTTCTGAGGTGTACCACACCCAGCAGACATACTAAAATAGCTGCACTGGTAAGTTTATTACTTTGTTATCATGCATGCAAATTTTCAGAAAGGAATATTTACTGGTTGGTTTTGTATGATTTTCTAAATAATAGTGTGACGACGATGGCCGTAGAGCGGTATTTAAATGTGATTTCTTAGTGAACTCCTATGGTATTTAAATGTGAGGCGAATGGGTTAACAGACCTAGCAATAACCGTGAATATTTTTGAACTAAAGTAAACTTTTCTTCATCCCGAGTTGGTGCAGTTCTTTTTTAGACAAGCCCCCAGTGGAAGGGAATTGCTTGTACCATTTTTACTGCAAATAAACCTTCCTGCCAACCGTATATCTCTGGCAATACAGTACTGGGAATTGAACTCAGGCTCCCGAGAACAGCAGCTAATTATGTTAACCATTACGCTCGTGGACATTCTTAACTACAAAACAGAGACATATATACATGAATGATGCGTGCTTGTTATGTGCGGGTCGGACACAAAACTATTCACCTATTTGTGCGACGTTATCAAAGTTGCAGTAGGCCTACGCTACGGAGGCAGACATTTCTTAAATACGAAACACAGATGTACCGCATGATTACGACAAGTGTTTTCATTGTGTGGGTCGTATGGACGAAACTGTTCACAAATTTGTGTGATATAGCTTCATGAGGCTTCTACCCACTTCGAAGCGGAATCGTTCTTCTCTGACGAATTACGTTAGGGGTCTTTTATGCGAGATTTATTTTCATTTTCTACGTCTCAAAAAGCCAAGAGAGGTCTAATACAGGGGTAAATATGGTAGTTACTGCATCCCCTCCAAGGTACATAGGTAGCCCTCAATATACTGGAAACTTCTCTTACAACTGCCAAAATTGGATCACACGCATGAATGAGTATACTTACAAAACTTCCACTCTTCAGGCAATAATAATGCATTATTTAATGTTCCTTGAATTCTTAATCTCATTTTCATTACTTGCTCAAAACTTATGCTCTGAACCTCCTCATTTTGTCCTAACTGTTCTTTTTTTGCTCTTATAGTATGTGGAAGTGGAGTCTCAACACACTTAAGTCAATATAACAAAACAGCAAGAGTTTAAATGTTACAATGCTGAAATTATACCTCATTTGAGACAGTGACTGACTCTTCTCATTCAGAAGGCGGTCTTTTCTTCTTTCAGACTCTTCAGCCTGTCTCCTGGCCATTTCAGCATCACGTAATTTGTTCCTAAGCTCCTCCTTTTCTTGCTGAAAAAAAACAAAACAAACTTATTTATCAAGTAACCAGAAGCCATTAAATTATAAATGAAACATTAAAGGGTACACTGAAAAAGTACAGGAAAGTTCAAAAGCAAGCAGCAGACTTTTATAGTGATCGCAGCCGTGACCTCCAGGTTTTCAGACTGTGTAACACAGGAACACGACTTTTCATTTAAGACGTTCCTGAAGGCATTGGTCAGGATTCAAAATACAGCTCAAAGTCTGGGATAAGGTTGCTCAGCCACTTAGAAGTTCAGCAATCGATAGGGACCTGAAAAAAATTGCATTTGCGATAAATGCAAATTTCTGAATCTTGTACCGAATCCAAGCCTACGGTAATTCTATTGTGGAATAAAACAATTTTTACGCATAAGAAGTGCAACAAAATGCGAATTGTGACCCAAAATGCGAAATTAGTATGAATATGCAATTTTGGTGCGGATTCTACGAAAATGTGCTATTTTACTGGCGAAAACAACCTATTTTGGCAAAATCATCACAAATACTCAAAATATGACGCATAAATCTTTCGACCGTTCTGATCGATGAAGGAAAGTAGCCCATCGATTGCTGCTTTCTGACTTTAATCGATATTTACAATGGGAATAGCAGGGGTAATAAGATCTGTATCGATTATCGAAATGTAAATCAGGTGTCACGGAAATAACGAGATAGATGAGGAGTTGTTTTCCTGTTGTTCAAAATTGAAACTAGTGAAGAGTAGAAAGTCGAGCTATTGTTTAGGTTATGGGGCGCACGACAAAAACTGCGCACGAAAGGGCTCGGCAATTTGCAAAGGATGGTTTATATGCCACAGATTCAGCGACAGTGTTTTGCAAGTATTGTATTCGCTGAGTTGGGTGTGGAAAAAAGGATAGCATTGTGAAACATGTTAAATCTGAAAAACACGTGGGTAAGCAACACGATAACGAAAGTTCAATCCCTGCTGCTACTACGTCTCAAAGAAAGCAATCTTCTGTGCTTACACAGTTAGATAGTTGTAAAAGGTGAAAAATTTCCGGAGATAACTTCTTGAAACGCACAGTTGAAGTATTTGCCGAAGCAAATATACCTCTGGGAAAGCTGGAAAGCAAAGAGCCAAGAGCCTGGATCACCGAGTTTTCAAATGAAGAGCTGCCATGTGTGAGAACTCTACGTGAAGTATATTTACCGGGTAAGTTTCGATTTCATTGATCGGGTATGGTTTAGGAATTATGACATCGAAACCATGCGCAAAATTGAAGGATACCAAATTTGAGTGCGATTTCAATATCAAACTATCTTACCCGTACCCAATTGATCCAATAATTTTAAAATATTTTGTTATAATTTGAGGTCTTTCTTCCTTTCTAGAAGTTGCATCTGACCACCAGAAAAGAATAGCAGAGGCTCTAGTGGGGAAGAACATCAACATACTCTGATGAAACTACAGATAGAATGGACCGTTGTGTTTTTATCATATTCCAAGTCCCAGTTGGATCGAAAAGAGAGCTGCACGTTGTTTCTGTGAACTATCTTGATGCAGGAAATGCTACAAACTGCTCTTGTGCTGTTTTAGAAGCTCTGCGCAGTTATAGTGAACCATATGATGCAGTTACAGTGTTTGTTAGTGACAGTGCCCCGTACATGACCCGGTGTTATGAAACATTAAGTGTGGTCATAGGGGATCATGTAATGCATGTACAGTGCTGGGCACATAAGATCAGCTTGGTTGGCAATAGTTGGGTCGCAGTGGTGACAGATTTAAATAATGTGGTTGTGATGGTCAAGTCAGCATTTTTGAACACAAGAAAGCGAAAATATAATTATTTACAATTCTTAAAATCAAAGTATGGTGCTTCAAAGGAAGCAAAGCTTTTTTCTGCACCTGTCATAACCCTATGGAATACCTGGTATCAGGCTGTCTTCTATCTGAGTGCTTACTTTACTGATGTTACATTTTTCAAGATGTCTGACATGAAAGACATCAACAACTGTGGTATGAAGTACCTGACTGATCTGAGTGACCAAGAAGTGAATAGGCTTCACTCCCACATGTTTTTTTTTTGTCACAGATCATGCAGCTGGATTGGTTGACCTCCTTACTGAACTTGAAGGGTCTCTGTATACTACCTCTCATCTCCTTTACCCCAAACTGCATAACCTTGACACCAGTTTTACCTTAATTTGTGAGGGGAATTTTTCTGCGGCAACTAATGATGCTTTGATTAAGCTCACTCCTCTACAGCAGGCTGCATGTAGAGACACATTTGTCAAAGCTGCTCATTCTTCATAGTGCAAGCTAGCCACATTGAAAGCTAAAGACCCCAACCATAAGCATTTTGTGATAATTTCTCAAGCTTTGTATCCAAAAAAAAAGTAATTTTGAATAACACTGATAAATTAGATGAGCTTGAGAAATTGTTTGGAGTAACAGATGTCTCACGAAATTATATCTGGTCTGGTTACTGTTCTGTGAAACATGCAATTCAAACCCAGATGAAAGAAAGTGAAAAATGTTATGTTATGCTTTCATTAACTGCAGTTCAGACAGAGTTCAGCATATTTGCTAAATACTGTCTTGAGTTGTTGTGGACCCCAACGAACAATGTAGATAGCGAGCGCATGTTGTCTCATTACAACACAGTGGTTACAGATAGATGGTGCAATTTGAAAAAAAAAGCAATGCCGAAGTACTGTCAATGCTTTTGTTTGAACAATGATTTTGTATTGTGTGTGAACCAAGGACAATAATTGGACTTCATAAACTTGGAATCGTTAAAATTAATAATACCATGTGATTATTTTAACTTTGCAAATAGATGCTAATTTTGAAACAAATAGATGCTAATTTTTCAGGTCCCTAGCAATCTATAAATCAACATTAATTCTTTTATACATAGGTTGATTTGTAGTAGTGGAAACTATGTATTTTCTAGATGCATAGCATACATTCAAAGTTCTAGGTTTCACATGCCTTCGATGTAGCCACCGCTGTTGCATGCAACCTATTCCCAGTGACACAGAAGCCTTTGGATACTGAGGGCACTGCCTAATCTCAGTGTGGTGCAAAGAGCAAGACTGATTGCCTGCAGGAAGTCTTCAGCTGTTTGAAAGCGAATCTCATGCAATTATTCCTTCATATAAGGGATAAGGTCTAGTTGCAGGGACTTAAATCTGGAGAATGTGGAGGGTAGTAATGCACTTCCGAGCCCCAGAAATTGAATAAATCAGACACCACTCTTGCTGCACGTGCCCTTGCATAGTCTTGCAGAATGACTGGTGGGTTATGAATAAAATGTTTTCTTCTGAGCACTGTTCGCATATTATTTATCAGAAATGAGCAGTAGTACTCCATATTAATGGTCTGCCTTTAAGGAACTGTATGCTGAGTACCTAGGTACCAACTGATGAGCCCAGCCTAGCACATGAGGGCGAAACCCTGGCAACCAGGAATGAGTTAGCTGGAAAATTTATAATGTCCAATAACGGACCATTTATATTGGTATTATAAATTTACTCATTCGGAACAAATATTTCAGATTCCCTATGGGAATCAACATCTATATCATCTGATGGCCAAGCTGGCATCAATTTTTGATTATGAGACAAAGTATCTCATAGTGCATTGGCACTGCCGGTGGCTACAATTAGCCTACGCAGTGGCTTCCCAGGTATGCACTAGCCAGCGTCTTGGTAGGTATGCTAGGTACCAACTGATGAGCCCAGCCTAGCACATGAGGGCAAAACCCTGGCAACCAGGAATGAGTTAGCTGGAAAATTTATAATGTCCAATAACGGACCAGTTATATTGGTATTATAAATTTACTCATTCGGAACAAATATTTCAGATTCCCTATGGGAATCAACATCTATATCACAATTAGGTATGCCAAACAAATATTACAGTCTGTTTAAAGATGGTGGCTTTGTTGATATTCTACAAGTGAAGTGCTTTTGTCTTGCGATACGGTGATTAAGGATATGCTTGTATTAATTTGGGAATATGTAAATAAAAGTACTGTACTGAATGACAGCATCTCGTGTGCATCTGTGTGGCTAAGTTAATCTTTAAACAGAAAATGACCGAAAAGCCCATATTACAATACTCAGACTTCGAAAAGCCATTCATCCTAATTGAGGAGAGTTTTTTCAAAACTCTACATTTGCAGCAAACATCATCTTTCAGGAAATGTGTTTTTTTATTTCCGCTTAGAAGCATAGGCATGAAACATTTCAAATTTTCATCGACGTTAGTTCCAATAGAGACAAGCACGATACCTGTATAGAACTTGTTGAAACTTAAGGTGGATGAGGTAAAATTCGAAGATAATTCTCAAGGTTTTCAAAAGTTGATATATGCAAATATTCCGGTAAAATGGAACTTCACATTAATACCCTAACTGAATGATATACTTTTGTTTATGGAATTATTTACTCATTTTTATTTTTGTTATTTTGTGAATAATATTTTTTGAAAATGTATTTATTTATTTTTGAGCTGCATTGGCATACATTTTTTAATATAGGCTACTTGGTATTGTAAGATTACATAATATTAGTAGATTCTAATATACTTAGCATCAAGCAGTGCAACATAAAACAAAATAAGGTATAAACCCATAATATGAATCCTATTGTAATGAACACAATATCACACAGGTTAAATTAAAGTTAAGTCTTACAAAATAAAGTCTACTCAATTAATATTTAAGAACTCATCAAAACACACAGCCATCAGAAGGCTGTTACTTGTCTTCTAACATGACCCTGTAGAAATCCACAGCATCATCCGGTATTTCAAAAAACTTCAACAGAGCTTTAACATCCTCCTTTTCTTTGCTCACCGTATTTTTCTTTGGTAAAACAGAGGATTTTAGCAATACTTCATGGCTGGATTTCATTTTCAGAACTTAAACTTCCACTGGGTATGCGAAGTAGGTATCCTGTATTGATATGGAGACTCATATCTCTTGTTATATGTGATAACACATTGACTATTCATTTTAAATGGCAACCTAGCTTGTAGTGCCTTCTGTGAACTCTCTTTTAGATCTTTGATTTCCCAGTCCCTGGTCAGAATTTTAAGGGTGCCATGCTTGTCTAAGATATCATAGTATTGTTTGGGAGACAGTATGTTTTCCCATCTTCTGTAAGATTTCTCAATTCTACCAAACACACTGTCTGGAGCCATGTAGCTGTGTCCTCGAATAGGGAAGAAATGTAGAATATTACTGAATAATGTGCTTTTTTCCAAGAAAGCAGTAAGTGGGGCCAGGATGACTTGTTTTTGTTTTGGCTGCTACAAGAGTCTGAGAATAAATGTATCGTGGTAGGGCCATTTTTGAGCAGTTTCTTTTCCAGGTTAAAAAGAAAGTCCAATAAAGGCGAAGCAACTTTGTTGCAACCTGTTGAAGATTCTGTTTCTAGCCAAGTATAGAAAAATATGTCTTCCTTTCTCTGTTCCTTTTAGTGAATCATGATGCAGAGAATGTATAACCACACTTGTCTAGCATAGAAAACCTCACTCACTCATAACTTCAGAATTGGTTGATTCTGTTACATGTCAAAACGTATCTTGATGACACCTGGGTTTTCTTCTTTCATTATTTGATAAAACCGCTTTGCACGAAGTTTATGCAAACTATTTAGTATTAAAAACTTCATTTTTTGTCCGTATTGACTCAAGATTTTACAATGCTTAGTAAAGCTAAAGGTTCCACCTATTCAATACGTTATCGTAATGGTCTATTTAGAACATCACATATTTATTTAACTTATCATAAAATGCATCTTTGGGACCGGTTTCGGCAATCCACTATGCCATCATCAGCCACTGAGTTTTTTTTAGCAAGGAACATTCAAAAATTAAAAAATATGCAATAGCAAGTCCCATTCTTACATGAAAAACATTAAAAATATAGCTAAATAGCATAGGCCCATTGTACTGTACAAATAACATGTCTTTTTTGAAAAATACAATATTATTTAGTGCATCTAAAATTATTTTTTATATATAATTGGCAAAGTCTATGATTTGGTGTACCTTATGTACAACAGAATCATGTAAAATTGATAAAGGAATCTACTTTTGCCATTTAATCCACAGTTTTAAAACAACAAGTCCTATTTTACATGGAAAATATTAAAACTTGGCTAGTTAGTATTAACCCTTTTTTATGTTATACAAGTAACATGTCTTGTTAAAAAATATAGTATTATTTGGTGCGTCTAGAATTGTTTTTAGGTGCTTAAAAAGACTATGGTTTGATATAGTTGATACACAGGAAATTTTCTATAAAATTGATGAATGTTTCTATAAAAACCTCTGTCATTTTTTAAACACAGTTTCTTAGTTCCTCATAATATGCGACTTGTACTGTTTTAGATAATAAATACAGGTTCTTCTTCCTTAAAACTTATTGACACAACAGTCTGTTTGACTATGTAAGGAGTAGCAGATTCTGATGTGTTTTTTCTTGTTTGAGTATTTGAACCTTGCTTCTAGTATTTTCCAATGTAAATAACTGTGTGGCTGAGGCCGAAACTATGGTTAAGATCTTGAATATTATTTTATGTGCCAGATGGAAATGGGCCGTAAATAGTGTTAATCTCGAACCAGTACGGACCTAAAAAAGGAAATAGTGAAATGAGTATGAGTTATTGAGAACGATACGCGGTACTATAGATCTATAACTTGTCCTCAGTTTATTATTCTTCTCTAGGCATGTTTCTGTCTTTATTTTCATCAGACTAATTTTACAAGTCGAGCAGGTATCAGAGTGAGGAGTTTTGAATGACAGATTGAAACACTTCTAGAATATATACTTGTATTTTGACAGCGAGCACAGTTTCAATCCAGAACTTTTCCTTTCTTCACAGAATGTCTTCCACATCTTACTGACTGAGAGATATGACGGTAAATATCCTCTTTTAGACTTTCCTCTGCCATGATGGCTCTCTCTGCATTTATACCTTTTGATGTGATTCTTAATGGCAACCGTTATGTCCTTGTGTTCCTTGCCTGCTTAGGTAACTTCCCAGTATGATGAAACCTACTAGCCAAATAAGATAATCTATCCTTTGACATGCCAGAAATTCCTTGAAAAGTTGCAGTACAGACAGGAAGAATTTTACCAGTTTTCTTCCTAATGCTGTACTTCACAGAAACAGTTTTCTTCTTCCTAGCACTGAGGAAATGTGCATATACTTCAATAGAAACTTGTCTTGATCGACCTTGTATAAAGAAGTCACATGATGATGGAATTCTGTGATATCTTCATAGCAGAGTTCAGCAGCTTTGCATTGTTTCATTGTTTTAGTTTCTGTACTTGTGGGCAAGTCTGAGTCCATGAATGCATTTAATATTAGGTTCGTTTTTAGTTCTAGTCAGCTTTCCAGGTACTCTCTTCTTGTATCTATACTTTCTTCCACCGCCACATTCCTGAACCGGCACGCCAGCTTCACAATCTTCAGATTCATTATTCATACTGTTGTAGAGTGAAACAGTTCCTCACACAGGAACTTGCTTAAAACTTCTCAAGAAGCGAGTTTTCTTCTGTCGACGACAATGAGGGCTAATCGCGGGAACATATGGCATGCAGTTCCAAGAATACATCCTTTCAATAAAGGAGTCCGGCGTTCCATTGTTCCACAGAATAACACTTCCGATTATCCATGAGAATGCCACGTGATTAATAGTTAACTGCATTTATCGAGTTTTGCTGTAACTTTCCGAGAGCATATATCGACTTCTGCAAAAACCTAGCGATTTCAACCACTTCTACACATGGCAAATATTGACTTATGCAAAGGATGATTGCACAGGATGGTGAGCAAGGTCAAACTGATAACATTAGCATGCATAACTCAATTTTGAAAATTTTTGCATGTATCGAGTTTTGAAAAAATGCTCCTCAATTACGTATTTGAGTGGTGAAGTTCTTGGAGCAGTTTTATCGCAGGGTGAGCTAGGGGAAGATTTACCTATCATGTATGCGAGTAGAACTCTGAATAAGGCAGAGATAAACTACTCAGTTACGGAGAAAGAATGGCTCGCAATTGTATGGGGTGTGAAGTATTTTAGACCATACCTATTCGGGTGGCACTTCACAGTAGTGATGGATCACAAGCCACTGAAATGGGTGTTCAACGTTCAAGACCCGTCATCCAGGTTAATAAAGTTCAGATTAAAGTTAGCGGAATAAGATTTCACGATAGTATAAAAGACTGAAAGACCAACAAAAATGCTGATCCATTAAGTAGAATTCCCGCTGTGCCTGAGAAGACAGTACAAGTAGTGAGTTTGGAGGGAAATACTCCCCAAGTGACAGCTGAGACAGGTGAAACTGCAAGGATAAATAATGAGCAGAATGATAGAGGACGCAGAAGCAGAGAGATCAGGAAGGGAGGTACGAAGCAAAGACTAACTCATATGATGCAATAGCAGAGGAGAGTAATTCCGAAGAAGAAAGCGATTAACCTGCTGACGAGTGTAAGGACCTGACGGAGGAGAAAACATTAGCAATATTATGTGATGCCCACATGTCCCTTGTAGGCGGACACCAAGGAATCACAAGAACACCAGCGCGGATTACAGATGTATTGCAATGGCCAAATATGAAGAAGGATGTAGAGGCACTTATCCGCTATTGTCCTTCGTGTCAGAAGAATAAAATTACAGGTCCAGAGGTTAAAGCACCAATGGTTATAACACACACACCCAGTACTGTGTTCGAAAAGGTAGCAATCAATGTCACAGCAGAGAAAATCAAAATCAAATCAAATCAAAATCTCTTTATTTGCAAATGAGGTGTCTACCTCGGTGGCAAATGGTACACTAAAATACATTATTGTCAAGCACTAAATATTAAATTAACAAGAGAAGAAAATTTTTCCTATAATACAATATTATACAATTTACGCTAACAATGTTTTCTATTAAACACACAGCTCATCCTTAATAAATTTATATTGTTTACAAAATTCTACTTATAATATCTCCTGTACTACTTACAAATATAGTCAACTGATATACAGTATGTGGAATTACTTCAAATGATACTATACAACTGGTATAACATTAATATTTACATTGCATTTATTTATTTACTTTTTTTTTTTTTACCCGTTCTGGATCCTAAGTAGCATAACGACCTGCTGCGTCTTAACCAGAGCCCCTTTTGCCACCACTTTTCAGAGTTCCTGAAGGGCCTTCACAGCTACCGTAGCGGTCCCAGGGCCCTCGAAGTCCCCACTGTACTTCACCCCTACAGGCAGTCC
The DNA here is from genome assembly GCF_040414725.1 of Anabrus simplex. Taxonomy (NCBI): domain Eukaryota; kingdom Metazoa; phylum Arthropoda; class Insecta; order Orthoptera; family Tettigoniidae; genus Anabrus; species Anabrus simplex. The sequence continues at coordinate 213,571,434 of NC_090266.1, forward strand.
CCTACTTTGGCTGTCCAAACTCCTTAGACCAGAGGATGGAATTAATTTATTCACACACATTTTTTTATTTACAATAACCTACACCAGTCGAATGCCCTCTAACACTTCATTTATTTTCTCTGTTGCTGTTTATTCTCTTCTTGAATATCTGTACAGATTTTGGAAAAGGATCAAACACTACCCCTGGTAAACTGTTCCACTCCTTCACACCCTTCCCAATGAATGAAAATTTACCCCAATCGCTTCTGCTAAAATTCCTTCTAATTTTATATTTGTGGTCAGTCCTGCCGATATAATTATTTTCCAACTGAAGCCTCTCACGGATATCTCCCCATGCTGCTTCTCCTGTATAGGCTCTATATAATCCTGTAAGTCTAGTTTTCTCCCTTCTCTTACTTAAAGTTTCCCACCCAAGTTCCTTTAACATTTCTGATACACTACTCTTTCTCTTTCTCCTGAAATCCCCTGTTACAAATCTTGCTGCTTTCCTCTGCACACTATCTATTTCTTTTATTAGGTATTCTTGGTGAGGATCCCAAACACTGTTTGCATATTCCAATAATGGACGAACCATACTCAAGTAACTTTTTTCTTTTAATTCTTTGTTGCATCCTTTAAGTAGCCTCATTATGACATGTAATGATCTGTATGCTTTCCCAACAATATCAATATGACCCTTCCAGTGCAAATTACTTTCAAATCTCACACCTAAGTATTTGCACTTGCCATCTTTTGGGATAACTACCTCATCCAAAGTATATTCAAATTCAGTTTTAAAGCTCCTGTTTGTAAAAGTTGTAACAGTTGATTTGCCTCCATTAACCTTCATATTATTTTCTTCAACCCATTGTTGGATACTTTCAAGGTCCCTTTGTAATTCTGAACAATCCTCAATGTTGTTTATTTCTCTATAAACAATTATGTCATCTGCATACAATCTTATTTTTGATGTTATATTGTTCCCTAAATCATTTGCGTATATTAAGAAAAGTAACGGACCAATTATACTACCCTGTGCAATTCCCTTCCAAACTTTCTCTTCCTGCGATACATTATTTCCTACTTTGACTTTCTGAACCCTTGAATTTAGAAATGCTTTTATCCAACGTGTAACCCTTACGTCCAATCCTATTCCCTCCAATTTCTTTAATAATATTCCATGTTCCACTCTATCAAAGGCTTTGGAAAGATCTATGGCTATGCAATCTAACTGACCTCCTGAATCCAACTGATCTGATATGTCCTGCTGAAATCCCACCAGTTGTGCCTCACAAGAAAATTTCTTTCTAAATCCATACTGGCTCCTCATGAACCAATTTTTATCATCACATATCCCTCTGATGTACTTCGATATTAAACTCTCCAGAATTTTACAAACTATACTGGTCAGGCTGATTGGTCTGTAGTTCTCTGGTTTACTTTTATCACCCTTTCCTTTATAAATTGGTATTATTATAGATTCCTTCCATTCCTTTGGTATTACACTATTATTTATGACATAGTCAAAGAGAAATTTTAAATAAGGCACTATGTACCACCCCATTGTCTTTAATACCTCCCCAGTAATTTGATCACTTCCTGCAGCTTTTCCTTGCTGAAGCAGTTGGATTTCTCTGAAAATATCTTCGTTTGTGAATGAGAAGCTTCTTGTTTCCCTCTGTCTCTCTCCCTCTCTATCTTCTGTTTCGGTTTCCAACTCTTGACAATCATCGACTGAATCTCTAAATTCCCTACTAAATAGGTTTGCTTTCTCAGTATCTGTTAAATAGTGTTCACCCCCTTCTCCCACCATTGTAGGAATTTGGACTCCTTTTCCTTTTTTATTCCTGATATATGAATACAGCTTTTTCCATTTCCCTTTGTGGTCATTACCCTCTTGAAGTATGCCATTCATATAATTCTCTTTTGCTTCCTTTTTCACTCTATTCAGCTCCCTCATTAGCTGTTTTCTAGTTTCTCTACTCTCCCTACCCTCTTTGATTTTCCTGTTTACTATTCTACATTTTCTTTTTAATTTTCTTATTTCCCTTGTATAATAAACAGGGTCTGCGGTCATTTTACCCTTCGTAACAGGTACAAATCTCTTCTCTCCTTCCCAAATAATTCCTTTAAATTTAGCCCAAAGTGTATCCACGTTACTCCCTTCACTTATCCAACAACTGAATTGTGATTTAAGGTAAGTCCCAAATTCATCAACTTTAGTTTTTCTGTACAATTTCTTGTCTTGTGTAACCCTCTTATTAAGCCTTTTTGGTACGAGTCCTACATCCATTATTGCAGCCTTATGGTCTCCTATTCCTTCAATTACCTCAGTTTTATCAACAATTTCCCATGGTTTAACCAAGAATACATCTAGTAAGTTATTGAGACGAGTCGGTTCTTGTACTACTTGTGTAAATCCTCCCCAAATTAACTTATTTGCCAGTTTCTGTTCATGGGCTTCACTTGCAGCTCCTTTCCATTCAACTTCAGGCAAATTTAGATCTCCCCCAATTATTACCATATCATTATTATTGTTTTTATGAGTATAATCTATTATTTTCTCAAATATTTCCATGTCTCTTTCCTCTCTTCCAGGCCTGTACGTTCCTATAATTCCCACCTCCTTCATATTATCACAAACTAATTTTATCCCTAATATTTCATCCCTTTCATCGGTAAACCATTCATGTGAACAGTAAGTTTCCTTCACCAGAATAAACACACCCCCTCCCTTTTTATCTCCTCGGTCTCTACGATAGACTGTGTACCCTTCTGGAAATACTTCTCTATTACCCACCCCTTCTTTCAACCACGATTCCACTCCTATCACCACATCAGTCTCATAAGATTCCATCAATGTACCGAATTTTAATTGTTTATTTACTACACTTTGACAGTTTACCAAGAGCAATCTCAGACCCCCTTCCTCCCTAAAACTTGACTGTTGCAATTGGGTAACTTGAAATTCCTTACTATCCTGAGTTTCTTTTTCTAGTTGACTGAGCCAGCTTGAAGTACAGCTGGCTCTTTCTACTAGTTTTCCTGGTCAGTATTATAACTCAAGGGAGTTGCCTGTTTTACAGTACATATCTTAAGATTAGTAAAATCTAGAACAATATTTGCTATCTTTCGTTTACCTGAATTGTTTAGATGGAGGCCATGTTTTGTATAACAGTATCTCTCAAAACTGCTGCATTCAATAACCTGAGTATTCCGAAAATGTTTACAAATTTTAACAATATCTGTATTGACCTTGTCCACTTCAATGTTCACACACGAGTCTCTACTCAAATCATGCCTGTGGGGCACGTTCACTACAAAAACGTTAGTGTGGGTCAGCTTCCCTAGTGTATGTTTAAGTTGTGATCTTACATTCTTGGCGTCGTCGCGAGCTACGTCGTTTGTCCCACCGATGATAAGCACTGCATCGCCGCTCCCGAAGTTCCTAGTTGCTGCTTCTACGTTTTCCACAACACTGCTGATAGAAGCTCCTGGATATATTTCTCCGGTTGCTGCTATATTCTCGTCGTTGATCACTCCCGCAATTCCCCTTCCTTGGTTATCACCAAACACAGCTACCTTCGCTGATTTAGGCCTAACTGGGTCTTGAATCTGAATTCTAGGCCTAAATTTTAAACTCAGCACGGCAACGGATCGCGATGATTTGGTTTCACACGCGCGATCACTTTCTTCCAGGATTAAATTATTTAGGGCAGAAAACCTATTTCTAATGTTTATTTCCAGAAATTCAGTTGTAGATTTCTTCTTAGCCGGCCATCCACTAACTACTTGACACCACGTGCTCGAGTTTGTTACTTGTACCGGTATATCACTCGAAGAATGGTCAGTCCCAAATTCTAGCGATCGCAGTCTTTCTTTTAATTGTTGATTTTCAACTTTAAGAGTCTCATTGTCCTTTTTTAGAATGTTTATAATTTCTAATGCACTTTTATATTCCTCATCGGCTGTTTTCGGTGCTTCGTCAACGCCGTCCCAAACAACAACATTCCGAACACACTGCTCACAAATCCAGTCAACATTTTCATTAGTTTTTACGTCTCTAGGGCAATTTTCACACTTATAATGCCACCATCGATCACATGAATCACACAACATTCCATTTTTCACTAATTTTCGACATTTTCCGCACTTTTCGTCACATTTTACGGTTAATTTACTCGGAGAATAAAACACTACGTCGTCATTACCGGGCGCCAGGGGAACAGGTACATACTTACTTTTTAAACTTGAATATACTTACCTGGACCAACTGTCAGAATATTAAATTGCCAGTCCGATGGTCAATCACGAACCTGATACGGTAGCAAAAGCATTAGTGATGAACGTGATCAGTATGTTCGGGATTCCTAGTACAATTTTGATGGACATGGGAAGTAATTTCATGAGTCAAACCTTTAAGAGGTTATGTAAAATCTTAAGAACTGAAAAGGTCCATACAACGGCATTTAGGCCGCAATCGAACGGGAGTATTGAGTGATCACACCGCGTGATCATAAAATATTTGCGCCATTACGTATGTGAAGATCAAAATGACTGGGACGAATACCTACCAACAGCTACCTTTGTATACAACACTTCGACGCATAGCAATACAGGATTCACACCATATGAATTAATATTTGGGCGAAAGGCTACTATACCGGGAATTTTGCAGAGGAAACCAGAGCCAACTTAAAATGAGTACAAGGATGGAATCGAAGAACTAACCCGTGGGTTGCAAGAGAACCACAAAATTGTACGAAAAAACACAACATGAGATAACCTTTCAAGTCTGTGACAAATTGCTACTAAGAGATGAAACTTTGAGGCGTGGACGATCTAAGAAGCTCGAAAAACTCGAAAGAGGTCCCTACGAAATAGAGCAAATTGACTGTGTAAACTGTCTGTTGAAGGTTAATAAGAAGGGAAAAATAATCAAAGTACACAAAAACAGACTAAAACTACATGTGTAATGGGTCGCAGAATGAGTCAGTTGAGAATTGGCTCCAATTTAGGCCGCGGTAGGCTACGCTTCTCCCTACCTCAACGGCGCTTCGAATATAGTGATGACTGCTGGTAGGGTTAATTCGAAATACCCCGCTAAGTCAGATTTCCAGATCACGACAGAATTCCCAAATATTTTTCTCAACTAAAGATATGTCATGCAACGGAAAAGAAGCAGCAAGAAAGCAGTTTAATGAACCACTGGTCTACTGGAAGTTTGTAGTAGAGGTGAACTGTGGACTGTATGTTCCTAAAGAAATTATTCAAAGCCATGGTGCCAATAATATATCTACTGCACAAAATCTATTTTTTTCAACAGCCATTCATAAAAGAGTCTGAGAGACTGAAGGGCATGACTAATGACTAAAAGTGAACTCACATTTGCTGTTCTTAAGAATGGTTCCTCTCTCAAAGATACTTTGAACTAAAGAAACCTTCAAAGACAATTCCTGTATGGTGTCAACAGTGACCACCAACAGGTATTTTCTACACTGACCACTAGCACAATACAAAGCTTGCAAATTTTAAAATATATTGATCTAGTTACCCATACAATACATTAGTCATTATCAAAGTAACCCTGGTTATTATGCTCATACTGTCTATCATAGGCACTCTAAATGTTTTTGTAGGAAAGAAGGCATAAATAAAAGCAAAACTTGTGGGTTTATGCAACTCAATATCATGATGATAGCCACAGGATCTCCAGTTTTACATAAAATCCAAACCACTGGGATATGATTTCATTTCAAGAATTCCACATGCCATTGCCACTATCAAAGAAAGCAACATGAAATAAATATAAGAATTTAAAAGTACTTGTTATAAAAATAACTAAAGAAAGTTATTTTCTGAAGAGAGTTGTCATATTTATTAATTTATTAAAGGTGTATGTCTGTCAGATTTTGTTTGTTAAGAAACCAAATGATAAGACTCAATTATCCCACGTCTCAGCCATCAGTGTGGCTTCATTTGTTTCAGTAAAATTCTGTACCTCAGACTTCAAAATCATTAAAATCCAAGCCCAACCACAACCTAGGAACAACATTACATTGATTACCTTTTCCAACTAGTTTCATTAGCCATGTAAGTCATCTTTCCTCTTTTATTCACAATACTATGTCCTGTTACCTAAGCTTGCTTCTTTATAAACTTCATCCAACATATTCATGTCTGATTTTGTATTAATTTCTTCAACATAAATGTACTGATGCCACAATCAATAGTGCTAAGGAACAATCATTAAAATTTTCCATCAGAAGATCATGATAATTTTTATGTGTTCTATAAATTAATTTATCAGTAAATAAATTGCTCAGGAATACTTGAAAATATCAATTTTTAAGTCTCAGAAGAATCACAACGAACATTTGCAATAAACTGACAGCACATTTTCCAAAGATCAAGTGATCAAATTATAAAGGTTTCAAAGAATTTAGATAGTATTTATTACATTAAAATTCCCCATCTATAAACAAACTGAAATAAATTATGAATGTCACATAAAGGGCAGCAACAAACTCTATTGTACAATTTTTCTATATATATTTATACACACATGTAGATTAATTTAGAAGACAACACCTGTCCATTACCTGTCAGCCAAAAAAGGGTACATCATAAAATAAGAAAGTTAAACGCGAACTTACGGTTGTACATTCTCTTCAGAGGGCCAAATGCACAATAATGACAAAAAGTTAAATGAAACATCAAGAATAACAGTTCAATCTCAATTAATTAATCTCAAGTAATTGAGAGCATTCTCTGTTACCTACCATATGGTCTGTTCCAAAAGATACATAATTCTGACAACAGTCATAGCCATTGTTTTATGTACATACAGCTTAATACTGACATGAAATTAATAATTTTCTGCTGGTAGTAAAATACATTTTCTGTGCTTATCTCCAAAATCAGAAACATTCAATTCCTATCACTTTGGATAATTCCAGGAACAATAATATAAAGTAGCTTCGATTTTAATGTACACATTCTGCTGCAAGGGTTGCACAAATTAGACTAAAGTAAGCGTTGTTATTCGAAGGAAGGGAACGTGTGCATGTGTCCGTGGATGACTATGTATGTTGGGGAGAAATCTGGTATATCGGTAAGCATTAGTGTTCTGTTTGAACATGAGGAAACACAAGGAATTTCTTGAGAACTGCCTAGCAACTGTTATTCAGTTTACCGTGGCAGATGTTAGCAGAGCCGATATTTACCCTTGAATGAAGGATGTGTATGGAAATGAGTTATGACTTACAGTCTTCAGATTGTATTCAGAATTTTATCATGGATGAGTAAGGAAGCGCCAAAACCATATCGGGCACAGAGTGAAAGCCTGGTGAGAAAAAAGAAAAAATCAAGGGATGGTGGTTCGCAAGCAATGGAGATCCTGAAACACCATTGCGGAATGGTTCCACAGCCAACCACAGATGTTCGCTTGGGGCATCCGTTATGAAGTGTACTCCTGAGACACTTTAATCAGACATGTCACCCATACATCACTCGTCACTTCCCGCATATTCACATATTCCAAACAAGCCATTACAGAATCCAATGAAAGTCTCAGTTTCATTTGGACTACCCTTATATCATTTCGGAGAAGAAAAATGAGTACCTTTTTTGTAGTTGTGATACAATAATAAAATTGAACCCTAGTATAAATGTAAAAAATTACCAGTAATAAACAAGACTACATACTTCAAGAACAGCAGCCTCTTCCATCATCTGCTGCTTTAACCTTTCCAACTCCTCCCGGTGGTGCAACACTTCTTCATTTTCAGTCTCTCTGGTTTCAACGGACTGTTGTTCTGGTTGCGATACTTCAACCTAATAACAGTGAAGCTACTTATGAGCCAAGGTATACCTTAAAACTGAAGAAATCAGTAAGTAATTCACTTAAAAATAAAACGTAGGACAAGTATAGTTTGAAACGCAAACAGTAACACAGTTTTTATTTATAGAATAGTAATTACAAACATAAGGTCTTCATACTCACAAAGTGAGAAGAAAATTATTTCATAGCAGGAAAACGGGTTTCGAGTCTATTACATGAGCATGTAAACAAACTGACAAGCTAAGGTACGTTTATTTAAGCTGCTAGTACGATGTATAAGAATGAAGATATGCTAAAACAACCCCAAAATAACCTAATAAGTATACCATTAACAACTTCAGTAGTTATTGAGCAATTTCAGTTTTCCCCAAATTGTATTTGGTAAAACTCAAATAAGTAATGATATTACAACGAATAGCTTATTCTGAATGAAATAACATTCTATGGATATGGATATCAAGAAGGTAAATCTACTGTTCAAGGAATAGAATTTCTTAAACAGCATGTAATTTCAGCTTCAGGAAATAAGACTGTTGCTCAGGTGATGCTTTGTGGTTTTTAGCAAAGCTTTTGATAGTCTCCCCCATTCAGTCTTAATAGCAAACATGAATTGCTAAGGTCACTTAATCTTATTTTGTAACTTGATGTGTTATTCCACCTAATCAATACATATATTTTATACAAACAGGACTAGTTTCAACCGACTGACTCATCTTCAGCTATTCAATTAAACAAGTTGAACTTAAATACGGACACAATAATTAAATAAAATGGGGTTTGTAAACCATGAGCTAAAAGTACAGAGTTCAAAAAAATGAGGGGAACATGTTTTTGAACATATGCCATGTTTCACAAAACAATACCTCAACACCCAGGTACCGTATTTACGCGAATAATCCCCGCATATTTTTTTAAAAAATTTGAGGCACGAAATTGCGGTGCAGGTTTTATTTGCATCAAGGTTGCCAACACGCTCCTGGCTCACCTAGTTTTTGATGCTGAGTGTACAGTTATGCTTTGCGCAACCGTAGATGGAAGAAAACTGTCCCCATATGTCATTTAAATGGAAAACAATTCAGACTTTTAATTCTAAACTGACTTTACATTTATTAGTACCGTATTTTACAGAGTAAAATAAATTCAAAATTTCTCCGTGTCACGATAAACCCATCTTCCGGAATGTGCATGGGTAGCTTTCCGCACTTTCACTCACTTCGGTGTGTCTATAGTGTGTTTCATAGTCGAAAATAAGAGGGAAATCGTAATTCTTTTGTATTCAGCGTTTTAAGGAACGCCACAACATCATGTAGCAGGCAGTACGCGGAAAAGCAGAATACGGGAAAACTGGCGAGGGTTGGCATTTCTGAATTACAAGATGGCTGTTAATTCGAAATCACGTAACTGGAAGTCTGATTTCTGTATTACAAAGACTTCGAATTAACAAGGCTTTACTGCATCGCACAACTAACATCAGATTTTGCCAGTGTGTCTATTTCAAGTGTTTACATTGCACGAAAATAATTATCCACCATCGGTCGTGTTACCGTCCAGTAACAGTCTTACTAATAAAAAGTTCTTATACAGTTGTTTAACACTTGTATAGTTATACAGTGAATAAACCCTGTATACACGCTGTATATTTTTCTTACTAATAAATGTGGTATACGCATTGTATTACTATACAGCACGTATACACTCGTTCCAAGCCATGGGAAACTCTTCCTGCAGTTCACCGAGGTATTTTGCATGTTCACTGCCTTTATGATTGCTTCTGCTTGTTATCTACAAGCAAAACTTTCCGGAAAGTCGTGCAGTAGCACGGCATATCGAAAAGGCAGTGGCAACACAAAGTGAGACAGCTGGAAATTGGCTTATATTGATATGAACATTTCTTCAGCTTGTTTGTGTAATGAATGCCACGAAAGAAATGGAAGAGCTTAAGAAAAGATCAAGAACTCATAACTGGGATAGTAAGGAAAACATAAGCAATTTTAATTGAATCGGTGTGTTGAAAAGGGTATGTGTATGTTTAGTCCTCAGCCCGAAGGCTGGTTGGATCCTCAACAGCTCCGCCATCAGCTGTCATAAATGGCCTAGGCATCACTGAAGAGGCGTACTAGGGAAATGAGGAGTGAGGTAGTTTCCCGTTGCTTTCCTCACCGAGCCAGCCGTTGCTATTACATAACAGTCTGCCAAGCCCACTGAAATGCATGCAACAACTGACCCTATGAGCAACATTTTCAGACCATTCATAGCAGGGACTGGCTGCATAAGGAATGGCATTACTAGTATCACTCATACCTCAGTCACTTTCATCTTGTCAAAGCCAAGGATAAAGCTGAGACAGATCAATGTAAGTAACAATATTGCTCTAGCCCATACCAGAAGACATAGTGCACCGTAAACACAACGTCCTGCCAGCAAAGGCACAGGGTACACATTCCAAAATCCTTACTTTTCAGGAGAACGGAAAAACTGCTTTTTAGCTAAAAGAAAGGTTTTAACAGAAAAGTTTCTATTAGGCATTCATACATCATATATCTGCGTATTCAACTACAAAGTATGGAAAACATATTGGGTACGGTTTTAAAGTTGTACCATTTTTTATGTGAAGGATATGTCCCTTTTTATACTCAGATTTGAGAAAGATCTTTGTAGAGGCAGATAATGTATAATAAACTCGTAATTTCAAAAGTCTATTAACCAGTAACATTATTACACAAATATTCACCCAACCATGATTTCTTTTATAGTTATTCATTGTCATTCCGTCTCTTTAAAAGTGTTTTACTTTACGAAGATGTCTAGCCTCCATAACCCCTAAATGGTGTATGTCTTCTATGTTTAAAATATCGTGAAGATAAAAAAGTTGAAAACTAGAAAAGTGGCTGGAATTGATCAGATTTCTGGGGTTATACTAAAGACAATGGGTTGGGATATAGTACCATATCTGAAGTACTTATTTGATTATTGTTTGGTCGGAGGAGCTTTACCAGATGAATGGAGAGTTGTTATTGTAGCCCCGGTGTATAAAGGAAAGGGTGATAGACATAAAGCTGAAAATTACAGGCCAGTAAGTTTGACATGCATTGTATGTAAGCTTTGGGAAGGCATTCTTTCTGATTATATTAGACATGTTTGTGAAATTAATAACTGGTTTGATAGAAGGCAGTTCGGTTTTAGGAAAGGTTATTCCACTGAAGCTCAACTTGTAGGATTCCAGCAAGATATAACAGATATCTTGGATTCTGGAGGTCAAATGGACTGTATCGCAATTGACCTGTCTAAAGCATTTGATAGGGTAAATCATGGAAGACTACTGGCAAAAATGAGTGCAATTGGACTAGACAAAAGAGTGACTGAATGGGTTGCTGTATTTCTAGAAAACAGATCTCAGAGAATTAGAGTAGGTGAAGCTTTATCTGACCCTGTAATAATTAAGAGAGGAATTCCTGCAGGCAGTATTATCGGACCTTTATGTTTTCTTATATATATAAATGATATATGTAAAAGAGTGGAATCAGAGGTAAGGCTTTTTGCAGATGATGTTATTCTCTATAGAGTGATAAATAAGTTACAAGATTGTGAGCAACTGCAACGTGACCTCGAAAATGTTGTGAGATGGACAGCAGGCAATGGTATGTTGATAAACGGGGTTAAAAGTCAGGTTGTGAGTTTCACAAATAGGAAAAGTCCTCTCAGTTTTAATTACTGCGTTGATGGGGTGAAAGTTCCTTTTGGGGATCATTGTAGGTATCTGGGTGTTAATGTACGGAAAGATCTTCATTGGGGTAATCACATAAATGGGATTGTAAATAAAGGGTACAGATCTCTGCGCATGGTTATGAGGGTGTTTAGGGGTTATAGTAAGGATGTAAAGGAGAGAGCATATAAGTCTCTGGTAAGACCCCAACTAGAGTATGGTTCCAGTGTATGGGACTCTCACCATGATTACGTGATTCAAGAACTGGAAAAAATCTAAAGAAAAGCAGCTTGATTTGTTCTGGGTGATTTCCGACAAAAGAGTAGCGTTACAAAAATGTTACAAAGTTTGGGTTGGGAAGAATTGAGAGAAAGAAGAAGAGCTGCTCGACCTATGGGAATCAACATCTATATCATAAGTGGTATGTTCCGAGCTGTCAGCGGAGAGATGGCGTGGAATGACATTAGTAGACGAATAAGTTTGAGTGGCGTTTATAAAAGTAAGAAAGATCACAATACGAAGATAAAGTTGGAATTCAAGAGGACAAACTGGGGAAAATATTCATTTATAGGAAGGGGGGGTTAGGGACTGAATAACTTACCAAGGAAGACGTTCAATAAATTTCCAATTTCTTTGAAATCGTTTAGGGAAAGGCTAGGAAAGCAACAGATACGGAATCTGCCACCTGGGCGACTGCCCTCAATGCAGATCAGTATTCATTGATTGACAAAGTTTCATTGACTGATCAACGTTATCGTACATTCCTTGAATGTACAAGTCGAATATTTCACCATGATTTTATTACCCCAGACAGTAAATACCACGAAAATGACCTGCTCACTCGTTTCCTTCTGCTACTCGCTGTTATACAATGCTTATACAAGGGTCCTGGTCTGTATAAGCAATTCAATGAATAAGTATAACATATTTATACACAAGAGGTTTATACACGGTTTATTAGTAACTAATTTCACATAAACAATGTATAAACCTTGTATAAATGTTATACACCATTTGTTAGTAAGAATGTAAAAAGAGACCATGCGTAAGAAGTGTTTTCGACGAACATCAGAATGCGCCAGTGTATCTGTTTCAAGTGTTTACATTGCATGAAAAAAATTATCCACCACCAAGTAAAAAGCGACCGCATGTCAAGTGTTTTAGACGTGGTGTGTGATGAATTTTTAAGTAATTTACGAGAGGATTCTAGTGGTGCAAAAGACAATGAATCTTCCCACCTACAGGGAATCCAGCCTAGTGCAAGGTCAGATTAATGAAATACCTGTCACGTAAATAGGCCTACTTACTCATGGAAAACATATTTCATAGCAGTGATAATGTATTTTTATCATCTCCGGCAAAGCAGCTATATCCATAATCTTACATGTTCATATTTGCCTAAAGAACACGTGGACCTCGTGGAGTAATACTAAATGTTTGTATATGCCTACGTTGCTCTTTCGATGGAAGGAATTTTAGTTCATTTCATTTTTTTTCAAAATGAGCCTTCCTAAAATGAGGGTGCGGGCATTATTCGACGGCGAGGATTATTTGGGTAAATACGGTATATTACTAACTAAACCTTTATTCTTTACTGATGAAGTATATAAAAGAACATTGATGGATTCGCGATCACTTTAAGAACACAAACTGAAATGTCACAAATAGGAGCGAAAAAGTGATAACAGTCCTCCAGTGTGGATCTGTATCACAGTTGGAGAGCTTCAGCATGGTGTATGTCCCCCACGAGCATGTAAACAGCTTGGCACCTACGTGGCATGCTCCGTGTAAGTCGACGGAGGTCACGTTGTGGTATTAGGTCCCATCCTTCAATGAGAGCCTGTTTGAAGTCTTGGAGAATCTGTGGTGGAACAGGATGGCCACGAACACTTCTAAGCCTAACCCACACATGCTCGGTGGGATTAAGGTCGGGACTCGCTGATTGGCCATTCCATCACTTGAATGTCCAGTTCTCGCAGGACCGCTCTGGTGATGCGCGCTACACGAGTCCAGGAATTGTCATGCACGAGTACAAATTCAGGGCCAACACCATATGCAGCAACAAACACATGCTGTAGCAGTATCTGCTCGATGTACCCTGCAGCAATAAGATTACCGCGGACAACGACAAGATCCGTACGGCCATCAATACTGATGCCACCCCACACCATCACAGAATCTTTGCTGGACAACATTTGGCATGTATTGCTCACCACGGCATCTCCATACACGTTGACATCCATCACGCTGTGTCCGAGGAAATCTGGACTCTTCTGTGAACAACACAGCTCTCCATTGGCAGAGTTGCCAGTTGACGTGGGTACGGGCAAACAGAAGGCGAGCTGCTATTTGCTTTATAGCTTATAAATCTCATATTTATTCCGTATTGGCTCAGCACAACTAAGGTTAAGTTATGAGTAGGTTCCCACCTTCCAATACTTATCAATTTCTATATAATAGGCTTATTAATTACATAATATAAACCATATAATCTCTAGTACATGTTTCGTTCCGATTATGGAACATCTTCAGCTAAAATTTGATAAAATGGCAAGACAATTAAAATACATTGATGTTGTGATGATACAAAAGCTAAAAGATATGATAAAATGGCTCGAAGATTAAAAACATATGATAATGATGATGAGATAAAGTTCATTCATGTTGGTTAAAAATTCAACAAGTCAGTGTTGAATTGTTGAATTTTTAACCAACATGAATGAACTTTATCTCATCATCATTATCATATGTTTTTAATCTTCGAGCCATTTTATCATATCTTTTAGCTTTTGTATCATCACAACATCAATGTATTTTAATTGTCTTGCCATTTTATCAAATTTTAGCTGAAGATGTTCCATAATCGGAACGAAACATGTACTAGAGATTATATGGTTTATATTATGTAATTAATAAGCCTATTATATAGAAATTGATAAGTATTGGAAGGTGGGAACCTACTCATACCTTAACCTTAGTTATTTGCTTTATGTCGCACTGACACAGATAGGTCTTATGGCGGCGATGGGACAGGAATAGCCTAGGAATAGGAAGGAAGTGGCTGTGGCCTTAAGGTACAGCCCCAGCAATTGCCAGGTGTGAAAATGGGAAACCACAGAAAACTACCTTCAGGGCTGCCGACAGTGGGGTTCGAACCCACTGTCTCCCAGATGCGAGCTCACAGCTGTGCACCCCTAAATGCACGGCCAACTCGCCCGGGTGAAGGAGAGCTGCGCGATGTTGCTGCGTTAAGTGGGGCACTTGAACAGGACGTCTGGGTCGTAAGGACACTTCTCTTAACCTCTTCCTTACTGTCTGGTCAGACACCGTGACTCCAGTGACCCTCCTGATGTGTTGTTGCAGTTCTCTAGCAGTTGCTGAATGACACCACAACACACAGATGGTCAGAAATCGGTCATCCTGTGGGGTTGCAATGCGTCCACGACCTTGTCCAACCCTCATTGTGAACTGGCCTGTCTCGTAGCGATTCCACAAGCGTTGAATAACTGACGGAGAGACATTGAGATCCACAGAAACACGACGAAAAGTCCACCCTTCCTGGATCAAAGTGATGGCCCTTGCGACTTGAACCTCTTTAAGATGACTCGTGTAATGTGCTGGTTGATGTACAATGTGCTCAAATGACAGCAGTAGTCTGTGAACCTCACAACACATGGACGCACCGCCATTCACTTTGTTTTGAGGGGTCACCTGACAGTTTAAGGCATTGCTACGCCTACAGATGGAGTATAACTTCGATTTGACATACCCCGAGTAGCTAAGGGCTGAAGGTATGCTGCACGACCATTGGAACCCCATCTGCCAAATTAATGTTCACATACCAGAAGTTACAAAAATGTTCCCCAAATGTTTTTGAACTGTGCATAAATACATTGTAAAACACTTTAGTCCACAATAAAATACTTGAATTTTCACTTGACACTAGTCTTCTGAAATAATGAGAATAGACTAACTTTAAAAACTTGATAGGAATGTTCCAATTGTGTACAGGTTGCATTATACAAATTAACAAAGTTCTAAAATATTAAAAACATTGACATTGATTAGTAAACATTTTTCCTCTTTTTCTTTTTAGATTTCCCCATTTAACGCCCTTAAGGACGGATGCAAACTTTAAGAACATTGGGATATCCTTAAAATATTTCATCTTCGATTATTGATAGTTTTGGCTACGTAGATGTTTCATGACCTGCATACATCCGATTCATACTATAGATCATCATCAATAGACAACATGTTACTCTCATATGACTCGGTGTGTTTCAGATGAACTAATATCTTAATGGTAAAATTTAAAATAATCCTTTCGTCCGTCCATCCGTCCACCCACCCTTCTACCCATTTTCATAATAAACAACAAAGAGAGTTAATGTGCAAAGGTCAGTGCAGACTTACACACTGAACCAGTCTAGCACTGTAATTTACAAATACAATAATTCTCAAACAGAAAGGCTGATACTTGACACCTACATTTAGCAATAATCTTGAAAGTGCCCATGAAATGCTTGAGAAAACAGGTGCCCAAAAATATGAAAAAGGTTTTCTTTACCCTAATATAAACTGAGAAAAACAGGTGATGGTATGAATTATGAGAATAAATAGGACATATATCATTGTCCAATTAACTTATAAACTCAGTATATAAACTGATTAGGTATGACACAGATTTTCAATGTAATTACCAACTGAAGTAGAAAGTACACTACTACATACCATCTCTTCCTTCTTAACTGGAAATAGCTCCTTTGGAACAGATGAAGCAGAGCGTCTGTTCATAACTTCTTGATCTCGTTTCTTTGGTGTAGGTGTAACGGATATAAGTTTCTCTACTAATTGAAGAGCTTTACTGCCACCAGTTGCAGCCACAGAAGAAATCTGCTCTCTATGAAAAAAAAGTGATTACAAATTCCATTCAGACTGTCAATGAACTTTCACAACAAAGAAAGAAAGAAAGAAAGAAAGAAAGAAAGAAAGAAAAAAAAGAAAGAAAAACACTGTAATAACTGTAACAGATTGTTAAAATGTACTAACCAGCATTTTCTTATAGCAAAGGGTTACTTTAACAAAATTCAAATTAAATCTACAATTATTTTTTTTCAAAAATTATACTTGTATGTTTGAACTACAACAACCCACTTGTCAATCTATAATGCATTCAAGACAATAACTATAAACTCTGGAACAACATTATTCTACATTTCATTGGCAAGGGTTTGGATGTTCAGGACTGAAAAAGCAAGAAATATGCTGGCAGATACATCCTAAAAATTCTTTATATTATCCAAAGAGGGTACTATGTCACCTAATAGGCTTTCTAAAATTATTTGCTTTAATTTGGGATAAAGAAGAAATACCAAGTGATCGGAAGAATGCACTCATTCATCCCTTACACAAAAAAGGGGACCAAACTAACGTCAACAACTACAGAGGTATCTCCCTTCTTCCTATACCACACAAAATCCTATCCAAAGCATTGCAGCGGAAGCTTGAAAAACATCTAAACAAACAAACTGGCAAGTACCAGGCCGGGTTCAGGAAAGGGCGTTCATGTGCTGAGCAGATTTATATTCTAAAATCACTTATAAAAATAAGATCAATGAGAACTCAGAAGAGGATAATCTTAAACTTCGCTGATTTCAAAAAGGCACATGATTCCATAGATCGCGGAGTGCTCAAGAACGTTCTGCAGGAGTTTGGATTGGATGCGAAATCTTTGTAAGAGATTGTCGAATTATGGCCAAACACCTTTTCTCAAGTCAAATTTATAGGCGATCTCTCAAATCCGTTTGTGATAAAAATGGGTTTGAGGCAAGTAGACAGCCTTTCTCCACTACTCTAATTGCATTTTTGAAAAAGTTATTATGGAATGGAGGTTGAGAATGACTGAAAATGGAATAAAGACTGGGGTAAAGATAGGTTGTGGAAAGAAAGCGATGATGTTGGACTGCCTTGCCTTCGCAGACGACATCATTCTTATTACAGACAACTGTCGAACAGCCAAGAAACAATTTGAAGAACTACAAAATGTTGCAGTCAAAACAGGGTTAAGAAACTCCTTCGAAAAATAAACAGCATTTATGTATTATATTTAAAAAAAGGCAACACGGACAGACTTGTTACACTGTATGGGGATATCCAGCGTGTGCAAAAATGTAAATCCCTGGGAGAAAACTCGCCCACAATGGAGATGAAAAGGGGGGATTAAAGGAGAGGGTGAGAAGGATGGAGCTGGCATTCAGACTGTCATGACACCTGTAAGTCCAAGTCCCTCATAATTCAGGCCAAGTTAAAACATTACTGCACAGTGGTTAGAACGGAGTGCCTTTATGGAGCAGAAACCTTGACGAGGATGGCTGACCCAGTCCTTGAAAAAAGAGAAAGAAGATTCTTACGAAAAATCATAGGCCCAAGAAAGTCGACAAGTGATCCAAACACATAGATAGAATTTGGAGCTCTACAAGACAGTAGAAAGAATCATGACTGATGAGGAAAAGGAGACCGACGTTTTATGGACATATCAAAAGAATAAACCCTGAGAGATTGGCAAAAAGAATACTACTACTGCAAGAAAAGTGGAAAAAACAACCGGGATGGCTTACACAGGTGCACAATGACTTGGCAGAAATAGGTATCAAGGAAGAAGATATAAAAGAAAGGACATCATTTAGGAAGAAGGTTGCAGGAGTGAGGGATGCATCTGAAGAGCAACATGCTGAGCCACGGAACATCTCTGTGGAAGAGCAAGGAAGAAGTCAAAGACTCAAGAATCTTTGGTGAGAGTGTAAAGAGATAGGTATCAGTCTGCGTGACAGAAGGAAGATTGTCTATACATGGACCACAGGTGGCTGTATCAATAAATAATAATACATTCTCAAAAAGGAATCTTTTCCAGTTGTCAAGTATAGTAGTTTCATGTACAGAGATGAGCTCCTGTCAACTTCGCACAATGTCACGGGTGTGTATTTAAATACAGTCTAGTCAATGCAGCTTAGATGAGGTTCATTGTCATTCATGTCATTTCCAGTGCCTTGTAAAATTTCAGTGATTTTGCACATTGTAGCGTGTAAGTTATTTCCACGAACACTTTGTACAGTTTTCTCTTCACAGAACAATCGAGGACATATCACTACTGTAAAACGGGAAACAATCTGTCTCACAACTTCGTAGTTCTCACAATAATATTCTACTGTGTTCAACCATGTGCCCCATCGAGTAAGTATTGGCTGGGGAGGAAGAGGGGAACAAAAGCACATGTTCTTTAAACTTTGTCACCCTTAGTGAAGCCTTAATGAATATTTTCTTTAAGTTTGATATGAACCTGTCAATGTCGCAAAATGTTGCTACATTTCCTTGGCGGCTACCGAGCACGTTGGCTAGATTGTTTGGGTCACGCAGCTGTCAGCCAGCATTCAAGAGATGGTGGGTTCGATCCCCATTTATCGGCAGCCTAGAAGATTTTTTTTTTAGCAGTTACCCATTTTCACACCAGGCAAATATGATGGGGTTGCATCTTAATGAAGACCACCGCCGCTTCCTTCAAAGTCCTTCCTTATCCTATTGTTACAAGACCTGCCTGGGTCAGTGTAATGTACAACAAATTGCAAATATACATATCCTCAGCAATTCTACTCGAACCAAGAGCAAGGCAGGTCAGGTGGACCATTTGAGCTTACAGGCCTTAGTCTGTCACAGCAATGTCAAAAAGTACTGTTATTTTTGAATGATTTGCTGCATCCAGAACTTCAAAATGAAGTTTAAAAGGAAAAAGAATCTCCAGGATGGTTGTCCAATAGCGTACCAACTACTATACTTGCAATGCATCTCTTGCAAGCATTCATAGTTTTGTCGACAGATCCAACTTGCTACTGTTGCCCACACAACTACTTTTTCTAAGTGCATAGTAGATAGTTTCTTCTCAGTGTTTCTTTCTCTGGAACTGCATCTGCTGTGTACATTCCCTAAAAGTTTCTGAAGAGTTGACTGTTCACTTTGTTGTTAGCGAATTCAACCAGTTCATACAAATCTGTTGAGGAAAGCAAGAGACTAGAAAACATGGAAGGTTTAGCCGCACAGAGCAAAATCTGTCTGTTGTGCCAAGCAGTTAGTCGACAGATGCTGCTGTTTTTATATATATTTTTTTTTTTTTTTTTTGCTAGGGGGCTTTACGTCGCACCGACACAGATAGGTCTTATGGCGACGATGGGATAGGAAAGGCCTTGGAGTTGGAAGGAAGCAGCCGTGGCCTTAATTAAGGTACAGCCCCAGCATTTGCCTGGTGTGAAAATGGGAAACCACGGAAAACCATCTTCAGGGCTGCCGATAGTGGGATTCGAACCTACTATCTCCCGGATGCAAGCTCACAGCCGCGCGCCTCTACGCGCACGGCCAACTCGCCCGGTGTTTTTATATTTCACTGCATAGCAGTGCTGTTGTACATGAAATAGTTTCCTTGCCGTTACTTTATCTTAGCACAGTTTACAAAAAGGTATTTTTTCTGTCGGCACTAAATTATTTCACTCCAAATGCTTTGATGTATTAAACCTTGCACATTCACTAGACTCAACTTTTACACTGTTTATGTTCATTAACACCCTTGAATCACTTGATGTGATGTTCACACAAGGATTGACCAGGCCTTCAATTAAAATGATGAGACATTTACAAGCTAAGTTATGTACTAGCTTGTATTTTTATCACCGCTGCAAGGGTTTCCCCCTTTCGTGAATTTCTATGAATAGAACAGGAATGCGGCTTGCCAGCTCTCCTAAGAACAGTCAGTCAGTCTCCTAACCATGCCTCCAGGCATAGTAAATGCCAATGACAGCAATGATATTGCTGAGTTAATTGAAAGTGTTTTAGATAGTGATTCGGAGAATGGGGATTGCGATTATGACAATATTGAAGAACAGATATTAAGTGAAAGACACACTTCATGCGATACTAGTGACTGAAATCATACCTAAAGCCCTGCGTGCAGAAGCAAAACAGTGACTGGGTGTGGGTTAGTAAGAGTGATAACTAGAGCCCGGATTTCCATGCCAATGCACGTTTTTAAATAAGCTGGTTATACTACTCAAACTTTGCAAATATTAGTTTTTAGTTTTATGGCTTGACGATTCCAAATAACTGTTCTTTTTCCCTGCATGTTTGCATGTTTTGGCCTTTTATTTGAGAAAATTCATGCATAATGCATATTTTGAAGATTTTGGATTTGACAGCGAATATTTGGACACTTAATATTGCATAATAAGACTTTCCTTCTGACTTTGGCGCATATATAATGTTAAATTCTACGATATTACCTTTGTTGGTGTGCAGAATTTGGGACCATTTTTCCACGTTATACAGTATGTCTGTTACTGAGAGACAGACAGAATGTATTCCTGGCATCCTATGTTACAACCAAAGTTAGTACATACGGTAGAAGTCCTATACAGTGGAACCTCGATTATCCATTCCCGGAAACTAAGTTTTCCCGGATTATGCGTTCAAATTACGTGGTCCCGCGAGCATCGTAATTAAATCATGTTGTAAAAATCCTGCACTATCCGTGCCTCGAAGAAAATTTTCCCGGATCAACCGTCCAGAAATTTCAGTCCCATCAATGCTAAATCCTCTATCAAGCGTTTTTCAATAAAATATCTCACGAAAGGACGGCTAAGGCATACTCATGGATCTTGGGGTTAACGTCCCGTCATTGCGATAATTAGAGCAAGTAGTGTACTGGAAAAGCGGCTGGCAGTGAACTTGCATAAGTGACCATCTTAGTATCACATTCAGGTGGTATTGATTCGAGAATCTCGGAAATCATAAAGCAGAGTGTGGCCACAACAGCTGTAAGGAGAGACAGTGCATTTCAACAGTAAATGATACCAAATTTGATATATTAGTTGTGCAATAAATTGCTACAATAGATGTTTCTGAATGACGAATGTCATCAAATACTGTTACAAGAAAAACACAACACATTCAGCCCAATTGTAAACAACCACTGAGTTCCCAAAATTCCGATGTGCACCACTGGTGGCACACAATGTGATTAGAGATACATGTTGCTTTATATTGCAGTCTGCGTTTTGTGCAAGGAATTAGAGTAATGCTTCGGCGTTATTAGGATTGTATACATTACAAGATATAACAAAAAATGGTGCACAAAAAGCTTGTAAATAACTGTCATTCAATAACTCCCTTTACTTACGCAAACATAACATTTTATCTATTTAAACAAGTTGTAAGACAACAAAATTCCATACAGTTATAATAGGGTTGATTTATTAAATTCAAATACAAATTTACTTCATAGTGTAAGAACACACAGGTTTTGATTTTTGCTAGGCAAGGTTCAACAATGGTTGGTTCCTCATTATGGAAATGCATGCACTTCAGCAGTGTCAAATCTGTCTCACAGTTTTCTTTACACAACCTCATTTCAGCAGGGTGTCAAATCTGTGTTATTTTCTTTTAACCTCATTTCCATACGTAAGATTCATAGACCAGGACATTTTTCTTTGGTGAAGAGGACAATGCCCATTATCACAGGAACTCAAGAACCTGCTTCTTTATTTCTTCTTTCGTGTAGTCCTTCCATTCAACCTATGGTGATCATCTTTTTACTCTTGTGGAGGCAGCATATTTCTGTGCATCTACGTTGGTTTCTAAAAAAATTACATCTTAGATTTCATCATCTAAAAATTACTTATGTACTGGTACAGGATCTGCTACATCCAAATTATACTGCAGCGTTGGCTGTCCAGAAAAAGGAAATTCCCCACACAAGGCTTTCAAGTCAGTCCACTCCAAAAACATTGTTTACATGATTATATTATGAAAAGCACTTACTACCATTTGTGCTGGATCACTGTCACTCCTTTCTTCATCATTTCGTTCTTCCTCACTTTATTCTACCACACTCATAAGGTATCCAATGACTATCACTTTCAGTATCTGATTAAAAATCTTCAAAATCTACTTCATTGACCATGAAATTGCATGTACCACTGGTGGAACACGACTGCATTACATTGGCGCATGATTACCAAATGCCGTCATGCACTGCTGGTGGCGCACAAAATGAAGTGGGATAAATGTCTCTAAAACTGTTATAATATCCAATAGGAAAACAACAGATAGGGAATCTGCCACCTGGGCAACTGCCCTAAATGCAGATCAGTAGTGATTGAGGACCATGATCAAGGGGTTTCATGTGAGAAACAATATTGTTGCTCTACTTGAAGACTGAACTAGTTTTGTTAAAATGTTCGCTCTTATAAAGCGTCCACATTATATCCAGGGTTAGATGTTTATATTTTTACTTTTTCGATTGTATTGCCGAAGAGGTTTTCGGCTCTTTCCTCAGGGCACTGTATAATCACTGTGCTTTCAGGCAGGAATCAGAACTGTTTCTCCTTAACACAAATCTAGTATTTTAATATTATCGTACAAGATTATGTTATCGAGACCAGAACAGATGTTGCACCTTACAAAAAGCCATGGGAGGTCTAGGGATTGCCTATTACTGTTTTGGTCCTAATGTAAGACTGGGAATTTTACATTTCCGTGTTAAAATGTCAAAAACCGCAGTCGTTTTATTTGCGCACGTTACGTTTAAATGGTTTATATCATTTCCAACTCGTAGCGACATGCGCAGCGAGAGCGCTTTCCAGCTGAGCTCAAGGTCACGAATAACCGTAATTTCCGAAGTTATGATATTTTTTCTCTTTCCAATTTGATTGAATACTTATTACCGACGGGCAGAATTGAATATAATTCATTCAAAACCATGTTCTCGAGTTCAACATAACCTTTAAAAGTCGATGTAGGCCTAATTTTCATGGCACAATATTTCCAGAAACTGACGAAGACTATGAATCGTATATTAAATTACAATGGAAGAAAAAGAAAAGAAGGGATTTCGCCATCATGTTGGGCGGTTTTGTATCTAAAGTGCTTTATTTGATTAGATGAGAGAATTAAAAACTACTTGTGGTCGATTGTCATTTGACTTGGCGTTGTTATATTTTTCGAAGAGTTTGGCTAATTAAAGTTGCTGAACTGAAAGAAGTTTTCACTGGAAAATGACGAAGTTTCCCCTGTAAAACTGAACATAAAGTATCGAGTTAGTGAACTCGCGTACCGATAATTGTTTGATGCAGGTTTCGCTGTCTAACTTGCCTGCCTCTCATCCGGATGGCCTGGGTTCGATTCCCGGTCAGGTCAGGCATTTTTACCTGGATATAAGGGCTGGTTCCAGGTCCACTCAGCCCACGTGATTACAGTAGAAGTCCGTTATAGCGAGAATTTATAATGGCGAAAAATTTACTCACTATAACGGATTGTTGTTATAGTTATATGCGATTTTTTAAAGAAGTCGGGAAAAGTTTTCGCGGATATCCACACTTGTTTGTTGTTTTTCGAAATCCGATACTACGTGAAATTGTGTGTTTAATTTCATTCTGAAAAATATATATTACCGTATTTCTCCGAATCCAAGACGACTCCAACTTCTTCCTTCAAAAAAAATAATCAGGCTTAAAAAGTGTTTTTTAAAATCATATTAATGTATTTTCTTATACAGTACGCATTTTTAGACTGTAGACGCCGAACATTGGCTTTAATTATGCCGTATTTTTTGCGGCTGTACAATTATGCTTTCTTTATTTCGGCGGGTTTAATAACCATTAACTTAAAATTGGCATCATAATATGGAAGGGAACTCGTTGAAAACTTGCCGGCAATACACATCCCACGCGTCTCTACAATACGACGATCCACCACGAAAATATTCTTGCTCACTATAAAACTGTTACCGGTACTTTCACTCAGCGTCAGATATAACTGGCTGCCGCTACACGCACGTCTTGCTTGCCAGATTCGGCCAACTTCAGCGGCTAACGACGTATAGGTCTTAATCGCGGACTGGCAATTCCGCCCATGCATTTTTGTGCACATACCTCACAATTTTATCTTCAACTTTAAAGCGTCCTTGTTGCGGGCCACTGAATGCATTTTTTGTGCAGGACGCATTTTTAAGCTATCTTTGTCTTCACGGTAACGCCGAATATGGGCTTTAATTAGGCCTATGCCGTATTTTCTTGCGGTTGCACAATTATATATTTTCGAGTGTTTAATAGCCATTAACTTAAAATTGGCATCATAACATCGACGAGAACCCGTTGAAAATTTTCCGGCAATTCTGTTCCACGTATCTTTACTGTACCGGGAGGTACACCTCCACTCCGCTAATTTAAAATGTGCGCCAGTTGAAACTCCTCTGCTGGAGGAAGTCTGAACTTTATCTACGCTATTAATTCTTTACCTTCTCAGAAGATGTCACCACGTGGAAAATTTTGAGTTTTTGAACTGTGTCATTTTTGATGTGTTTTTGTTTCGCTTGAAGTAAGAAGTGTGAACTTTCTCTTCTAGAGGACACTACTGAAGATCAACAATAGTGCACCCTAGTGCGGAGTCAAAGAACTATTTTGTTGGAGAAATTTTTATTTCAAATGTTTGTTTCTTGATAAATTTCTTTCTGTTATTGTTTAAGTTGGCTGTATACCCCTCTTTTCCCCCTTGTTTTAGATTTATCCAATCCCGAATTTCTTTTAGTAATTTCCGACCAATCCGATGTATCTTCCCCCATCTTGGATATGTTTCTGTACCCTAGCCAATAAAGTAATTGTGGGCGGGTGTTTTCGTTCCCCTAACGCCTAGAAACTTCCGCGAGAGGATTTAAACTGCTGAGTTTAGGGTCTCCGGGCCACTTCTGTTCCATCTTTCAGTGTATAAAGTACATAGCAGGAGGCGGGAAGCGCCTCTTTCCTCGGCAGCGGTCATCAATAAGGTAATGGCCGATTAATAAATTCTTTCTTTGCTAGCTCAGCAGTTTAACTCTCGGGGCGGGTGCGAAGCGTTCCACCATGTAACCTTTTCCTAAAATGTAACAATCTTTCTTCTATTCTCTTTTAAGCTACCTTCTGGGATAGAGAGTGCTAACCCTCTCGAGCTCCCACTCTTATTGTTTTGAGGTGAACTTATTTTCTCAACCTATTCTTCGTTAATGTAAAACAAATTGCTCTTTTCTAAAGTCACCTCGGTAGTATGGGATTAGCCCTTGCATTAGTGGCCTAGAGCCAGATTAGGTTTTTTTAAAAACAAGTGTATTAGGAGTGCAAGTTCGCCTCCTCTCAAATTGTTATTTTAGAGGTCATTTAATTAACCTGCTTTTCATTTAATAGACCTCAGTAGATTGGGTATTTTACCCCTGTGTTTATGTCCGCTGAGGACAACTTGAAGGTGGAGTTTGGTGTGGCCTGGGAGAGGCTTAAATTTTGAGAGCGAGTGGCTCTTTTGAAAATTGAGTGTTATATGCCTCGTGGAGGCTTTTCTGTGTAATTTGGAGCAAGGGCTCCTAGGTATGAATGGGGTTTTCTGCCCCTCTGTTAAAACTCGTGTTTGGGGTAAAACTGAGCTGATTGCCCAAGCAGTGTAAAATCAGGGCGCGAAGCCCAATTCCTGTAAATATTGTAACTGCCCTTTTGATTTGCTACTTTGTACCTGCCATGCTTGTTATTTCTTTGTTTTTAAAAGAAAATATAACCTTGTTAAATTTTAAATTAATTTTGTTTTCGTAGCTGGAGACCTATTCACACCCGCACCTTCTTTCACCTCTACCTACCACGGAAAAACTCCGTAACATTTACAATACGACGATCCATCACGAAAATATTCCTGCTGTCTATAAAACTTAATTTTACTAAGCGTCAGGTACAGCAGACGCGTTATAAGTCTGCTACTGATAGCCGTGGCCTTTTTAAGAATTCGTAGGCTCGCATGTTTTGATGCCATACTGCAGATTTGAAATCCTTTTTTGTAGAGGATAATAGAATGTCATTCTCCCTTCACTATTTTCCAAGATCCAGTGACGTTACACATAGGCACTGTACGACCGGTCGCCGTGGCTAGCGGTGTAGGCCTGGGCCTATGATAAAGAGGCTGTCGTTTATTGTCGACGAGTTTTGTGTGCGAGCGCGCGCGTGCGGGGGAGGGGTGAAAAGAAACAGCGTGGTTTGGTTACTGCGGTAGTTGCCAGTGGTGTTCATTACTATCAGGCCATCGAATGCAAAACGACCCTTGATTTTTCACACGATATTCTGAGGAAAAAACGTCGTCTTGGATTCAAAGAAATACGGTATTACTCCAGAGGCTTCTGTGGCAAACTTTCCAGTTTTCTTTTTCAAACGGTGTCACCTAACCTAACTGTATATGTATCATGGAAACCTATTTGAAACGCATGTAGAGAAAAATGATAACATCCTCGCTAAAAATAATGTCAATTATTGACATGGGAATAGCTTTCCGAAATTTAACTAGACGCGAGAAAATATAAACTGTCCTCTGAAATCAGTGATAGTACCCTGCCATATCTTGAGGTGTATCACTTTCTTACTTAATTTCAGTATAAGGTACAGGTACACCATTCAAATTAAGAGACCGTCTACTTCAGCCTTTATTTTTTTCGAGTTAACAATCGCCATCGGCCATGTTATTTACGCATTTATTACGAAAACGTCTTATCCTCTTTCATTTCGAATTTTCTTTTGAGAACAGCAGTCGACGGGTATTACTAATAGACTCCAATATCGCCTTCGAATGTTGACAAGAGAGCTCGCAAATGTACATAGCGCAAAAACTTACTGTACCGAAGATGATCGATCGCATTTTGTGGCAAACATTTCAGTTTTGTTATTCAAATAGCGTCACATATCCTAACTTATCTGTACTATATGTATGATGAAAACATACTTCAAGCGGAAGTAGAGAAATTATAACCTTCTCGCTATAAATTTACATAATAGCCCTTCCGTAATTTAACGGACGCGAGAAAATATAAACGAACCTCGTAATCAATGACGCACTTTGCCATATCTTGAGGTGTAGGCCCATCTCATTCTTACTTAATTGCGGTATTTAGCATTAAAATTAAGCGATCGTTTATTCTGCGTTTATCATTAACGAGTTAAAAACGGCTATCTGACATTTACGCATTTATTACGAAAACATGTCTCATTTTCCTCGCGGAAGAGCAGTCGACGGGTATTACTAATCGAATCCGACATTGCCTTTGAATGTCAACGAGGGAGCTCGCTGATGGGCATAGCGAGAAAAAGATACGGTACCGAAGATGATCGATCGCATGCAGTATAACGGCTGGGAGCATAAATATCGGCAACGGAAAAATCGAGCGCGCATGATCGCTCGTAATAACGGATGCGTCAGTGATAGGATTCTCGCTGTAACCGAATGATAATACACAGTTTAATATAGGAATTTTGAAGGGACGGACAAAAGTTATCGTTATAACGGGCTTCTCGTTATACGCCGTACTCGCTATATCGGACTTCTACTGTACCTTTATTTGAGGAGCTATCTAATGGTGAGATGGCGATCCCAGTGTAGAGAGCCAGGAACAACGGCCGAGAGGATTCCGCACACTGACCATGCGTCGCCTCGTAATCTGCAGGCCTTCGGGCTCAGCAGTGGTCGCTTGGCAGGCAAAGGCCCATTGAGGCTGTAGTTTGGTTTGGGAGTGTTTGTAAGATTATAATTATACCCATTTCATTTTTGAGATGTTTAGCCAAAATGTTGATGGTTTTAATTCATTCCCGGATTTTCAGTTTTCTCGTGTTGTAAGTTTTATTTTCGTGGTACCTCCAAAAACGGAGAATTGAGGTTCCACTGTAATCCAATTAACCTAGCACTTTCGTATCTGTTATTGACGTAAGCCGGAAGTCCCCACGTCGATCTCTGTAATTCTTAGGAATAAAATGCTCCAGTTATACATTGCTATAAATTGAACCTTAAATTGTGCATTACTCGTTGACTGCTTAAAATTTGTATCACAGTAATGTGACGCCATGTTACTGAGATAGCAGCTTACAAACATTGGTTTTGCACTGAACCTTCTTCCGTTATCCTGGAATTTCCTACCCGGAACTCCCACTCATCGCATGTCTTTGTTATCACAGCAGGCAATAGTTACTGAGGACATTCGAAAGTGTCTGCAATCATCGCACAGAGAAGTAGCTGTGGCAGCTAGAGATAGGTCGATCAAAGTGATCTGTTCAAATCCTGACTTTGTCAAACTTATATAAGACGGATTGTGGTGAAAATGCAAAAGACATACAATTTGACCTTACTTTGTCCCGAATGTCTTCATTTAAGTATGCACCTATCACTTCTTGCAATGAAGAAAGATTATTTTCTGTGTTTAAGAATATGCTGACAGATAAACTTATGAGCTTAAATCAAGACAATTTGGAGAAATTGCAGTAGTTGTTGTACAATGTTTGAAAAGGAACTTATTTTTGATGGTGCATATTTTCCACTTTATTGTGCATGTTTTGCCATATGATAGTGCACGAATGCATGCATATTTTGAGATTTGATAATATATGGAAATCCGTGCTCTAATGATAACAAACCAAATATTCATCACTTTACAGTCTTTGCACGGGTGTCAGGAGAATTTAGAGAGAAATATTTAGATAATTCTGTATTGCAGTTGTCTTTTTTTGGTATTCAAGGATCCGTTGTTTTCCAGCACTGTGTGGGAAATATTTATGCTATGGAAAAATTATCGGACCCTGATAGGGAAAAAAAGAATAGACTATGACAAGTGGTTTGACTCTAATGATGTTTAAATTAAGGCCTACCTTGCCCTCTGCATTCTGATATCCCAGGTTCATAAACCTCGTATCCAATTATACTGGAGCACGATAAATGTACTGAGACCCCAAAATGTGTGAAGTGCCTCTACACATACCTGAATATTTTAAGACATATCATAGAAAATCTTCGTTCTGACATCACTTTTGGCGAGAACAATTACTTTAAATGCTTTACTGAAAACTATGCAGTAAAATTCTGGTCGCTGTTCCATTTATGACGTTTATTTCAGAATAGTGCACAGTACTTCTGACCAGGTGGCTTATTCGCATTAGGGGAAATTTAAATCCAATTTCTAAGTGAGCACGCGGGACCACTGAACTTGAAGCGATAAGTTTAAGACACTGAAAATATAACTGAAGAAAGCAACGGGATCCACTACCTGAGCTACCCCAGAGTGATAACAATAAACAGGACTGGGATTTCCTTACGTCTTAAGATAAATACATTCTCGTTAAGGATGACATTTCCTCCCTGTCCAATACCCTTGACAGGGTGTGGCAATATTTAAGCGATTGACAATTTCTCACCATGTTCTCCGATCCTGTGAAGAGTTGTACATGGATTTTCCAACAAGTATCCTCATCTGATCAATACATCCTGCAGGTATTCATCTTTGGAATTTCTTCCTGGCGCCTTTCCTTCCACCACCAGTTTCCCCACGGCTTTCATTCATCTTGAAATATTTCCAAAGTATCACAGGAAGGCTATACTGATGATCTTCACGAGCCTGTCTTTTACTCAAAGTTCCTTGAGAACTGAATTGTTGGTTCCATGTTCCATTCAAGATATTCATAGAACTCAACGGTAGACCCACATTCCAAACTCTGTCAGGTTGATGCTCAGGCTGCATTTAACCCTGACTTCCACCTCTTCAATAAGTTGGCCATCAGCAGCAATCAAAGGTTTCAAGTCATATATTCAGTTATATTTTTGTCGCAACACCATGATGTATTCACGAAGACTCACACAAAATGCTGTCAGTTGCATACACTAGTTTATTTACAAAAATTATTACACAAATTCTATTTACACACGCACTAATGAACTGCCATCATGAAACAAAACACTACTACAAATGAAAAAGAAGAGACTGCAACAAACGCATGTCAACTACCAACCCAATAAGATGGTTTTCACTTTACAATGGCGAAAAATGAAAGTATCCTCCTATTCAATACATCATATATTCCGTCATTAGACGGAGTAAACAAGTTCAGACATGTTTCGGCTCGTTTGAGCCATCTTCAGTGAAAAAATTAGGGGGGTTGGAATAATTATTTACATAATATGAGTTGAAAAAATGCTAAAAAACATAATGAAAGCGTAAATGAAAAAACAAACAAAAGAGAGCCTAGACGGAAACAAAATAGCACAAATATACAATATTTACATCAATATGCAGAGCAAAACAACTTATTGCGACAAAATTCAGTGAAACAGGTGTTAATTTGAAATAATAATTGATACTAAAAACTGCGTTAACCTAAGAAACAAGGGAATGAGAAAACAAATGATGCAGATGGAAATGAATAATAGTAGCACATGGTGGGGTTGTGGACCTCATAGTTTACAAATTATTAGTTTATAAAAACGACAAAACAGTTTGAAATCGCTGTCAAAATCCTAGTGGAAACCCATCACATCAAAATGGTCAGGAGGAGAGCGGGAGCAAACATTTTGAGAGAAACCAAGCCTGAATTAACCTGCAGGCGAAAAGCCTGTGATAAGGAGAAAAAAACACCTTAAATTTAAGGCTTCAGAAATAGCAGCATTCTTAATATCTTCTCAATCTAGCGGTCCCTTTCTTCATTATTGTTTCATAATGTTGGCTGGTGTTTTGCCTTATTATAGAGGGGTCGGAAGGGCCGCATATAAAAATATGAGAAGCTGTGTTAGGTAGAAGACAGATGCATAGTAAATTGCAGTAATCTAGTGGAAACCGTCAATGAAGTTCTAATCTGTAATGGAAAAAATGAGGTTGTATGAGAAACATGGGTTGAAAAGTGTGGAATGGTTGTGAAGAAAGCTTAAACTTACGGTGTGCAGTAGGTGGTTGTCCTCTCTAGTGGCCTGGCTTTCTCAAAGTAACGGTCTCGTTCGCGTGATCGAGTCTATTGTTGGTTCGGCTGTGTCTGCTAGGATGGAAGGAGCAGAGGGGGAAGGGGAGGTACAGGGCTGGTTTGAGGAAGGGAGGGGTGTTGAGTTGGAGAGATGGAGGTGGGTTTGTTTGGCAAATATAAAGAATGAATGTTTCAAGAGGATGTTAGTTTACTCGCTGACTTCTAAAGCTCGAATGGTGTGGCCTTCTTAAAGTGACGGTCTCGGTCGCGTGATCGAGTCTATTGTTGGTTGGCTGTGTTTGCTAGGTTGGAAGGAGCGGAGGGGGAGGGGTGGTGTGAGGAGGGAGGGGGGGTGGAGGGGGAGTGGTGGTGAGTCGGGGAGATGGAGGTGGGGTTTGTTTGTGTTATGGAAATTCTGACAAATGTATGGAATGAATGTTTCAAGTAGAATGTTCTTTTTCTCGCCGACTTCATTTAAATTGTGAGTGGGGTTCATAAACTGATCTAAATAAGATGGTGTCGGCAGTGCAAGTTTCTAATGAGTGCTCCTAGATTTTGTTAGAAAACGAAGTGAAATATGCTGTAAGATGTACAGAAAATGTTACAGATGGTGAGAAGAACAGGCAAGGTATTCTCAGTAGCGAGAGTAATCACTCTTCTCCAGAGAAAGACCTTTGTACCGGTAATATCTATGAATGAGTGTGTGTGTGTGTGTGTGTGTGTGTGTGTGTGTGTGTGTGTGTGTGTAGGCCTAAAATGACTACATCTGTCCATGAAACTGTTGAATCAATACACAAAATAATAGAACTGCTACATAAGGATTTGGTAGAAGCAAACCTTGTAATTAAAAGCTACTCTCTGAAAGGCAAATCTGATTGAAGAGTTGGAAGAACTACGAAATAGCGATGGTGTTGGCGTTGGCACATCGCGGAGTGAGGTTACGTTGCAGCATAGGAAAGTGTCGCTAACTAGGCCTAATTCATCTGGAAATCATCCTGCAGTAACGAACAGATTCAGCATTTTACGCGAAGTTAAGGAAGAGCAAGGAAGCACTTCTTTCTCCCAAGACGCGAGTTCTCCGATGAAAAACACAGAATTCACGCCGATAACATGATCAAGAAAGTAAGGAAGAAGAAAATTAAACTGGTTGGTGATAGTCACGGTCGAGGCCTTTCAGCAAATCTAGCAGAACTGCGAGCCGACAATGAAGCGACAGGTTTTATTCAACAAGGTGCCCCTTTTTCAGTAGTAGTGAAACCCCTCGAGGAATGCTGATAAACTCTCGTCAGACAACGTCGTATTTATTACTGAACAACTATATTGACAAATGAGAAATTCAGGCAAATATGTAGTCACAATTAAAAATAGGAAAGAATTTCCACCAATCAATACTTGTTTTTTTATTGCTTATATTAAGCTACAGGACCGGTTTCGACCCCATATACAAGGTCATCTTCAGCTGAACCATGAATACATATTTATATGATGAAGCTTTGATTAAATTGCATTGTCAAAGGAATGTTATATGATGTGCATTTAGTCACATACAAATGGGGCGTGTCTTATCGTGAATTGGCATATATGTCAGTATGTACAATATTGCAACTGTATGTCTAAAATATTATGTTGAGGTCTTAAAATTAGTGTATAAAACATATCTTCACTTTAACTTTTATATATATATATACGAGTAAAAGACACCACAGGACAACAAGATTTGATTCTAACATAAGGATACATACATAGCAGAGCTGAACATATTTTAGCCGAATTTTATCCATACATCTGGCACCCTTGTTTTAAAATTGGAAAGTGTTTTATCCCACATGAAGACTAATCTTTTACTCACGCAATTTTACAACCATATCTTTTAAACTCCAAGAACAGCAGCTGAGTGTACAAATGTAAATGGGACTTAAATACGAGAGTTGATGAATTGACCAACAAGCAAGATACGAATGTTCATGTGCATGAAATGTTTTTTATATATTGTATTTTATCCTGTACATATATATGTTAGTTGAAGTGAAAACATGTTTTATACACTAATTTTAAGACCTCAACATATTTTAGACATACAGTTGCAATATTGTACATACTGACATATATGCCAATTCACGATAAGACACGCCCCATTTGTATGTAACTAAATGCACATCATATAACATTCCTTTGACAATGCAATTTAATCAAAGCTTCATCATATAAATATGTATTCATGGTTCAGCTGAAGATGACCTTGTATATGGGGTCGAAACCGGTCCTGTAGCTTAATATAAGCAATAAAAAAACAAGTATTGATTGGTGGAAATTCTTTCCTATTTTTAATTGTGTAATTCGTCAATACGGAAATGAAGATTATAGATTACGAAATATGTAGTCATTTCAAAAATGTTACATTATTAGACATCGGTAAATTAAACCGAACTTCTCATACGAGGCATGGCATGCACTTGAATAGACTCGGGGAGAAATATGTAAGCAAGTTAATAAGTAACATCACTACAAGTAAAGATCAGAAAAAGACTGTCCTAGAACTATCTAGTCCAAAAAACATGTGTTAAATTCTGGACCCAATAACATTTCAATCCAGAATATGGGTCCAGAATTAAATAATGACTTGCAGGGTGGGAACAGGCAGTTCAAAACATTTCATCAGAATATTCAATGTCTTAAAAATAAAATTTTAGAATTACAAGTAATTTTAAATTCAATGCAAGATGTCATGTTTATCTGTTTGGATGAACATTGGTGTAATAATGAT
The DNA here is from genome assembly GCF_040414725.1 of Anabrus simplex. Lineage (NCBI taxonomy): Eukaryota > Metazoa > Arthropoda > Insecta > Orthoptera > Tettigoniidae > Anabrus > Anabrus simplex. Next base: position 213,605,531 of record NC_090266.1, read on the forward strand.
GAATTCAAACTCATTAATATCGAAGGTTATTATCTGGCAAGTAATTACAGTCTGGTTAATAAAGAGCATGGAGTAGTTTGTATTTTTGCCAAGTCAGGAATTGAATGTGAAGAAAAGGATCTTTATTAGAATTTGAAATAACTTCAGTGGAATTTAAGCTTCCCTATGGTAAAAGGGTAATTCTGTTAACCGTCTACCATTCACCGCATGCTGACTTGGAGATTTTCTTAGGAAAATTAGATCAAGTCCTTCATAACATTTTCGGTAGGAACAGCAGCGCAGAAGTGGTGATTTTAACAAATTTTGCTGATGAAAACCTTCTGTCAACATCACAACTACTGCATGTTCTTCAAAGCTGTAATCTAAAACACTTAAAATTTTACATGCACACAGGTAACTGCCACCTCAGCTACAACGATAAACATTTGTATTAATTTCCATTGTTCTAAAATGCAAGCGTTCAATATAAATTTTGGATTATCAGATCACCATGCTCAAATTTTGCAACTAGAAATCGAGAATGTTTACAAGCATTCAACCAAAATGAAGTAAGCACAATTAACTCTCTCTGCAGTTGCATGTGGCAGTTTCATTGAAAGTCTTAAACTTCAGACCTGGGCTCCAATAACATTTTGTCATAGGATTGACCAAAAGTATAGAACCATTTTAAGCATCTTTTAATGCAATTTGAATTACATTTTCCAAAAAACTTGCAGTAATTAATGAAAACTTCAAAAAGCCATGGATCACACAGGATATATGGATTTCAAGTTAAAAATGTAAATTACAAAGTAAATTAGCACAGCAGAGTTGTGACCTGAATTTTCGTAAGTATGTTAAAAACTACAAATCAGTCTGTCGAAAAGTTCTTAGAGCAGCTAAGATAATGCACAATAACAGGGAAGTTAAAGTCTTGCAATAAATCACAAACCATATGGAATGTAATCAAGGGAGAAAACAGACACGCAGTTGGAAATAAAATTGCTGCTATAAAAAATGATAAGGCAATACAAATGAATGAATGAATGACCCTCATCATTTGGCTAATTATATAAATGATTTCTTTCTATACCTACCACACAAACTTGAAAATGCAAGTAAATCAGATGTATTACCAGAACTCCCAACCTTAGTGTAAAACTCTACGCAGTTAACTCCAGTAACAGAATTGGAAGTTCTTAAAATCATACAGTCTTTGAAGAATAAAACTTCCACAGGTGTAGATGAAATTCCCACAAAACTCATTAAAAAATGTGCTCCTTATCTGGTACAGCCTTTAACTTCTCATCAATGAATCATTTTCTAGTGGTCAGTTTCCTAATCTCTTAAAAATAGCTGAAGTTATCCCAGTCTTTAAAAGTGGAAACTTACATGATCTACATAATTTCAGACCAATATCAATACTGTTATTTCAAAAATATTTGAACGTGCTATGAAAGATTGGTTTACTAAATTTTTAATCAAATATAACTTGTTAAATAATGCACAACACAGGTTCAGAGCTGGCAGAAGTACTTCATGTGCTTTATCACATTTTACACAGTTGGTCGTAAATGCTCTTGATAATGATAAAACCGTGATAACACTATTTCTTGACCTTTCAAAAGGCATTTGATTCTGATGATCTGGAAATATTGTTGCATTAATTATATCAGACTGGGGTTAGAGGAATTGATAACGACTTCTTTAGATCATACCTGGATATCCCTTTCAGACCTGAAAGGAAATTGGAGGTGTGAATTTTTGTTTGTACGTCAAGAACTGACTAAAATGCTGCTCAATACACATATTAATAGTTTATTTTACAAAATAAAAACTAACTTCCGAAAAACAGGACCCACACAATTGTGCGTATCAAAATTCAAAACCTCGTATCACGTACGATGGTGTAGCTTCAAAATTTACGTTCACTAACCAATGTACACACTTCATTGAATATATTCCGGTATTCAGTAAAGCTTCTAGATTAATATAAACGCAGTAAATAAATACTTACTTTCGGCACTACTGCTTCCTACCATCTCGCCGATCAACTGTGCTTTTTAAACTCTTCTTCCTTCGCCCTGGCGGTCAAGGGCATACTAAAATCAATTGAAATACACGCCACGTGTCCTGCACAATCACTGCAGTCCGGTGTAGCGCCGAAAAAACATCAAATACGGTCAGGGATAACTAAAATACGAACCCGCACAATTGTGCGTACTCGGTCTGAAAGGGATAAAGGATCCCAGTTTGTTGAAATTTTTTTTTTGCTAGTTGTTTTACGTCGCTCCGACACAGATAGGTCTATCAATCTATTATCTTCATTTCCGTATTGATTGGTACTATAATATAAGGAAAATTGAGAAGTATTGATAAGGTGGAAACTTCTCAATTTTCCTTATATTACAGATAGGTCTTACAGTGACAATGGGACAGGAAAGGGCTAGGAGTGGGAAGGAAGCGGCCGTGGCCTTAATTAAAGTACAGCCCCAGCATTTGCCTGGTGTGAAAATGGGAAACCACGGAAAACCATTTTCAGGGCTGCCGACAGTGGGGTTCGAACCTACTATCTCCCGAATAATGGATACCGGCCGCACTTAAGCGACTGCAGCTATCGAGCTCGGTTGTTTGTTGAAATTACACATTGTAACAGTGAAGGGCTAAATGAGACATATCACTCTCAAGTTGGAAGCACAAGTCGAACATCACATAGGTGAATACCAAGGAGGGGTCAGAAAAGGTCGCTCAACAGCTGAACAGATCCAAAATCTGAAAACGATCATCAGATATTGTACACTAAGGTCCAAGCAGTATGTGTCTGTCTTTGTGGACTTTAAGAAAGCGTATGACTCCATTGACCGGGAAGTCCTGCTAAACATCTTAAATGAATTTGGAGTTGATTTGAAACTGCTGGCATTAATTAGAGCCACCCTGACTGATAAAATCCAAGGTGAAGTTCCACGGATGTCTCTCGCATTCCTTTGACATCAAAACAGGAGTCCGACAAGGTGATGGGCTATCCCCGATACTCTTCAACTGTGTTCTTGAAAAGATCATCAGAACCTGGCGGGTGAGATTACAGGAAACCAACTACAGTCCATTCAGAATAGGAAAAAAATCCAAGGGGATAGCAACAGACTGCTTAGCATTTGCCGATGATATTGCTGTTCTCTCAAAAGACATAGAAACCACTAGAGCTCAAGTTGAAATTTTAAAGGAAACTGCCGAACAAACTGGTTTGCAGATATCGTTTGAGAAAACAGAAGTAATGACTAACATCAAAGAGGCTCCACCAAAACTCTGTACAAAATACGGGGACATCACCTGAGTAGACAAATTCAAATACCTGGGTGAGATCATCAAGAAAAATGGACTGGACAAAGAAGCACTTCTGGAGCGAGTACGCAAACTGGAAATAGCCTACCAAACATCCCGCACAATCTACAACAAAAAATGCCTTTCCCAAAACACCAAGATACGTCACTATGAAACAGTTCTGAAGCCAGTAGTTCTATATGCAGCCGAAACCCTGTCTCTAAATGCCAACAAAGGACTCCTTGAAGAACTGGAGAAAAGAGAACGCAAAATTGTGAGAGGAAGCTTGGGATCAAAGTACAGAAATGGAATCCATCAAAAGAGATCCAACAAGGAAGTCTACAGCAAAATAGAGAAAATTACCAACACAATCAGAAAAAGACGGGCACGATTTTACGGTCATCTGAAAAGAATGGACGGAAGAAAGTTAACTAAAGAAATCTTTCACTTTTTTTGATTCAAACCCCAAAACCACAATTGCCTGGTTTAGAAATACCAAAGAAGACCTGCAAATGCTACATATCTCAGCTGAAGACGCCTTTAACAGAGATCTCTTCCGCAAGAAAATATTGACGAACGGGCTAAACCGAGACGAGCAACCGAAGAGAAGACACGGTGCCCCTTGGACAGAGGAGTGTAAGCAGGCCCACTCACAAAGAATGAGGGAAATTTGGGCTCTAAAGAAGGCCAAGTTCAGTGTCAAATGCAACAAGACTTAACGTGGTCCTTGATATATATATATATATATATTTATTATTTATTTATTATAATAATAATAATTCAAACTTTATATTGGCATTATTTACCCACGGTTAAAGAATATTGTTTTCAAGTCATCTTAGTCTATTAATCTATTACACTTGTGTCAACCAATATATTGGTTCATTTTGTATTAGGCATTGGAGATCATCAGTTAGTTCATTTTCAACAGCTAGCTTGACATCGGTGTAGATAAGGGTCTACGTTATCAGTTGAGGCAATACTGCTGTAACAGTGGCCAACATAGTGACTGCCTAGCCCACCAAGATATGGAAGAGAGAACTATCACATCTTCAAAGTGTGATGAAACCTAAGGTTCCAAGAGGTAAGCTGGCACCACCAGATTTGATAGAGTTTTGAAAGTAGACACAAGGAAACAATTTAGTGTTTTGCTAATACAGGAGTAAATCCACAAAAGTTGGTTACGGTAATTAGCACGTGCTGTGAGCAGAAACAGAAACTATTGCAAAAATGGACTGCATGCTGAAAGTCATCAGAAAGAATCCAGGTGACAATCTACACAACAATGGCTGATACACTACACACAACATGATGAAAGTAAGTCTAAACCTCTAAATGGCCAACAGCCAAATACACTGACTGACAGAGCAAATGCAACACCAAGAAGGAGTGGTTCGAAAGAGATGAAAGTTGGGGAAAAAACAGAGACGGCACGGACAAATAATTGATGTTTATTTCAAACCGATATGCAGGTTACACAATGCGCACAGCATCGACTCAGTAGGATGTAGGACCACTGCGAGCGGCGATGCACGCAGAAACACGTCGAGGTACAGAGTCAATAAGAGTGCGGATGGTGTCCTGAGGGATGGTTCTCCATTCTCTGTCAACCATTTGCCACAGTTGGTCGTCCGTACGAGGCTGGGGCAGAGTTTGCAAACGGCGTCCAATGAGATCCCACACGTGTTCGATTGGTGAGAGATCCGGAGAGTACGCTGGCCACGGAAGCATCTGTTTGCAAACGGCGTCCAATGAGATCCCACACGTGTTCGATTGGTGAGAGATCCGGAGAGTACGCTGGCCACGGAGGCATCTGTACACCTCGTAGAGCCTGTTGGGAGATGCGAGCAGTGTGTGGGCGGGCATTATCCTGCTGAAACAGAGCATTGGGCAGCCCTTGAAGGTACGGGAGTGCCACCGGCCGCAGCACATGCTGCACGTACCGGTGGGCATTTAACGTGCCTTGAATATGCACTAGAGGTGACGTGGAATCATACGCAATAGCACCCCAAACCATGATGCCGCGTTGTCTAGCGGTAGGGCGCTCCACAGTTACTGCCGGATTTAACCTTTCTCCACGCCGACGCCACACTCGTCTGCGGTGACTATCACTGACAGAACAGAAGCGTGACTCATCGGAGAACACGACGTTCCGCCATTCCCTCATCCAAGTCGCTCTAGCCCGGCACCATGCCAGGCGTGCACGTCTATGCTGTGGAGTCAATGGTAGTCTTCTGAGCGGACGCCGGGAGTGCAGGCCTCCTTCAACCAATCGACGGAAAATTGTTCTGGTCGATATTGGAACAGCCACATGCTGAAGAATGGCGGTTGACGTGGCGTGCGGGGCTGCCACCGCTTGGCGGCGGATGAGCCGATCCTCGCGTGCTGACATCACTCGGGCTGCGCCTGGACCCCTCGCACGTGCCACATGTCCCTGCGCCAACCATCTTCGCCACAGGCGCTGCACCGTGGACACATCCCTATGGGTATCGGCTGCAATTTGACGAAGCGACCAACCTGCCCTTCTCAGCCCGATCACCATACCCCTCGTAAAGTCGTCTGTCTGCTGGAAATGCCTCCGTTGACGGCGGCCTGGCATTCTTAGCTAGACACGTGTCCTGTGGCACACGACAACACGTTCTACAATGACTGTCGGCTGAGAAATCACGGTACGAAGTGGGCCATTCGCCAACGCCGTGTCCCATTCATCGTTCGCTACGTGGGCAGCACAGCGGCGCATTTCACATCATGAGCATACCTCAGTGACGTCAGTCTACCCTGCAATTGGCATAAAGTTCTGACCACTCCTTCTTAGTGTTGCATTTGCTCTGTCAGTCGGTGTATAATGGAGACAGCACAGCTACAGTCTGTCATTAAACAGGACACACACTGGTGAACATTATGATTTAACTTTAAAGTTTGTAAGTGTAGTTGAAGATTATAGTAGGCCTATATTTAATTCTCTGTTAAGGACAGATTTCCTACATATACTATTGAAGGCAATTCGGAAAATAGAGAATGTTAGCACAAATACACTACACAACTGGGTTTTTGCAGCCAGTGTATGATGTGCAGGATTTTCCCTCAAGTCCGCCGCAAGCCGGTTAGGATCCCCCTATCCACCACCTGCGATGCGCCACGTGGGAGTATCACCTCTCCCCCTGCTACGCCAGCGTAGTAGGTTCGTGGATTTTATGAATTTAGGAGAGCGATAGTGATCATTTGAGAGACCTGTGCTTAGTAGCAGCATTTGTTACTATAGAACAGTTCAGGAGATAAGAACATACAAAATCAATTAACCCGTAGCTTACACAGTGCAATAAATTTACACAACATACACTGATGGGTCCCAGGGAACCCAGGACAAATTTCTTTTTTCTCTAATCGATTTTTCTGGCTTGGGTGGCACTAAACAGATCCCTTGTGGCTCCTCTTTACCCAAACAGTGGAATACCATACCTCGTAAATTCCACGGGAGTCTCGGGTTCGAGGCTCTCTCTTCCAGGAGTGGAGAGATCAGCTGGTTTCCCAAGTGCAGCAAAAATGACCTGCGTTGTGTATCCCTCTCTCTTGGCAGAATACCATTGTAAATTACACGAGCATTCACGGCAGCGATATCCAGAACGGCGAAGAAAATTGCCATCGGCCATCTCTGAGTGCGGCGACCTGTGGTGTCGTTACGACACTTTTCATCCAGGGCATCTACACCACCTTTCGTATCATTATAAAATAAAATCATCTCTGCCTTGTTGGTTTCAAGACATACAGAAGCCTGGTGATGTATATTCGACACTAAATTTACTATATTAACTTTTTTAGGTACGAACGATAGCGACGTCTTTTTTCCCGAGAAGCCAAACATGGTTGAAGGTACTGATCTTCCTCAGGGTTGAACAAATTCTACTGGCAGTTCTCGCTTGTTTCTTCGTATAGTCCCTACATAGGTTAGATGCATCTTTTGTAGTTCATCTAATAATTCTATTGAAGTGAACCAATTATCTTCGGTCACATTTCTATTGGAACCAACAGTGGGTTGTAAAAGTCTCTTGACAACCTTTGTTGGGTTCATGAGCTTGCAGGCGTTCAAACTTTCTTCTGTTCTTTTGCCGCAGTATATTTCTGCATTGAGGCAGTAGTGCATTTTGGCATCAGCTAAGATGAAAATTTTAATGCCGTATTTTCTAGGCTTTGAAGTTATAAACATTTGAAATAGACACTTCCCTCGAAATCCTACTAGCATCTCGTCTATTGTGTTCTCTCCCACAGAGTAGTTGTCTTGACAGTGTGCTATAAACTTGTTGAATACCCATGAAATATATTTCAATTTGTCATTCTTCTTGCGCTCATCTCTTGTTGAAAAGTCATCAAACCTGAGACATCTAAGTAAAAAGTAGAGCCACTGTAACGACACAGTTGCGGGAAAAATAACTCTTCCAGTTCCATCAGTTGCATAAAGTGATGACAAGTCTTCGTTGTGGGATTTGAAAACACCCCATAAGTAACATACTCCAAGAAAAACTCTTAATTCTGTTATATTCGTTTCACTCTGATAAAACTGCTTTTGTAGATCGGCGGTGACTTAACTAATTTTTTTATTTGTGTCAGAGACTATTTCAGAGAGCATAATTATCTGAAAATAGAAGACTCCAGCATTCAGATGCAGCTGATGTTGATGTAAGGCGTAAAGCTGGGCCTGCGATGCGAGGTAAATGAAACGACTCGATATGAAAGTATGCTGAGGGGTTCTCCCACATACTGACTGCATTGCTGACCATTTATACCTATTTCGACCATAAAATGAACTTGACGGTGTGTTTTGATCGCTTTCCGTATCAACCTCGTCCTCACTTTCACAACTGCTGGAATCATGTTCACTGAATTCAAACTCACTCTCATAATCCGAAATGTCACTTATATCCTCCTCTAATAAAACACGAACTTCATCGTTAGTGTCATTATGTGCCACAAAACACAAGCAAGAATTTGAGCACACACATTTACAGAATGTCCCGTAATTTACACAGATGGGTCCCAGGGACCCGAACACTTTCATTGCGCAAACAAGGAAACTAAACGTGTCGGCAGCTGTCAAGGTCAGACAGAGGACTGAGAGGGAGGAAAGTACAGAGATGCTAAGCGCAGTGCGGCCAACGTATGAAAATTAATTCACGCAAGAAAATAGTCTTGGGTCCCAGGGGCCCAACCATGTAAGTTTCGGGTTAACATACAAAAATATCTTGTGATCATATTGCAATTATGTTTTGGACCACAATCTAGATGCAGGCCTTTGCTACATTTGCAACACACTGTTCTTGCTCTACACCTTTTTGATTTGGACTACACATGCAACAGTTAAGACTCTTATTTCTGGAAGTTTTTGCACTTTAGAAGTACCGGTAAATCCATTTATATCACTCACGGGGCCAGATGAAACCACACCAGACTGCTTATGTTCAAGCCACTCGCTTCCTAAAGTCTCAATTAGTGACACTGTATAAGCCAGTCTCTACACGGGGTGTCAGGCTCCTCCAAAATTTTCATTATATAGGCGGAAGATGATAGGGATCAGATACCGAGAATGAAGAATTATCTACAATCTGTATAAAAATTAGTCTGCAGTGATAAGAATCGAGGACTTTGAAAAAGAAGCAGCAATCCAGAAAGGAGTGAGGCAAGGCTGCAGTTTGTCCCCTCTCCTTTTCAATGTTTACATAGAACAGGCAGTAATGGAAATCAAAGAGAAATTCGGAAAGGGAATCACAGTCCAAGGAGAGGAAATCAAAACCTTGAGATTTGCCGATGATATTGTTATTTTATCTGAGACTGCAGAAGATCTCGAGAAGTTGCTGAATGGTATGGATGAAGTCTTGGGTAAGGAGTACAAGATGAAAATAAATAAGTCCAAAACAAAAGTAATGGAGTGCAGTCGAACGAAGGCAGGTGATGTAGGAAATATTAGATTAGGAAATGAAGTCTTAAAGGAAGTAGATGAATATTGTTACTTGGATAGTAAAATAACTAACGATGGCAGAAGTAAGGAGGACATAAAATGCAGACTAGCACAAGCAAGGAAGAGCTTTCTTAAAAAAAGAAATTTGCTCACTTCAAACATTGATATCGGAATTAGAAAGATGTTTTTGAAGACTTTCGTGTGGAGCGTGGCATTGTATGGAAGTGAAACATGGACGATAACTAGCTCAGAAAGAAAGAGAATAGAAGCTTTTGAAATGTGGTGTTGCAGAAGAATGCTGAAGGTAAGATGGATAGATCGAATCACGAATGAAGAAATACTGAATCGAATTGGTGAGAGGAGATCGATTTGGCTAAATTTGACGAGAAGAGATAGAAAGGACACATCTTAAGACACCCAGGACTTGTGCAGTTGGTTTTTGAGGGAAGTGTAGGTGGTAAGAACGGTAGGGGTAGACCAAGGTATGAATATGACAAGCAGATTAGAGCAGATGTAGGATGCAATAGTTACGTAGAAATGAAAAGGTTAGCACAGGATAGGGTGGCATGGAGGGCTGCATCGAACCAGTCTATGGACTGATGATTCAAACAACACATAGGCTGTAACTATTTAAAACTACCCTTGCAATGATATTGAAAGTTACTTTCTTCCAATACTTTACAGTTTTTCTCTGATCAAGGTATGTGTACAACTTATCACCAGTATCAATCCCCCAAATGTATTTATTATAATTACACACCACTTCTGGTTTTGTAATTTATTTTTGCTGACCATGGTGTTTACTTGTGAAAGTTTTATCAGCAGCCCTACCTTCACTAGTCAGTAGAACAGGATTCCTCTCACTCTTCTTTTCCCTATAGCCCATAGCTAACACAGGTCTTGACCTGAAGTATTTTGTCTCCAACACCATACTTTTGTTTCAAATACTAAGGGAATCCTTTTCTGTTTCGTCGTACAGTTCCTGTTATGAATGTCCTCATTTTATACAAATCCTTCACTAATGTCAGTGACAAAGAAATTGTCAACGAACACATGGTATGATTTCTGTAAATAATTTCTTATAGTGAGCAGGTGCAATACCACACAGTACCCTAAACCATGCTTTGCAATGACATTTTGCACCTCGGTATACATAAAATCCTAAGCAGTAATTCACTACTGAATCACATATCATCCAAAGTTTTATGCCCCACCTGTGGTGGTGTTTATTTGGCAGGTATTGCACGAGTGTTGTGCGATTCTTTGTCCCCACCAAACTTTCATCAAAAGATATTGCTGATATGGAGTGAAATGGTACCTTGAAACTCGATTGGCATGGTCAACAACAAGCTGGAATTTTCTACAGGGATCACGATTTGCTTCATTAGGGGCAGCAAGCCTCTATTGTCTGTAATATGAAAGAATTTCAACAGAAGCTGAAATCTGTTTCTGGCAAACATGTGCCTAAACCAAGGTGAATTTGGGAGAATGAAGCTGACCAGTGACTAGCTATTGTAGGCTTCTTGTTCAGTCCCATGTTCAGTAAGCAAGCCAAGAAAGCTTTCATTTCTTGAACTGTAGTGTTGTGCCAGCTGGATGCCCTTGATGCAGGTGAAAGTTTATTCTGATTTTGTTTTTTAATAGTTTGTGAAACATATCTCAGTCTCTGTTACTAATAGTGTCAGGAATGAAAGTGCAAAGAACAGATTGAAATATTCTATGGTGGAGCATCAGGTTGAGGTACATGTTTTGGACCTGGGATTTCAAAAAAAAAAATGGTGGGGATGGACTACATTACTTTCTAGGAATACGCATTCAGTCCAAGAATCATCTAATTCACTGTCACCATCATTTCCGTTTTCACTGTCATTGGTCCGGCCCAGCGGTGTAGGGGGCAACGCGTCTGCCTGTCACCCGGCAGCCCCGGGTTCAATTCCCGGCCGGGTAAGGGGCTTTTAATTGTAATGATTAATATCCCTGGCCTGGGGATTGGGTGTTTGTGTCATCCTTAATGTTTCTTTCCTCACAGGCAACACTTCACACTTCCACCATTCCAATAACACGCAGGTTCATACAATATGGTGCCAGTTGTGGCAAAAGAAGATCCAGTAAAGAGGAAAATAAAAAGCACTGTCACTTGAATTATTTATCACTCTTTGACACTGCAGGAACTGTTGTAAGCCCATTAGCCAACAGCACGGCTCCATCATTCTCTGGTGCACAATCTGAAGACCCAGAAACATCATATTCATCACTTTCACTAAAATTAGTCACATCTTCTAAGAGATCCAAAAGTTCCTCAATTTCTTTTCCCGAAACAGGCCTACGTGACGACATGCCTTGTTGTGATATACGTACTATGTAAAACTGTACTACTACCTAAACAAATTGCTATGTAACTATAACTACAGTAGAAATAATAAACTTAATATATTACGATAACTCCAATGCGTCAGAATGTAAAATTATTGAAAACAAATCACAACATACGGACATAAGCAAACAAGGAGGCTGCCACATTGGATCACAGACTTGAAGCGCTCACATACCATATACCCTCAATGGACGAGTAAAGTAGCAAAAATTTTTTTGTTAGTTGCTTTACGTCGCACCGACACAGATAGGTCTTATGGCGACGATGGGACAGGGAAGGGCTGGGAGTTGGAAGGAAGCGGCCGTGGCCTTAATTAAGGTACAGCCCCAGCATTTGCCTGGTGTGAAAATGGGAAACCACGGAAAACCATTTTCAGGGCTGCCGACAGTGGGGTTCGAACCTACTATCTCCCGAATACTGGATACTGGCCGCACTTAAGCGACTGCAGCTATCGAGCTCGGTAAAGTAGCAAATATGAAGCTATGTCAGTGCCATCTAATGACGTAAGAAGGAATTACAAACATTCTACCTTCTTACTACCTGATTTGTGGAGCAATCACTGCACAACTACACCACTTACAGTAGGGTGCCGGTCGAATCTGCATCCTGGCATTTTTCGTACAGAAAGTAAGTGCCGATACATCTTGGCACTGTAAAAGTTAAACTATGGATAATCACAATTACATTGTACCTGGTTGCTATTTCTTGATGGATGCAGCATTTTTGCATTAGTCTCTTGGCACAAGTCAGAACAAAATGTACTGCCCACAGATGTTTCAGTCTCATTTATGGCTGTGAGAGCATGGAAGGTGCTGAGTAAGGAAGGACTTCCGGAGAACGATTAGTGTCTCCGGATGTTAAGTGCAACTTGTAGGGCAAGTCAAGCTGCATTAATTGTTTCAGGCCAAGTGAACAAAGCAATGGTAAACTACCTGATCTTGCCTAATGCACTTCATTTTGGCACCAGCATTGGTTTTTGCTGTTTCCCTATCACTGTACAACCTTTGGTGCTGCTAGTTGAGAATCCAATCAGCCTCCCAGCAGATGACTTAACAGGAAGATAATCACACTGGGATAGGGTAGTTCACCCTATTAACATTAATGGCTGAACGCGAGGCCTCAAGTCGCGTAAGTCTATAAATTAAAAAATATTTTACTACTTCAGTTCGTGGAAATAACATCTCTTGGTAAGATTATGACGAAAATAATATAAGGATGTTCACTCCAACCAAGATGTGATTTTTGAAGGACCATGAAATACATAAACATACATCTGTACTCATGTGAATAATAGAGTTTTCCATATTTATTAGATCAAACTACTTCTGGAAGAACATTTTAAAAATTTTAAAACTGATTAATCCAAGAGGAAGTTTTGTTTTTCAACTCTCCTGAAGATATGCACTTTCCAATGAGTTTACTTAAAAGATATCAAATTTTGTACTTGAAACTGCTAAATCAACACCCGACACTCCGATCTCTGGGGTAAAATCTCACTCCCCAAAAATACTCTTCTGCCCGTAAAAACACACATCCCCACTTCATTATCAGGAACAGTACAACAATTTGCAAAATTACCAACATCAAAAAGAAACAACAAATCTTCCTAGTAAGTCATGCTACAAACTGCCCTGCGGTCTAGAATCTACCCATAACCAGTCTTGTACAGGTAAGCCAGTGCAAATTTATGAGAGGTGACTAGCCTACTAGGCATGCAAGGCATTTACCCAAGAACAAAGGATACATGATGATGTACACCGATTCCAACTGCATAACAGTTAGGTCAAAATACAGTGTGTCTGAAATACTCAATTACCGTATGTAATATTTAGTTTCAATGAAAATGTTTGTAAATATTAATACCTGCATGGTTCACTTGATGGGGAGGAAACTTTATTTTTTTCAGTCTGCGACATTGATTCCACTAGAGGATCAAATTTCACGTAAAGGGACTGCTTCCTCAGATCCTGTGCTGCTTGTGTACTTCCAATAGCTGACAGAAAATCAAATGCTGAAGCATCCTTAAACACTACAAAAAGAACAAGGTATGAATTATTTGAATGGAAGCTGCATTATCATGTTCTAAGAAAACAATAATTCAAGTCCACTAAAAATACAATTTCATACAAGTCAATTTTTTAACTTCTTACAGTATAACCTTTGACATGCCAGTTCTTAATGATGCTTGTTGTTTAAAAAGGTCTAACATTTATGGTCATTGGCCCAGGTGCCAGTTCTGCAGGGTACAAAACTGAGATGCTTTTCTTACAGTATAACATAAGATTGTTAAATGATTTGATTGAAGTATTTATATAATGCATTACCAAGATGGCAGCAGAGTGAATAGCACACGAAAGTTGAGCTCCTGATAATTTGTGTACATATCTAGTGTATATGGAAGTCGGGCAACAATAACAAGTAGTAACTTTAAAAAAAATATAGTTGAATGATCTAACAATTAAGCGGAAAGTTCTGAGGCAGGGAAAAACTCTAACTTCCAAAATGAATACAGGGGCTGTAACCTCAACATGAATAAGTGTGTTGAGAGCAAGAAAGAATTGGGGAAGGCAGGAAGAGTACAGTGTGGTGAATGCAAAAACTGGTATCATGGGAAGTGCACCGGTGCTGACTGAAAGAACAGTAGCTGGATCTTTAAGGACTGTGCCTCCAAAAAAACCACCGTATTTGGTAAGGGATGAGACTGAACTCTTAAACAAGTTACTGGAAGAAGTGCAAGCCATTAAATTAGAAAAACGCCACAGAGAAACTGATCTGGGGAATTCACTTAATGCATGTCATAATAAATAAGATGACAGTGTGCATATATATTTTTATTTTTTAATCCCAGCAACATGACAATCTGAGGCAAACATTAAGCTGAAAAAGGAGAAGGGAGTGAACGGATAGTGCTGACGGGAGTGTGAGTATTTCTATCATCCACCACTGTGCCAATCATCAATCACAACAGTCCTCTAGCGGGCTGCCTACCTGCTGCAGCAATGCATTAACCTTTTAAGTGCTGAGTTACCAGTTGACTGTTTGATACCTCAGTGCTGAGTTTTTCATTTGTATGTAAAAAAAATAGTAGAAGCCGCAATTTTTAACTTATCAGTGGGGAGATTAGCTTAAAATGTTTATAAATGTTTGTTGTTTATAAATCTGCATGCAAATGGAAAGTCCTATTTTTTTTTTTTTTTTGCTAGGGGCTTTACGTCGCACCGACACAGATAGGTCTTATGGCGACGATCGGATAGGAAAGGCCTAGGAGTTGGAAGGAAGCGGCCGTGGCCTTACTTAAGGTACAGCCCCAGCATTTGCCTGGTGTGAAAATGGGAAACCACGGAAAACCATCTTCAGGGCTGCCGATAGTGGGATTCGAACCTACTATCTCCCGGATGCAAGCTCACAGCCGCGCGCCTCTACGCGCACGGCCAACTCGCCCGGTGGGGAAAAGTCCTACACTTATGTTCAATATTATTTTGAGAGAAAACAAAATTAACTTATGTGCCCATGTGTGCATTATCTTTAAACAAAGTAAAGAGCCCAAAATAATATTTCCTCAAATATGTAGGCAACTAATACATGTAACTTCTTAGAAGTATATAAGTTGATATTTTAAAATACTTTCCAAACCTGGAATGTGATGATAGTTAAATGTTTTATACTGGTTGTTTGTGATACCGATTTGTTCAACTATCTGCACCAACTCCACTGGCACAAATGTTTCTAAAAAATCAATGATTTTTGGGTTGTCATCAAACACTACTTGGCCCTCAGAGCCTGTCACAGTTACCTGAAACTCTGGTGAAGAAAAGTAATCCGTCCGGCACGAAATTAGTGATAAAATAGCTTTTGTACTAGCTGTGTTTTTCTTCTTTAGTTTAGAAGGAGGCTCTATTTCTCTCTCTCATACAATATTTTCAGCACACTATCACTCTCACTATCAAAATCGCTTAATTCCTTAAAATGATCATTTCCATTATCACTTTCGCTGTGGTTAATAACTGAAAGATTCTGTGATCCGAAATAACATCGCTACAAGAGCAACTAAATTGTTGTTCCGCCATGTTTGTTTACATCACAGATGAACAACTCCACAGACGTCTACAAAAAGCTCTGTAAGTTACTTCCTGAAGCTATAATCTCTGATCAATTAGTTCTACATAATGCAGAACATGTCAGATCAAATTCGCTCTCGAAAGTAAACCGGGAAACTAAAAAAAAATTAAAATTCTCGCGCACTATCTATAGACGGGCGTAGCACTCATCGAGTTAAGCAAGGCAGGGGACACCATTTCTGTGCATGCCTGTACTCGAGATTGTGAAACAGGTCGGAAAAGCTCTCGACATGGAAGTGACGGATAGTATAGTGGATACATGCAACTGTCTGCGAAGACAGCCAAGTTAAGAGCACATTACAATTAGTGTGAAATTTGTGAAAAAATTCCATAAAGACAGTCTTGCGAACACCAGACAGAGAAGAGGAATGCGAGTACAAGACGCTTTGGGCTACCCGGAGACAACAATGTGTGTGTCAATGAGAGCCTACCTCTGGAGAGGAGGACAATGCTAGCAGCTGCATGTCAGAAGAGAAGGGAAAATGACTATGCTTTCTTATAGGTAAGGAAACAAATTAGGGTTCTCGTATTGATGATGATCTTGAAAAGATATAGAGGGAGAGGATAAAGAAGAACTTGCAGTTCGTTATCAAAATGTTTGTAAACTGAAAGCAAAATTATATTTATTCAATGAGAACTTAAGCAGTAATATAGACATTTGTATGTTAAGTGAAAGTTGGCTTGACTCTAGCATACAGGACAATGAGATCTGCAATAATGGGTAGAGAGTGTACAGACAGGAGAGAGCTACGGGGAAGAAAGAATGTGGAGTTCTAATAGCAGTAAAGTAGGGGATCAAAATTCTGAAGGCTGAGGGAGCGACAATTCAGTCAGACGTATTTGTTACGATAGCGGGGGTATATGAAACCAATCATGTATCAATACCCAGCAATTCATAAAAGGTAGTAATCCATATGACGTAATAATTATTTAAAGATACATTAGCAGGCTATCGAATAAGAAAACAGGCTGGGACCAATGAGAGGTCAGTGGTAGGAACAAGAAGAATAATAGTAAAGCTTAACCAAGACTGTATATTCTTTCTACTTGAAAGATAACCAAAATAAAACTCAAACATTTCACAATATGGAAGAGTATAAAAACAAGGTCTGAATAGAAGTAATGTATATTACAAGAAACCCCTAGACCAATTACAAAATTTTGCATTAGATGAGGCAATTCAAAAGGATATAACGAACTTCAAGCCTCAGCGGAATGAGATAACACTGTTTAAAATATAGAGATAAGGAAAACGAGGGCAACAGGGAGGGAGGAGGATGGAATCACAACTGTGGGAGTCGCAAGCATGTTAAGATGCAGAGTACAAAGTCAGTTCATAGTACGGTTGCTAAGTCCAGGCCTCATATTCAATCATTTAAACCTCTTGAGTCCATTCATTATCTTGATGCCATTTTTGTTTCTTTAAAAACACTCATGTGAACTGAAACTGGCCATGGATACAAAGTTGAAGTTAGGAACAGATTGCCGAAGTCCACTGGGCAAATAAAAATAATAATAATAATAATAATAATAATAATAATAATAATAATAATAATAATAATAATAATAATAATAATACACACTGTTGCTCACCCAATCTAGTAGAAAATAAAATAGTTTCCCAGCGGAACACTGGGAAATTGGTGAACGACCCTCCAACCTCACTCTGTATCAGCACTGGACTGAAGACCGAGGGATCGGGGGACGAATTTATAGGGTAGCAGAAAGTTCATGAAGGAACCGCACATGGCTTTGAGAAACAGCAGATAGTGACGTAGCGACAGACTTAATCCAGTGGTAGTTCAGTATGCAGTGAGATGTCCAGCAGGTCGGGCGATAAGTGAGGCAGCAGCGAATGTACAAGGCCAATTAGATGAGTGTTGGTAGTGGCGTGTGGAGCAAGACAAGTGGAGTACGAGAGAACAGTGGCCGTAAGTAGGTGAGTGACCGTTACATATTGCTACTAAAATTAGAATTTAAAGGGATTGCCTGGTATGTCTACTCTGCTTACATTAACCCTAGCTTCAAGCTGGAATCCTATGAGGAAGTGTTCTGATAGCTGGAAAGATATATGTACAGTAAAAATGTTGTCATAGCAGGAGATTCCAACATACCAACAATAACACGTACAGATCTTGCTGTCTACAATGGTAACAGCTACTGCCAATTATTAAAAGATTTTATGAGTCTACTTGAACCAGATTCATATATAACAAAGTTGGTATATCCAGACTGAAATGTGAACACCTTTCAAAATTGGTACTTGATAATGACATTGACCTAGTCACTATACAAGAAATAGATGCCATTAATGACAGTTAGCTGAGGGCAAGACGGAAAAATGTCACGTTTTGTACTGATAAGTCACAACATCCACCATACTTGTGTATCAATAACTTATGCTTGCACTAATACATAGAACGCCCAGCGTCTGTCTACAAACGATAATGAAATACACACAGCAACTGTAAATACACGAGGTATTATGGTAATAAATGTGTATAAACCACCATCTGTAATGTGACCACACACAGTGGTTACCATCTGGTACCATCCAGCTCTGGTACCCCCAAAGCTGCATATTTTCAATTTTTTTTTTACAAAACAACCTTATACACTTCAAAATACTCTCCATTGCAACTAATACATTTGTCCCACCGTTGTTTCCACTGTTGGAAATATTTTTTGTAGTCATCTTTAGAAATGGCTGACAGCTCCTCCCTCGTTCTTGATTGTCAATCAAACCTTTTATTTGGAAGTTTCAAGAAGATTGTGCAAGAGTGTTCGTCCACAAAATACCCGATTTGTGGCAGACAGGAGACTGGTTCTTCTACCACAACAACGCAACTGCACACACAGCCATCTCTGTTAGATTTTGGCCAAAAATGGCACTATTCCGCTGCCCCACGCACCTTACTCAACTGACCTGGCTCCATGCGACTTTCTTATTTCCATGCACGAAAAGGAGCATGAAAGGATACCGATTTGACAACACTGAAGAGGTCAAGAAGAAAGCGAGGGAGGAGCTGTCAGCCATTTCCAAAGATGACTACAAAAATTGTTTAGAACAGTGGAAGCACCAGTGGGACAAATGTATTAGTTGTAATGGAGAGTATTTTGAAGGGGATAAGGTTGTTTGGTAAAAAATTTGAAAATATATAGCTTTTAAAAAATAATTTAGTTTTTTTCCTGGGTACCCCCTCGTATACATGACTTCAACAGTCATCACAACTGAATATATGAGAGCGGACAAATGGCTGGTATCAACTTATGAACTGGTCAGAAGCTAACAACTTGTGTTTTGCTTCTGATGCTGAACAATGAGCTACATTTATGTCAAAAAACAAAAACCACAACATCCTGAAGGGCCTTGGCCTACCAATTGTAATAGTGTCGACTGAGCAGATCTTAATACAACCCCTCACACCCAGGTAAAATTCCCTGACCTGGCCAGGAATCAAACCAAGGACCTCCAGGTAAGAGGCAGGCATGCTACCATTACACCACAGTACTGGCTACTTTCAAGTCAGCTCAAGTGGAAATGTGAATATAATCTGGACCTCAGCCTTGTTACGCAGGATGAGTGTCAATTCTCTCAGCCTCAAGAAGAATAAGGGAAAAGTATTAACCAACAGAGATCTGTCATGACAGTTACTGGAACTCAAATACTGCTGGTCAGATTACACATCAACTGCATTGGAATTTCACTAACACAAAGGGAAACCAGTTCTCAGCCAATTTAGATGAATGTGTGCATTTCAATCCACTAGTTGTATCAAACTATGCTTGTTTTATTGATGCTGTGATCTCTACAGTAAAAAACATTTCACATGAAGGAATAAATCCCACATTGGAGTGAAACAAGCAGCAATTCATTTTATAAACGATTCCTAATCAGCGGTGACCTTGTAGCTGATAACCTGCTACAGAGCTTGGATGACTCCAGGAGACAAAAGGAACAGCATGGCTGTGTTAACAAATAATCCCATCTCCACAGAAGTCACCCTTCTAGAACCCATCTGCAAAGCTTGAAATAGACTTTACCCTTAGACATGTTAAACAAGAAAAGCAGCTGGATATGATGGAATATTCCCAGAGTTCCTCATAAACATCAGCCCTAACACTAGCCAATAATTACCTGAATTCTATTCTACATTTTGACGACTGGAAAACTACCACCTACTGATCACCATAGTAAAACCCAAGATATATATCCGATTAACCCCTTCACTGTTGGCCATTTAAATCTTCTGCTGGCACTAGCACATTGCCCAAAAGGCCTTGTGATTTCACTCCCCGCATTTAACCACCAGAACTAACGCAGCGGGCCATGCCCGACAAAATTATCCCGCACAAATCCTATGTCAGGCAATGCCAGACAACTTTTTCTCTGTACAGCTCCTTTCTCGGGTAGTACATGTATGAATCAAAGATAGAGCAAGCTACTGCCTTCTGCTGATGACAATTTGAAGCCCTGTATTGCTATAATCTCATTGAACTCAGGCTTTGTGAAGGGTTCTTTTAAGACCATGCAAATTTGTAAACAGACGCTGCTTAACAACATGGCATTGTGCGAGAAGCACGTGAAATAATTAGCAAGACTTTTAGATGAAAGTGACTATTTGAGCGACAGTGGAGGAATTTTTAACTCTTTCTGGTCTAACTGTGAGCATAGCTCGCAGCGGTCCAAATTACGCTCAGGCCGCGCTGCGGGCATAGCCAATAGTAAGGTTTGACAATTCACTAAAAAATCAAGAACGAGCTATGCATGCATTCCCATGGTTACATCGTGTTTCTTCATGTATTACTTATGAGAGTATTTAAGCAGATGGCAGTATTATATGTCTAAGTCAGAGAATTTACGATATTTTCGATCAATATGCATCGGTAGATGTCACTCAGTGAGCTCTAAGACATGGCTTCTCACGGCAAACATGTGCTTGACGAAAGTCAGATTTTCGATATTTTTAGATATATTATTAGTTTATGCGCAAATGGACATACTATTGATATATGAATTCGAAACAACTTCTTACATTTTATTATGATTGGAGTTCGTTTTATGGCCTAGCGCATGTTCCCGCGTATTTCATATTTGCGTGAATACGTAACATTGTCTACACATTAGTAAAGTTGTCTGTTTAGAAGACGATATTTTCTCTTTCACAGAAGTCTTTTGTGGTTAAATGGAACAGTAATTTTACATTTGAATAGCTTCTGACAAAATTTATGAATTAAAATAAAATTTCATAAGAGCTCCCATTTTAATTATTGTAATTATTACTATTATTCAAAATTTATTATTTTTATATCGTACTCACTATTGTTGTGGTTTTGTAATTGCAATGCACATTTTATATTAGCAAAACAGGGTAAATATAACAGTATTTCAGAAAACTGTACTTGCTTAGTTATCCATCAGATCTTTTTTTCATTCGTAAAACATGGTATAATATATAAACAATTGTAAAATCTCAAGTGATAGTTGACATGATACAAACAGCATTTTTCAAAACTAGATGCTTAAACAAGCAAAAAGCAAAAAGAATCATTTAAATATCTCCTAACGTACAGAGATATGTTTTTAAAATCCTTAAAAATGCCCAGTCCAGAACGTTTGTTAGGGATATTAAGGCCCAGACTGGAATGGGTTAATTGGTGATGAATAAACTGTGGAATTAGATTGTGTTAGTGAATTCACTGATGAAGACCCCGATAACTAGAACATTATACGAAATGACAGTGCTGGTACTTCTGACGGGACGAAGAATTACTGTGACTCGGACTTTGATCTAAACGAACCCAATTCACAGTATCCCTAGTTATAAACCACACCATGGGACTAAACGTAAGAGTGAATTTGATTCTTTTCAGTTATTCACGGAAATAGTGTGCGAAACTAACTGGTATGCCAATGTAAACATTCGGAAGTTTACACCCCCTAAGATGTCTAAATTGTTGTTCACACTTCATTTATTGACATCCACAGAGGAGAAGTAAATACTACAGTTTTCAGTGACGGAAAAGTAAAGAGACGACTACGTGAGAGTATTTTTCTGCAATTCATGTATAAGAAAGCCCGGATTACATTCAAGTGTTTTTCTGCAATTCACGTACAAGAAAGCCTGGATTACATTCTGGTGTTTTGAGAAGTTCCATACAAAGCACAATTACTGACGAAAATGTGACCAACAGATAATTTCAGGGTTAAAAATGTTGAATATTGCTCTTGCATAGTGTATTATTTGTATTATATATATTTTGTATTTGTTTTATTTGATTTTTATAAATATGCTGCCCATGTGTTTGTGCAGTCACTTATCCATCTGCAAGCAGATTTTTAAAAATGGAGTTCAAGAAGCAATCATGTTCAGGAAGAAATGGAGGGCTAAAGCCCCATTCACAATGCAAACGTAACGTAACGTAAACTTAAAATTAACGTTAACTTAGAAGTTAACGGCCATCTTATCTAATGGAACCATTCACAATGCGCCGACGTAAACTTAACTGCGAGTCCGTAAAATTAAGGGATTGCAAACTCCAAGCTCTTGCGGTTAATTTTACGTTAACTTTAAGAACCAGCCAATCAGAGCAGAGGTAAACATTGTGTGTTGTGCACGATATAGTGAGGTCTTTCGACGAAACGCTTGTACTTCTCTTTCAAAATTATCTTTGTGTGTATGCACGATAGAAGGAAAAAGAATTACAAATACGCTGTACCAAAAAAGTAATAGGTGGAAATAAATATCTTGTAGCAATGAAATCTGACGGTAAATGGGGGGAAACAAGCTCGCAGCTCTGGCGAACGGACGAGACAATCCCTGTCATAAATAAAACAGTATCCCTGTATATTTCTTAACGTTATGGCGCACCACTAGTTTACGAAAACGATATCATCCAAACATCTCATCGGAGTGTGATAGATAGGGGCATAGATGTCGGTAAAGGAGACCTTACATTTCTTTTTATTAGAAAGGGGGAAGCGAATCTTAAGAAAGGCGAACAGTTCAGGTTTCAACCGCATGTCCAAATGAACTGATGAGGGTCATTTCTTACAGTAGATTACCGAAATCGCCCTGAGATAACCTCCTTTGATTCAAGGGATGAACCCATTTTCTGCACCGTTGTTTAGATCGCCTTTTCAGGTACCGTAGGCCTACACAGCTCCCAGGAGCAAAGCAATATATGTTTGAAGAAATATGAATTCCGCTACCACGTTGTTTGATTCCATCGAGGTATTGAAATATAAAACTGCGAGATAGCCCAAAACCCGACTTCCGTGCTAAATAACATGGCAGTGTTGATTGGCTGCTGTATACTCTTTACGTTAATGTTACGTTCCTCCATTGTGAATACCACAAATTTTACGTTAATTTTACGGTTATGCCACGTCGTTAAGTTTACGGTTACGTTTGCATTGTGAATGAGGCTTAAGGGTTAATTGCAAAACTATTCATATCTTCAGTCCTTTTTATGATATTTATCAAACTAGAACTACAGTGATTGTGAATCTTTCCTCTACATATTTAGAAAGTTACAGACTTATGTCAATATTTGAGATACCATTTTTATAGTTTTATATCAGAAGTTCCTTTTTTAAGATTAGTTGTGAGAATATGCCAGCAGTAGTTTAAAAATGTGTGTTTGGAGTGTACAATCTACATGGCCAAACATTTCTGCTTGAGTTGTGAAAGAAAGAAAGAAACCTATGTCTGCAATAATGTGATTTTATCTCAAATCATATAGTGCATGTCAATTCACCATCATGAATTTCCCTGGAAAATTTTTTTAAATATATTAAACTTCTATACCGTATGTGTTAAGAAATAAAATATTTTCATCCTCTCTTAAATTTTGAAAATGGTACAGCCCTGTGAAAAATGCAATTACTCTTAAAACAGTAGAGATCTAAAAAAAAAAAAACTAATAAACCACAAGTACTGGAGACCTCGCAGATTTTTTTCTTTAAAGCTCACTCTTAGTATGTTCAAACTTAGCACACACACACACACACACACACACACACACACACACACACACTCTCTCTCTCTCTCTCTCTCTCTCTCTCTCTCTCTCTCTCTCTCTCTCTCTCTCTCTCTCTCTCTCTCTCTCATGAACTTTATTTTTACTTACAAATTTAAGAAAACTTAAGTTTAGATTTTCCTCATGCTTATTTTTTAAATTTAGAAAGTCATGGAATGCCAACTTTTTAGTTACATTGTTACTATGAACAATGTCTTCTTTGCTCCAGCTATCTGTATTACAGAAATATTCATTTATAATTTTTTAAAATAAATCTCATTTTTACGAGATTTTACAAATTATTTACTGAAAAAAAAAAAAACCTCTTCATAAAACTCATGAGAATTGCACAGTATATTATTTGGTTAGTGTGTTAGTAGTTGGTGCCATCAGAATGGACAATTTTTTGTGTGTAAATTGTTAGAAATTTTTGAATTGGTAGCTTTGTGTACATACAATCATGTCGACCGCAAGAAGTGTGTGAGAAAGAAATAAAGGACAGTAAAATTGCGCCTAGCTGTCTGGGCTGAAAATGTAGTATAGTAACTGAACTTATGCCTTCTTTTCTACTGTAAAATAAGCATAATGGCAACACTATTTTCAGCTCTTTTGTTTGTTATCATCAACAAGTTTGAACCTGCACATGAATCATTCTGCTTGGAGTTTTGTGTGTGGCTTGAACTTTGTTAGATACAGTCTCAGTGAGGTAATACAGCAGCGAAAGGGCAAGATGTGTGGACTATGAATGCAGGCACAAAAGAAAAGTGTTTAAGGAAAGTGAAAAACACTTCACAGTTGTTGGAAATCTGGCTGAGTTATTGCAGAAATATCTTGGTACTCAAGTAATTGTGTTACCATCACATCCATTGTGCACTAATTGCTATACTCACTACAAGAAATTTACGAGGGTCGAGTCATAAGTCATGGCAACTATTTTTTTCTGGCGAACAGGAGACAACATGGAAAATCTAAGAATTGCATTTGGAAACATACGGTATGTACTTGCGTATGATGCCACTAGATGGTGAATGTAAACAGTGTGGGTCTAAGCATGCCCCCAAGTTCAGTCTGTGAGCAAGAGCAATGATCGTATATTAAAATAGCAGTTCTCCGTGGCAGAAATGCACGCCAATGCCATGCAGAGCTGTGGGAAGCATTAGGTGTGCATGCCATGCCCTATAGAACAGTGGCGAGGTGAATGGAGACATTCAAATGGGGTAGAGTATCAACTGCCAAATTGCCTCGCCCAGGCCGTCCAGTGTTCATGGACAAAGATGGACGGATAATGGTGATCGATCAGTGTTTACATGAGGGCAGGCGCTGGACTCTACCGGAACTGCAAGAGCATACAGCAATACCAGTGGCAACAATACGGCGCATTTTACACAAGGACCTACAGATGCCTAAACTTTGTGCAAAGTGGGTGTCACGTCTCTTAACTGAGGTACAGAAGTGGACTAGTTACGAAACATGTCGCATCAATCTTGAGAAGTTTCAGCAAAAATGACAAGCCATGTTGAATCGCATTATTGCAGTCTATGAAACATGGGCACGAGCTTATGAACCTGAACTGAAGAGACAGTCAAGTCTGCCGCAGAGAACTGCTATTTTAACTTACGATCGTTGCTTCTGCTTGTTGCCTTCCATTTTGTGATGCTCTCACTCACACACTGAACTTGGGGATATGCTTAGACCCACACTGTTGTTTACATACACCATCTAGTGGCATCATACGCAAGTATATACCGTACGTTTCCAAATGCATACCTTAGATTTTCCGTGTTGTCTGCTGTTCGCGAGAAAAAAAATAAGTTGCCATGACTTATGACTTGACCTACGTAGTAGTCCCCAGAATATGAAACTGAAAAAAGACAATGCAGATGTTTATAGTCCTGAGAGTGAAGTTGTTGATGCACTGAATGTCAGCATTTCTGCTATAGCCCCTAATATATCCCCCACTCAAATGACCTAGCAAGATAAGAAGCACAAGAAGAAAACAGTAATGTAAAAAGAAAGATGGAAGAACTTGAAACAAGTTTTACAAAAGCAACATCTTCAAAACTTTTCTAAGTGTATAATGTAGATGCAACTGGTGCAGAACCTGAAGACACTGGCAAGTGTACCCAATGTGATGCATGGTTTCAAAACCTAAACACAGCAGTCTCAGCAGCCACTTATTCTGAGAAGGTACAATTACTGACAATGTACCAGATAGCTGCTCCAAGCAGCAGTTACAGAACTACATACCCACTTCCTCATATTACTTCAATTCCAAAGCCCGTAAAATAAAGAAGGAAAAAGGTATTTGGGTATGCCCCGATTCCTACTGTGGACATCCATTGCAAGATGATACTCTTGATGTTGCTCTGGAATATTACCTAAGTGATGATGAAGACTGTAGGAGGCCAAGCCCTAATCAGGCTGATGTTTTCTCTAAGTGAAAATGGTGAAAAAGTTATAAAGATAAAAATATGACAAGATCAGTAAAAGAAGTATATCTCCTAATGAAAAAGGGGAGCCCAAATTGTATAATTGCTCTCACAAAATTCTACTCTTTACGACCAAAATTGGTAAAATGCCAGCCAGTCAAGGATGTATGCACAAGCATTCACTGCATGTAACAGTCTCCTTTATGACACCTCATGGTCCGGGAAATGCTTTCAAATGGTCATCATGAGCTGATCAGTGTGCAAAGTGCTGCTCTTGATTCCTGTCCACATGCAAATTCACCCCGGCTACGCAAGTTCAATGAAGAGCAGATGGACAAAAAGAAAAAAAAACAACCTCTTTCCAGCAGTCCTGTGTTGACTATTACAGTGTGAGGCTCTTTCAGCAGACTTCTTATAGAGTAGTTGAAATATACACAGGGTAAAAACAAATCGTGGACAATCAGTTGATGGCCTAGTAATGTTTACATTTTAAATCCTGAACTAGTGTAATTAATTCCCATTCATGGAATGTCAAACAAATAAAATCAAGACAGAAGAGAGTAGAAATTTGTGAAAAATATACAAAACTGAAAAATGCATAAAACTAACCTGAATTTTCTATATCTAGTTTTGTTACAAAATACTTGAACAAAATCAAAAATGGTTTTCCCACTCACTTTTATCACTGTAAAACATACTTATTTTGACCAAAATACCAATTTTGCATTACATTTACTCAATGTCAGCAAATACTTTAAATATGTAAGTACCTCAGATTCTTTGACCTTGAGTGTAGATAGGCCTAACTAAATTTTTTAAAACATTTTTCACAGAAAAATATTGCCCACTCTGATTATATCTTCCATAAGTACAGTGTCCAAATATAATCCCATACATTTTTTAGAATGTTCAGGACGGGGGTTTTAGAGAAAGTAAATTTCTAAAAAATCTAAATTTCATGATCTCTCATTTTAGGGAAGAAACATTTTGATAATTTAGGAAGTGGAGATATCGAAGGCAAAAGAAAACACACCAAGTTCTTTGCTTCAACCTAGAGACAATTTTGCCATTGCTTAGAATTCCTAAAAATACTTCCCTATACAAAACACAGCTAAGACTATGTAACTTTTGAATACACAGTGGTAAGGCTGAAAGAGGACACTGCTATGTCTGCTTAGAGGGTGAGTCAGCCTGAGGGTCACAGGAGGTATCCACATGCCTGATAACATTTAATGAAACAGCTACTAGCTGTTGAAGTGATCTTGCGGTCAGATTCCCAGGAGAGGTAGAACTGAATTATAAAACGGTTTTGAGATAAAAATTGTAAAAATACGCTCCGTGTTTCCTTGTTCCAGGCAAAGCTTTCTCCCCAATGACAGTTATTTTGGGAACATAGAGTGTGCACTGAAACTTCAGCGAAGTTTGTATACAGCCGAGGACTATCTCAGAGTGACTGAATTCTGTAGGAAGAGGAATATTCTAGCACTTCACAGATGAAGCCTGATTACTTTAAAAGAGCACATTCACTTAAGAAACAGATGGTGAACTGGAAAACAAATTCTCAGAAAGAGAAGATAAACCGGCTGAAAGTAAAATATCATGCAGGTAGAATCATCATCTTGCAGGATATAAAGCCAACCAGCTGAAATAAACAGAAGAAGACAGCTGTTAGCCGTCCTTTACAAAAAAAGACAGCCTACTATTTTAGCAACGCGTTAACACCTCCGTGGCCGAATGAGAAACCAGTTTCAGAAGCAAAGCTCAGGAACATACGTTCTTTGATGTCACTTATTCTAAAAGATGCCAGTTTTTTTTATCATAAACTCTGCAGTTCCACTGAATTTCACTGTTGAAGATGAAACTTACATGATGCTGATAATATTTCCCAGTCCTGTGTCAGACAGTGCAACTTTTAACTTTCTATTATCACCAATATCAAGAAGAGTACACCCACATAAAAGAAACCAATCTGAAAATATCAATACGTAATGGCAACAGAGAATAATGAACGAAAATTTTGTTCAACATTATTCATAAAAAAATCAAATACAATTCACACTGTAAAATGTAACTAAGAGCATAATGTACATACGCACCACATGATCAGAAGACAAAACTGTCACTTGGTCAGCTGATGTGAAATACAAACATGAATTACTTCAGAAAGTGTAAACTGACAAAGCAAAATTGTATAAATAATCATGCACTTAATAACTTGCTATGCATTTGGCAATTGGCCTAAGAATACAACTGGCCATAGTCCTTATGGTGAAAGAAATCCAGAATTTCATTTGAAACTCAAATTTTTATGCCAACATACACGTTTATGTCAATATCACAAAATGACAATTTGGCACTAAGTCAGGCATAACACCATCCAATTGTAGCGTAGTTATTTATCAGTAAGAATATTGCTTGCTTTATTTCCATGAAATCCTAATGCAGTGTACAGTACTTCTTCCAATACACAGCAGTACCCCTTTTTTACACATTTCAAGGGACCCAAGCAATACTAGTGTACAGGAAGAAAGTGTAAATCACAGAAAACAACTTATATTTGTAAAAGTTAAGGAGGTAAATGTTCTACAAATACATATTATAAATGTATGGAGGACTTCCATCTTCTTCCCGTGCGAACCAGGTGACCTTGCCATGGTGGGGAGGCTTGCGTGTTCCAATGAAGCAGATAGCAGCCTTTCGGAAGTTGCAAGGGCGGCAGTCTAGACGATTGCCTGGTATGGCCATGTAATAATATTTAACACGGTGTAGCTGTGTTGATACTGCTACACGGCTGAATGCAACGAGAAACTACAGCCGTAACTAACGTCCGAGGACATGCAGCTCACTCTGTATGAATGATGTACTGATGATGGCTTCCTCCTGGGTAAAATATTCCGGAGGTAAACTAGTGCCCCATTCGGATCTCCGGGTAGGGACTACCTGGGAGGGGGCTATCATCAAAAAGATGGACACTGACATTCTGAGAGTCGGAGCGTGGAATGTTAAAAGTTTGTATCATTGTGGTAGGTTAGAGAAGCTGGAAAGGGAGATTGATAGACTATAGTTAGATGTAGTTGGTATAAGTGAAGTATGTTGGCAGGAAGAACAGGATTTTTGGTAAGGCAACTACTGAATTATCAACACAAAATCAAACAGGGGAAATGCAGGAGCTGGTTTAATAATAAATAAGAAAATAGGGCAGCGGATAAGCTGCTAAAACCAGCATAGTGAAAGAATTATAGTCGTCAAGATGGACACCAAACCAATGCCCACCACGATAGTGCAGTCTATATGTCTACTAGTTCAGTGGATGATAAGGAAATCGAAAGAATATATGAAGAGATAGAAGATTTAATACAATATGTAAAAGGTGATTAGAATCTAACTGTGATGGGAGACTGGAATGCAGTGGTAGCCCAGGGAAGAGAAGGTAATACAGTAGGAGAATTCGGATTGGGACAAAGGAACGAAAGAGGAAGTCGGGTGGTTGAATTCTGCACTGATCATAATTTAGAATATGCCAATACTTGGTTCAAACACCACAAACGACGGCTGTATACGTGGACGAGACCTGGAGACACTGGAAGGTATCAAATAGACTTCATTATGATTAGGCAGAGCTACACCACACGAATGGAGAGTCTCTACTAGCAGCCTCAGTATACAAAGGAGCCAGGCTGAGTGGCTGAGACTGTTGAAGCGCTGGCCTTCTGACCCCAATTTGGTAGGTTCGATTCCAGATCAGTCCGGTGGTATTTGAAGGTCAGCCCCGTGTCGGTAGATTTACTGGCACGTAAAAGAACTCCTGCGGGACACAATTCTAGCACCTCGCCGTTCTTCGAAAACCGTAAAAGTCGTTGGTGGAACATAAAGCCAATAACATTATCAGTATACAAGGAAAGTGTGATGAACGTAAGAGAGATAATTACAGACCAGCCAGCTTGACTGGGAAAGCATTCTTTCTAATTACACTGGACTCATGTGAAAAATAATTAACTGGTTTGATAGAAGGCAGTTTGGATTTCAGAAAGGTTGTTCCAGACAAGCTGAGCTTGTAGGATTCCAGCAAGATATAGCAGATATTTTGGACTCAGGAAGTTAAATGGGCTTTATCGCTATTGATACATCCCAAGCATTTGATAGGGTAGATTGTGGAAGACTACTGACAAAATTGAGAGCTATTTGACTAGACAAACGAGTGGCTGATTGGTGCATACATTTCTAGAAAAGAGAACTCTGAGAATTAGCGTAGGTGAAGCATAACCTGATCCTGTAATGATTTAGAGCGGGATTCTGCAAGGCAGTATTATTCAACTTTGTGTTTTCTTATGATATAAATTATATGAGTAAAGAACTGTAAACACAGATACAGGTTTTTGCAGATGATGATAAACTGTACAGAGTAGTAAGTAAATTACAGGATTGTAAGAGACTACAGGAAGACCTCAATAACGTGAGATGGACAGCAGACAATGGTATGATGGTAAACAGGATAAATAGTCAGGCTGCACATTTTACAAAAAGAAAAAGTCCCGTAAGTTTTAATTACTACGTTGATAGGGTGATTCGTACCTCATAGAGATCACTGTTATAAGCATCTAGGTCAGTGGTTCCCAACCTTTGCGAGCTGACGCCCCTCTTTTCAGATACGGGTGGTCATAGCTCCCCACCCCCGTCGCTTCTATAACCTCTCCGATGAACTGACGTGGAGGATATAGACCTAATCTAATGATACTACATAATGATTTATTCCATTATTCATGAAAAAATATGAAGTACACATTTTATATCTATGACATACTAACTTCATTTTAGCACAATACAAAGAACACACTTTTACAATAAATCCTTAAATTAGTCGACAAATGTCAGTGAGAGGGTTGACACTGTTTTCTCTTGGTAAGATTCGGTATGTTTGGTTTGATATTTGCCAGAGCACATCCGAGATCACTTGCACCATCAAGCTGACGGCGCTGCTTTGTTTTCATGATACTCAGCATTGAAAATCCTGACTTCCATAAATATGTCATTGAAAATGGGACAATGACATGCAATGCTACCTTGCCTGTTTCAGGATACACTGCAAGACAGTTTACCCAAAAGTCGCCCAGTCTTACTATTTTGTAATTATCTTTTAGCTTTGAATCACACTTAAAATCTATGGCTTCTTCTTGAAGTTGTGCTGGCAGTGCTTCAATGTCAATGGCAAACTGATTTCCTTTAACATCCAGGACCATTCATCCGACGAGATATCAGGAAAGTAGAAATTAACTTCTTGTGCCAGGGAATCCAAATGTGACTGAATTTGCACCTTAAGTTTATTAAGATCATGTTCGCTTTCCAGCAAAATTTCATTAAGGCGGTGAAAGAATGAGAAGTTGTTCAACTGAAGCTGGCGTTTCCATAACCGTATTTTTTTTCCAGGAAAGCTCTGATGGCATCATAAGCAAGCATAATATTGGAGTTTTATCCTTGGAGCTTTAAGTTAAAACTGTTCAAAGCTTCAAAAAAAATCGCAAAGATATGCCAATGAGACGATAAAATTGGCATCAGTAAACACTTCATACAGATTGTTCTTACCTTTACCAAGAAGAAAAATTTCAACTTCAGACTAATTCAAACATCCGAGCCAACATGTTCCCTTTCGATAGGCAGCGAACCTCTGTGTGGAAAAGGAGAGTTTTGTGATCGGCTTGAAGGTAAACACAAAGGGCTTCAAACAATCTTGTCTGTAAAGAACTTGTCTTCACTGAGTTCACAATTATTCTTATAGCGACTTAGTGTTATTAAAATCTTGGGGCAAGGTTTTGGCTGCCAAAGCCTGTCTGAATTATACAGTGGCTTCCCATGATGTTTGGATTTTTATCTTTGGCCAATCTGAGAAACCCAGAACGTGACCCAATCATAGCAGGTGCACCATCCGTACATACACCCAATACATTTTCCCACGAAAGTCCATGTTCTTGGAAAAAACTATCGATGGCAGAAAACACATCACAAGCTTTCGAGTTGTTTTCAAACATTGGGAGAATAACATTCCTTCTCTTAAAATTCCACTGTCAACAAATCGACAATATACAATCAGTTAACAACAATGGGCCACATTGGTTGTTTCATCACACTGAATTGAAAACACTGGAGATGCTTTCACCTTCTCCAAAATTTGCATTTTAATGTCTTCTGACAGTTCTTGAAGTCTGCACTTCACCATGTTAACAGAAATAAATTTTAGACAATTTCTGCAGACTCCCTTCAGACAAAACTATATTTGCGGCTAATAACACACATGGCTTTACTAATGCTTCTCCAATTGTGTGTGCTTTTTTGTCTTTGGCAATCAGAAGAGCTAGTTCATATAATGCTTCCACTGCTTTCTCATTTTCTTGGTTAAAAGTACCCGATGAGTCTAATTTCATACGTTTTAGTGAGTTGAGTTTAGCTGCAAAAAATTATGTGGGTTTGTCTTTTAAGCCTGAATGATTCGTGTTTAAATCTCTCCAAATGCACAGGCCTCATCGCATCGTTACTCAGAACACAGTGACAGATTACGCATTGAGGCTGTTGTATTCTGTTCCCTTCAACGACTGTGAAGCCATATTTAATGTAGTCATCACTGTACAGTCTCTTCTTGGACATCATTATCAATTTTTTTTATAAAGTCACAATATTAAATAACACAATTCACACCGTCGCACTGTTACAGCGAAGCATACACAACACTCACAATAAACAACTTGACAGACACGTCCACTGCGAAAGTATACGATGCACAGAATCAACAGTCGAAGGGCCTGGCCACTGATGGTCTATCCGTGATGTGTTGTCATGGCCATTACTGCGCCATCTCTGATGGGACAGTTGTACTATGTAGCTCTCGCCAATTTGACTGCAAGGGAAGAATAAGAATAAGAACGTGTAGGGGTGGGAAAAGAGCATTCAAGGACGAGCTACCCACAAAAGGAGTCCATATGCCGCAGAGTGAGGGGGAAGGAGGAACTTCCACTTCATTTGTTGCTTCTGAAACTGATGTTCTTTGTTCTTCAGAGTTACTGTCGACTCCTGACTGTAGTAACTTATTGCCAGTTAAGATCTTTGGTGAGAAAATGTCACTGTTTCATTCATTGCTGTGGTTAAACATTAATTAGTTGTAGCCCAAAATACCAGTAGGTCTACATAGAATTTCACGCTAACTGTGAAAGCCTAACGTGTTATATTAAATTTATCATAATTTAGCCTACTATTATTGCCTTATCTCCTGTTGTTCTCACTACTAGATCAATTTGATATAATACCGACATTTATACAAGTACCTCCTTCATGTAATCTATTTTGTTAATGAGAAAAACCTTGTACAGTATGTAACAATAATACTGGAAAATGAAAGCAACTATTACATCGTTGATGAGTTACATGTCGCGTATGGTCACAGTTTACTTTCACGCAAGTAGGTCCACAAAGTATGCAATTAAACATGCGTTGAGGGGTCTTGTTCCTGCACCGGCTCTCAGCTTCATTTTGCTCCTCACAACACAGCAAATTCCTTAGTTCACCTCCAACCTCGCGGCTCTGCAGAGGTTTGTGCTGACAGTTAGCAATTACCAGTGCTCCTGAACGACTGACTTGGAGCCACGATCACTTGGAGAGATTTGAAATATGTTTATTACACAAACTTTTAATATTCAAGTTTAAAAAAATCAATTCAGAAATCACTTTATGCCCCCACATGATAAAGCCCCACGCCCCCGAGATTAGGAACCCCTGATCTAGGTGTTAACGCAAGGATAAAACTTCACTGGCGTAATTACATAATTGAGGTTTTAAATAAAGGTTGTAGGTCTCTTCATATGGTTATGACTATTTAGGTGAGGTAGTAAGGATAGGGTTATCATATTCTGAAACCTCAAAATGAGGACACCCTCAACAGGATTGATCAACATGCTCTTAGGACTGCCGAATCCCAAATGAAACATTATTAGTTGTATTTTATGCCGTCAAATAGCGATAATTACAAAACATACAAAATAACTTGTAAGTACTGTACTGCCCTGGCACATACGAGTTTTAAATCTTTATTCATGAGCGAACGGCTAAGTTACGATGCACAAACAGCTGTGCGAGGGAAGGTTCTTGTTCTCACTGCACTGCGTGAGGGAGACCGCATGAGTGGAGCAAGGTCAACTGACGTCAGCACTGCCGGTAGCTTACCTCCCGTTAGAATTCTCTCAAAACCATTTTTAAGCTTCTCAACGACTGGATCAACAAACATGAGACCAAAACTAAATTGTAGCCCATATTTTAAAAGTGCGACCCTGCAAATATGAGAGTAATCCATCCAGTGGTTTCCAAGATATAACAAGTTAAATTTTGGGAAGTATTATCACCCCTTCGTCACCTGACTCAGAGTGTTGCTCGCAGCCGGATATAAATAGGTCAACGAACCGAGGTTATAGCCAGTGTATGTTCTACGATTACGACAGAACGACAGTATGCTCCGACGCTATCTGCGAAGACGTAGAAGTCACATTCAAGCCCTTTGAAATTGTGCGAAGACGTCGCAAGTATAGTTTCTACCGCGTCGTGACGAATGAAGTGTTATAAAATTTTCTGCGACTAAATCATCATTATATACTATTTAGGAGTGTGTTAACAGAGTGAAGTTACCATACAAATTGTGAATTGAAGTGTAATTGGAGACTCAAGTGTTTCATTTAAAAGTAAACGATATTGTGATCTTTCTCATTTTCATGTAATTCTGAACTTTATCATGGACTGTGACAGTATTCTAAGATATTGCGTGTGATAAACTAAACTTCTAATTTGCGACTATTTTAATGATTCTGAGACACATTTCTCCTATACTAGTACAATTGTGAACTGTGCGAGATACTATTCCATTAAACATTCAACAAATAACAGGGCTAAATGTGACTATTTTTTCGTGCATTTTCTCGAACTTTCGATCACTACTACGAGGAACTAACTGAATATTAAGAACTTTTTATGGCAATATTAAGTCGTATGGACTAGTGTTATGCAAATTCAGTCATAAAATCTTCTTAATCTATGAACAGTGTTATTCCAGAGACTGTTGTAGAGACATATGTTAATGACATTTTTTCAAGTGTTTTATGGACTGTGATGATTATTCTACGGTCGAACCTAAGACACAATCAGTGACTACTGTGAATTGTGACAGTGTTAAATCCTTATTCTATAAACTGTGTGTGAAAAACTGTGTTTTCCGTTTTGAAAACGATTGTAAATCATTACTTCATTAACCTGACCTATGAATCATACGGTAGCATAGACTGTGATATTCTAAGTCACGTATTCAACACCGTAACACCAACGTGAGAATACGAACTGTGCATTGAGACTTGTGCCAGTGTATCATACTAAACTTGATGATAATCAAGAGCTCTATAGTCCATTATTTGATGCCAACTGAACTTTCCGTGTTCCGACATTATCTTCAAAAGAAGATCGCAAATCTTGGCAAAGTGTTGTGAGATTCTGCTGCGTCGAATGTCCTTGCCAGCATGGGATTAACGTGGTTTCTTCAATCATGGTACCCATCGAGGGACGTCGACGAGGGATAATACGTGGTATCTTCATTGAACGGAGTTGTCACACTGCTGGTGCCGAGTAGTAAAAACCTATTGAAATTATTTAAATTTTGTGTGTGTGCGTTCCATTTAGTGCTATTTGTATAAAGGTGTTTAGTGCTTGTTGGTAGAAATTTGGAGTAGTGTTATTTATTTGAATTTCATAACATGTAATTCATTCGGTGTTCAGTAGATTACGTTTTCTAGGTTAAGTAGGCTAGCTAGGTGTACTTTGTTTCGAATTTAGGCTTAGGAATTACTTTAGGTGTTAATATTAACTTTTAAAGCAATATTTTTAAATATCTGTAGGTTTGTTGGTATTATACTTACAAAGGCAGATTATCATAAGGAGGTGTAACTCATTTCAATTTCCGCCGCTACCTTTCCGATATTTCATACAGATATCCATTCAAAATATCACGAGGGTAATAATTTATTACATTAAATAACACGATAGGCCTGTAAACATCGATTTAAAAGAGAATTCACAGTAATTTCACTGGATAATTACGGTACTTAACAGTTTCTTGGATTGTTGACGATAGTTCCCTGCATACTTTGTACTTTCCACCTTTGTTTATTCATCGAGTAAAAGTTAATCATCAAATTCCTATATCCCAATAACATTGCATTTCAAGCCCCCGGCGCGGTTTTCACAGAAATTATAGTAGGCAACCTCTTATTCTCAGCATTTAAGGACACTTTTATTCTCCGCCCCGCGTAGTAGGGAAAATAATACTAATCCACCAGCGGTAAAAGTTCATATAACAACACTTCAGCTGAAAATTGTAGTGCAGATACACTGTAGTATAGATACAGTAGCCTACATTTAGATAGTGCCGTATCTTGCCTGCTATATTCGTGTGTTACCTTTCGTGTGTATCTATTAGAGCGTAGTATAAATATAATTTGTCTAAGCATTTAGCTTTGTTGTAATCTTTGAGTACAGTAGTTCTTGCAAATTTCATTTCCGTTTGTGCTTAGTAGTGACATACGGTAACTGTATCTTAATTAGGATACGCCTGAAAGTAGTTTAAAAATTACTGTAGTGCACTGTACAGTAGTATACAAGTAATTTAGAATTTAGTGTGCTTATTTTATTATTGTAAAATATTTTGTGTAGTACTGGTGTAGTAGAGGTATCCGTAGAAACTCTTACTAAAATTCTGTTTTAATTAGGATAGGCTTAATTGCAGTTTGGAATTGTGTACTTCTTGTGTATTACTTTCGATATTCAGTAATTAACATCAGTTTTTATCCTGTTAGCGGTTGTAGGATGAAAAATAGAGTACGACTAAGTAGTATTGTAGCGTAGTCGTATATTAATTACCGTATTGTTGTGTGATCTTAAGAGTACTATCCCAGACAATATATACCTCCGTTCTTTTATTTTTTGCAAATAAGTTATTTTATTTTTATTTTCATTTTTTCCATAAGAATGGCTAAGGAGCGCGAGTGTACGGAACTGTGGGTGTGGCGAGGCATTGAGGGGTACGAGGGAGGAGTTGGAGAGTTTGAGGAAGATAATTAGGATTCTCACAGAAGACAGGAAGGAAGATAGCACTCCCTCAAACAATGTACAGGTTACAGTAAGTGTACAAGAAGGAGGGGAAGGAAAGGGGGAAGCTGTAGAAGACAGGTGGTCTAATGTTCTAAGGGAAAGAAGATTGCAGGCTAAGGGCTCTATTCAGGATCAGAATTCAGGACAGGTGTCTGCGCGAAATTGGTACGAGTCACTCCAGGTAGAACAACAGAGGGAAGATGAGGGACAGGGAACTGATGCTGAGATGTGTGGAAGTAGGAGGAAGGGAAAAGGTAGGAAAGGGAAATGTAGAGTAGAGGATAGGAAAAGGCAGGTGGAACAGGGTCATGGGAAGGAGAAAAGGGAGGAGGAAGTAGCTCCTGCAGCTATCAGGAAAGATAGGGCTGACCAGGAGGAGAGGGGATCAAATGAGGTGGGTAGGGTTGAGGCTCTGGTCATGGGGGATTCCATCGTTAGACACGTGGGGAAAGTGTGTGGAGGAAACGGAACCAGGGTAGAATGTTATCCAGGAATTAGGTTGAGGCAGATGTTGAGGAAAGTAGAAGAAAGGGAGGAGGGGAAGGAGAAGGTGGTAGTGTTTCACGTTTGTACCAACAACGTAAGGCAAGCTGATATAAGTACCAACATAGTTGGAGATGTGTGGGATATGGTAAATGCAGCACGGGTGAAGTTTAAGAAAGCGGAGATTGTTATTAGTGGAATACTGTGTAGGAGGGATACTGACTGGAGGGTGATTGGGGATTTAAATGAGACTATGGAGTGGGTATGTGGGAAACTGGGAGTGAAATTTCTAGATCCTAATGGGTGGGTAGGAGATAGGGATCTGCGCTCTGATGGCTTTCACTTAAACCGCAGTGGTACGTATAAGTTAGGAAATTTGTTTGGAAGGGTAATAGGGAGGTACATTCAGGGAAACAGGGTGGCCTAGGGAGCGGTGATAAGGGAACAGGGAACTGGAAATCAAGCAGGGATGACATAAAATTGTTAGTGTTGAACTGTAGAAGTATTGTAAAGAAAGGAATAGAATTAAGTAATTTAATAGATATATATTTACCAGATATTGTAATAGGAGTTGAATCATGGCTGAGAAATGATATAATGGATGCAGAAATTTTCTCACGGCACTGGAGTGTGTAATACCAATATAATGGTCCGTTATTGGACTGGAGTGTGTATCGTAGAGATAGGATAGGAATGGTGGGAAGGGGAGTATTCAGTCTGGTGAAAGAAGAATTTGTAAGCTACGAAAAAGTTACAGATGAGACACATGAAATTCTAGGAGTAAGGCTCATTTCTAAATAGGCAACTTCATATATTTGGAGTGTACAGACTGGGAAAGGGTAGCACTGACGTGGATTCGGAATTATTTGATAGGATAGTCGGCTATGTGGGAAACGACATGGAAAGAAATGTGATTGTAGCGGGAGATCTGAATTTGCCAGATGTCAACTGGGAAGGAAATGCGAACGACAGGATGCATGACCAACAAATGGCAAATAAGTTAATATGGGAAGGACAGCTGATTCAGAAAGTGATGGAACCAACCAGAGTGAAAAATATCCTGGATGTCGTAATGATAAAACCAGATGAGCTCTATAGAGAAAAGTAATAGATGGTATTCGTGATCATGAAGCTGTTTTTGTCGTAGTCAAAAATAAATATGATAGAAAGGAAGGTCTTAAAAGTAGGACTATTAGGCAGTACCATATGGCTGATAACGCAGGTATGAGGCAGTTTCTAAACAGTAACTATGATCGGTGGCAAACTGTAAATAAAAATGTAAACAGACTCTGGGATGGGTTTAAAGAAATTGTTGAGGAATGCAAAAACAGGTTTGTTCCTTTAAGGGAGATAAGGAATGGTAAAGACCCACCTTATTATAATATAGAAAAAAAGAGACTAAGGAGGAGGTGCAGACCGGAAAGAAATAGTTAGAAATGGCTGTGGAAGTAAGGAGAAATTGAAGGAACTTACTAGAAAATTGAATCTAGCATAGAAGGCAGCTAAGGATAACATGATGGCAAGCATAATTGGCAGTCATACAAATTTTAGTGAAAAATGGAAGGGTATGTATAGGTACTTTAAGGCAGAAACAGGTTCCAAAAAGGACATTCCAGGAATAATTAATGAACAAGGGGAGTGTGTATGTGAGGATCTTCAAAAGGCAGAAGTATTCAGTCAGCAGTATGTAAAGACTGTCGGTTACAAGGAAAATGTCGAGATAGAGGAGGAGACTAAGGCCAAAGAAGTAATAAAATTTACATATGATAACAATGACATTTACAATAAGATACAAAAGTTGAAAACTAGAAAAGCGGCTGGAATTGATCAGATTTCTGGGGATATACTAAAGACAATGGGTAGGGATATAGTACCATATCTGAGGTACTTATTTGATTACTGTTTGGTCGGAGGAGCTATACCAGATGAATGGAGAGTTGCTATTATAGCCCCTGTGTATAAAGGAAAGGATGATAGACATAAAGCTGAAAATTACAGGCCAGCAAGTTTGACATGCGTTGTATGTAAGCTTTGGGAAGGCATTTTTTCTGATTATATTAGACATGTTTGTGAAATTAATAACTGGTTCGATAGAAGGCAGTTGGGTATTAGGAAAGGTTATTCCACTGAAGCTCAACTTGTAGGATTCCAGCAAGATATCGCAGATATCATGGATTCTGGAGGTCAAATGGACTGTATCGCGATTGACCTGTCTGCAGCATTTGATAGGGTGGATCAAGGGAGACTACTGGCAAAAATGAGTGCAATTGGACTAGACAAAAGAGTGACTGAATGGGTTGCTATATTTCTAGAGAATAGATCTCTGAGAATTAGAGTAGGTGAAGCTTTATCTGACTCTAATAATTAAGAGGGGAATTCCTCAAGGCAGTATTATCGGACCTTTATGTTTTCTTATATATATAAATGATATGAGTAAAGGAGTGGAATCTGAGGTAAGGCTTTTTGGATGATGTTATTCTGTATAGAGCAATAAATAATTTACAAGATTCTGAGCAACTGCAACGTGACCTCAATGTTGCGAGATGGACAGCAGGCAATGGTATGTTGATAAACGGGGTTAAAAGTCAGGTTGTGAGTTTCACAAATAGAAAAAGTCTTCTCAGTTTTAATTACTGCGTTGATGGGGTGAAAGTTCCTGTTGGGGATCATTGTACAGTAGAGTCTCGCTCAACCGACCTTCGCTTATCCGACATTCCGTGTTATCCGACACTGGTAGACTTAATTTTGAGCTTTAGTTGGAGACTAAAGGGCCTGCCAATACCTGGCCCAATTCTGCAAGAAAAGGCGGTGTATTTCCAGAAGGAGTTTAATGAAGGGGACCCTAAATTTACTGCCAGTGCTGGGTGGCTTCATCGGTGGAAAAAACGGTACGGCATTAGGCAGCTTAATATCTGTGGAGAAAAACTGTCAGCTAAATCCGATGAGGTTGTGAAATTTATAAAGGAATATCAAGTAATAATACTTGCTGAAGGATTAACCGGTTATCATATTTTTATTTGTGTTGAGACTGGGCGAAATTTCAAGATGCTGCCATCAAAAACTCTCGCAGCCCAAGCCGAGACGTCTGCAAATGGCTACAAGCGTAGTAAGGAAATATTTACTGTTCTTGCATGTAGTAATGTTACTGGGTAATTAAAAGGAAAATATTTTATGATTGGTAAAGCAAAGAAACCTAGGGCACTTAAAAATATTTCTGTTAATGCTCTTCCAGTCCGTTAAACAAACCAGAGTCCGACTCGTTGGCTGAATGGTCAGCGTACTGGCCTTCGGTTCAGACGGTCCCGGGTTCGATTGCCGGCCGGGTTGGGGATTTTAACCTTCATTGGTTAATTCCAGTAGCCCAGGGCTGGGTGTTTGTGCTGTCCCCAACATCCCTGCAACTCACACACCACACATAACACTATCCTCCGTCACAATAACACGCAGTTACCTACATGTGGCATATGCCGCCCTCCCTCATCGGAGAGTCTGCCTTACAAGGGCTGCACTCGGCTAGAAATAGCCACACGAAATTATTATTATTATTGTTTATTATTATTATTATTATTATTATTATTAATATTATTACACGAATCATAACGCTGCCTGGACGTCTGCTGACATCTTTAAAGACTGGTTTGTTACACAGTTTGTTCCAGATGTAGAAAAATCTCTAGCTTCGAACAATCTCATTAGAGAACCTCTTCTTCAACTAGACAACGCTCCATCACACCCAAATGAACAGCAACCTAGAAGTGGTGACATCAAATTCATGTTCCTCCCTCCTAACGTGACATTATGCCAGCCAGTGGACCAAGGTGTGCTGGAAACACTGAAGAGGAAATATCGGCGGAAACTCCTTTCATCCTTGATTGTTGGCAAGTTTTTTTTCGTAAGATATTTGGAATGTTTTCGTTCAATACTGCATGTACTGTACAATTGAATTGATAATTCAATAAATAGAGCACTGTAAAACATGTCATTGTTTAAGTATTACAGTATGCCCTTCCTGTTTGTTTCAAAGTAATCCTGTATTATCCGACATTTTCGCTGATCCGACATACTCCAGGTCCCGTTTAGGTCGGATAATCGAGACTCTACAGTAAGTATCTAGGTGTTAATATAAGGAAAGACCTTCATTGGGGTAATCACATAAATGGGATTGTAAATAAAGGGTACAGATCTCTGCACATGGTTATGAGGGTGTTTAGAGGTTGTAGTAAGGATGTAAAGGAGAGCGCATATAAGTCTCTGGTAAGACCCCAACTAGAGTATGGTTCCAATGTATGGGACCCTCACTAGGATTACCTGATTCAAGAATTGGAATAAATCCAAAGAAAAGCAGCTCGATTTGTTGTGGGTGATTTCCGACAGAAGAGTAGCGTTACAAAAATGTTGCAAAGTTTGGGTTGGGAAGAATTGAAAGAAGTGCTGCTCGACTAAGTGGTATGTTCCGAGCTGTCATCGGAGAGATGGCGTGGAATGACATTAGTAGACGAATAAGTTTGAGTGGCGTTTATAAAAGTAGGAAAGATCACAATATAAACATAAAGTTGGAATTCAAGAGGACAAACTGGGGCAAATATTCATTTATAGGAAGGGGAGTTAGGGATTGGAATAACTTACCAAGGGAGACATTCAATAAATTTCCAATTTCTTT
Source organism: Anabrus simplex (assembly GCF_040414725.1). Lineage (NCBI taxonomy): Eukaryota > Metazoa > Arthropoda > Insecta > Orthoptera > Tettigoniidae > Anabrus > Anabrus simplex. The sequence goes on from NC_090266.1 coordinate 213,648,030, forward strand.
GAAGTCATTTAGGAAAAGGCTAGGAAAACAACAGATAGGGAATCCGCCACCTGGGTGACTGCCCTAAATGCAGATCAGTATTGGTTGATTGAGTTCGAGCCTTGGCTGCACGCTGCAGAATGTTCCAGTCACCAAGCCACAGGACAGTTCTTCACCAACCATTATAAGCAGATTCCACGTGATTTTCTTATATTTTGAGTGAGTAATTCCACTAACTGACTTAACAATGCACTCAGTTATTCATAGTGCTTCATCCAACAACAGAAAAGTGCTTCGTGTGAATTTCAGCTTGCTATTCCTAATAATTTAACAAGACTTCATGTCTTGTTTTTGAACTGTAAATTCATCTTTAAAATCTTTTATAACTTGAAGTAATTTCACGTAGATGAACGCTAGGGATTGCAAGTGCACTATTTATTTTCAACTTGGATGAACTGTAGGAGTATACAGCAAGTGATCAAATATTTTTTATTTGAACTATCAACTTATTCATGGAAGTGTGTGTTAATATGTTCCATAATATTAGAAAAACTGTAGGTTTGCATTGCAAGTGTTGGACTTAATGAAACTCTATGTGCAAAGTGCTATTTTGGTATTTAAATCCATCTTAGATGAACTGTAGGGTGTTTACGATCTCTAAAAAGTGATGTTTATTTTGGACATTTCTAATCAAGTGTATGTCTCAGAATACAACAGCATCGATATTTTATTTTGCATTTTTGAAAATTTAAGTTTGATGATTCAACTGCAGGGTGACTTTTATGAATATTTTTAATAAATATTGTCAAAAAGATTTTACCATCTATTATTTGCCCTGCGAAACTACCCATCTCTGTACCTGCTCCAGTAAGTAACCAAACACTACCCGAGATCCTTCCCATGCTCTGGCCCCATAATCATTTCCTGGTACAGTTCACACATCGCACATACATTTTAGAGACCATGTCTCACGGGTATTTCTCACTGGACTGAATCTTTTTTAGCAGTTCATTTTGTTGACACAAATATTTAAAATTGCTTTTGCAATTCACAAGTCTAAAATTGAATTTTACCATTGGAATCCTTTTTAAAGACTCAACTGTCAGCACAGATGCCAATCTTTGAAATGGATTGTCAGTAATTCCCCACCTCCTTCCCCTCAGAAAATATTCCAAGTAAATCCAAAGCATGCTTCTCAGCTCTCGATAATGACAGGTCCATTGCCCTTCCTATCAGCAATGTGTTCTAAAGTACAGTGGAACCTCGATATCTCTAATTACCTCCGTAGCTAAATTTAATTTTGAGATATAGAGAATACTGGTTTTTAGTATGTATAGCACATAATTGAATCATGTGTATCTACAGGCTTATATGGAATACATTATTTTTAAGAGTATTTAAAAACAAACCCTATTTTACGGCATCACTTTAATTATAACCCTTTTTATAGTAAGTCTTTAAAAGACAGGATACAGTACATACAGCAGTGAAACAAGAAACATACCGTTAACACCTATGGAAAAAATCCGTTATTTTCTTCTGTTTGTTACTGTTAACCTTTCCTTCCTTCACGTTGGAACTTCTCGTCAATACCACGCAGCCGAGATTCGTAAATGGAGCTTGTCATCTGTGACTTCGGGGGTTGCTTTTGTACGCGACCAGTAATTAATTCACACCCGAGAAACAGCGAGGCTTCACTGATTTTCCGATCACTAGAAGTTTTAATTATTCTATTTCCATCATATTAGCTCCCAGCATCACTTTCAGAAGTTGCTGAACAAGAGAAATAATGACAGTCATTCAGTGGACCACCAGGAAAGGCAATTAGTTGAAGAAATGGATAAAGAAAGTACAACGAATGAAATTGAAATGGCGGTAAGAAAAATGAAGAATGGGAAAACTGCTGAAACGGATGAAATTTCAGGGGAAATTATTAAGGCAGCTGGAGCTGTACGCATGCAGTGGACATATCAAGTTCTCAGGATTGTCTGGGACAATAAGAAGGTCCCTGAGAATTGGCAAAAAGGAAAAATCATCCCAATTTTAAAGAAAGGTGATAAAGTATTGAAGAATTACAGGGGAATTACTCTGATATCCCACGTTGCAAAGATAATGGAGAGGATACTGGAAAGTAGGATAAGGTTGAGGGTTGAAAATCAGATACAGAAAAATCAGTTTTATTTCAGAAGTGGAAGGTCAACAACAGAACCCATTTTCATTATGAGACAACTAATGGAAAAGCAATGGGAGTATGGGAATATGGTGATGACATTAATTGACCATTGAAAAGGCATATGACAGTGTGTCCAAGACTAGTTTGGGAAAGTTTGGTATAAAAAGTAATTGACAGGGATTAATAAAAATGATCATGGCAATGTACAAGGAATGTTGTAGTTTCATGCAAACACAAGTTGGCAGGACAAGTCATTTCAAAATCACTAGTCGGCTGAGACAGGGAAGTGTTCCATCACCAATCCTGTTTACAATAGTAATGGATGACAACATGAAAACAGCAAAAGCAGCATATGGAGGAAGAGAAATGAACATGTTATTT